>NC_136271.1:14579389-15179389 GCF_964187855.1 Myxine glutinosa
TTTTCGCACTTGTGTTGGTGCAGGAAACCACTTTTGCACTTGTATTAGTGTGGAAAAAAACACTTTTTGCACTTGTGATAGTGTTGAAAAACCACTTTTTGCACTTGTGTTAGTGTTGAAAAAAACACTTTTCGCACTTGTGTTGGTGTTGAAAACCACTTTTTGCACTTGTGTTGGTGCAGGAAACCACTTTTGCACTTGTATTAGTGTGGAAAAAACACTTTTTGCACCTGTGTTGGTGCAGGAAACCACTTTTGCACTTGTATTGGTGTGGAAAAAACACTTTTTGCAGTTGTGATCGTGTTGAAAAACCACTTTTCGCACTTGTGTTAGTGTTGAAAAACCACTTTTCGCACTTGTGTTGGTGCAGGAAACCACTTTTGCACTTGTATTAGTGTGGAAAAAACACTTTTTGCACTTGTGATAGTGTTGAAAAACCACTTTTCGCACTTGTGTTAGTGTTGAAAAACCACTTTTCGCACTTGTGTTGGTGCAGGAAACCACTTTTGCACTTGTATTAGTGTGGAAAAACCAATTTTCGCACTTGTGTTAGTGTTGGAAAACCACTTTTCGCACTTGTGTTAGTGTTGAAAAACCACTTTTTGCACTTGTGTTGGTGCAGGAAACCACTTTTGCACTTGTATTAGTGTGGAAAAAACACTTTTGCACTTGTGATAGTGTTGAAAAACCACTTTTCGCACTTGTGTTAGTGTTGAAAAACCACTTTTCACACTTGTGTTGGTGCAGGAAACCACTTTTGCACTTGTATTAGTGTGGAAAGACCACTTTTCGCACTTGTGTTAGTGTGAAAAACCACTTTTCGCACTTGTGTTAGTGTTGAAAAACCACTTTTCGCACTTGTGTTAGTGTTGAAAAACACTTTTGCACTTGTATTAGTGTGGAAAAACCACTTTTCGCACTTGTGTTAGTGTTGAAAAATCACTTTTCGCACTTGTGTTAGTGTTGAAAAACCACTTTTCGCACTTGTGTTAGTGTTGAAAAACCACTTTTCGCACTTGTGTTGGTGCAGGAAACCACTTTTGCACTTGTATTGGTGTGGAAAAAACACTTTTCGCACTTGTGTTAGTGTTGAAAAACCACTTCTCGCACTTGTGTTAGTGTTGAAAAACCATTTTTCGCACTTGTGTTGGTGCAGGAAACCACTTTTGCACTTGTATTAGTGTGGAAAAACCACTTTTCGCACTTGTGTTAGTGTTGAAAAACCACTTTTTGCACTTGTGTTAGTGTTGGAAAACCACTTTTCGCACTTGTGTTGGTGCAGGAAACCACTTTTGCACTTGTATTAGTGTGGAAAAACCACTTTTCGCACTTGTGTTGGTGCAGGAAACCACTTTTGCACTTGTATTAGTGTGGAAACAAACACTTTTTGCACTGGTGATAGTGTTGAAAAAACCACTTTTTGCACTTGTGTTAGTGTTGAAAAAACACTTTTCGCACTTGTGTTGGTGTTGAAAAACCACTTTTTGCACTTGTGTTGGTGCAGGAAACCACTTTTGCACTTGTATTAGTGTGGAAAAAACACTTTTTGCACCTGTGTTGGTGCAGGAAACCACTTTTGCACTTGTATTGGTGTGGAAAAAACACTTTTTGCAGTTGTGATCGTGTTGAAAAACCACTTTTCGCACTTGTGTTAGTGTTGAAAAACCACTTTTCGCACTTGTGTTGGTGCAGGAAACCACTTTTGCACTTGTATTAATGTGGCAAAACCACTTTTCGCACTTGTGTTAGTGTTGAAAAACCACTTTTCGCACTTGTGTTAGTGTTGAAAAACCACTTTTCGCACTTGTGTTAGCGTTGAAAAACCACTTTTCGCACTTGTGTTGGTGCAGGAAACCACTTTTGCACTTGTATTAGTGTGGAAAAACCACTTTTCGCACTTGTGTTTGTGTTGAAAAACCACTTTTCGCACTTGTGTTGGTGCAGGAAACCACTTTTGCACTTGTATTAGTGTGGAAAAAACACTTTTTGCACTTGTGATAGTGTTGAAAAACCACTTTTTGCACTTGTGTTAGTGTTGAAAAACCACTTTTCGCACTTGTGTTGGTGCAGGAAACCAATTTTGCACTTGTATTAGTGTGGAAAAACCACTTTTCGCACTTGTGTCAGTGTTGAAAAACCACTTTTCGCACTTGTGTTAGTGTTGAAAAACCACTTTTCGCACTTGTGTTGGTGCAGGAAACCACTTTTGCACTTGTATTAGTGTGGAAAAAACACTTTTTGCACTTGTGTTAGTGTTGAAAAACCACTTTTCGCACTTGTGTTAGTGTTGAAAAACCACTTTTCGCACTTGTGTTAGTGTTGAAAAACCACTTTTGCACTTGTATTAGTGTGGAAAAACCACTTTTTGCACTTGTGTTAGTGTTGAAAAACCACTTTTCGCACTTGTGTTGGTGCAGGAAACCACTTTTGCACTTGTATTAGTGTGGAAAAACCAATTTTCGCACTTGTGTTAGTGTTGGAAAACCACTTTTCGCACTTGTGTTAGTGTTGAAAAACCACTTTTCGCACTTGTGTTGGTGCAGGAAACCACTTTTGCACTTGTATTAGTGTGGAAAAAACACTTTTTGCACTTGTGATAGTGTTGAAAAACCACTTTTCGCACTTGTGTTAGTGTTGAAAAACCACTTTTCACACTTGTGTTGGTGCAGGAAACCACTTTTGCACTTGTATTAGTGTGGAAAGACCACTTTTCGCACTTGTGTTAGTGTTGAAAAACCACTTTTCGCACTTGTGTTAGTGTTGAAAAACCACTTTTCGCACTTGTGTTAGTGTTGAAAAGCACTTTTGCACTTGTATTAGTGTGGAAAAACCACTTTTCGCACTTGTGTTAGTGTTGAAAAATCACTTTTCGCACTTGTGTTAGTGTTGAAAAACCACTTTTCGCACTTGTGTTAGTGTTGAAAAACCACTTTTCGCACTTGTGTTGGTGCAGGAAACCACTTTTGCACATGTATTGGTGTGGAAATAACACTTTTCGCACTTGTGTTAGTGTTGAAAAACCACTTTTCGCACTTGTGTTAGTGTTGAAAAACCATTTTTCGCACTTGTGTTGGTGCAGGAAACCACTTTTGCACTTGTATTAGTGTGGAAAAACCACTTTTCGCACTTGTGTTAGTGTTGAAAAACCACTTTTTGCACTTGTGTTAGTGTTGAAAAACCACTTTTCGCACTTGTGTTGGTGCAGGAAACCACTTTTGCACTTGTATTAGTGTGGAAAAACCACTTTTCGCACTTGTGTTGGTGCAGGAAACCACTTTTGCACTTGTATTAGTGTGGAAAAAAACACTTTTTGCACTTGTGATAGTGTTGAAAAACCACTTTTTGCACTTGTGTTAGTGTTGAAAAAACACTTTTCGCACTTGTGTTGGTGTTGAAAAACCACTTTTTGCACTTGTGTTGGTGCAGGAAACCACTTTTGCACTTGTATTAGTGTGGAAAAAACACTTTTTGCACCTGTGTTGGTGCAGGAAACCACTTTTGCACTTGTATTGGTGTGGAAAAAACACTTTTTGCAGTTGTGATCGTGTTGAAAAACCACTTTTCGCACTTGTGTTAGTGTTGAAAAACCACTTTTCGCACTTGTGTTGGTGCAGGAAACCACTTTTGCACTTGTATTAGTGTGGAAAAAACACTTTTTGCACTTGTGATAGTGTTGAAAAACCACTTTTCGCACTTGTGTTAGTGTTGAAAAACCACTTTTCGCACTTGTGTTGGTGCAGGAAACCACTTTTGCACTTGTATTAGTGTGGAAAAACCAATTTTCGCACTTGTGTTAGTGTTGGAAAACCACTTTTCGCAACTTGTGTTAGTGTTGAAAAACCACTTTTCGCACTTGTGTTGGTGCAGGAAACCACTTTTGCACTTGTATTAGTGTGGAAAAAAACACTTTTTGCACTTGTGATAGTGTTGAAAAACCACTTTTCGCACTTGTGTTAGTGTTGAAAAACCACTTTTCACACTTGTGTTGGTGCAGGAAACCACTTTTGCACTTGTATTAGTGTGGAAAGACCACTTTTCGCACTTGTGTTAGTGTTGAAAAACCACTTTTCGCACTTGTGTTAGTGTTGAAAAACCACTTTTCGCACTTGTGTTAGTGTTGAAAAACCACTTTTGCACTTGTATTAGTGTGGAAAAACCACTTTTCGCACTTGTGTTAGTGTTGAAAAATCACTTTTCGCACCTGTGTTAGTGTTGAAAAACCAACCACTTTTCGCACTTGTGTTAGTGTTGAAAAAACCACTTTTCGCACTTGTGTTGGTGCAGGAAACCACTTTTGCACTTGTATTGGTGTCGAAAAAACACTTTTCGCACTTGTGTTAGTGTTGAAAAACCACTTCTCGCACTTGTGTTGTGCAGGAAACCACTTTTGCACTTGTATTAGTGTGGAAAAAACACTTTTTGCACTTGTGATAGTGTTGAAAAACCACTTTTCGCACTTGTGTTAGTGTTGAAAAACCACTTTTCGCACTTGTGTTGGTGCAGGAAACCACTTTTGCACTTGTATTAGTGTGGAAAAACCAATTTTCGCACTTGTGTTAGTGTTGGAAAACCACTTTTCGCACTTGTGTTAGTGTTGAAAAACCACTTTTCGCACTTGTGTTGGTGCAGGAAACCACTTTTGCACTTGTATTAGTGTGGAAAAAACACTTTTTGCACTTGTGATAGTGTTGAAAACCACTTTTCGCACTTGTGTTAGTGTTGAAAAACCACTTTTCACACTTGTGTTGGTGCAGGAAACACTTTTGCACTTGTATTAGTGTGGAAAGACCACTTTTCGCACTTGTGTTAGTGTTGAAAAACCACTTTTCGCACTTGTGTTAGTGTTGAAAAACCACTTTTCGCACTTGTGTTAGTGTTGAAAAGCACTTTTGCACTTGTATTAGTGTGGAAAAACCACTTTTCGCACTTGTGTTAGTGTTGAAAAATCACTTTTCGCACTTGTGTTAGTGTTGAAAAACCACTTTTCGCACTTGTGTTAGTGTTGAAAAACCACTTTTCGCACTTGTGTTGGTGCAGGAAACCACTTTTGCATTTGTATTGGTGTGGAAAAAACACTTTTCGCACTTGTGTTAGTGTTGAAAAACCACTTTTCGCACTGTGTTAGTGTTGAAAAACCATTTTTCGCACTTGTGTTGGTGCAGGAAACCACTTTTGCACTTGTATTAGTGTGGAAAAACCACTTTTCGCACTTGTGTTAGTGTTGAAAAACCACTTTTTGCACTTGTGTTAGTGTTGAAAAACCACTTTTCGCACTTGTGTTGGTGCAGGAAACCACTTTTGCACTTGTATTAGTGTGGAAAAACCACTTTTCGCACTTGTGTTGGTGCAGGAAACCACTTTTGCACTTGTATTAGTGTGGAAAAAAACACTTTTTGCACTTGTGATAGTGTTGAAAAACCACTTTTTGCACTTGTGTTAGTGTTGAAAAAACACTTTTCGCACTTGTGTTGGTGTTGAAAAACCACTTTTTGCACTTGTGTTGGTGCAGGAAACCACTTTTGCACTTGTATTAGTGTGGAAAAAACACTTTTTGCACCTGTGTTGGTGCAGGAAACCACTTTTGCACTTGTATTGGTGTGGAAAAAACACTTTTTGCAGTTGTGATCGTGTTGAAAAACCACTTTTCGCACTTGTGTTAGTGTTGAAAAACCACTTTTCGCACTTGTGTTGGTGCAGGAAACCACTTTTGCACTTGTATTAGTGTGGAAAAACCAATTTTCGCACTTGTGTTAGTGTTGAAAACCACTTTTCGCACTTGTGTTAGTGTTGAAAAACCACTTTTCGCACTTGTGTTGGTGCAGGAAACCACTTTTGCACTTGTATTAGTGTGGAAAAAACACTTTTTGCACTTGTGATAGTGTTGAAAACCACTTTTCGCACTTGTGTTAGTGTTGAAAAACCACTTTTCACACTTGTGTTGGTGCAGGAAACCACTTTTGCACTTGTATTAGTGTGGAAAAAACACTTTTTGCACTTGTGATAGTGTTGAAAAACCACTTTTCGCACTTGTGTTAGTGTTGAAAAACCACTTTTCGCACTTGTGTTAGTGTTGAAAAACCACTTTTCGCACTTGTGTTAGTGTTGAAAAGCACTTTTGCACTTGTATTAGTGTGGAAAAACCACTTTTCGCACTTGTGTTAGTGTTGAAAAATCACTTTTCGCACTTGTGTTAGTGTTGAAAAACCACTTTTCGCACTTGTGTTAGTGTTGAAAAACCACTTTTCGCACTTGTGTTGGTGCAGGAAACCACTTTTGCACATGTATTGGTGTGGAAATAACACTTTTCGCACTTGTGTTAGTGTTGAAAAACCACTTTTCGCACTTGTGTTAAGTGTTGAAAAACCATTTTTCGCACTTGTGTTGGTGCAGGAAACCACTTTTGCACTTGTATTAGTGTGGAAAAACCACTTTTCGCACTTGTGTTAGTGTTGAAAAACCACTTTTTGCACTTGTGTTAGTGTTGAAAAACCACTTTTCGCACTTGTGTTGGTGCAGGAAACCACTTTTGCACTTGTATTAGTGTGGAAAAACCACTTTTCGCACTTGTGTTGGTGCAGGAAACCACTTTTGCACTTGTATTAGTGTGGAAAAAAACACTTTTTGCACTTGTGATAGTGTTGAAAAACCACTTTTTGCACTTGTGTTAGTGTTGAAAAAACACTTTTCGCACTTGTGTTGGTGTTGAAAAACCACTTTTTGCACTTGTGTTGGTGCAGGAAACCACTTTTGCACTTGTATTAGTGTGGAAAAAACACTTTTTGCACCTGTGTTGGTGCAGGAAACCACTTTTGCACTTGTATTGGTGTGGAAAAAACACTTTTTGCAGTTGTGATCGTGTTGAAAAACCACTTTTCGCACTTGTGTTAGTGTTGAAAAACCACTTTTCGCACTTGTGTTGGTGCAGGAAACCACTTTTGCACTTGTATTAGTGTGGAAAAAACACTTTTTGCACTTGTGATAGTGTTGAAAAACCACTTTTCGCACTTGTGTTAGTGTTGAAAAACCACTTTTCGCACTTGTGTTGGTGCAGGAAACCACTTTTGCACTTGTATTAGTGTGGAAAAACCAATTTTCGCACTTGTGTTAGTGTTGGAAAACCACTTTTCGCACTTTTGTTAGTGTTGAAAAACCACTTTTCGCACTTGTGTTGGTGCAGGAAACCACTTTTGCACTTGTATTAGTGTGGAAAAAACACTTTTTGCACTTGTGATAGTGTTGAAAAACCACTTTTCGCACTTGTGTTAGTGTTGAAAAACCACTTTTCACACTTGTGTTGGTGCAGGAAACCACTTTTGCACTTGTATTAATGTGGAAAGACCACTTTTCGCACTTGTGTTAGTGTTGAAAAACCACTTTTCGCACTTGTGTTAGTGTTGAAAAACCACTTTTCGCACTTGTGTTAGTGTTGAAAAACCACTTTTGCACTTGTATTAGTGTGGAAAAACCACTTTTCGCACTTGTGTTAGTGTTGAAAAATCACTTTTCGCACTTGTGTTAGTGTTGAAAAACCACTTTTCGCACTTGTGTTAGTGTTGAAAAACCACTTTTCGCACTTGTGTTGGTGCAGGAAACCACTTTTGCACTTGTATTGGTGTGGAAAAAACACTTTTCGCACTTGTGTTAGTGTTGAAAAACCACTTCTCGCACTTGTGTTGGTGCAGGAAACCACTTTTGCACTTGTATTAGTGTGGAAAAAACACTTTTTGCACTTGTGATAGTGTTGAAAAACCACTTTTCGCACTTGTGTTAGTGTTGAAAAACCACTTTTCGCACTTGTGTTGGTGCAGGAAACCACTTTTGCACTTGTATTAGTGTGGAAAAACCAATTTTCGCACTTGTGTTAGTGTTGGAAAACCACTTTTCGCACTTGTGTTAGTGTTGAAAAACCACTTTTCGCACTTGTGTTGGTGCAGGAAACCACTTTTGCACTTGTATTAGTGTGGAAAAAACACTTTTTGCACTTGTGATAGTGTTGAAAAACCACTTTTCGCACTTGTGTTAGTGTTGAAAAACCACTTTTCACACTTGTGTTGGTGCAGGAAACCACTTTTGCACTTGTATTAGTGTGGAAAGACCACTTTTCGCACTTGTGTTAGTGTTGAAAAACCACTTTTCGCACTTGTGTTAGTGTTGAAAAACCACTTTTCGCACTTGTGTTAGTGTTGAAAAGCACTTTTGCACTTGTATTAGTGTGGAAAAACCACTTTTCGCACTTGTGTTAGTGTTGAAAAATCACTTTTCGCACTTGTGTTAGTGTTGAAAAACCACTTTTCGCACTTGTGTTAGTGTTGAAAAACCACTTTTCGCACTTGTGTTGGTGCAGGAAACCACTTTTGCATTTGTATTGGTGTGGAAAAAACAC
Organism: Myxine glutinosa; assembly: GCF_964187855.1. Lineage (NCBI taxonomy): Eukaryota > Metazoa > Chordata > Myxini > Myxiniformes > Myxinidae > Myxine > Myxine glutinosa. The sequence continues at coordinate 14,587,773 of NC_136271.1, forward strand.
TTTTCGCACTTGTGTTAGTGTTGAAAAACCACTTTTCGCACTTGTGTTAGTGTTGAAAAACCATTTTTCGCACTTGTGTTGGTGCAGGAAACCACTTTTGCACTTGTATTAGTGTGGAAAAACCACTTTTCGCACTTGTGTTAGTGTTGAAAAACCACTTTTTGCACTTGTGTTAGTGTTGAAAAACCACTTTTCGCACTTGTGTTGGTGCAGGAAACCACTTTTGCACTTGTATTAGTGTGGAAAAACCACTTTTCGCACTTGTGTTGGTGCAGGAAACCACTTTTGCACTTGTATTAGTGTGGAAAAAAACACTTTTTGCACTTGTGATAGTGTTGAAAAACCACTTTTTGCACTTGTGTTAGTGTTGAAAAAACACTTTTCGCACTTGTGTTGGTGTTGAAAAACCACTTTTTGCACTTGTGTTGGTGCAGGAAACCACTTTTGCACTTGTATTAGTGTGGAAAAAACACTTTTTGCACCTGTGTTGGTGCAGGAAACCACTTTTGCACTTGTATTGGTGTGGAAAAAACACTTTTTGCAGTTGTGATCGTGTTGAAAAACCACTTTTCGCACTTGTGTTAGTGTCGAAAAACCACTTTTCGCACTTGTGTTGGTGCAGGAAACCACTTTTGCACTTGTATTAGTGTGGAAAAACCAATTTTCGCACTTGTGTTAGTGTTGGAAAACCACTTTTCGCACTTGTGTTAGTGTTGAAAAACCACTTTTCGCACTTGTGTTGGTGCAGGAAACCACTTTTGCACTTGTATTAGTGTGGAAAAAACACTTTTTGCACTTGTGATAGTGTTGAAAAACCACTTTTCGCACTTGTGTTAGTGTTGAAAAACCACTTTTCACACTTGTGTTGGTGCAGGAAACCACTTTTGCACTTGTATTAGTGTGGAAAGACCACTTTTCGCACTTGTGTTAGTGTTGAAAAACCACTTTTCGCACTTGTGTTAGTGTTGAAAAACCACTTTTCGCACTTGTGTTAGTGTTGAAAAACCACTTTTGCACTTGTATTAGTGTGGAGAAACCACTTTTCGCACTTGTGTTAGTGTTGAAAAATCACTTTTCGCACTTGTGTTAGTGTTGAAAAACCACTTTTCGCACTTGTGTTAGTGTTGAAAAACCACTTTTCGCACTTGTGTTGGTGCAGGAAACCACTTTTGCACTTGTATTGGTGTGGAAAAAACACTTTTCGCACTTGTGTTAGTGTTGAAAAACCACTTTTCGCACTTGTGTTAGTGTTGAAAAACCATTTTTCGCACTTGTGTTGGTGCAGGAAACCACTTTTGCACTTGTATTAGTGTGGAAAAACCACTTTTCGCACTTGTGTTAGTGTTGAAAAACCACTTTTTGCACTTGTGTTAGTGTTGAAAAACCACTTTTCGCACTTGTGTTGGTGCAGGAAACCACTTTTGCACTTGTATTAGTGTGGAAAAACCACTTTTCGCACTTGTGTTGGTGCAGGAAACCACTTTTGCACTTGTATTAGTGTGGAAAAAAACACTTCTTGCACTTGTGATAGTGTTGAAAAACCACTTTTTGCACTTGTGTTAGTGTTGAAAAAACACTTTTCGCACTTGTGTTGGTGTTGAAAAACCACTTTTTGCACTTGTGTTGGTGCAGGAAACCACTTTTGCACTTGTATTAGTGTGGAAAAACCACTTTTCGCACTTGTGTTAGTGTTGAAAAACCACTTTTTGCACTTGTGTTAGTGTTGAAAAACCACTTTTCGCACTTGTGTTGGTGCAGGAAACCACTTTTGCACTTGTATTAGTGTGGAAAAACCACTTTTCGCACTTGTGTTGGTGCAGGAAACCACTTTTGCACTTGTATTAGTGTGGAAAAAAACACTTTTTGCACTTGTGATAGTGTTGAAAAACCACTTTTTGCACTTGTGTTAGTGTTGAAAAAACACTTTTCGCACTTGTGTTGGTGTTGAAAAACCACTTTTTGCACTTGTGTTGGTGCAGGAAACCACTTTTGCACTTGTATTAGTGTGGAAAAAACACTTTTTGCACCTGTGTTGGTGCAGGAAACCACTTTTGCACTTGTATTGGTGTGGAAAAAACACTTTTTGCAGTTGTGATCGTGTTGAAAAACCACTTTTCGCACTTGTGTTAGTGTTGAAAAACCACTTTTCGCACTTGTGTTGGTGCAGGAAACCACTTTTGCACTTGTATTAGTGTGGAAAAACCAATTTTCGCACTTGTGTTAGTGTTGGAAAACCACTTTTCGCACTTGTGTTAGTGTTGAAAAACCACTTTTCGCACTTGTGTTGGTGCAGGAAACCACTTTTGCACTTGTATTAGTGTGGAAAAAACACTTTTTGCACTTGTGATAGTGTTGAAAAACCACTTTTCGCACTTGTGTTAGTGTTGAAAAACCACTTTTCACACTTGTGTTGGTGCAGGAAACCACTTTTGCACTTGTATTAGTGTGGAAAAAACACTTTTTGCACTTGTGATAGTGTTGAAAAACCACTTTTCGCACTTGTGTTAGTGTTGAAAAACCACTTTTCGCACTTGTGTTAGTGTTGAAAAACCACTTTTCGCACTTGTGTTAGTGTTGAAAAGCACTTTTGCACTTGTATTAGTGTGGAAAAACCACTTTTCGCACTTGTGTTAGTGTTGAAAAATCACTTTTCGCACTTGTGTTAGTGTTGAAAAACCACTTTTCGCACTTGTGTTAGTGTTGAAAAACCACTTTTCGCACTTGTGTTGGTGCAGGAAACCACTTTTGCACATGTATTGGTGTGGAAATAACACTTTTCGCACTTGTGTTAGTGTTGAAAAACCACTTTTCGCACTTGTGTTAGTGTTGAAAAACCATTTTTCGCACTTGTGTTGGTGCAGGAAACCACTTTTGCACTTGTATTAGTGTGGAAAAACCACTTTTCGCACTTGTGTTAGTGTTGAAAAACCACTTTTTGCACTTGTGTTAGTGTTGAAAAACCACTTTTCGCACTTGTGTTGGTGCAGGAAACCACTTTTGCACTTGTATTAGTGTGGAAAAACCACTTTTCGCACTTGTGTTGGTGCAGGAAACCACTTTTGCACTTGTATTAGTGTGGAAAAAAACACTTTTTGCACTTGTGATAGTGTTGAAAAACCACTTTTTGCACTTGTGTTAGTGTTGAAAAAACACTTTTCGCACTTGTGTTGGTGTTGAAAAACCACTTTTTGCACTTGTGTTGGTGCAGGAAACCACTTTTGCACTTGTATTAGTGTGGAAAAAACACTTTTTGCACCTGTGTTGGTGCAGGAAACCACTTTTGCACTTGTATTGGTGTGGAAAAAACACTTTTTGCAGTTGTGATCGTGTTGAAAAACCACTTTTCGCACTTGTGTTAGTGTTGAAAAACCACTTTTCGCACTTGTGTTGGTGCAGGAAACCACTTTTGCACTTGTATTAGTGTGGAAAAAACACTTTTTGCACTTGTGATAGTGTTGAAAAACCACTTTTCGCACTTGTGTTAGTGTTGAAAAACCACTTTTCGCACTTGTGTTGGTGCAGGAAACCACTTTTGCACTTGTATTAGTGTGGAAAAACCAATTTTCGCACTTGTGTTAGTGTTGGAAAACCACTTTTCGCACTTGTGTTAGTGTTGAAAAACCACTTTTCGCACTTGTGTTGGTGCAGGAAACCACTTTTGCACTTGTATTAGTGTGGAAAAAACACTTTTTGCACTTGTGATAGTGTTGAAAAACCACTTTTTCGCACTTGTGTTAGTGTTGAAAAACCACTTTTCACACTTGTGTTGGTGCAGGAAACCACTTTTGCACTTGTATTAATGTGGAAAGACCACTTTTCGCACTTGTGTTAGTGTTGAAAAACCACTTTTCGCACTTGTGTTAGTGTTGAAAAACCACTTTTCGCACTTGTGTTAGTGTTGAAAAACCACTTTTGCACTTGTATTAGTGTGGAAAAACCACTTTTCGCACTTGTGTTAGTGTTGAAAAATCACTTTTCGCACTTGTGTTAGTGTTGAAAAACCACTTTTCGCACTTGTGTTAGTGTTGAAAAACCACTTTTCGCACTTGTGTTGGTGCAGGAAACCACTTTTGCACTTGTATTGGTGTGGAAAAAACACTTTTCGCACTTGTGTTAGTGTTGAAAAACCACTTCTCGCACTTGTGTTGGTGCAGGAAACCACTTTTGCACTTGTATTAGTGTGGAAAAAACACTTTTTGCACTTGTGATAGTGTTGAAAAACCACTTTTCGCACTTGTGTTAGTGTTGAAAAACCACTTTTCGCACTTGTGTTGGTGCAGGAAACCACTTTTGCACTTGTATTAGTGTGGAAAAACCAATTTTCGCACTTGTGTTAGTGTTGGAAAACCACTTTTCGCACTTGTGTTAGTGTTGAAAAACCACTTTTCGCACTTGTGTTGGTGCAGGAAACCACTTTTGCACTTGTATTAGTGTGGAAAAAACACTTTTTGCACTTGTGATAGTGTTGAAAAACCACTTTTCGCACTTGTGTTAGTGTTGAAAAACCACTTTTCACACTTGTGTTGGTGCAGGAAACCACTTTTGCACTTGTATTAGTGTGGAAAGACCACTTTTCGCACTTGTGTTAGTGTTGAAAAACCACTTTTCGCACTTGTGTTAGTGTTGAAAAACCACTTTTCGCACTTGTGTTAGTGTTGAAAAGCACTTTTGCACTTGTATTAGTGTGGAAAAACCACTTTTCGCACTTGTGTTAGTGTTGAAAAATCACTTTTCGCACTTGTGTTAGTGTTGAAAAACCACTTTTCGCACTTGTGTTAGTGTTGAAAAACCACTTTTCGCACTTGTGTTGGTGCAGGAAACCACTTTTGCATTTGTATTGGTGTGGAAAAAACACTTTTCGCACTTGTGTTAGTGTTGAAAAACCACTTTTCGCACTTGTGTTAGTGTTGAAAAACCATTTTTCGCACTTGTGTTGGTGCAGGAAACCACTTTTGCACTTGTATTAGTGTGGAAAAACCACTTTTCGCACTTGTGTTAGTGTTGAAAAACCACTTTTTGCACTTGTGTTAGTGTTGAAAAACCACTTTTCGCACTTGTGTTGGTGCAGGAAACCACTTTTGCACTTGTATTAGTGTGGAAAAACCACTTTTCGCACTTGTGTTGGTGCAGGAAACCACTTTTGCACTTGTATTAGTGTGGAAAAAAACACTTTTTGCACTTGTGATAGTGTTGAAAAACCACTTTTTGCACTTGTGTTAGTGTTGAAAAAACACTTTTCGCACTTGTGTTGGTGTTGAAAAACCACTTTTTGCACTTGTGTTGGTGCAGGAAACCACTTTTGCACTTGTATTAGTGTGGAAAAAACACTTTTTGCACCTGTGTTGGTGCAGGAAACCACTTTTGCACTTGTATTGGTGTGGAAAAAACACTTTTTGCAGTTGTGATCGTGTTGAAAAACCACTTTTCGCACTTGTGTTAGTGTCGAAAAACCACTTTTCGCACTTGTGTTGGTGCAGGAAACCACTTTTGCACTTGTATTAGTGTGGAAAAACCAATTTTCGCACTTGTGTTAGTGTTGGAAAACCACTTTTCGCACTTGTGTTAGTGTTGAAAAACCACTTTTCGCACTTGTGTTGGTGCAGGAAACCACTTTTGCACTTGTATTAGTGTGGAAAAAACACTTTTTGCACTTGTGATAGTGTTGAAAAACCACTTTTCGCACTTGTGTTAGTGTTGAAAAACCACTTTTCACACTTGTGTTGGTGCAGGAAACCACTTTTGCACTTGTATTAGTGTGGAAAGACCACTTTTCGCACTTGTGTTAGTGTTGAAAAACCACTTTTCGCACTTGTGTTAGTGTTGAAAAACCACTTTTCGCACTTGTGTTAGTGTTGAAAAACCACTTTTGCACTTGTATTAGTGTGGAGAAACCACTTTTCGCACTTGTGTTAGTGTTGAAAAATCACTTTTCGCACTTGTGTTAGTGTTGAAAAACCACTTTTCGCACTTGTGTTAGTGTTGAAAAACCACTTTTCGCACTTGTGTTGGTGCAGGAAACCACTTTTGCACTTGTATTGGTGTGGAAAAAACACTTTTCGCACTTGTGTTAGTGTTGAAAAACCACTTTTCGCACTTGTGTTAGTGTTGAAAAACCATTTTTCGCACTTGTGTTGGTGCAGGAAACCACTTTTGCACTTGTATTAGTGTGGAAAAACCACTTTTCGCACTTGTGTTAGTGTTGAAAAACCACTTTTTGCACTTGTGTTAGTGTTGAAAAACCACTTTTCGCACTTGTGTTGGTGCAGGAAACCACTTTTGCACTTGTATTAGTGTGGAAAAACCACTTTTCGCACTTGTGTTGGTGCAGGAAACCACTTTTGCACTTGTATTAGTGTGGAAAAAAACACTTCTTGCACTTGTGATAGTGTTGAAAAACCACTTTTTGCACTTGTGTTAGTGTTGAAAAAACACTTTTCGCACTTGTGTTGGTGTTGAAAAACCACTTTTTGCACTTGTGTTGGTGCAGGAAACCACTTTTGCACTTGTATTAGTGTGGAAAAAACACTTTTTGCACCTGTGTTGGTGCAGGAAACCACTTTTGCACTTGTATTGGTGTGGAAAAAACACTTTTTGCAGTTGTGATCGTGTTGAAAAACCACTTTTCGCACTTGTGTTAGTGTTGAAAAACCACTTTTCGCACTTGTGTTGGTGCAGGAAACCACTTTGCACTTGTATTAGTGTGGAAAAAACACTTTTTGCACTTGTGATAGTGTTGAAAAACCACTTTTCGCACTTGTGTTAGTGTTGAAAAACCACTTTTCGCACTTGTGTTGGTGCAGGAAACCACTTTTGCACTTGTATTAGTGTGGAAAAACCAATTTTCGCACTTGTGTTAGTGTTGAAAAACCACTTTTCACACTTGTGTTGGTGCAGGAAACCACTTTTGCACTTGTATTAGTGTGGAAAGACCACTTTTCGCACTTGTGTTAGTGTTGAAAAACCACTTTTCGCACTTGTGTTAGTGTTGAAAAACCACTTTTCGCACTTGTGTTAGTGTTGAAAAGCACTTTTGCACTTGTATTAGTGTGGAAAAACCACTTTTCGCACTTGTGTTAGTGTTGAAAAATCACTTTTCGCACTTGTGTTAGTGTTGAAAAACCACTTTTCGCACTTGTGTTAGTGTTGAAAAACCACTTTTCGCACTTGTGTTGGTGCAGGAAACCACTTTTGCACTTGTATTGGTGTGGAAAAAACACTTTTCGCACTTGTGTTAGTGTTGAAAAACCACTTTTCGCACTTGTGTTAGTGTTGAAAAACCATTTTTCGCACTTGTGTTGGTGCAGGAAACCACTTTTGCACTTGTATTAGTGTGGAAAAACCACTTTTCGCACTTGTGTTAGTGTTGAAAAACCACTTTTTGCACTTGTGTTAGTGTTGAAAAACCACTTTTCGCACTTGTGTTGGTGCAGGAAACCACTTTTGCACTTGTATTAGTGTGGAAAAACCACTTTTCGCACTTGTGTTGGTGCAGGAAACCACTTTTGCACTTGTATTAGTGTGGAAAAAAACACTTTTTGCACTTGTGATAGTGTTGAAAAACCACTTTTTGCACTTGTGTTAGTGTTGAAAAAACACTTTTCGCACTTGTGTTGGTGTTGAAAAACCACTTTTTGCACTTGTGTTGGTGCAGGAAACCACTTTTGCACTTGTATTAGTGTGGAAAAAACACTTTTTGCACCTGTGTTGGTGCAGGAAACCACTTTTGCACTTGTATTGGTGTGGAAAAAACACTTTTTGCAGTTGTGATCGTGTTGAAAAACCACTTTTCGCACTTGTGTTAGTGTTGAAAAACCACTTTTCGCACTTGTGTTGGTGCAGGAAACCACTTTTGCACTTGTATTAATGTAGAAAAAACACTTTTTGCACTTGTGATAGTGTTGAAAAACCACTTTTCGCACTTGTGTTAGTGTTGAAAAACCACTTTTCGCACTTGTGTTGGTGCAGGAAACCACTTTTGCACTTGTATTAGTGTGGAAAAACCAATTTTCGCACTTGTGTTAGTGTTGGAAAACCACTTTTCGCACTTGTGTTAGTGTTGAAAAACCACTTTTCGCACTTGTGTTGGTGCAGGAAACCACTTTTGCACTTGTATTAGTGTGGAAAAAACACTTTTTGCACTTGTGATAGTGTTGAAAAACCACTTTTCGCACTTGTGTTAGTGTTGAAAAACCACTTTTCACACTTGTGTTGGTGCAGGAAACCACTTTTGCACTTGTATTAGTGTGGAAAGACCACTTTTCGCACTTGTGTTAGTGTTGAAAAACCACTTTTCGCACTTGTGTTAGTGTTGAAAAACCACTTTTCGCACTTGTGTTAGTGTTGAAAAACCACTTTTGCACTTGTATTAGTGTGGAAAAACCACTTTTCGCACTTGTGTTAGTGTTGAAAAATCACTTTTCGCACTTGTGTTAGTGTTGAAAAACCACTTTTCGCACTTGTGTTAGTGTTGAAAAACCACTTTTCGCACTTGTGTTGGTGCAGGAAACCACTTTTGCACTTGTATTGGTGTGGAAAAAACACTTTTCGCACTTGTGTTAGTGTTGAAAAACCACTTCTCGCACTTGTGTTAGTGTTGAAAAACCATTTTTCGCACTTGTGTTGGTGCAGGAAACCACTTTTGCACTTGTATTAGTGTGGAAAAACCACTTTTCGCACTTGTGTTAGTGTTGAAAAACCACTTTTTGCACTTGTGTTAGTGTTGGAAAACCACTTTTCGCACTTGTGTTGGTGCAGGAAACCACTTTTGCACTTGTGTTAGTGTGGAAAAACCACTTTTCGCACTTGTGTTGGTGCAGGAAACCACTTTTGCACTTGTATTAGTGTGGAAACAAACACTTTTTGCACTTGTGATAGTGTTGAAAAACCACTTTTTGCACTTGTGTTAGTGTTGAAAAAACACTTTTCGCACTTGTGTTGGTGTTGAAAAACCACTTTTTGCACTTGTGTTGGTGCAGGAAACCACTTTTGCACTTGTATTAGTGTGGAAAAAACACTTTTTGCACCTGTGTTGGTGCAGGAAACCACTTTTGCACTTGTATTGGTGTGGAAAAAACACTTTTTGCAGTTGTGATCGTGTTGAAAAACCACTTTTCGCACTTGTGTTAGTGTTGAAAAACCACTTTTCGCACTTGTGTTGGTGCAGGAAACCACTTTTGCACTTGTATTAATGTGGCAAAACCACTTTTCGCACTTGTGTTAGTGTTGAAAAACCACTTTTCGCACTTGTGTTAGTGTTGAAAAACCACTTTTCGCACTTGTGTTAGCGTTGAAAAACCACTTTTCGCACTTGTGTTGGTGCAGGAAACCACTTTTGCACTTGTATTAGTGTGGAAAAACCACTTTTCGCACTTGTGTTTGTGTTGAAAAACCACTTTTCGCACTTGTGTTGGTGCAGGAAACCACTTTTGCACTTGTATTAGTGTGGAAAAAACACTTTTTGCACTTGTGATAGTGTTGAAAAACCACTTTTCGCACTTGTGTTAGTGTTGAAAAACCACTTTTCGCACTTGTGTTGGTGCAGGAAACCAATTTTGCACTTGTATTAGTGTGGGAAAAACACTTTTTGCACTTGTGATAGTGTTGAAAAACCACTTTTCGCACTTGTGTTAGTGTTGAAAAACCACTTTTCACACTTGTGTTGGTGCAGGAAACCACTTTTGCACTTGTATTAGTGTGGAAAGACCACTTTTCGCACTTGTGTTAGTGTTGAAAAACCACTTTTCGCACTTGTGTTAGTGTTGAAAAACCACTTTTCGCACTTGTGTTAGTGTTGAAAAGCACTTTTGCACTTGTATTAGTGTGGAAAAACCACTTTTCGCACTTGTGTTAGTGTTGAAAAATCACTTTTCGCACTTGTGTTAGTGTTGAAAAACCACTTTTCGCACTTGTGTTAGTGTTGAAAAACCACTTTTCGCACTTGTGTTGGTGCAGGAAACCACTTTTGCACTTGTATTGGTGTGGAAAAAACACTTTTCGCACTTGTGTTAGTGTTGAAAAACCACTTTTCGCACTTGTGTTAGTGTTGAAAAACCATTTTTCGCACTTGTGTTGGTGCAGGAAACCACTTTTGCACTTGTATTAGTGTGGAAAACCACTTTTCGCACTTGTGTTAGTGTTGAAAAACCACTTTTTGCACTTGTGTTAGTGTTGAAAAACCACTTTTCGCACTTGTGTTGGTGCAGGAAACCACTTTTGCACTTGTATTAGTGTGGAAAAACCACTTTTCGCACTTGTGTTGGTGCAGGAAACCACTTTTGCACTTGTATTAGTGTGGAAAAAAACACTTTTTGCACTTGTGATAGTGTTGAAAAACCACTTTTTGCACTTGTGTTAGTGTTGAAAAAACACTTTTCGCACTTGTGTTGGTGTTGAAAAACCACTTTTTGCACTTGTGTTGGTGCAGGAAACCACTTTTGCACTTGTATTAGTGTGGAAAAAACACTTTTTGCACCTGTGTTGGTGCAGGAAACCACTTTTGCACTTGTATTGGTGTGGAAAAAACACTTTTTGCAGTTGTGATCGTGTTGAAAAACCACTTTTCGCACTTGTGTTAGTGTTGAAAAACCACTTTTCGCACTTGTGTTGGTGCAGGAAACCACTTTTGCACTTGTATTAGTGTGGAAAAAACACTTTTTGCACTTGTGATAGTGTTGAAAAACCACTTTTCGCACTTGTGTTAGTGTTGAAAAACCACTTTTCGCACTTGTGTTGGTGCAGGAAACCACTTTTGCACTTGTATTAGTGTGGAAAAACCAATTTTCGCACTTGTGTTAGTGTTGGAAAACCACTTTTCGCACTTGTGTTAGTGTTGAAAAACCACTTTTCGCACTTGTGTTGGTGCAGGAAACCACTTTTGCACTTGTATTAGTGTGGAAAAAACACTTTTTGCACTTGTGATAGTGTTGAAAAACCACTTTTCGCACTTGTGTTAGTGTTGAAAAACCACTTTTCACACTTGTGTTGGTGCAGGAAACCACTTTTGCACTTGTATTAGTGTGGAAAGACCACTTTTCGCACTTGTGTTAGTGTTGAAAAACCACTTTTCGCACTTGTGTTAGTGTTGAAAAACCACTTTTCGCACTTGTGTTAGTGTTGAAAAACCACTTTTGCACTTGTATTAGTGTGGAAAAACCACTTTTCGCACTTGTGTTAGTGTTGAAAAATCACTTTTCGCACTTGTGTTAGTGTTGAAAAACCACTTTTCGCACTTGTGTTAGTGTTGAAAAACCACTTTTCGCACTTGTGTTGGTGCAGGAAACCACTTTTGCACTTGTATTGGTGTGGAAAAAACACTTTTCGCACTTGTGTTAGTGTTGAAAAACCACTTCTCGCACTTGTGTTAGTGTTGAAAAACCATTTTTCGCACTTGTGTTGGTGCAGGAAACCACTTTTGCACTTGTATTAGTGTGGAAAAACCACTTTTCGCACTTGTGTTAGTGTTGAAAAACCACTTTTTGCACTTGTGTTAGTGTTGGAAAACCACTTTTCGCACTTGTGTTGGTGCAGGAAACCACTTTTGCACTTGTATTAGTGTGGAAAAACCACTTTTCGCACTTGTGTTGGTGCAGGAAACCACTTTTGCACTTGTATTAGTGTGGAAACAAACACTTTTTGCACTTGTGATAGTGTTGAAAAACCACTTTTTGCACTTGTGTTAGTGTTGAAAAAACACTTTTCGCACTTGTGTTGGTGTTGAAAAACCACTTTTTGCACTTGTGTTGGTGCAGGAAACCACTTTTGCACTTGTATTAGTGTGGAAAAAACACTTTTTGCACCTGTGTTGGTGCAGGAAACCACTTTTGCACTTGTATTGGTGTGGAAAAAACACTTTTTGCAGTTGTGATCGTGTTGAAAAACCACTTTTCGCACTTGTGTTAGTGTTGAAAAACCACTTTTCGCACTTGTGTTGGTGCAGGAAACCACTTTTGCACTTGTATTAATGTGGCAAAACCACTTTTCGCACTTGTGTTAGTGTTGAAAAACCACTTTTCGCACTTGTGTTAGTGTTGAAAAACCACTTTTCGCACTTGTGTTAGCGTTGAAAAACCACTTTTCGCACTTGTGTTGGTGCAGGAAACCACTTTTGCACTTGTATTAGTGTGGAAAAACCACTTTTCGCACTTGTGTTTGTGTTGAAAAACCACTTTTCGCACTTGTGTTGGTGCAGGAAACCACTTTTGCACTTGTATTAGTGTGGAAAAAACACTTTTTGCACTTGTGATAGTGTTGAAAAACCACTTTTCGCACTTGTGTTAGTGTTGAAAAACCACTTTTCGCACTTGTGTTGGTGCAGGAAACCAATTTTGCACTTGTATTAGTGTGGGAAAAACACTTTTTGCACTTGTGATAGTGTTGAAAAACCACTTTTCGCACTTGTGTTAGTGTTGAAAAACCACTTTTCACACTTGTGTTGGTGCAGGAAACCACTTTTGCACTTGTATTAGTGTGGAAAGACCACTTTTCGCACTTGTGTTAGTGTTGAAAAACCACTTTTCGCACTTGTGTTAGTGTTGAAAAACCACTTTTCGCACTTGTGTTAGTGTTGAAAAGCACTTTTGCACTTGTATTAGTGTGGAAAAACCACTTTTCGCACTTGTGTTAGTGTTGAAAAATCACTTTTCGCACTTGTGTTAGTGTTGAAAAACCACTTTTCGCACTTGTGTTAGTGTTGAAAAACCACTTTTCGCACTTGTGTTGGTGCAGGAAACCACTTTTGCACTTGTATTGGTGTGGAAAAAACACTTTTCGCACTTGTGTTAGTGTTGAAAAACCACTTTTCGCACTTGTGTTAGTGTTGAAAAACCATTTTTCGCACTTGTGTTGGTGCCGGAAACCACTTTTGCACTTGTATTAGTGTGGAAAACCACTTTTCGCACTTGTGTTAGTGTTGAAAAACCACTTTTTGCACTTGTGTTAGTGTTGAAAAACCACTTTTCGCACTTGTGTTGGTGCAGGAAACCACTTTTGCACTTGTATTAGTGTGGAAAAACCACTTTTCGCACTTGTGTTGGTGCAGGAAACCACTTTTGCACTTGTATTAGTGTGGAAAAAAACACTTTTTGCACTTGTGATAGTGTTGAAAAACCACTTTTTGCACTTGTGTTAGTGTTGAAAAAACACTTTTCGCACTTGTGTTGGTGTTGAAAAACCACTTTTTGCACTTGTGTTGGTGCAGGAAACCACTTTTGCACTTGTATTAGTGTGGAAAAAACACTTTTTGCACCTGTGTTGGTGCAGGAAACCACTTTTGCACTTGTATTGGTGTGGAAAAAACACTTTTTGCAGTTGTGATCGTGTTGAAAAACCACTTTTCGCACTTGTGTTAGTGTTGAAAAACCACTTTTCGCACTTGTGTTGGTGCAGGAAACCACTTTTGCACTTGTATTAGTGTGGAAAAAACACTTTTTGCACTTGTGATAGTGTTGAAAAACCACTTTTCGCACTTGTGTTAGTGTTGAAAAACCACTTTTCGCACTTGTGTTGGTGCAGGAAACCACTTTTGCACTTGTATTAGTGTGGAAAAACCAATTTTCGCACTTGTGTTAGTGTTGGAAAACCACTTTTCGCACTTGTGTTAGTGTTGAAAAACCACTTTTCGCACTTGTGTTGGTGCAGGAAACCACTTTTGCACTTGTATTAGTGTGGAAAAAACACTTTTTGCACTTGTGATAGTGTTGAAAAACCACTTTTCGCACTTGTGTTAGTGTTGAAAAACCACTTTTCACACTTGTGTTGGTGCAGGAAACCACTTTTGCACTTGTATTAGTGTGGAAAGACCACTTTTCGCACTTGTGTTAGTGTTGAAAAACCACTTTTCGCACTTGTGTTAGTGTTGAAAAACCACTTTTCGCACTTGTGTTAGTGTTGAAAAACCACTTTTGCACTTGTATTAGTGTGGAAAAACCACTTTTCGCACTTGTGTTAGTGTTGAAAAATCACTTTTCGCACTTGTGTTAGTGTTGAAAAACCACTTTTCGCACTTGTGTTAGTGTTGAAAAACCACTTTTCGCACTTGTGTTGGTGCAGGAAACCACTTTTGCACTTGTATTGGTGTGGAAAAAACACTTTTCGCACTTGTGTTAGTGTTGGAAAACCACTTTTCGCACTTGTGTTGGTGCAGGAAACCACTTTTGCACTTGTATTAGTGTGGAAAAACCACTTTTCGCACTTGTGTTGGTGCAGGAAACCACTTTTGCACTTGTATTAGTGTGGAAACAAACACTTTTTGCACTTGTGATAGTGTTGAAAAACCACTTTTTGCACTTGTGTTAGTGTTGAAAAAACACTTTTCGCACTTGTGTTGGTGTTGAAAAACCACTTTTTGCACTTGTGTTGGTGCAGGAAACCACTTTTGCACTTGTATTAGTGTGGAAAAAACACTTTTTGCACCTGTGTTGGTGCAGGAAACCACTTTTGCACTTGTATTGGTGTGGAAAAAACACTTTTTGCAGTTGTGATCGTGTTGAAAAACCACTTTTCGCACTTGTGTTAGTGTTGAAAAACCACTTTTCGCACTTGTGTTGGTGCAGGAAACCACTTTTGCACTTGTATTAATGTGGCAAAACCACTTTTCGCACTTGTGTTAGTGTTGAAAAACCACTTTTCGCACTTGTGTTAGTGTTGAAAAACCACTTTTCGCACTTGTGTTAGCGTTGAAAAACCACTTTTCGCACTTGTGTTGGTGCAGGAAACCACTTTTGCACTTGTATTAGTGTGGAAAAACCACTTTTCGCACTTGTGTTTGTGTTGAAAAACCACTTTTCGCACTTGTGTTGGTGCAGGAAACCACTTTTGCACTTGTATTAGTGTGGAAAAAACACTTTTTGCACTTGTGATAGTGTTGAAAAACCACTTTTCGCACTTGTGTTAGTGTTGAAAAACCACTTTTCGCACTTGTGTTGGTGCAGGAAACCAATTTTGCACTTGTATTAGTGTGGAAAAACCACTTTTCGCACTTGTGTTAGTGTTGAAAAACCACTTTTCGCACTTGTGTTAGTGTTGAAAAACCACTTTTCGCACTTGTGTTGGTGCAGGAAACCACTTTTGCACTTGTATTAGTGTGGAAAAAACACTTTTTGCACTTGTGTTAGTGTTGAAAAACCACTTTTCGCACTTGTGTTAGTGTTGAAAAACCACTTTTCGCACTTGTGTTAGTGTTGAAAAACCACTTTTGCACTTGTATTAGTGTGGAAAAACCACTTTTCGCACTTGTGTTAGTGTTGAAAAATCACTTTTCGCACTTGTGTTAGTGTTGAAAAACCACTTTTCGCACTTGTGTTCGTGTTGAAAAACCACTTTTCGCACTTGTGTTGGTGCAGGAAACCACTTTTGCACTTGTATTGGTGTGGAAAAAACACTTTTCGCACTTGTGTTAGTGTTGAAAAACCACTTTTCGCACTTGTGTTAGTGTTGAAAAACCATTTTTCGCACTTGTGTTGGTGCAGGAAACCACTTTTGCACTTGTATTAGTGTGGAAAAAACACTTTTTGCACTTGTGATAGTGTTGAAAAACCACTTTTCGCACTTGTGTTAGTGTTGAAAAACCACTTTTCGCACTTGTGTTGGTGCAGGAAACCAATTTTGCACTTGTATTAGTGTGGAAAAACCACTTTTCGCACTTGTGTTAGTGTTGAAAAACCACTTTTCGCACTTGTGTTAGTGTTGAAAAACCACTTTTCGCACTTGTGTTGGTGCAGGAAACCACTTTTGCACTTGTATTAGTGTGGAAAAAACACTTTTTGCACTTGTGTTAGTGTTGAAAAACCACTTTTCGCACTTGTGTTAGTGTTGAAAAACCACTTTTCGCACTTGTGTTAGTGTTGAAAAACCACTTTTGCACTTGTATTAGTGTGGAAAAACCACTTTTCGCACTTGTGTTAGTGTTGAAAAATCACTTTTCGCACTTGTGTTAGTGTTGAAAAACCACTTTTCGCACTTGTGTTCATGTTGAAAAACCACTTTTCGCACTTGTGTTGGTGCAGGAAACCACTTTTGCACTTGTATTGGTGTGGAAAAAACACTTTTCGCACTTGTGTTAGTTTGAAAAACCACTTTTCGCACTTGTGTTAGTGTTGAAAAACCATTTTTCGCACTTGTGTTGGTGCAGGAAACCACTTTTGCACTTGTATTAGTGTGGAAAAACCACTTTTCGCACTTGTGTTAGTGTTGAAAAACCACTTTTTGCACTTGTGTTAGTGTTGAAAAACCACTTTTCGCACTTGTGTTGGTGCAGGAAACCACTTTTGCACTTGTATTAGTGTGGAAAAACCACTTTTTGCACTTGTGTTGGTGCAGGAAACCACTTTTGCACTTGTATTAGTGTGGAAAAAAACACTTTTTGCACTTGTGATAGTGTTGAAAAACCACTTTTTGCACTTGTGTTAGTGTTGAAAAAACACTTTTCGCACTTGTGTTGGTGTTGAAAAACCACTTTTTGCACTTGTGTTGGTGCAGGAAACCACTTTTGCACTTGTATTAGTGTGGAAAAAACACTTTTTGCACCTGTGTTGGTGCAGGAAACCACTTTTGCACTTGTATTGGTGTGGAAAAAACACTTTTTGCAGTTGTGATCGTGTTGAAAAACCACTTTTCGCACTTGTGTTAGTGTTGAAAAACCACTTTTCGCACTTGTGTTGGTGCAGGAAACCACTTTTGCACTTGTATTAGTGTGGCAAAACCACTTTTCGCACTTGTGTTAGTGTTGAAAAACCACTTTTCGCACTTGTGTTAGTGTTGAAAAACCACTTTTCGCACTTGTGTTAGTGTTGAAAAACCACTTTTCGCACTTGTGTTGGTGCAGGAAACCACTTTTGCACTTGTATTAGTGTGGAAAAACCACTTTTCGCACTTGTGTTAGTGTTGAAAAACCACTTTTCGCACTTGTGTTGGTGCAGGAAACCACTTTTGCACTTGTATTAGTGTGGAAAAAACACTTTTTGCACTTGTGATAGTGTTGAAAAACCACTTTTCGCACTTGTGTTAGTGTTGAAAAACCACTTTTCGCACTTGTGTTGGTGCAGGAAACCAATTTTGCACTTGTATTAGTGTGGAAAAACCACTTTTCGCACTTGTGTTAGTGTTGAAAAACCACTTTTCGCACTTGTGTTAGTGTTGAAAAACCACTTTTCGCACTTGTGTTGGTGCAGGAAACCACTTTTGCACTTGTATTAGTGTGGAAAAAACACTTTTTGCACTTGTGATAGTGTTGAAAAACCACTTTTCGCACTTGTGTTAGTGTTGAAAAACCACTTTTCGCACTTGTGTTGGTGCAGGAAACCACTTTTGCACTTGTATTAGTGTGGAAAAACCACTTTTCGCACTTGTGTTAGTGTTGAAAAACCACTTTTCGCACTTGTGTTAGTGTTGAAAAACCACTTTTCGCACTTGTGTTGGTGCAGGAAACCACTTTTGCACTTGTATTAGTGTGGAAAAAACACTTTTTGCACTTGTGATAGTGTTGAAAAACCACTTTTCGCACTTGTGTTAGTGTTGAAAAACCACTTTTCGCACTTGTGTTAGTGTTGAAAAACCACTTTTCGCACTTGTGTTGGTGCAGGAAACCACTTTTGCACTTGTATTAGTGTGGAAAAACCACTTTTCGCACTTGTGTTAGTGTTGAAAAACCACTTTTCGCACTTGTGTTGGTGCAGGAAACCACTTTTGCACTTGTATTAGTGTGGAAAAACCACTTTTCGCACTTGTGTTAGTGTTGAAAAACCACTTTTCGCACTTGTGTTAGTGTTGAAAAACCACTTTTCGCACTTGTGTTAGTGTTGAAAAACCACTTTTGCACTTGTATTAGTGTGGAGAAACCACTTTTCGCACTTGTGTTAGTGTTGAAAAATCACTTTTCGCACTTGTGTTAGTGTTGAAAAACCACTTTTCGCACTTGTGTTAGTGTTGAAAAACCACTTTTCGCACTTGTGTTGGTGCAGGAAACCACTTTTGCACTTGTATTGGTGTGGAAAAAACACTTTTCGCACTTGTGTTAGTGTTGAAAAACCACTTTTCGCACTTGTGTTAGTGTTGAAAAACCATTTTTCGCACTTGTGTTGGTGCAGGAAACCACTTTTGCACTTGTATTAGTGTGGAAAAACCACTTTTCGCACTTGTGTTAGTGTTGAAAAACCACTTTTTGCACTTGTGTTAGTGTTGAAAAACCACTTTTCGCACTTGTGTTGGTGCAGGAAACCACTTTTGCACTTGTATTAGTGTGGAAAAACCACTTTTCGCACTTGTGTTGGTGCAGGAAACCACTTTTGCACTTGTATTAGTGAGGAAAAAAACACTTCTTGCACTTGTGATAGTGTTGAAAAACCACTTTTTGCACTTGTGTTAGTGTTGAAAAAACACTTTTCGCACTTGTGTTGGTGTTGAAAAACCACTTTTTGCACTTGTGTTGGTGCAGGAAACCACTTTTGCACTTGTATTAGTGTGGAAAAAACACTTTTTGCACCTGTGTTGGTGCAGGAAACCACTTTTGCACTTGTATTGGTGTGGAAAAAACACTTTTTGCAGTTGTGATCGTGTTGAAAAACCACTTTTCGCACTTGTGTTAGTGTTGAAAAACCACTTTTCGCACTTGTGTTGGTGCAGGAAACCACTTTTGCACTTGTATTAGTGTGGAAAAAACACTTTTTGCACTTTTGATAGTGTTGAAAAACCACTTTTCGCACTTGTGTTAGTGTTGAAAAACCACTTTTCGCACTTGTGTTGGTGCAGGAAACCACTTTTGCACTTGTATTAGTGTGGAAAAACCAATTTTCGCACTTGTGTTAGTGTTGGAAAACCACTTTTCGCACTTGTGTTAGTGTTGAAAAACCACTTTTCGCACTTGTGTTGGTGCAGGAAACCACTTTTGCACTTGTATTAGTGTGGAAAAAACACTTTTTGCACTTGTGATAGTGTTGAAAAACCACTTTTCGCACTTGTGTTAGTGTTGAAAAACCACTTTTCACACTTGTGTTGGTGCAGGAAACCACTTTTGCACTTGTATTAGTGTGGAAAGACCACTTTTCGCACTTGTGTTAGTGTTGAAAAACCACTTTTCGCACTTGTGTTAGTGTTGAAAAACCACTTTTCGCACTTGTGTTAGTGTTGAAAAGCACTTTTGCACTTGTATTAGTGTGGAAAAACCACTTTTCGCACTTGTGTTAGTGTTGAAAAATCACTTTTCGCACTTGTGTTAGTGTTGAAAAACCACTTTTCGCACTTGTGTTAGTGTTGAAAAACCACTTTTCGCACTTGTGTTGGTGCAGGAAACCACTTTTGCACATGTATTGGTGTGGAAATAACACTTTTCGCACTTGTGTTAGTGTTGAAAAACCACTTTTCGCACTTGTGTTAGTGTTGAAAAACCATTTTTCGCACTTGTGTTGGTGCAGGAAACCACTTTTGCACTTGTATTAGTGTGGAAAAACCACTTTTCGCACTTGTGTTAGTGTTGAAAAACCACTTTTTGCACTTGTGTTAGTGTTGAAAAACCACTTTTCGCACTTGTGTTGGTGCAGGAAACCACTTTTGCACTTGTATTAGTGTGGAAAAACCACTTTTCGCACTTGTGTTGGTGCAGGAAACCACTTTTGCACTTGTATTAGTGTGGAAAAAAACACTTTTTGCACTTGTGATAGTGTTGAAAAACCACTTTTTGCACTTGTGTTAGTGTTGAAAAAACACTTTTCGCACTTGTGTTGGTGTTGAAAAACCACTTTTTGCACTTGTGTTGGTGCAGGAAACCACTTTTGCACTTGTATTAGTGTGGAAAAAACACTTTTTGCACCTGTGTTGGTGCAGGAAACCACTTTTGCACTTGTATTGGTGTGGAAAAAACACTTTTTGCAGTTGTGATCGTGTTGAAAAACCACTTTTCGCACTTGTGTTAGTGTTGAAAAACCACTTTTCGCACTTGTGTTGGTGCAGGAAACCACTTTTGCACTTGTATTAGTGTGGAAAAAACACTTTTTGCACTTGTGATAGTGTTGAAAAACCACTTTTCGCACTTGTGTTAGTGTTGAAAAACCACTTTTCGCACTTGTGTTGGTGCAGGAAACCACTTTTGCACTTGTATTAGTGTGGAAAAACCAATTTTCGCACTTGTGTTAGTGTTGGAAAACCACTTTTCGCACTTGTGTTAGTGTTGAAAAACCACTTTTCGCACTTGTGTTGGTGCAGGAAACCACTTTTGCACTTGTATTAGTGTGGAAAAAACACTTTTTGCACTTGTGTTAGTGTTGAAAAACCACTTTTCGCACTTGTGTTGGTGCAGGAAACCACTTTTGCACTTGTATTAGTGTGGAAAAAACACTTTTTGCACTTGTGATAGTGTTGAAAAACCACTTTTCGCACTTGTGTTAGTGTTGAAAAACCACTTTTCGCACTTGTGTTGGTGCAGGAAACCAATTTTGCACTTGTATTAGTGTGGAAAAACCACTTTTCGCACTTGTGTTAGTGTTGAAAAACCACTTTTCGCACTTGTGTTAGTGTTGAAAAACCACTTTTCGCACTTGTGTTGGTGCAGGAAACCACTTTTGCACTTGTATTAGTGTGGAAAAAACACTTTTTGCACTTGTGATAGTGTTGAAAAACCACTTTTCGCACTTGTGTTGGTGCAGGAAACCACTTTTGCACTTGTATTAGTGTGGAAAAACCACTTTTCGCACTTGTGTTAGTGTTGAAAAACCACTTTTCGCACTTGTGTTAGTGTTGAAAAACCACTTTTCGCACTTGTGTTGGTGCAGGAAACCACTTTTGCACTTGTATTAGTGTGGAAAGACCACTTTTCGCACTTGTGTTAGTGTTGAAAAACCACTTTTCGCACTTGTGTTAGTGTTGAAAAACCACTTTTCGCACTTGTGTTAGTGTTGAAAAGCACTTTTGCACTTGTATTAGTGTGGAAAAAACACTTTTTGCACTTGTGTTAGTGTTGAAAAACCACTTTTCGCACTTGTGTTGGTGCAGGAAACCACTTTTGCACTTGTATTAGTGTGGAAAAAACACTTTTTGCACTTGTGATAGTGTTGAAAAACCACTTTTCACACTTGTGTTAGTGTTGAAAAACCACTTTTCGCACTTGTGTTGGTGCAGGAAACCAATTTTGCACTTGTATTAGTGTGGAAAAACCACTTTTCGCACTTGTGTTAGTGTTGAAAAACCACTTTTCGCACTTGTGTTAGTGTTGAAAAACCACTTTTCGCACTTGTGTTGGTGCAGGAAACCACTTTTGCACTTGTATTAGTGTGGAAAAAACACTTTTTGCACTTGTGATAGTGTTGAAAAACCACTTTTCGCACTTGTGTTAGTGTTGAAAAACCACTTTTCGCACTTGTGTTGGTGCAGGAAACCACTTTTGCACTTGTATTAGTGTGGAAAAACCACTTTTCGCACTTGTGTTAGTGTTGAAAAACCACTTTTCGCACTTGTGTTAGTGTTGAAAAACCACTTTTCGCACTTGTGTTGGTGCAGGAAACCACTTTTGCACTTGTATTAGTGTGGAAAGAACACTTTTTGCACTTGTGATAGTGTTGAAAAACCACTTTTCGCACTTGTGTTAGTGTTGAAAAACCACTTTTCGCACTTGTGTTGGTGCAGGAAACCACTTTTGCACTTGTATTAGTGTGGAAAAAACACTTTTTGCACTTGTGATAGTGTTGAAAAACCACTTTTCGCACTTGTGTTAGTGTTGAAAAACCACTTTTCACACTTGTGTTGGTGCAGGAAACCACTTTTGCACTTGTATTAGTGTGGAAAGACCACTTTTCGCACTTGTGTTAGTGTTGAAAAACCACTTTTCGCACTTGTGTTAGTGTTGAAAAACCACTTTTCGCACTTGTGTTAGTGTTGAAAAGCACTTTTGCACTTGTATTAGTGTGGAAAAACCACTTTTCGCACTTGTGTTAGTGTTGAAAAATCACTTTTCGCACTTGTGTTAGTGTTGAAAAACCACTTTTCGCACTTGTGTTAGTGTTGAAAAACCACTTTTCGCACTTGTGTTGGTGCAGGAAACCACTTTTGCACATGTATTGGTGTGGAAATAACACTTTTCGCACTTGTGTTAGTGTTGAAAAACCACTTTTCGCACTTGTGTTAGTGTTGAAAAACCATTTTTCGCACTTGTGTTGGTGCAGGAAACCACTTTTGCACTTGTATTAGTGTGGAAAAACCACTTTTCGCACTTGTGTTAGTGTTGAAAAACCACTTTTTGCACTTGTGTTAGTGTTGAAAAACCACTTTTCGCACTTGTGTTGGTGCAGGAAACCACTTTTGCACTTGTATTAGTGTGGAAAAACCACTTTTCGCACTTGTGTTGGTGCAGGAAACCACTTTTGCACTTGTATTAGTGTGGAAAAAAACACTTTTTGCACTTGTGATAGTGTTGAAAAACCACTTTTTGCACTTGTGTTAGTGTTGAAAAAACACTTTTCGCACTTGTGTTGGTGTTGAAAAACCACTTTTTGCACTTGTGTTGGTGCAGGAAACCACTTTTGCACTTGTATTAGTGTGGAAAAAACACTTTTTGCACCTGTGTTGGTGCAGGAAACCACTTTTGCACTTGTATTGGTGTGGAAAAAACACTTTTTGCAGTTGTGATCGTGTTGAAAAACCACTTTTCGCACTTGTGTTAGTGTTGAAAAACCACTTTTCGCACTTGTGTTGGTGCAGGAAACCACTTTTGCACTTGTATTAGTGTGGAAAAAACACTTTTTGCACTTGTGATAGTGTTGAAAAACCACTTTTCGCACTTGTGTTAGTGTTGAAAAACCACTTTTCGCACTTGTGTTGGTGCAGGAAACCACTTTTGCACTTGTATTAGTGTGGAAAAACCAATTTTCGCACTTGTGTTAGTGTTGGAAAACCACTTTTCGCACTTGTGTTAGTGTTGAAAAACCACTTTTCGCACTTGTGTTGGTGCAGGAAACCACTTTTGCACTTGTATTAGTGTGGAAAAAACACTTTTTGCACTTGTGTTAGTGTTGAAAAACCACTTTTCGCACTTGTGTTGGTGCAGGAAACCACTTTTGCACTTGTATTAGTGTGGAAAAAACACTTTTTGCACTTGTGATAGTGTTGAAAAACCACTTTTCGCACTTGTGTTAGTGTTGAAAAACCACTTTTCGCACTTGTGTTGGTGCAGGAAACCAATTTTGCACTTGTATTAGTGTGGAAAAACCACTTTTCGCACTTGTGTTAGTGTTGAAAAACCACTTTTCGCACTTGTGTTAGTGTTGAAAAACCACTTTTCGCACTTGTGTTGGTGCAGGAAACCACTTTTGCACTTGTATTAGTGTGGAAAAAACACTTTTTGCACTTGTGATAGTGTTGAAAAACCACTTTTCGCACTTGTGTTAGTGTTGAAAAACCACTTTTCGCACTTGTGTTGGTGCAGGAAACCACTTTTGCACTTGTATTAGTGTGGAAAAACCACTTTTCGCACTTGTGTTAGTGTTGAAAAACCACTTTTCGCACTTGTGTTAGTGTTGAAAAACCACTTTTCGCACTTGTGTTGGTGCAGGAAACCACTTTTGCACTTGTATTAGTGTGGAAAGACCACTTTTCGCACTTGTGTTAGTGTTGAAAAACCACTTTTCGCACTTGTGTTAGTGTTGAAAAACCACTTTTCGCACTTGTGTTAGTGTTGAAAAGCACTTTTGCACTTGTATTAGTGTGGAAAAAACACTTTTTGCACTTGTGTTAGTGTTGAAAAACCACTTTTCGCACTTGTGTTGGTGCAGGAAACCACTTTTGCACTTGTATTAGTGTGGAAAAAACACTTTTTGCACTTGTGATAGTGTTGAAAAACCACTTTTCGCACTTGTGTTAGTGTTGAAAAACCACTTTTCGCACTTGTGTTGGTGCAGGAAACCAATTTTGCACTTGTATTAGTGTGGAAAAACCACTTTTCGCACTTGTGTTAGTGTTGAAAAACCACTTTTCGCACTTGTGTTAGTGTTGAAAAACCACTTTTCGCACTTGTGTTGGTGCAGGAAACCACTTTTGCACTTGTATTAGTGTGGAAAAAACACTTTTTGCACTTGTGATAGTGTTGAAAAACCACTTTTCGCACTTGTGTTAGTGTTGAAAAACCACTTTTCGCACTTGTGTTGGTGCAGGAAACCACTTTTGCACTTGTATTAGTGTGGAAAAACCACTTTTCGCACTTGTGTTAGTGTTGAAAAACCACTTTTCGCACTTGTGTTAGTGTTGAAAAACCACTTTTCGCACTTGTGTTGGTGCAGGAAACCACTTTTGCACTTGTATTAGTGTGGAAAGAACACTTTTTGCACTTGTGATAGTGTTGAAAAACCACTTTTCGCACTTGTGTTAGTGTTGAAAAACCACTTTTCGCACTTGTGTTAGTGTTGAAAAACCACTTTTCGCACTTGTGTTGGTGCAGGAAACCACTTTTTGCACTTGTATTAGTGTGGAAAAACCACTTTTCGCACTTGTGTTAGTGTTGAAAAAACCACTTTTCGCACTTGTGTTGGTGCAGGAAACCACTTTTGCACTTGTATTAGTGTGGAAAAACCACTTTCGCACTTGTGTTAGTGTTGAAAAACCACTTTTCGCACTTGTGTTAGTGTTGAAAAACCACTTTTCGCACTTGTGTTAGTGTTGAAAAACCACTTTTGCACTTGTATTAGTGTGGAGAAACCACTTTTCGCACTTGTGTTAGTGTTGAAAAATCACTTTTCGCACTTGTGTTAGTGTTGAAAAACCACTTTTCGCACTTGTGTTAGTGTTGAAAAACCACTTTTCGCACTTGTGTTGGTGCAGGAAACCACTTTTGCACTTGTATTGGTGTGGAAAAAACACTTTTCGCACTTGTGTTAGTGTTGAAAAACCACTTTTCGCACTTGTGTTAGTGTTGAAAAACCATTTTTCGCACTTGTGTTGGTGCAGGAAACCACTTTTGCACTTGTATTAGTGTGGAAAAACCACTTTTCGCACTTGTGTTAGTGTTGAAAAACCACTTTTTGCACTTGTGTTAGTGTTGAAAAACCACTTTTCGCACTTGTGTTGGTGCAGGAAACCACTTTTGCACTTGTATTAGTGTGGAAAAACCACTTTTCGCACTTGTGTTGGTGCAGGAAACCACTTTTGCACTTGTATTAGTGAGGAAAAAAACACTTCTTGCACTTGTGATAGTGTTGAAAAACCACTTTTTGCACTTGTGTTAGTGTTGAAAAAACACTTTTCGCACTTGTGTTGGTGTTGAAAAACCACTTTTTGCACTTGTGTTGGTGCAGGAAACCACTTTTGCACTTGTATTAGTGTGGAAAAAACACTTTTTGCACCTGTGTTGGTGCAGGAAACCACTTTTGCACTTGTATTGGTGTGGAAAAAACACTTTTTGCAGTTGTGATCGTGTTGAAAAACCACTTTTCGCACTTGTGTTAGTGTTGAAAAACCACTTTTCGCACTTGTGTTGGTGCAGGAAACCACTTTTGCACTTGTATTAGTGTGGAAAAAACACTTTTTGCACTTGTGATAGTGTTGAAAAACCACTTTTCGCACTTGTGTTAGTGTTGAAAAACCACTTTTCGCACTTGTGTTGGTGCAGGAAACCACTTTTGCACTTGTATTAGTGTGGAAAAACCAATTTTCGCACTTGTGTTAGTGTTGGAAAACCACTTTTCGCACTTGTGTTAGTGTTGAAAAACCACTTTTCGCACTTGTGTTGGTGCAGGAAACCACTTTTGCACTTGTATTAGTGTGGAAAAAACACTTTTTGCACTTGTGATAGTGTTGAAAAACCACTTTTCGCACTTGTGTTAGTGTTGAAAAACCACTTTTCACACTTGTGTTGGTGCAGGAAACCACTTTTGCACTTGTATTAGTGTGGAAAGACCACTTTTCGCACTTGTGTTAGTGTTGAAAAACCACTTTTCGCACTTGTGTTAGTGTTGAAAAACCACTTTTCGCACTTGTGTTAGTGTTGAAAAGCACTTTTGCACTTGTATTAGTGTGGAAAAACCACTTTTCGCACTTGTGTTAGTGTTGAAAAATCACTTTTCGCACTTGTGTTAGTGTTGAAAAACCACTTTTCGCACTTGTGTTAGTGTTGAAAAACCACTTTTCGCACTTGTGTTGGTGCAGGAAACCACTTTTGCACATGTATTGGTGTGGAAATAACACTTTTCGCACTTGTGTTAGTGTTGAAAAACCACTTTTCGCACTTGTGTTAGTGTTGAAAAACCATTTTTCGCACTTGTGTTGGTGCAGGAAACCACTTTTGCACTTGTATTAGTGTGGAAAAACCACTTTTCGCACTTGTGTTAGTGTTGAAAAACCACTTTTTGCACTTGTGTTAGTGTTGAAAAACCACTTTTCGCACTTGTGTTGGTGCAGGAAACCACTTTTGCACTTGTATTAGTGTGGAAAAACCACTTTTCGCACTTGTGTTGGTGCAGGAAACCACTTTTGCACTTGTATTAGTGTGGAAAAAAACACTTTTTGCACTTGTGATAGTGTTGAAAAACCACTTTTTGCACTTGTGTTAGTGTTGAAAAAACACTTTTCGCACTTGTGTTGGTGTTGAAAAACCACTTTTTGCACTTGTGTTGGTGCAGGAAACCACTTTTGCACTTGTATTAGTGTGGAAAAAACACTTTTTGCACCTGTGTTGGTGCAGGAAACCACTTTTGCACTTGTATTGGTGTGGAAAAAACACTTTTTGCAGTTGTGATCGTGTTGAAAAACCACTTTTCGCACTTGTGTTAGTGTTGAAAAACCACTTTTCGCACTTGTGTTGGTGCAGGAAACCACTTTTGCACTTGTATTAGTGTGGAAAAAACACTTTTTGCACTTGTGATAGTGTTGAAAAACCACTTTTCGCACTTGTGTTAGTGTTGAAAAACCACTTTTCGCACTTGTGTTGGTGCAGGAAACCACTTTTGCACTTGTATTAGTGTGGAAAAACCAATTTTCGCACTTGTGTTAGTGTTGGAAAACCACTTTTCGCACTTGTGTTAGTGTTGAAAAACCACTTTTCGCACTTGTGTTGGTGCAGGAAACCACTTTTGCACTTGTATTAGTGTGGAAAAAACACTTTTTGCACTTGTGATAGTGTTGAAAAACCACTTTTCGCACTTGTGTTAGTGTTGAAAAACCACTTTTCACACTTGTGTTGGTGCAGGAAACCACTTTTGCACTTGTATTAGTGTGGAAAGACCACTTTTCGCACTTGTGTTAGTGTTGAAAAACCACTTTTCGCACTTGTGTTAGTGTTGAAAAACCACTTTTCGCACTTGTGTTAGTGTTGAAAAACCACTTTTGCACTTGTATTAGTGTGGAAAAACCACTTTTCGCACTTGTGTTAGTGTTGAAAAATCACTTTTCGCACTTGTGTTAGTGTTGAAAAACCACTTTTCGCACTTGTGTTAGTGTTGAAAAACCACTTTTCGCACTTGTGTTGGTGCAGGAAACCACTTTTGCACTTGTATTGGTGTGGAAAAAACACTTTTCGCACTTGTGTTAGTGTTGAAAAACCACTTCTCGCACTTGTGTTAGTGTTGAAAAACCATTTTTCGCACTTGTTTTGGTGCAGGAAACCACTTTTGCACTTGTATTAGTGTGGAAAAACCACTTTTCGCACTTGTGTTAGTGTTGAAAAACCACTTTTTGCACTTGTGTTAGTGTTGGAAAACCACTTTTCGCACTTGTGTTGGTGCAGGAAACCACTTTTGCACTTGTATTAGTGTGGAAACAAACACTTTTTGCACTTGTGATAGTGTTGAAAAACCACTTTTTGCACTTGTGTTAGTGTTGAAAAAACACTTTTCGCACTTGTGTTGGTGTTGAAAAACCACTTTTTGCACTTGTGTTGGTGCAGGAAACCACTTTTGCACTTGTATTAGTGTGGAAAAAACACTTTTTGCACCTGTGTTGGTGCAGGAAACCACTTTTGCACTTGTATTGGTGTGGAAAAAACACTTTTTGCAGTTGTGATCGTGTTGAAAAACCACTTTTCGCACTTGTGTTAGTGTTGAAAAACCACTTTTCGCACTTGTGTTGGTGCAGGAAACCATTTTGCACTTGTATTAATGTGGCAAAACCACTTTTCGCACTTGTGTTAGTGTTGAAAAACCACTTTTCGCACTTGTGTTAGTGTTGAAAAACCACTTTTCGCACTTGTGTTAGCGTTGAAAAACCACTTTTCGCACTTGTGTTGGTGCAGGAAACCACTTTTGCACTTGTATTAGTGTGGAAAAACCACTTTTCGCACTTGTGTTTGTGTTGAAAAACCACTTTTCGCCCTTGTGTTGGTGCAGGAAACCACTTTTGCACTTGTATTAGTGTGGAAAAAACACTTTTTGCACTTGTGATAGTGTTGAAAAACCACTTTTCGCACTTGTGTTAGTGTTGAAAAACCACTTTTCGCACTTGTGTTGGTGCAGGAAACCAATTTTGCACTTGTATTAGTGTGGAAAAACCACTTTTCGCACTTGTGTTAGTGTTGAAAAACCACTTTTCGCACTTGTGTTAGTGTTGAAAAACCACTTTTCGCACTTGTGTTGGTGCAGGAAACCACTTTTGCACTTGTATTAGTGTGGAAAAAACACTTTTTGCACTTGTGTTAGTGTTGAAAAACCACTTTTTGCACTTGTGTTAGTGTTGAAAAACCACTTTTCGCACTTGTGTTAGTGTTGAAAAACCACTTTTGCACTTGTATTAGTGTGGAAAAACCACTTTTCGCACTTGTGTTAGTGTTGAAAAACCACTTTTCGCACTTGTGTTGGTGCAGGAAACCACTTTTGCACTTGTATTAGTGTGGAAAAACCAATTTTCGCACTTGTGTTAGTGTTGGAAAACCACTTTTCGCACTTGTGTTAGTGTTGAAAAACCACTTTTCGCACTTGTGTTGGTGCAGGAAACCACTTTTGCACTTGTATTAGTGTGGAAAAAACACTTTTTGCACTTGTGATAGTGTTGAAAAACCACTTTTCGCACTTGTGTTAGTGTTGAAAAACCACTTTTCACACTTGTGTTGGTGCAGGAAACCACTTTTGCACTTGTATTAGTGTGGAAAGACCACTTTTCGCACTTGTGTTAGTGTTGAAAAACCACTTTTCGCACTTGTGTTAGTGTTGAAAAACCACTTTTCGCACTTGTGTTAGTGTTGAAAAGCACTTTTGCACTTGTATTAGTGTGGAAAAACCACTTTTCGCACTTGTGTTAGTGTTGAAAAATCACTTTTCGCACTTGTGTTAGTGTTGAAAAACCACTTTTCGCACTTGTGTTAGTGTTGAAAAACCACTTTTCGCACTTGTGTTGGTGCAGGAAACCACTTTTGCACATGTATTGGTGTGGAAATAACACTTTTCGCACTTGTGTTAGTGTTGAAAAACCACTTTTCGCACTTGTGTTAGTGTTGAAAAACCATTTTTCGCACTTGTGTTGGTGCAGGAAACCACTTTTGCACTTGTATTAGTGTGGAAAAACCACTTTTCGCACTTGTGTTAGTGTTGAAAAACCACTTTTTGCACTTGTGTTAGTGTTGAAAAACCACTTTTCGCACTTGTGTTGGTGCAGGAAACCACTTTTGCACTTGTATTAGTGTGGAAAAACCACTTTTCGCACTTGTGTTGGTGCAGGAAACCACTTTTGCACTTGTATTAGTGTGGAAAAAAACACTTTTTGCACTTGTGATAGTGTTGAAAAACCACTTTTTGCACTTGTGTTAGTGTTGAAAAAACACTTTTCGCACTTGTGTTGGTGTTGAAAAACCACTTTTTGCACTTGTGTTGGTGCAGGAAACCACTTTTGCACTTGTATTAGTGTGGAAAAAACACTTTTTGCACCTGTGTTGGTGCAGGAAACCACTTTTGCACTTGTATTGGTGTGGAAAAAACACTTTTTGCAGTTGTGATCGTGTTGAAAAACCACTTTTCGCACTTGTGTTAGTGTTGAAAAACCACTTTTCGCACTTGTGTTGGTGCAGGAAACCACTTTTGCACTTGTATTAGTGTGGAAAAAACACTTTTTGCACTTGTGATAGTGTTGAAAAACCACTTTTCGCACTTGTGTTAGTGTTGAAAAACCACTTTTCGCACTTGTGTTGGTGCAGGAAACCACTTTTGCACTTGTATTAGTGTGGAAAAACCAATTTTCGCACTTGTGTTAGTGTTGGAAAACCACTTTTCGCACTTGTGTTAGTGTTGAAAAACCACTTTTCGCACTTGTGTTGGTGCAGGAAACCACTTTTGCACTTGTATTAGTGTGGAAAAAACACTTTTTGCACTTGTGATAGTGTTGAAAAACCACTTTTCGCACTTGTGTTAGTGTTGAAAAACCACTTTTCACACTTGTGTTGGTGCAGGAAACCACTTTTGCACTTGTATTAGTGTGGAAAGACCACTTTTCGCACTTGTGTTAGTGTTGAAAAACAACTTTTCGCACTTGTGTTAGTGTTGAAAAACCACTTTTCGCACTTGTGTTAGTGTTGAAAAACCACTTTTGCACTTGTATTAGTGTGGAAAAACCACTTTTCGCACTTGTGTTAGTGTTGAAAAATCACTTTTCGCACTTGTGTTAGTGTTGAAAAACCACTTTTCGCACTTGTGTTAGTGTTGAAAAACCACTTTTCGCACTTGTGTTGGTGCAGGAAACCACTTTTGCACTTGTATTGGTGTGGAAAAAACACTTTTCGCACTTGTGTTAGTGTTGAAAAACCACTTCTCGCACTTGTGTTAGTGTTGAAAAACCATTTTTCGCACTTGTGTTGGTGCAGGAAACCACTTTTGCACTTGTATTAGTGTGGAAAAACCACTTTTCGCACTTGTGTTAGTGTTGAAAAACCACTTTTTGCACTTGTGTTAGTGCTGGAAAACCACTTTTCGCACTTGTGTTGGTGCAGGAAACCACTTTTGCACTTGTATTAGTGTGGAAAAACCACTTTTCGCACTTGTGTTGGTGCAGGAAACCACTTTTGCACTTGTATTAGTGTGGAAACAAACACTTTTTGCACTTGTGATAGTGTTGAAAAACCACTTTTTGCACTTGTGTTAGTGTTGAAAAAACACTTTTCGCACTTGTGTTGGTGTTGAAAAACCACTTTTTGCACTTGTGTTGGTGCAGGAAACCACTTTTGCACTTGTATTAGTGTGGAAAAAACACTTTTTGCACCTGTGTTGGTGCAGGAAACCACTTTTGCACTTGTATTGGTGTGGAAAAAACACTTTTTGCAGTTGTGATCGTGTTGAAAAACCACTTTTCGCACTTGTGTTAGTGTTGAAAAACCACTTTTCGCACTTGTGTTGGTGCAGGAAACCACTTTTGCACTTGTATTAATGTGGCAAAACCACTTTTCGCACTTGTGTTAGTGTTGAAAAACCACTTTTCGCACTTGTGTTAGTGTTGAAAAACCACTTTTCGCACTTGTGTTAGCGTTGAAAAACCACTTTTCGCACTTGTGTTGGTGCAGGAAACCACTTTTGCACTTGTATTAGTGTGGAAAAACCACTTTTCGCACTTGTGTTTGTGTTGAAAAACCACTTTTCGCACTTGTGTTGGTGCAGGAAACCACTTTTGCACTTGTATTAGTGTGGAAAAAACACTTTTTGCACTTGTGATAGTGTTGAAAAACCACTTTTCGCAATTGTGTTAGTGTTGAAAAACCACTTTTCGCACTTGTGTTGGTGCAGGAAACCAATTTTGCACTTGTATTAGTGTGGAAAAACCACTTTTCGCACTTGTGTTAGTGTTGAAAAACCACTTTTCGCACTTGTGTTAGTGTTGAAAAACCACTTTTCGCACTTGTGTTGGTGCAGGAAACCACTTTTGCACTTGTATTAGTGTGGAAAAAACACTTTTTGCACTTGTGTTAGTGTTGAAAAACCACTTTTCGCACTTGTGTTAGTGTTGAAAAACCACTTTTCGCACTTGTGTTAGTGTTGAAAAACCACTTTTGCACTTGTATTAGTGTGGAAAAACCACTTTTCGCACTTGTGTTAGTGTTGAAAAATCACTTTTCGCACTTGTGTTAGTGTTGAAAAACCACTTTTCGCACTTGTGTTCGTGTTGAAAAACCACTTTTCGCACTTGTGTTGGTGCAGGAAACCACTTTTGCACTTGTATTGGTGTGGAAAAAACACTTTTCGCACTTGTGTTAGTGTTGAAAAACCACTTTTCGCACTTGTGTTAGTGTTGAAAAACCATTTTTCGCACTTGTGTTGGTGCAGGAAACCACTTTTGCACTTGTATTAGTGTGGAAAAAACACTTTTTGCACTTGTGATAGTGTTGAAAAACCACTTTTCGCACTTGTGTTAGTGTTGAAAAACCACTTTTCGCACTTGTGTTGGTGCAGGAAACCAATTTTGCACTTGTATTAGTGTGGAAAAACCACTTTTCGCACTTGTGTTAGTGTTGAAAAACCACTTTTCGCACTTGTGTTAGTGTTGAAAAACCACTTTTCGCACTTGTGTTGGTGCAGGAAACCACTTTTGCACTTGTATTAGTGTGGAAAAAACACTTTTTGCACTTGTGTTAGTGATGAAAAACCACTTTTCGCACTTGTGTTAGTGTTGAAAAACCACTTTTCGCACTTGTGTTAGTGTTGAAAAACCACTTTTGCACTTGTATTAGTGTGGAAAAACCACTTTTCGCACTTGTGTTAGTGTTGAAAAATCACTTTTCGCACTTGTGTTAGTGTTGAAAAACCACTTTTTGCACTTGTGTTCGTGTTGAAAAACCACTTTTCGCACTTGTGTTGGTGCAGGAAACCACTTTTGCACTTGTATTGGTGTGGAAAAAACACTTTTCGCACTTGTGTTAGTTTGAAAAACCACTTTTCGCACTTGTGTTAGTGTTGAAAAACCATTTTTCGCACTTGTGTTGGTGCAGGAAACCACTTTTGCACTTGTATTAGTGTGGAAAAACCACTTTTCGCACTTGTGTTAGTGTTGAAAAACCACTTTTTGCACTTGTGTTAGTGTTGAAAAACCACTTTTCGCACTTGTGTTGGTGCAGGAAACCACTTTTGCACTTGTATTAGTGTGGAAAAACCACTTTTTGCACTTGTGTTGGTGCAGGAAACCACTTTTGCACTTGTATTAGTGTGGAAAAAAACACTTTTTGCACTTGTGATAGTGTTGAAAAACCACTTTTTGCACTTGTGTTAGTGTTGAAAAAACACTTTTCGCACTTGTGTTGGTGTTGAAAAACCACTTTTTGCACTTGTGTTGGTGCAGGAAACCACTTTTGCACTTGTATTAGTGTGGAAAAAACACTTTTTGCACCTGTGTTGGTGCAGGAAACCACTTATGCACTTGTGTTGGTGTGGAAAAAACACTTTTTGCAGTTGTGATCGTGTTGAAAAACCACTTTTCGCACTTGTGTTAGTGTTGAAAAAACACTTTTTGCACTTGTATTGGTGCAGGAAACCACTTTTGCACTTGTATTAGTGTGGAAAAAACACTTTTTGCACTTGTGATAGTGTTGAAAAACCACTTTTCGCACTTGTGTTAGTGTTGAAAAACCACTTTTCGCACTTGTGTTGGTGCAGGAAACCACTTTTGCACTTGTATTAGTGTGGAAAAACCAATTTTCGCACTTGTGTTAGTGTTGGAAAACCACTTTTCGCACTTGTGTTAGTGTTGAAAAACCACTTTTCGCACTTGTGTTGGTGCAGGAAACCACTTTTGCACTTGTATTAGTGTGGAAAAAACACTTTTTGCACTTGTGATAGTGTTGAAAAACCACTTTTCGCACTTGTGTTAGTGTTGAAAAACCACTTTTCACACTTGTGTTGGTGCAGGAAACCACTTTTGCACTTGTATTAGTGTGGAAAGACCACTTTTCGCACTTGTGTTAGTGTTGAAAAACCACTTTTCGCACTTGTGTTAGTGTTGAAAAACCACTTTTCGCACTTGTGTTAGTGTTGAAAAACCACTTTTGCACTTGTATTAGTGTGGAAAAACCACTTTTCGCACTTGTGTTAGTGTTGAAAAATCACTTTTCGCACTTGTGTTAGTGTTGAAAAACCACTTTTCGCACTTGTGTTAGTGTTGAAAAACCACTTTTCGCACTTGTGTTGGTGCAGGAAACCACTTTTGCACTTGTATTGGTGTGGAAAAAACACTTTTCGCACTTGTGTTAGTGTTGAAAAACCACTTCTCGCACTTGTGTTAGTGTTGAAAAACCATTTTTCGCACTTGTTTTGGTGCAGGAAACCACTTTTGCACTTGTATTAGTGTGGAAAAACCACTTTTCGCACTTGTGTTAGTGTTGAAAAACCACTTTTTGCACTTGTGTTAGTGTTGGAAAACCACTTTTCGCACTTGTGTTGGTGCAGGAAACCACTTTTGCACTTGTATTAGTGTGGAAAAACCACTTTTCGCACTTGTGTTGGTGCAGGAAACCACTTTTGCACTTGTATTAGTGTGGAAACAAACACTTTTTGCACTTGTGATAGTGTTGAAAAACCACTTTTTGCACTTGTGTTAGTGTTGAAAAAACACTTTTCGCACTTGTGTTGGTGTTGAAAAACCACTTTTTGCACTTGTGTTGGTGCAGGAAACCACTTTTGCACTTGTATTAGTGTGGAAAAAACACTTTTTGCACCTGTGTTGGTGCAGGAAACCACTTTTGCACTTGTATTGGTGTGGAAAAAACACTTTTTGCAGTTGTGATCGTGTTGAAAAACCACTTTTCGCACTTGTGTTAGTGTTGAAAAACCACTTTTCGCACTTGTGTTGGTGCAGGAAACCATTTTGCACTTGTATTAATGTGGCAAAACCACTTTTCGCACTTGTGTTAGTGTTGAAAAACCACTTTTCGCACTTGTGTTAGTGTTGAAAAACCACTTTTCGCACTTGTGTTAGCGTTGAAAAACCACTTTTCGCACTTGTGTTGGTGCAGGAAACCACTTTTGCACTTGTATTAGTGTGGAAAAACCACTTTTCGCACTTGTGTTTGTGTTGAAAAACCACTTTTCGCACTTGTGTTGGTGCAGGAAACCACTTTTGCACTTGTATTAGTGTGGAAAAAACACTTTTTGCACTTGTGATAGTGTTGAAAAACCACTTTTCGCACTTGTGTTAGTGTTGAAAAACCACTTTTCGCACTTGTGTTGGTGCAGGAAACCAATTTTGCACTTGTATTAGTGTGGAAAAACCACTTTTCGCACTTGTGTTAGTGTTGAAAAACCACTTTTCGCACTTGTGTTAGTGTTGAAAAACCACTTTTCGCACTTGTGTTGGTGCAGGAAACCACTTTTGCACTTGTATTAGTGTGGAAAAAACACTTTTTGCACTTGTGTTAGTGCCACTTTTTGCACTTGTGTTAGTGTTGAAAAACCACTTTTCGCACTTGTGTTAGTGTTGAAAAAACCACTTTTCCCACTTGTGTTGGTGCAGGAAACCACTTTTGCACTTGTGTTAGTGTTGAAAAACCACTTTTCGCACTTGTGTTGGTGCAGGAAACCACTTTTGCACTTGTATTAGTGTGGAAAAACCAATTTTCGCACTTGTGTTAGTGTTGGAAAACCACTTTTCGCACTTGTGTTAGTGTTGAAAAACCACTTTTCGCACTTGTGTTGGTGCAGGAAACCACTTTTGCACTTGTATTAGTGTGGAAAAAACACTTTTTGCACTTGTGATAGTGTTGAAAAACCACTTTTCGCACTTGTGTTAGTGTTGAAAAACCACTTTTCACACTTGTGTTGGTGCAGGAAACCACTTTTGCACTTGTATTAGTGTGGAAAAGACCACTTTTCTCACTTGTGTTAGTGTTGAAAAACCACTTTTCGCACTTGTGTTAGTGTTTGAAAAACCACTTTTCGCACTTGTGTTAGTGTTGAAAAGCACTTTTGCACTTGTATTAGTGTGGAAAAAACCACTTTTCGCACTTGTGTTAGTGTTGAAAAATCACTTTTCGCACTTGTGTTAGTGTTGAAAAACCACTTTTCGCACTTGTGTTAGTGTTGAAAAACCACTTTTTCGCACTTGTGTTGGTGCAGGAAACCACTTTTTGCACATGTATTGGTGTGGAAATAACACTTTTCGCACTTGTGTTAGTGTTGAAAAACCACTTTTCGCACTTGTGTTAGTGTTGAAAAACCATTTTTCGCACTTGTGTTGGTGCAGGAAACCACTTTTTGCACTTGTATTAGTGTGGAAAAAACCACTTTTCGCACTTGTGTTAGTGTTGAAAAACCACTTTTTGCACTTGTGTTAGTGTTGAAAAACCACTTTTCGCACTTGTGTTGGTGCAGGAAACCACTTTTGCACTTGTATTAGTGTGGAAAAACCACTTTTCGCACTTGTGTTGGTGCAGGAAACCACTTTTGCACTTGTATTAGTGTGGAAAAAAACACTTTTTGCACTTGTGATAGTGTTGAAAAACCACTTTTTGCACTTGTGTTAGTGTTGAAAAAACACTTTTCGCACTTGTGTTGGTGTTGAAAAACCACTTTTTGCACTTGTGTTGGTGCAGGAAACCACTTTTGCACTTGTATTAGTGTGGAAAAAACACTTTTTGCACCTGTGTTGGTGCAGGAAACCACTTTTGCACTTGTATTGGTGTGGAAAAAACACTTTTTGCAGTTGTGATCGTGTTGAAAAACCACTTTTCGCACTTGTGTTAGTGTTGAAAAACCACTTTTCGCACTTGTGTTGGTGCAGGAAACCACTTTTGCACTTGTATTAGTGTGGAAAAAACACTTTTTGCACTTGTGATAGTGTTGAAAAACCACTTTTCGCACTTGTGTTAGTGTTGAAAAACCACTTTTCGCACTTGTGTTGGTGCAGGAAACCACTTTTGCACTTGTATTAGTGTGGAAAAACCAATTTTCGCACTTG
Organism: Myxine glutinosa; assembly: GCF_964187855.1. Classification (NCBI taxonomy): domain Eukaryota; kingdom Metazoa; phylum Chordata; class Myxini; order Myxiniformes; family Myxinidae; genus Myxine; species Myxine glutinosa. The sequence goes on from NC_136271.1 coordinate 14,624,586, forward strand.
TGTTAGTGTTGGAAAACCACTTTTCGCACTTGTGTTAGTGTTGAAAAACCACTTTTCGCACTTGTGTTGGTGCAGGAAACCACTTTTGCACTTGTATTAGTGTGGAAAAAACACTTTTTGCACTTGTGATAGTGTTGAAAAACCACTTTTCGCACTTGTGTTAGTGTTGAAAAACCACTTTTCACACTTGTGTTGGTGCAGGAAACCACTTTTGCACTTGTATTAGTGTGGAAAGACCACTTTTCGCACTTGTGTTAGTGTTGAAAAACAACTTTTCGCACTTGTGTTAGTGTTGAAAAACCACTTTTCGCACTTGTGTTAGTGTTGAAAAACCACTTTTGCACTTGTATTAGTGTGGAAAAACCACTTTTCGCACTTGTGTTAGTGTTGAAAAATCACTTTTCGCACTTGTGTTAGTGTTGAAAAACCACTTTTCGCACTTGTGTTAGTGTTGAAAAACCACTTTTCGCACTTGTGTTGGTGCAGGAAACCACTTTTGCACTTGTATTGGTGTGGAAAAAACACTTTTCGCACTTGTGTTAGTGTTGAAAAACCACTTCTCGCACTTGTGTTAGTGTTGAAAAACCATTTTTCGCACTTGTGTTGGTGCAGGAAACCACTTTTGCACTTGTATTAGTGTGGAAAAACCACTTTTCGCACTTGTGTTAGTGTTGAAAAACCACTTTTTGCACTTGTGTTAGTGTTGGAAAACCACTTTTCGCACTTGTGTTGGTGCAGGAAACCACTTTTGCACTTGTATTAGTGTGGAAAAACCACTTTTCGCACTTGTGTTGGTGCAGGAAACCACTTTTGCACTTGTATTAGTGTGGAAACAAACACTTTTTGCACTTGTGATAGTGTTGAAAAACCACTTTTTGCACTTGTGTTAGTGTTGAAAAAACACTTTTCGCACTTGTGTTGGTGTTGAAAAACCACTTTTTGCACTTGTGTTGGTGCAGGAAACCACTTTTGCACTTGTATTAGTGTGGAAAAAACACTTTTTGCACCTGTGTTGGTGCAGGAAACCACTTTTGCACTTGTATTGGTGTGGAAAAAACACTTTTTGCAGTTGTGATCGTGTTGAAAAACCACTTTTCGCACTTGTGTTAGTGTTGAAAAACCACTTTTCGCACTTGTGTTGGTGCAGGAAACCACTTTTGCACTTGTATTAATGTGGCAAAACCACTTTTCGCACTTGTGTTAGTGTTGAAAAACCACTTTTCGCACTTGTGTTAGTGTTGAAAAACCACTTTTCGCACTTGTGTTAGCGTTGAAAAACCACTTTTCGCACTTGTGTTGGTGCAGGAAACCACTTTTGCACTTGTATTAGTGTGGAAAAACCACTTTTCGCACTTGTGTTTGTGTTGAAAAACCACTTTTCGCACTTTTGTTGGTGCAGGAAACCACTTTTGCACTTGTATTAGTGTGGAAAAAACACTTTTTGCACTTGTGATAGTGTTGAAAAACCACTTTTCGCACTTGTGTTAGTGTTGAAAAACCACTTTTCGCACTTGTGTTGGTGCAGGAAACCAATTTTGCACTTGTATTAGTGTGGAAAAACCACTTTTCGCACTTGTGTTAGTGTTGAAAAACCACTTTTCGCACTTGTGTTAGTGTTGAAAAACCACTTTTCGCACTTGTGTTGGTGCAGGAAACCACTTTTGCACTTGTATTAGTGTGGAAAAAACACTTTTTGCACTTGTGTTAGTGTTGAAAAACCACTTTTCGCACTTGTGTTAGTGTTGAAAAACCACTTTTCGCACTTGTGTTAGTGTTGAAAAACCACTTTTGCACTTGTATTAGTGTGGAAAAACCACTTTTCGCACTTGTGTTAGTGTTGAAAAATCACTTTTCGCACTTGTGTTAGTGTTGAAAAACCACTTTTCGCACTTGTGTTCGTGTTGAAAAACCACTTTTCGCACTTGTGTTGGTGCAGGAAACCACTTTTGCACTTGTATTGGTGTGGAAAAAACACTTTTCGCACTTGTGTTAGTGTTGAAAAACCACTTTTCGCACTTGTGTTAGTGTTGAAAAACCATTTTTCGCACTTGTGTTGGTGCAGGAAACCACTTTTGCACTTGTATTAGTGTGGAAAAAACACTTTTTGCACTTGTGATAGTGTTGAAAAACCACTTTTCGCACTTGTGTTAGTGTTGAAAAACCACTTTTCGCACTTGTGTTGGTGCAGGAAACCAATTTTGCACTTGTATTAGTGTGGAAAAACCACTTTTCGCACTTGTGTTAGTGTTGAAAAACCACTTTTCGCACTTGTGTTAGTGTTGAAAAACCACTTTTCGCACTTGTGTTGGTGCAGGAAACCACTTTTGCACTTGTATTAGTGTGGAAAAAACACTTTTTGCACTTGTGTTAGTGATGAAAAACCACTTTTCGCACTTGTGTTAGTGTTGAAAAACCACTTTTCGCACTTGTGTTAGTGTTGAAAAACCACTTTTGCACTTGTATTAGTGTGGAAAAACCACTTTTCGCACTTGTGTTAGTGTTGAAAAATCACTTTTCGCACTTGTGTTAGTGTTGAAAAACCACTTTTTGCACTTGTGTTCGTGTTGAAAAACCACTTTTTGCACTTGTGTTGGTGCAGGAAACCACTTTTGCACTTGTATTGGTGTGGAAAAAACACTTTTCGCACTTGTGTTAGTTTGAAAAACTACTTTTCGCACTTGTGTTAGTGTTGAAAAACCATTTTTCGCACTTGTGTTGGTGCAGGAAACCACTTTTGCACTTGTATTAGTGTGGAAAAACCACTTTTCGCACTTGTGTTAGTGTTGAAAAACCACTTTTTGCACTTGTGTTAGTGTTGAAAAACCACTTTTCGCACTTGTGTTGGTGCAGGAAACCACTTTTGCACTTGTATTAGTGTGGAAAAACCACTTTTTGCACTTGTGTTGGTGCAGGAAACCACTTTTGCACTTGTATTAGTGTGGAAAAAAACACTTTTTGCACTTGTGATAGTGTTGAAAAACCACTTTTTGCACTTGTGTTAGTGTTGAAAAAACACTTTTCGCACTTGTGTTGGTGTTGAAAAACCACTTTTTGCACTTGTGTTGGTGCAGGAAACCACTTTTGCACTTGTATTAGTGTGGAAAAAACACTTTTTGCACCTGTGTTGGTGCAGGAAACCACTTTTGCACTTGTGTTGGTGTGGAAAAAACACTTTTTGCAGTTGTGATCGTGTTGAAAAACCACTTTTCGCACTTGTGTTAGTGTTGAAAAAACACTTTTTGCACTTGTATTGGTGCAGGAAACCACTTTTGCACTTGTATTAGTGTGGCAAAACCACTTTTCGCACTTGTGTTAGTGTTGAAAAACCACTTTTCGCACTTGTGTTAGTGTTGAAAAACCACTTTTCGCACTTGTGTTAGTGTTGAAAAACCACTTTTCGCACTTGTGTTGGTGCAGGAAACCACTTTTGCACTTGTATTAGTGTGGAAAAACCACTTTTCGCACTTGTGTTAGTGTTGAAAAACCACTTTTTGCACTTGTGTTGGTGCAGGAAACCACTTTTGCACTTGTATTAGTGTGGAAAAAACACTTTTTGCACTTGTGATAGTGTTGAAAAACCACTTTTCGCACTTGTGTTAGTGTTGAAAAACCACTTTTCGCACTTGTGTTGGTGCAGGAAACCAATTTTGCACTTGTATTAGTGTGGAAAAACCACTTTTCGCACTTGTGTTAGTGTTGAAAAACCACTTTTCGCACTTGTGTTAGTGTTGAAAAACCACTTTTCGCACTTATGTTGGTGCAGGAAACCACTTTTGCACTTGTATTAGTGTGGAAAAAACACTTTTTGCACTTGTGATAGTGTTGAAAAACCACTTTTCGCACTTGTGTTAGTGTTGAAAAACCACTTTTCGCACTTGTGTTGGTGCAGGAAACCACTTTTGCACTTGTATTAGTGTGGAAAAACCACTTTTCGCACTTGTGTTAGTGTTGAAAAACCACTTTTCGCACTTGTGTTAGTGTTGAAAAACCACTTTTCGCACTTGTGTTGGTGCAGGAAACCACTTTTGCACTTGTATTAGTGTGGAAAAAACACTTTTTGCACTTGTGATAGTGTTGAAAAACCACTTTTCGCACTTGTGTTAGTGTTGAAAAACCACTTTTCGCACTTGTGTTAGTGTTGAAAAACCACTTTTCGCACTTGTGTTGGTGCAGGAAACCACTTTTGCACTTGTATTAGTGTGGAAAAACCACTTTTCGCACTTGTGTTAGTGTTGAAAAAACCACTTTTCGCACTTGTGTTGGTGCAGGAAACCACTTTTGCACTTGTATTAGTGTGGAAAAACCACTTTTCGCACTTGTGTTAGTGTTGAAAAACCACTTTTCGCACTTGTGTTAGTGTTGAAAAACCACTTTTCGCACTTGTGTTAGTGTTGAAAAAACACTTTTCGCACTTGTGTTGGTGCAGGAAACCACTTTTGCACTTGTATTAGTGTGGAAAAAACACTTTTCGCACTTGTGTTAGTGTTGAAAAACCACTTTTCGCACATGTGTTGGTGCAGGAAACCACTTTTGCACTTGTATTAGTGTTGAAAAACCACTTTTCGCACTTGTGTTAGTGTTGAAAAACCACTTTTCGCACTTGTGTTGGTGCAGGAAACCACTTTTGCACTTGTATTAGTGTGGAAAAACCACTTTTCACACTTGTGTTAGTGTTGAAAAACCACTTTTTGCACTTGTGTTGGTGCAGGAAACCACTTTTGCACTTGTATTAGTGTGGAAAAAACACTTTTCACATTTGTGTTAGTGTTGAAAAACCACTTTTCGCACTTGTGTTAGTGTTGAAAAACCACTTTTCGCACTTGTGTTGGTGCAGGAAACCACATTTGCACTTGTATTAGTGTGGAAAAACACTTTTTGCACTTGTGATAGTGTTGAAAAACCACTTTTCGCACTTGTGTTAGTGTTGAAAAACCACTTTTCGCACTTGTGTTGGTGCAGGAAACCACTTTTGCACTTGTATTAGTGTGGAAAAACCACTTTTCGCACTTGTGTTAGTGTTGAAAAACCACTTTTCGCACTTGTGTTAGTGTTGAAAAACCACTTTTCGCACTTGTGTTGGTGCAGGAAACCACTTTTGCACTTGTATTAGTGTGGAAAAACCACTTTTCGCACTTATGTTAGTGTTGAAAAACCACTTTTCGCACTTGTGTTGGTGCAGGAAACCACTTTTGCACTTGTATTAGTGTGGAAAAACCACTTTTCGCACTTGTGTTAGTGTTGAAAAACCACTTTTCGCACTTGTGTTGGTGCAGGAAACCACTTTTGCATTTGTATTAGTGTTGAAAAAACACTTTTTGCACTTGTGATAGTGTTGAAAAACCACTTTTCGCACTAGTGTTAGTGTTGAAAACCCACTTTTCGCACTTGTGTTGGTGCAGGAAACCACTTTTGCACTTGTATTAGTGTGGAAAAACCACTTTTCGCACTTGTGTTCGTGTTGAAAAACCACTTTTCGCACTTGTGTTAGTGTTGAAACAACTTTTCGCACTTGTGTTGGTGCAGGAAACCACTTTTGCACTTGTATTAGTGTGGAAAAAACACTTTTTGCACTTGTGATAGTGTTGAAAAACCACTTTTCGCACTTGTGTTAGTGTTGAAAAACCACTTTTCGCACTTGTGTTGGTGCAGGAAACCACTTTTGCACTTGTATTAGTGTGGAAAAACCACTTTTCGCACTTGTGTTAGTGTTGAAAAATCACTTTTCGCACTTGTGTTAGTGTTGAAAAACCACTTTTCGCACTGGTGTTGGTGCAGGAAACCACTTTTGCACTTGTATTAGTGTGGAAAAACCACTTTTCGCCCTTGTGTTAGTGTTGAAAAACCACTTTTTGCACTTGTGTTGGTGCAGGAAACCACTTTTGCACTTGTATTAGTGTGGAAAAAACACTTTTTGCACTTGTGATAGTGTTGAAAAACCACTTTTCGCAATTGTGTTAGTGTTGAAAAACAACTTTTCGCACTTGTGTTGGTGCAGGAAACCACTTTTGCACTTGTATTAGTGTGGAAAAACCACTTTTCGCACTTGTGTTAGTGTTGAAAAACCACTTTTCGCACTTGTGTTAGTGTTGAAAAACCACTTTTCGCACTTGTGTTGGTGCAGGAAACCACTTTTGCACTTGTATTAGTGTGGAAAAAAACACTTTTTGCACTTGTGATAGTGTTGAAAAACCACTTTTCGCACTTGTGTTAGTGTTGAAAAACCACTTTTCGCACTTGTGTTGGTGCAGGAAACCACTTTTGCATTTGTATTAGTGTTGAAAAAACACTTTTTGCACTTGTGATAGTGTTGAAAAACCACTTTTCGCACTAGTGTTAGTGTTGAAAAACCACTTTTCGCACTTGTGTTGGTGCAGGAAACCACTTTTGCACTTGTATTAGTGTGGAAAAACCACTTTTCGCACTTGTGTTCGTGTTGAAAAACCACTTTTCGCACTTGTGTTAGTGTTGAAACAACTTTTCGCACTTGTGTTGGTGCAGGAAACCACTTTTGCACTTGTATTAGTGTGGAAAAAACACTTTTTGCACTTGTGATAGTGTTGAAAAACCACTTTTCGCACTTGTGTTAGTGTTGAAAAACCACTTTTCGCACTGGTGTTGGTGCAGGAAACCACTTTTGCACTTGTATTAGTGTGGAAAAACCACTTTTCGCACTTGTGTTAGTGTTGAAAAATCACTTTTCGCACTTGTGTTAGTGTTGAAAAACCACTTTTCGCACTGGTGTTGGTGCAGGAAACCACTTTTGCACTTGTATTAGTGTGGAAAAACCACTTTTCGCCCTTGTGTTAGTGTTGAAAAACCACTTTTTGCACTTGTGTTGGTGCAGGAAACCACTTTTGCACTTGTATTAGTGTGGAAAAAACACTTTTTGCACTTGTGATAGTGTTGAAAAACCACTTTTCGCACTTGTGTTAGTGTTGAAAAACAACTTTTCGCACTTGTGTTGGTGCAGGAAACCACTTTTGCACTTGTATTAGTGTGGAAAAACCACTTTTCGCACTTGTGTTAGTGTTGAAAAACCACTTTTCGCACTTGTGTTAGTGTTGAAAAACCACTTTTCGCACTTGTGTTGGTGCAGGAAACCACTTTTGCACTTGTATTAGTGTGGAAAAAACACTTTTTGCACTTGTGATAGTGTTGAAAAACCACTTTTCGCACTTGTGTTAGTGTTGAAAAACCACTTTTCGCACTTGTGTTGGTGCAGGAAACCACTTTTGCACTTGTATTAGTGTGGAAAAACCACTTTTCGCACTTGTGTTAGTGTTGAAAAACCACTTTTCGCACTTGTGTTAGTGTTGAAAAACCACTTTTCACACATTTGTTAGTGTTGAAAAACCACTTTTCGCACTTGTATTGGTGCAGGAAACCACTTTTTCACTTGTATTAGTGTGGAAAAAACACTTTTTGCACTTGTGATAGTGTTGAAAAACCACTTTTCGCACTTGTGTTAGTGTTGAAAAACCACTTTTCGCACTTGTGTTGGTGCAGGAAACCAATTTTGCACTTGTATTAGTGTGGAAAAACCACTTTTCGCACTTGTGTTAGTGTTGAAAAACCACTTTTCGCACTTGTGTTAGTGTTGAAAAACCACTTTTCGCACTTGTGTTGGTGCAGGAAACCACTTTTGCACTTGTATTAGTGTGGAAAAAACACTTTTTGCACTTTTCATAGTGTTGAAAAACCACTTTTCGCACTTGTGTTAGTGTTGAAAAACCACTTTTCGCACTTGTGTTGGTGCAGGAAACCACTTTTGCACTTGTATTAGTGTGGAAAAACCACTTTTCGCACTTGTGTTAGTGTTGAAAAACCACTTTTCGCACTTGTGTTAGTGTTGAAAAACCACTTTTCGCACTTGTGTTGGTGCAGGAAACCACTTTTCGCACTTGTGTTGGTGCAGGAAACCACTTTTGCACTTGTATTAGTGTGGAAAAACCACTTTTCGCACTTGTGTTGGTGCAGGAAACCACTTTTGCACTTGTATTAGTGTGGAAAAACCACTTTTCGCACTTGTGTTAGTGTTGAAAAATCACTTTTCGCACTTGTGTTAGTGTTGAAAAACCACTTTTCGCACTGGTGTTGGTGCAGGAAACCACTTTTGCACTTGTATTAGTGTGGAAAAACCACTTTTCTCCCTTGTGTTAGTGTTGAAAAACCACTTTTCGCACTTGTGTTAGTGTTGAAAAACCACTTTCCGCACTTGTGTTGGTGCAGGAAACCACTTTTCGTACTTGTGTTGGTGCAGGAAACCACTTTTGCACTTGTATTAGTGTGGAAAAACCACTTTTCGCACTTGTGTTGGTGCAGGAAACCACTTTTGCACTTGTATTAGTGTGGAAAAACCACTTTTCGCACTTGTGTTAGTGTTGAAAAATCACTTTTCGCACTTGTGTTAGTGTTGAAAAACCACTTTTCGCACTGGTGTTGGTGCAGGAAACCACTTTTGCACTTGTATTAGTGTGGAAAAACCACTTTTCGCCCTTGTGTTAGTGTTGAAAAACCACTTTTTGCACTTGTGTTGGTGCAGGAAACCACTTTTGCACTTGTATTAGTGTGGAAAAAACACTTTTTGCACTTGTGATAGTGTTGAAAAACCACTTTTCGCACTTGTGTTAGTGTTGAAAAACCACTTTTCGCACTTGTGTTGGTGCAGGAAACCACTTTTGCACTTGTATTAGTGTGGAAAAACCACTTTTCGCACTTGTGTTAGTGTTGAAAAACCACTTTTCGCACTTATGTTAGTGTTGAAAAACCACTTTTCGCACTTGTGTTGGTGCAGGAAACCACTTTTGCACTTGTATTAGTGTGGAAAAAACACTTTTTGCACTTGTGATAGTGTTGAAAAACCACTTTTCGCACTTGTGTTAGTGTTGAAAAACCACTTTTCGCACTTGTGTTGGTGCAGGAAACCACTTTTGCACTTGTATTAGTGTGGAAAAACCACTTTTCGCACTTGTGTTAGTGTTGAAAAACCACTTTTCGCACTTGTGTTAGTGTTGAAAAACCACTTTTCACACATTTGTTAGTGTTGAAAAACCACTTTTCGCACTTGTATTGGTGCAGGAAACCACTTTTGCACTTGTATTAGTGTGGAAAAAACACTTTTTGCACTTGTGATAGTGTTGAAAAACCACTTTTCGCACTTGTGTTAGTGTTGAAAAACCACTTTTCGCACTTGTGTTGGTGCAGGAAACCAATTTTGCACTTGTATTAGTGTGGAAAAACCACTTTTCGCACTTGTGTTAGTGTTGAAAAACCACTTTTCGCACTTGTGTTTGTGCAGGAAACCACTTTTGCACTTGTATTAGTGTGGAAAAAACACTTTTTGCACTTTTCATAGTGTTGAAAAACCACTTTTCGCACTTGTGTTAGTGTTGAAAAACCACTTTTCGCACTTGTGTTGGTGCAGGAAACCACTTTTGCACTTGTATTAGTGTGGAAAAACCACTTTTCGCACTTGTGTTAGTGTTGAAAAACCACTTTTCGCACTTGTGTTAGTGTTGAAAAACCACTTTTCGCACTTGTGTTGGTGCAGGAAACCACTTTTGCACTTGTATTAGTGTGGAAAAAACACTTTTTGCACTTGTGATAGTGTTGAAAAACCACTTTTCGCACTTGTGTTAGTGTTGAAAAACCACTTTTCGCACTTGTGTTGGTGCAGGAAACCACTTTTGCACTTGTATTAGTGTGGAAAAAACACTTTTTGCACTTGTGATAGTGTTGAAAAACCACTTTTCGCACTTGTGTTGGTGCAGGAAACCACTTTTGCACTTGTATTAGTGTGGAAAAACCACTTTTCGCACTTGTGTTAGTGTTGAAAAACCACTTTTCGCACTTGTGTTGGTGCAGGAAACCACTTTTGCACTTGTATTAGTGTGGAAAAAACACTTTTTGCACTTGTGATAGTCTTGAAAAACCACTTTTCGCACTTGTGTTAGTGTTGAAAAACCACTTTTCGCACTTTTGTTGGTGCAGGAAACCACTTTTGCACTTGTATTAGTGTGGAAAAACCACTTTTCGCACTTGTGTTAGTGTTGAAAAACCACTTTTCGCACTTGTGTTAGTGTTGAAAAACCACTTTTCGCACTTGTGTTGGTGCAGGAAACCAATTTTGCACTTGTATTAGTGTGGAAAAACCACTTTTCGCACTTGTGTTAGTGTTGAAAAACCACTTTTCGCACTTGTGTTTGTGCAGGAAACCACTTTTGCACTTGTATTAGTGTGGAAAAAACACTTTTTGCACTTTTCATAGTGTTGAAAAACCACTTTTCGCACTTGTGTTAGTGTTGAAAAACCACTTTTCGCACTTGTGTTGGTGCAGGAAACCACTTTTGCACTTGTATTAGTGTGGAAAAACCACTTTTCGCACTTGTGTTAGTGTTGAAAAACCACTTTTCGCACTTGTGTTAGTGTTGAAAAACCACTTTTCGCACTTGTGTTGGTGCAGGAAACCACTTTTGCACTTGTATTAGTGTGGAAAAAACACTTTTTGCACTTGTGATAGTGTTGAAAAACCACTTTTCGCACTTGTGTTAGTGTTGAAAAACCACTTTTCGCACTTGTGTTGGTGCAGGAAACCACTTTTGCACTTGTATTAGTGTGGAAAAAACACTTTTTGCACTTGTGATAGTGTTGAAAAACCACTTTTCGCACTTGTGTTGGTGCAGGAAACCACTTTAGCACTTGTATTAGTGTGGAAAAACCACTTTTCGCACTTGTGTTAGTGTTGAAAAACCACTTTTCGCACTTGTGTTGGTGCAGGAAACCACTTTTGCACTTGTATTAGTGTGGAAAAAACACTTTTTGCACTTGTGATAGTCTTGAAAAACCACTTTTCGCACTTGTGTTAGTGTTGAAAAACCACTTTTCGCACTTGTGTTGGTGCAGGAAACCACTTTTGCACTTGTATTAGTGTGGAAAAAACACTTTTCGCACTTGTGTTAGTGTTGAAAAACCACTTTTCGCACTTGTGTTAGTGTTGAAAAACCACTTTTCGCACTTGTGTTGGTGCAGGAAACCACTTTTGCACTTGTATTAGTGTGGAAAAACACTTTTTGCACTTGTGATATTGTTGAAAAACCACTTTTCGCACTTGTGTTAGTGTTGAAAAACCACTTTTCGCACTTGTGTTGGTGCAGGAAACCACTTTTGCACTTGTATTAGTGTGGAAAAAACCACTTTTCGCACTTGTGTTAGTGTTGAAAAACCACTTTTCGCACTTGTGTTAGTGTTGAAAAACCACTTTTCGCACTTGTGTTAGTGTTGAAAAACCACTTTTCGCACTTGTGTTGGTGCAGGAAACCACTTTTGCACTTGTATTAGTGTGGAAAAAACACTTTTTGCACTTGTGATAGTGTTGAAAAACCACTTTTCGCACTTGTGTTAGTGTTGAAAAACCACTTTTCGCACTTGTGTTGGTGCAGGAAACCAATTTTGCACTTGTATTAGTGTGGAAAAACCACTTTTCGCACTTGTGTTAGTGTTGAAAAACCACTTTTCGCACTTGTGTTAGTGTTGAAAAACCACTTTTCGCACTTGTGTTGGTGCAGGAAACCACTTTTGCACTTGTATTAGTGTGGAAAAAACACTTTTTGCACTTGTGTTAGTGTTGAAAAACCACTTTTCGCACTTGTGTTAGTGTTGAAAAACCACTTTTCGCACTTGTGTTAGTGTTGAAAAACCACTTTTGCACTTGTATTAGTGTGGAAAAACCACTTTTCGCACTTGTGTTAGTGTTGAAAAATCACTTTTCGCACTTGTGTTAGTGTTGAAAAACCACTTTTCGCACTTGTGTTCGTGTTGAAAAACCACTTTTCGCACTTGTGTTGGTGCAGGAAACCACTTTTGCACTTGTATTGGTGTGGAAAAAACACTTTTCGCACTTGTGTTAGTGTTGAAAAACCACTTTTCGCACTTGTGTTAGTGTTGAAAAACCATTTTTCGCACTTGTGTTGGTGCAGGAAACCACTTTTGCACTTGTATTAGTGTGGAAAAACCACTTTTCGCACTTGTGTTAGTGTTGAAAAACCACTTTTTGCACTTGTGTTAGTGTTGAAAAACCACTTTTCGCACTTGTGTTGGTGCAGGAAACCACTTTTGCACTTGTATTAGTGTGGAAAAACCACTTTTCGCACTTGTGTTGGTGCAGGAAACCACTTTTGCACTTGTATTAGTGTGGAAAAAAACACTTTTTGCACTTGTGATAGTGTTGAAAAACCACTTTTTGCACTTGTGTTAGTGTTGAAAAAACACTTTTCGCACTTGTGTTGGTGTTGAAAAACCACTTTTTGCACTTGTGTTGGTGCAGGAAACCACTTTTGCACTTGTATTAGTGTGGAAAAAACACTTTTTGCACCTGTGTTGGTGCAGGAAACCACTTTTGCACTTGTATTGGTGTGGAAAAAAACACTTTTTACAGTTGTGATCGTGTTGAAAAACCACTTTTCGCACTTGTGTTAGTGTTGAAAAACCACTTTTCGCACTTGTGTTGGTGCAGGAAACCACTTTTGCACTTGTATTAGTGTGGAAAAACCACTTTTCGCACTTGTGTTAGTGTTGAAAAACCACTTTTCGCACTTGTGTTAGTGTTGAAAAACCACTTTTCGCACTTGTGTTAGTGTTGAAAAACCACTTTTCGCACTTGTGTTGGTGAAGGAAACCACTTTTGCACTTGTATTAGTGTGGAAAAACCACTTTTCGCACTTGTGTTAGTGTTGAAAAACCACTTTTCGCACTTGTGTTGGTGCAGGAAACCACTTTTGCACTTGTATTAGTGTGGAAAAAACACTTTTTGCACTTGTGATAGTGTTGAAAAACCACTTTTCGCACTTGTGTTAGTGTTGAAAAACCACTTTTCGCACTTGTGTTGGTGCACGAAACCAATTTTGCACTTGTATTAGTGTGGAAAAACCACTTTTTGCACTTGTGTTAGTGTTGAAAAACCACTTTTCGCACTTGTGTTAGTGTTGAAAAACCACTTTTCGCACTTGTGTTGGTGCAGGAAACCACTTTTGCACTTGTATTAGTGTGGAAAAAACACTTTTTGCACTTGTGATAGTGTTGAAAAACCACTTTTCGCACTTGTGTTAGTGTTGAAAAACCACTTTTCGCACTTGTGTTGGTGCAGGAAACCACTTTTGCACTTGTATTAGTGTGGAAAAACCACTTTTCGCACTTGTGTTAGTGTTGAAAAACCACTTTTCGCACTTGTGTTAGTGTTGAAAAACCACTTTTCGCACTTGTGTTGGTGCAGGAAACCACTTTTGCACTTGTATTAGTGTGGAAAAAACACTTTTTGCACTTGTGATAGTGTTGAAAAACCACTTTTCGCACTTGTGTTAGTGTTGAAAAACCACTTTTCGCACTTGTGTTAGTGTTGAAAAACCACTTTTCGCACTTGTGTTGGTGCAGGAAACCACTTTTGCACTTGTATTAGTGTGGAAAAACCACTTTTCGCACTTGTGTTAGTGTTGAAAAACCACTTTTCGCACTTGTGTTGGTGCAGGAAACCACTTTTGCACTTGTATTAGTGTGGAAAAACCACTTTTCGCACTTGTGTTAGTGTTGAAAAACCACTTTTCGCACTTGTGTTAGTGTTGAAAAACCACTTTTCGCACTTGTGTTAGTGTTGAAAAAACACTTTTCGCACTTGTGTTGGTGCAGGAAACCACTTTTGCACTTGTATTAGTGTGGAAAAAACACTTTTCGCACTTGTGTTAGTGTTGAAAAACCACTTTTCGCACATGTGTTGGTGCAGGAAACCACTTTTGCACTTGTATTAGTGTTGAAAAACCACTTTTCGCACTTGTGTTAGTGTTGAAAAACCACTTTTCGCACTTGTGTTGGTGCAGGAAACCACTTTTGCACTTGTATTAGTGTGGAAAAACCACTTTTCGCACTTGTGTTAGTGTTGAAAAACCACTTTTTGCACTTGTGTTGGTGCAGGAAACCACTTTTGCACTTGTATTAGTGTGGAAAAAACACTTTTCACATTTGTGTTAGTGTTGAAAAACCACTTTTCGCACTTGTGTTAGTGTTGAAAAACCACTTTTCGCACTTGTGTTGGTGCAGGAAACCACATTTGCACTTGTATTAGTGTGGAAAAACACTTTTTGCACTTGTGATAGTGTTGAAAAACCACTTTTCGCACTTGTGTTAGTGTTGAAAAACCACTTTTCGCACTTGTGTTGGTGCAGGAAACCACTTTTGCACTTGTATTAGTGTGGAAAAACCACTTTTCGCACTTGTGTTAGTGTTGAAAAACCACTTTTCGCACTTGTGTTAGTGTTGAAAAACCACTTTTCGCACTTGTGTTGGTGCAGGAAACCACTTTTGCACTTGTATTAGTGTGGAAAAACCACTTTTCGCACTTGTGTTAGTGTTGAAAAACCACTTTTCGCACTTGTGTTGGTGCAGGAAACCACTTTTGCACTTGTATTAGTGTGGAAAAACCACTTTTCGCACTTGTGTTAGTGTTGAAAAACCACTTTTCGCACTTGTGTTGGTGCAGGAAACCACTTTTGCATTTGTATTAGTGTTGAAAAAACACTTTTTGCACTTGTGATAGTGTTGAAAAACCACTTTTCGCACTAGTGTTAGTGTTGAAAAACCACTTTTCGCACTTGTGTTGGTGCAGGAAACCACTTTTGCACTTGTATTAGTGTGGAAAAACCACTTTTCGCACTTGTGTTCGTGTTGAAAAACCACTTTTCGCACTTGTGTTAGTGTTGAAACAACTTTTCGCACTTGTGTTGGTGCAGGAAACCACTTTTGCACTTGTATTAGTGTGGAAAAAACACTTTTTGCACTTGTGATAGTGTTGAAAAACCACTTTTCGCACTTGTGTTAGTGTTGAAAAACCACTTTTCGCACTTGTGTTGGTGCAGGAAACCACTTTTGCACTTGTATTAGTGTGGAAAAACCACTTTTCGCACTTGTGTTAGTGTTGAAAAATCACTTTTCGCACTTGTGTTAGTGTTGAAAAACGACTTTTCGCACTGGTGTTGGTGCAGGAAACCACTTTTGCACTTGTATTAGTGTGGAAAAACCACTTTTCGCCCTTGTGTTAGTGTTGAAAAACCACTTTTTGCACTTGTGTTGGTGCAGGAAACCACTTTTGCACTTGTATTAGTGTGGAAAAAACACTTTTTGCACTTGTGATAGTGTTGAAAAACCACTTTTCGCACTTGTGTTAGTGTTGAAAAACCACTTTTCGCACTTGTGTTGGTGCAGGAAACCACTTTTGCACTTGTATTAGTGTGGAAAAACCACTTTTCGCACTTGTGTTAGTGTTGAAAAACCACTTTTCGCACTTGTGTTAGTGTTGAAAAACCACTTTTCGCACTTGTGTTGGTGCAGGAAACCACTTTTGCACTTGTATTAGTGTGGAAAAAACACTTTTTGCACTTGTGATAGTGTTGAAAAACCACTTTTCGCACTTGTGTTAGTGTTGAAAAACCACTTTTCGCACTTGTGTTGGTGCAGGAAACCACTTTTGCACTTGTATTAGTGTGGAAAAACCACTTTTCGCACTTGTGTTAGTGTTGAAAAACCACTTTTCGCACTTGTGTTAGTGTTGAAAAACCACTTTTCACACATTTGTTAGTGTTGAAAAACCACTTTTCGCACTTGTATTGGTGCAGGAAACCACTTTTGCACTTGTATTAGTGTGGAAAAAACACTTTTTGCACTTGTGATAGTGTTGAAAAACCACTTTTTGCACTTGTGTTAGTGTTGAAAAACCACTTTTCGCACTTGTGTTGGTGCAGGAAACCAATTTTGCACTTGTATTAGTGTGGAAAACCCACTTTTCGCACTTGTGTTAGTGTTGAAAAACCACTTTTCGCACTTGTGTTAGTGTTGAAAAACCACTTTTCGCACTTGTGTTGGTGCAGGAAACCACTTTTGCACTTGTATTAGTGTGGAAAAAACACTTTTTGCACTTTTCATAGTGTTGAAAAACCACTTTTCGCACTTGTGTTAGTGTTGAAAAACCACTTTTCGCACTTGTGTTGGTGCAGGAAACCACTTTTGCACTTGTATTAGTGTGGAAAAACCACTTTTCGCACTTGTGTTAGTGTTGAAAAACCACTTTTCGCACTTGTGTTAGTGTTGAAAAACCACTTTTCGCACTTGTGTTGGTGCAGGAAACCACTTTTCGCACTTGTGTTGGTGCAGGAAACCACTTTTGCACTTGTATTAGTGTGGAAAAACCACTTTTCGCACTTGTGTTGGTGCAGGAAACCACTTTTGCACTTGTATTAGTGTTGAAAAACCACTTTTCGCACTGGTGTTGGTGCAGGAAACCA
The DNA here is from genome assembly GCF_964187855.1 of Myxine glutinosa. Lineage (NCBI taxonomy): Eukaryota > Metazoa > Chordata > Myxini > Myxiniformes > Myxinidae > Myxine > Myxine glutinosa. The sequence goes on from NC_136271.1 coordinate 14,640,908, forward strand.
CTTTTGCACTTGTATTAGTGTGGAAAAACCACTTTTCGCCCTTGTGTTAGTGTTGAAAAACCACTTTTCGCACTTGTGTTAGTGTTGAAAAACCACTTTTTGCACTTGTGTTGGTGCAGGAAACCACTTTTGCACTTGTATTAGTGTGGAAAAAACACTTTTTGCACCTGTGTTGGTGCAGGAAACCACTTTTGCACTTGTATTGGTGTGGAAAAAACACTTTTTACAGTTGTGATCGTGTTGAAAAACCACTTTTCGCACTTGTGTTAGTGTTGAAAAACCACTTTTCGCACTTGTGTTGGTGCAGGAAACCACTTTTGCACTTGTATTAGTGTGGAAAAACCACTTTTCGCACTTGTGTTAGTGTTGAAAAACCACTTTTCGCACTTGTGTTAGTGTTGAAAAACCACTTTTCGCACTTGTGTTAGTGTTGAAAAACCACTTTTCGCACTTGTGTTGGTGAAGGAAACCACTTTTGCACTTGTATTAGTGTGGAAAAACCACTTTTCGCACTTGTGTTAGTGTTGAAAAACCACTTTTCGCACTTGTGTTGGTGCAGGAAACCACTTTTGCACTTGTATTAGTGTGGAAAAAACACTTTTTGCACTTGTGATAGTGTTGAAAAACCACTTTTCGCACTTGTGTTAGTGTTGAAAAACCACTTTTCGCACTTGTGTTGGTGCACGAAACCAATTTTGCACTTGTATTAGTGTGGAAAAACCACTTTTTGCACTTGTGTTAGTGTTGAAAAACCACTTTTCGCACTTGTGTTAGTGTTGAAAAACCACTTTTCGCACTTGTGTTGGTGCAGGAAACCACTTTTGCACTTGTATTAGTGTGGAAAAAACACTTTTTGCACTTGTGATAGTGTTGAAAAACCACTTTTCGCACTTGTGTTAGTGTTGAAAAACCACTTTTCGCACTTGTGTTGGTGCAGGAAACCACTTTTGCACTTGTATTAGTGTGGAAAAACCACTTTTCGCACTTGTGTTAGTGTTGAAAAACCACTTTTCGCACTTGTGTTAGTGTTGAAAAACCACTTTTCGCACTTGTGTTGGTGCAGGAAACCACTTTTGCACTTGTATTAGTGTGGAAAAAACACTTTTTGCACTTGTGATAGTGTTGAAAAACCACTTTTCGCACTTGTGTTAGTGTTGAAAAACCACTTTTCGCACTTGTGTTAGTGTTGAAAAACCACTTTTCGCACTTGTGTTGGTGCAGGAAACCACTTTTGCACTTGTATTAGTGTGGAAAAACCACTTTTCGCACTTGTGTTAGTGTTGAAAAACCACTTTTCGCACTTGTGTTGGTGCAGGAAACCACTTTTGCACTTGTATTAGTGTGGAAAAACCACTTTTCGCACTTGTGTTAGTGTTGAAAAACCACTTTTCGCACTTGTGTTAGTGTTGAAAAACCACTTTTCGCACTTGTGTTAGTGTTGAAAAAACACTTTTCGCACTTGTGTTGGTGCAGGAAACCACTTTTGCACTTGTATTAGTGTGGAAAAAACACTTTTCGCACTTGTGTTAGTGTTGAAAAACCACTTTTCGCACATGTGTTGGTGCAGGAAACCACTTTTGCACTTGTATTAGTGTTGAAAAACCACTTTTCGCACTTGTGTTAGTGTTGAAAAACCACTTTTCGCACTTGTGTTGGTGCAGGAAACCACTTTTGCACTTGTATTAGTGTGGAAAAACCACTTTTCGCACTTGTGTTAGTGTTGAAAAACCACTTTTTGCACTTGTGTTGGTGCAGGAAACCACTTTTGCACTTGTATTAGTGTGGAAAAAACACTTTTCACATTTGTGTTAGTGTTGAAAAACCACTTTTCGCACTTGTGTTAGTGTTGAAAAACCACTTTTCGCACTTGTGTTGGTGCAGGAAACCACATTTGCACTTGTATTAGTGTGGAAAAACACTTTTTGCACTTGTGATAGTGTTGAAAAACCACTTTTCGCACTTGTGTTAGTGTTGAAAAACCACTTTTCGCACTTGTGTTGGTGCAGGAAACCACTTTTGCACTTGTATTAGTGTGGAAAAACCACTTTTCGCACTTGTGTTAGTGTTGAAAAACCACTTTTCGCACTTGTGTTAGTGTTGAAAAACCACTTTTCGCACTTGTGTTGGTGCAGGAAACCACTTTTGCACTTGTATTAGTGTGGAAAAACCACTTTTCGCACTTGTGTTAGTGTTGAAAAACCACTTTTCGCACTTGTGTTGGTGCAGGAAACCACTTTTGCACTTGTATTAGTGTGGAAAAACCACTTTTCGCACTTGTGTTAGTGTTGAAAAACCACTTTTCGCACTTGTGTTGGTGCAGGAAACCACTTTTGCATTTGTATTAGTGTTGAAAAAACACTTTTTGCACTTGTGATAGTGTTGAAAAACCACTTTTCGCACTAGTGTTAGTGTTGAAAAACCACTTTTCGCACTTGTGTTGGTGCAGGAAACCACTTTTGCACTTGTATTAGTGTGGAAAAACCACTTTTCGCACTTGTGTTCGTGTTGAAAAACCACTTTTCGCACTTGTGTTAGTGTTGAAACAACTTTTCGCACTTGTGTTGGTGCAGGAAACCACTTTTGCACTTGTATTAGTGTGGAAAAAACACTTTTTGCACTTGTGATAGTGTTGAAAAACCACTTTTCGCACTTGTGTTAGTGTTGAAAAACCACTTTTCGCACTTGTGTTGGTGCAGGAAACCACTTTTGCACTTGTATTAGTGTGGAAAAACCACTTTTCGCACTTGTGTTAGTGTTGAAAAATCACTTTTCGCACTTGTGTTAGTGTTGAAAAACGACTTTTCGCACTGGTGTTGGTGCAGGAAACCACTTTTGCACTTGTATTAGTGTGGAAAAACCACTTTTCGCCCTTGTGTTAGTGTTGAAAAACCACTTTTTGCACTTGTGTTGGTGCAGGAAACCACTTTTGCACTTGTATTAGTGTGGAAAAAACACTTTTTGCACTTGTGATAGTGTTGAAAAACCACTTTTCGCACTTGTGTTAGTGTTGAAAAACCACTTTTCGCACTTGTGTTGGTGCAGGAAACCACTTTTGCACTTGTATTAGTGTGGAAAAACCACTTTTCGCACTTGTGTTAGTGTTGAAAAACCACTTTTCGCACTTGTGTTAGTGTTGAAAAACCACTTTTCGCACTTGTGTTGGTGCAGGAAACCACTTTTGCACTTGTATTAGTGTGGAAAAAACACTTTTTGCACTTGTGATAGTGTTGAAAAACCACTTTTCGCACTTGTGTTAGTGTTGAAAAACCACTTTTCGCACTTGTGTTGGTGCAGGAAACCACTTTTGCACTTGTATTAGTGTGGAAAAACCACTTTTCGCACTTGTGTTAGTGTTGAAAAACCACTTTTCGCACTTGTGTTAGTGTTGAAAAACCACTTTTCACACATTTGTTAGTGTTGAAAAACCACTTTTCGCACTTGTATTGGTGCAGGAAACCACTTTTGCACTTGTATTAGTGTGGAAAAAACACTTTTTGCACTTGTGATAGTGTTGAAAAACCACTTTTCGCACTTGTGTTAGTGTTGAAAAACCACTTTTCGCACTTGTGTTGGTGCAGGAAACCAATTTTGCACTTGTATTAGTGTGGAAAAACCACTTTTCGCACTTGTGTTAGTGTTGAAAAACCACTTTTCGCACTTGTGTTAGTGTTGAAAAACCACTTTTCGCACTTGTGTTGGTGCAGGAAACCACTTTTGCACTTGTATTAGTGTGGAAAAAACACTTTTTGCACTTTTCATAGTGTTGAAAAACCACTTTTCGCACTTGTGTTAGTGTTGAAAAACCACTTTTCGCACTTGTGTTGGTGCAGGAAACCACTTTTGCACTTGTATTAGTGTGGAAAAACCACTTTTCGCACTTGTGTTAGTGTTGAAAAACCACTTTTCGCACTTGTGTTAGTGTTGAAAAACCACTTTTCGCACTTGTGTTGGTGCAGGAAACCACTTTTCGCACTTGTGTTGGTGCAGGAAACCACTTTTGCACTTGTATTAGTGTGGAAAAACCACTTTTCGCACTTGTGTTGGTGCAGGAAACCACTTTTGCACTTGTATTAGTGTTGAAAAACCACTTTTCGCACTGGTGTTGGTGCAGGAAACCACTTTTGCACTTGTATTAGTGTGGAAAAACCACTTTTCGCCCTTGTGTTAGTGTTGAAAAACCACTTTTCGCACTTGTGTTAGTGTTGAAAAACCACTTTCCGCACTTGTGTTGGTGCAGGAAACCACTTTTCACACTTGTGTTGGTGCAGGAAACCACTTTTGCACTTGTATTAGTGTGGAAAAACCACTTTTCGCACTTGTGTTGGTGCAGGAAACCACTTTTGCACTTGTATTAGTGTGGAAAAACCACTTTTCGCACTTGTGTTAGTGTTGAAAAATCACTTTTCGCACTTGTGTTAGTGTTGAAAAACCACTTTTCGCACTGGTGTTGGTGCAGGAAACCACTTTTGCACTTGTATTAGTGTGGAAAAACCACTTTTCGCCCTTGTGTTAGTGTTGAAAAACCACTTTTTGCACTTGTGTTGGTGCAGGAAACCACTTTTGCACTTGTATTAGTGTGGAAAAAACACTTTTTGCACTTGTGATAGTGTTGAAAAACCACTTTTCGCACTTGTGTTAGTGTTGAAAAACCACTTTTCGCACTTGTGTTGGTGCAGGAAACCACTTTTGCACTTGTATTAGTGTGGAAAAACCACTTTTCGCACTTGTGTTAGTGTTGAAAAACCACTTTTCGCACTTATGTTAGTGTTGAAAAACCACTTTTCGCACTTGTGTTGGTGCAGGAAACCACTTTTGCACTTGTATTAGTGTGGAAAAAACACTTTTTGCACTTGTGATAGTGTTGAAAAACCACTTTTCGCACTTGTGTTAGTGTTGAAAAACCACTTTTCGCACTTGTGTTGGTGCAGGAAACCACTTTTGCACTTGTATTAGTGTGGAAAAACCACTTTTCGCACTTGTGTTAGTGTTGAAAAACCACTTTTCGCACTTGTGTTAGTGTTGAAAAACCACTTTTCACACATTTGTTAGTGTTGAAAAACCACTTTTCGCACTTGTATTGGTGCAGGAAACCACTTTTGCACTTGTATTAGTGTGGAAAAAACACTTTTTGCACTTGTGATAGTGTTGAAAAACCACTTTTCGCACTTGTGTTAGTGTTGAAAAACCACTTTTCGCACTTGTGTTGGTGCAGGAAACCAATTTTGCACTTGTATTAGTGTGGAAAAACCACTTTTCGCACTTGTGTTAGTGTTGAAAAACCACTTTTCGCACTTGTGTTTGTGCAGGAAACCACTTTTGCACTTGTATTAGTGTGGAAAAAACACTTTTTGCACTTTTCATAGTGTTGAAAAACCACTTTTCGCACTTGTGTTAGTGTTGAAAAACCACTTTTCGCACTTGTGTTGGTGCAGGAAACCACTTTTGCACTTGTATTAGTGTGGAAAAACCACTTTTCGCACTTGTGTTAGTGTTGAAAAACCACTTTTCGCACTTGTGTTAGTGTTGAAAAACCACTTTTCGCACTTGTGTTGGTGCAGGAAACCACTTTTGCACTTGTATTAGTGTGGAAAAAACACTTTTTGCACTTGTGATAGTGTTGAAAAACCACTTTTCGCACTTGTGTTAGTGTTGAAAAACCACTTTTCGCACTTGTGTTGGTGCAGGAAACCACTTTTGCACTTGTATTAGTGTGGAAAAAACACTTTTTGCACTTGTGATAGTGTTGAAAAACCACTTTTCGCACTTGTGTTGGTGCAGGAAACCACTTTTGCACTTGTATTAGTGTGGAAAAACCACTTTTCGCACTTGTGTTAGTGTTGAAAAACCACTTTTCGCACTTGTGTTGGTGCAGGAAACCACTTTTGCACTTGTATTAGTGTGGAAAAAACACTTTTTGCACTTGTGATAGTCTTGAAAAACCACTTTTCGCACTTGTGTTAGTGTTGAAAAACCACTTTTCGCACTTGTGTTGGTGCAGGAAACCACTTTTGCACTTGTATTAGTGTGGAAAAACCACTTTTCGCACTTGTGTTAGTGTTGAAAAACCACTTTTCGCACTTGTGTTAGTGTTGAAAAACCACTTTTCGCACTTGTGTTGGTGCAGGAAACCAATTTTGCACTTGTATTAGTGTGGAAAAACCACTTTTCGCACTTGTGTTAGTGTTGAAAAACCACTTTTCGCACTTGTGTTTGTGCAGGAAACCACTTTTGCACTTGTATTAGTGTGGAAAAACACTTTTTGCACTTTTCATAGTGTTGAAAAACCACTTTTCGCACTTGTGTTGGTGTTGAAAAACCACTTTTCGCACTTGTGTTAGTGTTGAAAAACCACATTTCGCACTTGTGTTGGTGCAGGAAACCACTTTTGCACTTGTATTAGTGTGGAAAAACCACTTTTCGCACTTGTGTTAGTGTTGAAAAACCACTTTTCGCACTTGTGTTAGTGTTGAAAAACCACTTTTCGCACTTGTGTTGGTGCAGGAAACCACTTTTGCACTTGGATTAGTGTGGAAAAAACACTTTTTGCACTTGTGATATTGTTGAAAAACCACTTTTCGCACTTGTGTTAGTGTTGAAAAACCACTTTTCGCACTTGTGTTGGTGCAGGAAACCACTTTTGCACTTGTATTAGTGTGGAAAAAACCACTTTTCGCACTTGTGTTAGTGTTGAAAAACCACTTTTCGCACTTGTGTTAGTGTTGAAAAACCACTTTTCGCACTTGTGTTAGTGTTGAAAAACCACTTTTCGCACTTGTGTTGGTGCAGGAAACCACTTTTGCACTTGTATTAGTGTGGAAAAAACACTTTTTGCAATTGTGATAGTGTTGAAAAACCACTTTTCGCACTTGTGTTAGTGTTGAAAAACCACTTTTCGCACTTGTGTTGGTGCAGGAAACCACTTTTGCACTTGTATTAGTGTGGAAAAACCAATTTTCGCACTTGTGTTAGTGTTGGAAAACCACTTTTCGCAATTGTGTTAGTGTTGAAAAACCACTTTTCGCACTTGTGTTGGTGCAGGAAACCACTTTTGCACTTGTATTAGTGTGGAAAAAACACTTTTTGCACTTGTGATAGTGTTGAAAAACCACTTTTCGCACTTGTGTTAGTGTTGAAAAACCACTTTTCACACTTGTGTTGGTGCAGGAAACCACTTTTGCACTTGTATTAGTGTGGTAAGACCACTTTTCGCACTTGTGTTAGTGTTGAAAAACCACTTTTCGCACTTGTGTTAGTGTTGAAAAACCACTTTTCGCACTTGTGTTAGTGTTTAAAAACCACTTTTGCACTTGTATTAGTGTGGAAAAACCACTTTTCGCACTTGTGTTAGTGTTGAAAAATCACTTTTCGCACTTGTGTTAGTGTTGAAAAACCACTTTTCGCACTTGTGTTAGTGTTGAAAAACCACTTTTTGCACTTGTGTTGGTGCAGGAAACCACTTTTGCACTTGTATTGGTGTGGAAAAAACACTTTTCGCACTTGTGTTAGTGTTGAGAAACCACTTTTCGCACTTGTGTTAGTGTTGAAAAACCATTTTTCGCACTTGTGTTGGTGCAGGAAACCACTTTTGCACTTGTATTAGTGTGGAAAAACCACTTTTCGCACTTGTGTTAGTGTTGAAAAACCACTTTTTGCACTTGTGTTAGTGTTGAAAAACCACTTTTCGCACTTGTGTTATTGTTGAAAAACCACTTTTCGCACTTGTGTTGGTGCAGGAAACCAATTTTGCACTTGTATTAGTGTGGAAAAACCACTTTTCGCACTTGTGTTAGTGTTGAAAAACCACTTTTCGCACTTGTGTTAGTGTTGAAAACCACTTTTCGCACTTGTGTTGGTGCAGGAAACCACTTTTGCACTTGTATTAGTGTGGAAAAAACACTTTTTGCACTTGTGATAGTGTTGAAAAACCACTTTTCGCACTTGTGTTAGTGTTGAAAAACCACTTTTCGCACTTGTGTTAGTGTTGAAAAACCACTTTTCGCACTTGTGTTGGTGCAGGAAACCACTTTTGCACTTGTATTAGTGTGGAAAAAACACTTTTTGCACTTGTGATAGTGTTGAAAAACCACTTTTCGCACTTGTGTTAGTGTTGAAAAACCACTTTTCGCACTTGTGTTGGTGCAGGAAACCACTTTTGCACTTGTATTAGTGTGGAAAAAACACTTTTTGCACTTGTGATAGTGTTGAAAAACCACTTTTCGCACTTGTGTTGGTGCAGGAAACCACTTTTGCACTTGTATTAGTGTGGAAAAAACACTTTTTGCACTTGTGATAGTGTTGAAAAACCACTTTTCGCACTTGTGTTAGTGTTGAAAAACCACTTTTCGCACTTGTGTTGGTGCAGGAAACCACTTTTGCACTTGTATTAGTGTGGAAAAACCACTTTTCGCACTTGTGTTAGTGTTGAAAAACCACTTTTCGCACTTGTGTTAGTGTTGAAAAACCACTTTTCGCACTTGTGTTGGTGCAGGAAACCACTTTTGCACTTGGATTAGTGTGGAAAAAACACTTTTTGCACTTGTGATATTGTTGAAAAACCACTTTTCGCACTTGTGTTAGTGTTGAAAAACCACTTTTCGCACTTGTGTTGGTGCAGGAAACCACTTTTGCACTTGTATTAGTGTGGAAAAAACCACTTTTCGCACTTGTGTTAGTGTTGAAAAACCACTTTTCGCACTTGTGTTAGTGTTGAAAAACCACTTTTCGCACTTGTGTTAGTGTTGAAAAACCACTTTTCGCACTTGTGTTGGTGCAGGAAACCACTTTTGCACTTGTATTAGTGTGGAAAAAACACTTTTTGCAATTGTGATAGTGTTGAAAAACCACTTTTCGCACTTGTGTTAGTGTTGAAAAACCACTTTTCGCACTTGTGTTGGTGCAGGAAACCACTTTTGCACTTGTATTAGTGTGGAAAAACCAATTTTCGCACTTGTGTTAGTGTTGGAAAACCACTTTTCGCAATTGTGTTAGTGTTGAAAAACCACTTTTCGCACTTGTGTTGGTGCAGGAAACCACTTTTGCACTTGTATTAGTGTGGAAAAAACACTTTTTGCACTTGTGATAGTGTTGAAAAACCACTTTTCGCACTTGTGTTAGTGTTGAAAAACCACTTTTCACACTTGTGTTGGTGCAGGAAACCACTTTTGCACTTGTATTAGTGTGGTAAGACCACTTTTCGCACTTGTGTTAGTGTTGAAAAACCACTTTTCGCACTTGTGTTAGTGTTTAAAAACCACTTTTGCACTTGTATTAGTGTGGAAAAACCACTTTTCGCACTTGTGTTAGTGTTGAAAAATCACTTTTCGCACTTGTGTTAGTGTTGAAAAACCACTTTTCGCACTTGTGTTAGTGTTGAAAAACCACTTTTCGCACTTGTGTTGGTGCAGGAAACCACTTTTGCACTTGTATTGGTGTGGAAAAAACACTTTTCGCACTTGTGTTAGTGTTGAAAAACCACTTTTCGCACTTGTGTTAGTGTTGAAAAACCATTTTTCGCACTTGTGTTGGTGCAGGAAACCACTTTTGCACTTGTATTAGTGTGGAAAAACCACTTTTTGCACTTGTGTTAGTGTTGAAAAACCACTTTTTGCACTTGTGTTAGTGTTGAAAAACCACTTTTCGCACTTGTGTTGGTGCAGGAAACCACTTTTGCACTTGTATTAGTGTGGAAAAAACACTTTTCGCACTTGTGTTGGTGCAGGAAACCACTTTTGCACTTGTATTAGTGTGGAAAAAAACACTTTTTGCACTTGTGATAGTGTTGAAAAACCACTTTTTGCACTTGTGTTAGTGTTGAAAAAACACTTTTCGCACTTGTGTTGTTGTTGAAAAACCACTTTTTGCACTTGTGTTGGTGCAGGAAACCACTTTTGCACTTGTATTAGTGTGGAAAAAACACTTTTTGCACCTGTGTTGGTGCAGGAAACCACTTTTGCACTTGTATTGGTGTGGAAAAAACACTTTTTGCAGTTGTGATCGTGTTGAAAAACCACTTTTCGCACTTGTGTTGGTGCAGGAAACCACTTTTGCACTTGTATTAGTGTGGAAAAAACACTTTTTGCACTTGTGATAGTGTTGAAAAACCACTTTTCGCACTTGTGTTAGTGTTGAAAAACCACTTTTCGCACTTGTGTTGGTGCAGGAAACCACTTTTGCACTTGTATTAGTGTGGAAAAACCACTTTTCGCACTTGTGTTAGTGTTGAAAAACCACTTTTCGCACTTGTGTTAGTGTTGAAAAACCACTTTTCGCACTTGTGTTGGTGCAGGAAACCACTTTTGCACTTGTATTAGTGTGGAAAAAACACTTTTTGCACTTGTGATAGTGTTGAAAAACCACTTTTCGCACTTGTGTTAGTGTTGAAAAACCACTTTTCGCACTTGTGTTGGTGCAGGAAACCACTTTTGCACTTGTATTAGTGTGGAAAAAACACTTTTTGCACTTGTGATAGTGTTGAAAAACCACTTTTCGCACTTGTGTTGGTGCAGGAAACCACTTTTGCACTTGTATTAGTGTGGAAAAACCACTTTTCGCACTTGTGCTAGTGTTGAAAAACCACTTTTCGCACTTGTGTTGGTGCAGGAAACCACTTTTGCACTTGTATTAGTGTGGAAAAAACACTTTTTGCACTTGTGATAGTGTTGAAAAACCACTTTTCGCACTTGTGTTAGTGTTGAAAAACCACTTTTCGCACTTGTGTTGGTGCAGGAAACCACTTTTGCACTTGTATTAGTGTGGAAAAACCACTTTTCGCACTTGTGTTAGTGTTGAAAAACCACTTTTCGCACTTGTGTTAGTGTTGAAAAACCACTTTTCGCACTTGTGTTGGTGCAGGAAACCACTTTTGCACTTGTATTAGTGTGGAAAAAACACTTTTTGCACTTGTGATATTGTTGAAAAACCACTTTTCGCACTTGTGTTAGTGTTGAAAAACCACTTTTCGCATTTGTGTTGGTGCAGGAAACCACTTTTGCACTTGTATTAGTGTGGAAAAAACCACTTTTCGCACTTGTGTTAGTGTTGAAAAACCACTTTTCGCACTTGTGTTAGTGTTGAAAAACCACTTTTCGCACTTGTGTTAGTGTTGAAAAACCACTTTTCGCACTTGTGTTGGTGCAGGAAACCACTTTTGCACTTGTATTAGTGTGGAAAAAACACTTTTTGCAATTGTGATAGTGTTGAAAAACCACTTTCCGCACTTGTGTTAGTGTTGAAAAACCACTTTTCGCACTTGTGTTGGTGCAGGAAACCACTTTTGCACTTGTATTAGTGTGGAAAAACCAATTTTCGCACTTGTGTTAGTGTTGGAAAACCACTTTTCGCAATTGTGTTAGTGTTGAAAAACCACTTTTCGCACTTGTGTTGGTGCAGGAAACCACTTTTGCACTTGTATTAGTGTGGAAAAACCACTTTTCGCACTTGTGTTGGTGCAGGAAACCACTTTTGCACTTGTATTAGTGTGGAAAAAAACACTTTTTGCACTTGTGATAGTGTTGAAAAACCACTTTTTGCACTTGTGTTAGTGTTGAAAAAACACTTTTCGCACTTGTGTTGTTGTTGAAAAACCACTTTTTGCACTTGTGTTGGTGCAGGAAACCACTTTTGCACTTGTATTAGTCTGGAAAAAACACTTTTTGCAGTTGTGATAGTGTTGAAAAACCACTTTTCGCACTTGTGTTAGTGTTGAAAAACCACTTTTCGCACTTGTGTTGGTGCAGGAAACCACTTTTGCACTTGTATTAGTGTGGAAAAACCACTTTTCGCACTTGTGTTTGTGTTGAAAAACCACTTTTCGCACTTGTGTTGGTGCAGGAAACCACTTTTGCACTTGTATTAGTGTGGAAAAAACACTTTTTGCACTTGTGGTCATGTTGAAAAACCACTTTTCGCACTCGTGTTAGTGTTGAAAAACCACTTTTCGCACTTGTGTTGGTGCAGGAAACCACTTTTGCACTTGTATTAGTGTGGCAAAACCACTTTTCACACTTGTGTTAGTGTTGAAAAACCACTTTTCGCACTTGTTTTGGTGCAGGAAACCACTTTTGCACTTGTATTAGTGTGGAAAAACCACTTTTCACACTTGTGTTAGTGTTAAAAAACCACTTTTCGCACTTGTGTTGGTGCAGGAAACCACTTTTGCACTTGTATTAGTGTGGCAAAACCACTTTTCGCACTTGTGTTAGTGTTGAAAAACCACTTTTCGCACTTGTGTTGGTGCAGGAAACCACTTTTGCACTTGTATTAGTGTGGAAAAACCACTTTTCGCACTTGTGTTAGTGTTAAAAAACCACTTTTCCCACTTGCGTTAGTGTTGAAAAACCACTTTTCGCACTTGTGTTGGTGCAGGAAACCACTTTTGCACTTGCATTAGTGTGGAAAAAACACTTTTTGCACTTGTGTTAGTGTTGAAAAACCACTTTTCGCACTTGTGTTGGTGCAGGAAACCACTTTTGCACTTGTATTAGTGTGGAAAAACCACTTTTCGCACTTGTGTTATTGTTGAAAAACCACTTTTCGCACTTGTGTTGGTGCAGGAAACCACTTTTGCACTTGTATTAGTGTGGAAAAAAACACTTTTTGCACTTGTGATAGTGTTGAAAAACCACTTTTTGCACTTGTGTTAGTGTTGAAAAAACACTTTTCGCACTTGTGTTGGTGTTGAAAAACCACTTTTTGCACTTGTGTTGGTGCAGGAAACCACTTTTGCACTTGTATTAGTGTGGAAAAAACACTTTTTGCACCTGTGTTGGTGCAGGAAACCACTTTTGCACTTGTATTGGTGTGGAAAAAACACTTTTTGCAGTTGTGATCGTCTTGAAAAACCACTTTTCGCACTTGTGTTAGTGTTGAAAAACCACTTTTCGCACTTGTGTTGGTGCAGGAAACCACTTTTGCACTTGTATTAGTGTGGCAAAACCACTTTTCGCACTTGTGTTAGTGTTGAAAAACCACTTTTCGCACTTGTGTTAGTGTTGAAAAACCACTTTTCGCACTTGTGTTAGTGTTGAAAACCACTTTTCGCACTTGTGTTGGTGCAGGAAACCACTTTTGCACTTGTATTAGTGTGGAAAAAACACTTTTTGCACTTGTGATAGTGTTGAAAAACCACTTTTCGCACTTGTGTTAGTGTTGAAAAACCACTTTTCGCACTTGTGTTAGTGTTGAAAAACCACTTTTCGCACTTGTGTTGGTGCAGGAAACCACTTTTGCACTTGTATTAGTGTGGAAAAAACACTTTTTGCACATGTGATAGTGTTGAGAAACCACTTTTCGCACTTGTGTTAGTGTTGAAAAACCACTTTTCGCACTTGTGTTGGTGCAGGAAACCACTTTTGCACTTGTATTAGTGTGGAAAAAACACTTTTTGCACTTGTGATAGTGTTGAAAAACCACTTTTCGCACTTGTGTTGGTGCAGGAAACCACTTTTGCACTTGTATTAGTGTGGAAAAACCACTTTTAGCACTTGTGCTAGTGTTGAAAAACCACTTTTCGCACTTGTGTTGGTGCAGGAAACCACTTTTGCACTTGTATTAGTGTGGAAATAACACTTTTTGCACTTGTGATAGTGTTGAAAAACCACTTTTCGCACTTGTGTTAGTGTTGAAAAACCACTTTTCGCACTTGTGTTGGTGCAGGAAACCACTTTTGCACTTGTATTAGTGTGGAAAAACCACTTTTCGCACTTGTGTTAGTGTTGAAAAACCACTTTTCGCACTTGTGTTAGTGTTGAAAAACCACTTTTCGCACTTGTGTTGGTGCAGGAAACCACTTTTGCACTTGGATTAGTGTGGAAAAAACACTTTTTGCACTTGTGATATTGTTGAAAAACCACTTTTCGCACTTGTGTTGGTGCAGGAAACCACTTTTGCACTTGTATTAGTGTGGAAAAAACACTTTTTGCAATTGTGATAGTGTTGAAAAACCACTTTTCGCACTTGTGTTAGTGTTGAAAAACCACTTTTCGCACTTGTGTTGGTGCAGGAAACCACTTTTGCACTTGTATTAGTGTGGAAAAACCAATTTTCGCACTTGTGTTAGTGTTGGAAAACCACTTTTCGCACTTGTGTTAGTGTTGAAAAACCACTTTTCGCACCTGTGTTGGTGCAGGAAACCACTTTTGCACTTGTATTAGTGTGGAAAAACCACTTTTGCACTTGTATTAGTGTGGAAAAAACACTTTTTGCAATTGTGATAGTGTTGAAAAACCACTTCCGCACTTGTGTTAGTGTTGAAAAACCACTTTTCGCACTTGTGTTGGTGCAGGAAACCACTTTTGCACTTGTATTAGTGTGGAAAAACCAATTTTCGCACTTGTGTTAGTGTTGGAAAACCACTTTTCGCAATTGTGTTAGTGTTGAAAAACCACTTTTCGCACTTGTGTTGGTGCAGGAAACCACTTTTGCACTTGTATTAGTGTGGAAAAACCACTTTTTGCACTTGTGTTGGTGCAGGAAACCACTTTTGCACTTGTATTAGTGTGGAAAAAAAACACTTTTTGCACTTGTGATAGTGTTGAAAAACCACTTTTTGCACTTGTGTTAGTGTTGAAAAAACACTTTTCGCACTTGTGTTGCTGTTGAAAAACACTTTTTGCACTTGTGTTGGTGCAGGAAACCACTTTTGCACTTGTATTAGTGTGGAAAAAACACTTTTTGCAGTTGTGATAGTGTTGAAAAACCACTTTTCGCACTTGTGTTAGTGCTGAAAAACCACTTTTCGCACTTGTGTTGGTGCAGGAAACCACTTTTGCACTTGTATTAGTGTGGAAAAAACACTTTTTGCACTTGTGGTCATGTTGAAAAACCACTTTTCGCACTCGTGTTAGTGTTGAAAAACCACTTTTCGCACTTGTGTTGGTGCAGGAAACCACTTTTGCACTTGTATTAGTGTGGCAAAACCACTTTTCACACTTGTGTTAGTGTTGAAAAACCACTTTTCGCACTTGTTTTGGTGCAGGAAACCACTTTTGCACTTGTATTAGTGTGGAAAAACCACTTTTCACACTTGTGTTAGTGTTAAAAAACCACTTTTCGCACTTGTGTTGGTGCAGGAAACCACTTTTGCACTTGTATTAGTGTGGCAAAACCACTTTTCGCACTTGTGTTAGTGTTGAAAAACCACTTTTCGCACTTGTGTTGGTGCAGGAAACCACTTTTGCACTTGTATTAGTGTGGAAAAACCACTTTTCGCACTTGTGTTAGTGTTAAAAAACCACTTTTCCCACTTGCGTTAGTGTTGAAAAACCACTTTTCGCACTTGTGTTGGTGCAGGAAACCACTTTTGCACTTGCATTAGTGTGGAAAAAACACTTTTTGCACTTGTGTTAGTGTTGAAAAACCACTTTTCGCACTTGTGTTGGTGCAGGAAACCACTTTTGCACTTGTATTAGTGTGGCAAAACCACTTTTCACACTTGTGTTAGTGTTGAAAAACCACTTTTCGCACTTGTTTTGGTGCAGGAAACCACTTTTGCACTTGTATTAGTGTGGAAAAACCACTTTTCACACTTGTGTTAGTGTTAAAAAACCACTTTTCGCACTTGTGTTGGTGCAGGAAACCACTTTTGCACTTGTATTAGTGTGGAAAAACCACTTTTCGCACTTGTGTTAGTGTTGAAAAACCACTTTTCGCACTTGTGTTAGTGTTGAAAAACCACTTTTCGCACTTGTGTTGGTGCAGGAAACCACTTTTGCACTTGTATTAGTGTGGAAAAAACACTTTTTGCACTTGTGATATTGTTGAAAAACCACTTTTCGCACTTGTGTTAGTGTTGAAAAACCACTTTTCGCATTTGTGTTGGTGCAGGAAACCACTTTTGCACTTGTATTAGTGTGGAAAAAACCACTTTTCGCACTTGTGTTAGTGTTGAAAAACCACTTTTCGCACTTGTGTTAGTGTTGAAAAACCACTTTTCGCACTTGTGTTAGTGTTGAAAAACCACTTTTCGCACTTGTGTTGGTGCAGGAAACCACTTTTGCACTTGTATTAGTGTGGAAAAAACACTTTTTGCAATTGTGATAGTGTTGAAAAACCACTTTCCGCACTTGTGTTAGTGTTGAAAAACCACTTTTCGCACTTGTGTTGGTGCAGGAAACCACTTTTGCACTTGTATTAGTGTGGAAAAACCAATTTTCGCACTTGTGTTAGTGTTGGAAAACCACTTTTCGCAATTGTGTTAGTGTTGAAAAACCACTTTTCGCACTTGTGTTGGTGCAGGAAACCACTTTTGCACTTGTATTAGTGTGGAAAAACCACTTTTCGCACTTGTGTTGGTGCAGGAAACCACTTTTGCACTTGTATTAGTGTGGAAAAAAACACTTTTTGCACTTGTGATAGTGTTGAAAAACCACTTTTTGCACTTGTGTTAGTGTTGAAAAAACACTTTTCGCACTTGTGTTGTTGTTGAAAAACCACTTTTTGCACTTGTGTTGGTGCAGGAAACCACTTTTGCACTTGTATTAGTCTGGAAAAAACACTTTTTGCAGTTGTGATAGTGTTGAAAAACCACTTTTCGCACTTGTGTTAGTGTTGAAAAACCACTTTTCGCACTTGTGTTGGTGCAGGAAACCACTTTTGCACTTGTATTAGTGTGGAAAAACCACTTTTCGCACTTGTGTTTGTGTTGAAAAACCACTTTTCGCACTTGTGTTGGTGCAGGAAACCACTTTTGCACTTGTATTAGTGTGGAAAAAACACTTTTTGCACTTGTGGTCATGTTGAAAAACCACTTTTCGCACTCGTGTTAGTGTTGAAAAACCACTTTTCGCACTTGTGTTGGTGCAGGAAACCACTTTTGCACTTGTATTAGTGTGGCAAAACCACTTTTCACACTTGTGTTAGTGTTGAAAAACCACTTTTCGCACTTGTTTTGGTGCAGGAAACCACTTTTGCACTTGTATTAGTGTGGAAAAACCACTTTTCACACTTGTGTTAGTGTTAAAAAACCACTTTTCGCACTTGTGTTGGTGCAGGAAACCACTTTTGCACTTGTATTAGTGTGGCAAAACCACTTTTCGCACTTGTGTTAGTGTTGAAAAACCACTTTTCGCACTTGTGTTGGTGCAGGAAACCACTTTTGCACTTGTATTAGTGTGGAAAAACCACTTTTCGCACTTGTGTTAGTGTTAAAAAACCACTTTTCCCACTTGCGTTAGTGTTGAAAAACCACTTTTCGCACTTGTGTTGGTGCAGGAAACCACTTTTGCACTTGCATTAGTGTGGAAAAAACACTTTTTGCACTTGTGTTAGTGTTGAAAAACCACTTTTCGCACTTGTGTTGGTGCAGGAAACCACTTTTGCACTTGTATTAGTGTGGAAAAACCACTTTTCGCACTTGTGTTATTGTTGAAAAACCACTTTTCGCACTTGTGTTGGTGCAGGAAACCACTTTTGCACTTGTATTAGTGTGGAAAAAAACACTTTTTGCACTTGTGATAGTGTTGAAAAACCACTTTTTGCACTTGTGTTAGTGTTGAAAAAACACTTTTCGCACTTGTGTTGGTGTTGAAAAACCACTTTTTGCACTTGTGTTGGTGCAGGAAACCACTTTTGCACTTGTATTAGTGTGGAAAAAACACTTTTTGCACCTGTGTTGGTGCAGGAAACCACTTTTGCACTTGTATTGGTGTGGAAAAAACACTTTTTGCAGTTGTGATCGTCTTGAAAAACCACTTTTCGCACTTGTGTTAGTGTTGAAAAACCACTTTTCGCACTTGTGTTGGTGCAGGAAACCACTTTTGCACTTGTATTAGTGTGGCAAAACCACTTTTCGCACTTGTGTTAGTGTTGAAAAACCACTTTTCGCACTTGTGTTAGTGTTGAAAAACCACTTTTCGCACTTGTGTTAGTGTTGAAAACCACTTTTCGCACTTGTGTTGGTGCAGGAAACCACTTTTGCACTTGTATTAGTGTGGAAAAAACACTTTTTGCACTTGTGATAGTGTTGAAAAACCACTTTTCGCACTTGTGTTAGTGTTGAAAAACCACTTTTCGCACTTGTGTTAGTGTTGAAAAACCACTTTTCGCACTTGTGTTGGTGCAGGAAACCACTTTTGC
Source organism: Myxine glutinosa (assembly GCF_964187855.1). Taxonomy (NCBI): domain Eukaryota; kingdom Metazoa; phylum Chordata; class Myxini; order Myxiniformes; family Myxinidae; genus Myxine; species Myxine glutinosa. The sequence goes on from NC_136271.1 coordinate 14,658,980, forward strand.
ACTTCTTGTATTAGTGTGGAAAAAACACTTTTTGCACTTGTGATAGTGTTGAGAAACCACTTTTCGCACTTGTGTTAGTGTTGAAAAACCACTTTTCGCACTTGTGTTGGTGCAGGAAACCACTTTTGCACTTGTATTAGTGTGGAAAAAACACTTTTTGCACTTGTGATAGTGTTGAAAAACCACTTTTCGCACTTGTGTTGGTGCAGGAAACCACTTTTGCACTTGTATTAGTGTGGAAAAACCACTTTTAGCACTTGTGCTAGTGTTGAAAAACCACTTTTCGCACTTGTGTTGGTGCAGGAAACCACTTTTGCACTTGTATTAGTGTGGAAATAACACTTTTTGCACTTGTGATAGTGTTGAAAAACCACTTTTCGCACTTGTGTTAGTGTTGAAAACCACTTTTCGCACTTGTGTTGGTGCAGGAAACCACTTTTGCACTTGTATTAGTGTGGAAAAACCACTTTTCGCACTTGTGTTAGTGTTGAAAAACCACTTTTCGCACTTGTGTTAGTGTTGAAAAACCACTTTTCGCACTTGTGTTGGTGCAGGAAACCACTTTTGCACTTGGATTAGTGTGGAAAAACACTTTTTGCACTTGTGATATTGTTGAAAAACCACTTTTCGCACTTGTGTTGGTGCAGGAAACCACTTTTGCACTTGTATTAGTGTGGAAAAAACACTTTTTGCAATTGTGATAGTGTTGAAAAACCACTTTTCGCACTTGTGTTAGTGTTGAAAAACCACTTTTCGCACTTGTGTTGGTGCAGGAAACCACTTTTGCACTTGTATTAGTGTGGAAAAACCAATTTTCGCACTTGTGTTAGTGTTGGAAAACCACTTTTCGCACTTGTGTTAGTGTTGAAAAACCACTTTTCGCACCTGTGTTGGTGCAGGAAACCACTTTTGCACTTGTATTAGTGTGGAAAAACCACTTTTGCACTTGTATTAGTGTGGAAAAAACACTTTTTGCAATTGTGATAGTGTTGAAAAACCACTTCCGCACTTGTGTTAGTGTTGAAAAACCACTTTTCGCACTTGTGTTGGTGCAGGAAACCACTTTTGCACTTGTATTAGTGTGGAAAAACCAATTTTCGCACTTGTGTTAGTGTTGGAAAACCACTTTTCGCAATTGTGTTAGTGTTGAAAAACCACTTTTCGCACTTGTGTTGGTGCAGGAAACCACTTTTGCACTTGTATTAGTGTGGAAAAACCACTTTTTGCACTTGTGTTGGTGCAGGAAACCACTTTTGCACTTGTATTAGTGTGGAAAAAAACACTTTTTGCACTTGTGATAGTGTTGAAAAACCACTTTTTGCACTTGTGTTAGTGTTGAAAAAACACTTTTCGCACTTGTGTTGCTGTTGAAAAACCACTTTTTGCACTTGTGTTGGTGCAGGAAACCACTTTTGCACTTGTATTAGTGTGGAAAAAACACTTTTTGCAGTTGTGATAGTGTTGAAAAACCACTTTTCGCACTTGTGTTAGTGCTGAAAAACCACTTTTCGCACTTGTGTTGGTGCAGGAAACCACTTTTGCACTTGTATTAGTGTGGAAAAAACACTTTTTGCACTTGTGGTCATGTTGAAAAACCACTTTTCGCACTCGTGTTAGTGTTGAAAAACCACTTTTCGCACTTGTGTTGGTGCAGGAAACCACTTTTGCACTTGTATTAGTGTGGCAAAACCACTTTTCACACTTGTGTTAGTGTTGAAAAACCACTTTTCGCACTTGTTTTGGTGCAGGAAACCACTTTTGCACTTGTATTAGTGTGGAAAAACCACTTTTCACACTTGTGTTAGTGTTAAAAAACCACTTTTCGCACTTGTGTTGGTGCAGGAAACCACTTTTGCACTTGTATTAGTGTGGCAAAACCACTTTTCGCACTTGTGTTAGTGTTGAAAAACCACTTTTCGCACTTGTGTTGGTGCAGGAAACCACTTTTGCACTTGTATTAGTGTGGAAAAACCACTTTTCGCACTTGTGTTAGTGTTAAAAAACCACTTTTCCCACTTGCGTTAGTGTTGAAAAACCACTTTTCGCACTTGTGTTGGTGCAGGAAACCACTTTTGCACTTGCATTAGTGTGGAAAAAACACTTTTTGCACTTGTGTTAGTGTTGAAAAACCACTTTTCGCACTTGTGTTGGTGCAGGAAACCACTTTTGCACTTGTATTAGTGTGGCAAAACCACTTTTCACACTTGTGTTAGTGTTGAAAAACCACTTTTCGCACTTGTTTTGGTGCAGGAAACCACTTTTGCACTTGTATTAGTGTGGAAAAACCACTTTTCACACTTGTGTTAGTGTTAAAAAACCACTTTTCGCACTTGTGTTGGTGCAGGAAACCACTTTTGCACTTGTATTAGTGTGGCAAAACCACTTTTCGCACTTGTGTTAGTGTTGAAAAACCACTTTTCGCACTTGTGTTGGTGCAGGAAACCACTTTTGCACTTGTATTAGTGTGGAAAAACCACTTTTCGCACTTGTGTTAGTGTTAAAAAACCACTTTTCCCACTTGCGTTAGTGTTGAAAAACCACTTTTCGCACTTGTGTTGGTGCAGGAAACCACTTTTGCACTTGCATTAGTGTGGAAAAAACACTTTTTGCACTTGTGTTAGTGTTGAAAAACCACTTTTCGCACTTGTGTTGGTGCAGGAAACCACTTTTGCACTTGTATTAGTGTGGAAAAACCACTTTTGCACTTGTATTAGTGTGGAAAAAACACTTTTTGCAATTGTGATAGTGTTGAAAAACCACTTTCCGCACTTGTGTTAGTGTTGAAAAACCACTTTTCGCACTTGTGTTGGTGCAGGAAACCACTTTTGCACTTGTATTAGTGTGGAAAAACCAATTTTCGCACTTGTGTTAGTGTTGGAAAACCACTTTTCGCAATTGTGTTAGTGTTGAAAAACCACTTTTCGCACTTGTGTTGGTGCAGGAAACCACTTTTGCACTTTTATTAGTGTGGAAAAAACACTTTTTGCACTTGTGATAGTGTTGAAAAACCACTTTTCGCACTTGTGTTAGTGTTGAAAAACCACTTTTCGCACTTGTGTTGGTGCAGGAAACCACTTTTGCACTTGTATTAGTGTGGAAAAACCACTTTTCGCACTTGTGTTAGTGTTGAAAAACCACTTTTCGCACTTGTGTTAGTGTTGAAAAACCACTTTTCGCACTTGTGTTGGTGCAGGAAACCACTTTTGCACTTGTATTAGTGTGGAAAAAACACTTTTTGCACTTGTGATATTGTTGAAAAACCACTTTTCGCACTTGTGTTAGTGTTGAAAAACCACTTTTCGCATTTGTGTTGGTGCAGGAAACCGCTTTTGCACTTGTATTAGTGTGGAAAAAACCACTTTTCGCACTTGTGTTAGTGTTGAAAAACCACTTTTCGCACTTGTGTTATTGTTGAAAAACCACTTTTCGCACTTGTGTTAGTGTTGAAAAACCACTTTTCGCACTTGTGTTGGTGCAGGAAACCACTTTTGCACTTGTATTAGTGTGGAAAAAACACTTTTTGCAATTGTGATAGTGTTGAAAAACCACTTTCCGCACTTGTGTTAGTGTTGAAAAACCACTTTTCGCACTTGTGTTGGTGCAGGAAACCACTTTTGCACTTGTATTAGTGTGGAAAAACCAATTTTCGCACTTGTGTTAGTGTTGGAAAACCACTTTTCGCAATTGTGTTAGTGTTGAAAAACCACTTTTCGCACTTGTGTTGGTGCAGGAAACCACTTTTGCACTTGTATTAGTGTGGAAAAACCACTTTTCGCACTTGTGTTGGTGCAGGAAACCACTTTTGCACTTGTATTAGTGTGGAAAAAAACACTTTTTGCACTTGTGATAGTGTTGAAAAACCACTTTTTGCACTTGTGTTAGTGTTGAAAAAACACTTTTCGCACTTGTGTTGTTGTTGAAAAACCACTTTTTGCACTTGTTTTGGTGCAGGAAACCACTTATGCACTTGTATTAGTCTGGAAAAAACACTTTTTGCAGTTGTGATAGTGTTGAAAAACCACTTTTCGCACTTGTGTTAGTGTTGAAAAACCACTTTTCGCACTTGTGTTGGTGCAGGAAACCACTTTTGCACTTGTATTAGTGTGGAAAAACCACTTTTCGCACTTGTGTTTGTGTTGAAAAACCACTTTTCGCACTTGTGTTGGTGCAGGAAACCACTTTTGCACTTGTATTAGTGTGGAAAAAACACTTTTTGCACTTGTGGTCATGTTGAAAAACCACTTTTCGCACTCGTGTTAGTGTTGAAAAACCACTTTTCGCACTTGTGTTGGTGCAGGAAACCACTTTTGCACTTGTATTAGTGTGGCAAAACCACTTTTCACACTTGTGTTAGTGTTGAAAAACCACTTTTCGCACTTGTTTTGGGGCAGGAAACCACTTTTGCACTTGTATTAGTGTGGAAAAACCACTTTTCACACTTGTGTTAGTGTTAAAAAACCACTTTTCGCACTTGTGTTGGTGCAGGAAACCACTTTTGCACTTGTATTAGTGTGGCAAAACCACTTTTCGCACTTGTGTTAGTGTTGAAAAACCACTTTTCGCACTTGTGTTGGTGCAGGAAACCACTTTTGCACTTGTATTAGTGTGGAAAAACCACTTTTCGCACTTGTGTTAGTGTTAAAAAACCACTTTTCCCACTTGCGTTAGTGTTGAAAAACCACTTTTCGCACTTGTGTTGGTGCAGGAAACCACTTTTGCACTTGCATTAGTGTGGAAAAAACACTTTTTGCACTTGTGTTAGTGTTGAAAAACCACTTTTCGCACTTGTGTTGGTGCAGGAAACCACTTTTGCACTTGTATTAGTGTGGAAAAACCACTTTTCGCACTTGTGTTATTGTTGAAAAACCACTTTTCGCACTTGTGTTGGTGCAGGAAACCACTTTTGCACTTGTATTAGTGTGGAAAAAAACACTTTTTGCACTTGTGATAGTGTTGAAAAACCACTTTTTGCACTTGTGTTAGTGTTGAAAAAACACTTTTCGCACTTGTGTTGGTGTTGAAAAACCACTTTTTGCACTTGTGTTGGTGCAGGAAACCACTTTTGCACTTGTATTAGTGTGGAAAAAACACTTTTTGCACCTGTGTTGGTGCAGGAAACCACTTTTGCACTTGTATTGGTGTGGAAAAAACACTTTTTGCAGTTGTGATCGTCTTGAAAAACCACTTTTCGCACTTGTGTTAGTGTTGAAAAACCACTTTTCGCACTTGTGTTGGTGCAGGAAACCACTTTTGCACTTGTATTAGTGTGGCAAAACCACTTTTCGCACTTGTGTTAGTGTTGAAAAACCACTTTTCGCACTTGTGTTAGTGTTGAAAAACCACTTTTCGCACTTGTGTTAGTGTTGAAAACCACTTTTCGCACTTGTGTTGGTGCAGGAAACCACTTTTGCACTTGTATTAGTGTGGAAAAAACACTTTTTGCACTTGTGATAGTGTTGAAAAACCACTTTTCGCACTTGTGTTAGTGTTGAAAAACCACTTTTCGCACTTGTGTTAGTGTTGAAAAACCACTTTTCGCACTTGTGTTGGTGCAGGAAACCACTTTTGCACTTGTATTAGTGTGGAAAAAACACTTTTTGCACTTGTGATAGTGTTGAAAAACCACTTTTCGCACTTGTGTTAGTGTTGAAAAACCACTTTTCGCACTTGTGTTGGTGCAGGAAACCACTTTTGCACTTGTATTAGTGTGGAAAAAACACTTTTTGCACTTGTGATAGTGTTGAAAAACCACTTTTCGCACTTGTGTTGGTGCAGGAAACCACTTTTGCACTTGTATTAGTGTGGAAAAACCACTTTTAGCACTTGTGCTAGTGTTGAAAAACCACTTTTCGCACTTGTGTTGGTGCAGGAAACCACTTTTGCACTTGTATTAGTGTGGAAAAAACACTTTTTGCACTTGTGATAGTGTTGAAAAACCACTTTTCGCACTTGTGTTAGTGTTGAAAAACCACTTTTCGCACTTGTGTTGGTGCAGGAAACCACTTTTGCACTTGTATTAGTGTGGAAAAACCACTTTTCGCACTTGTGTTAGTGTTGAAAAACCACTTTTCGCACTTGTGTTAGTGTTGAAAAACCACTTTTCGCACTTGTGTTGGTGCAGGAAACCACTTTTGCACTTGGATTAGTGTGGAAAAAACACTTTTTGCACTTGTGATATTGTTGAAAAACCACTTTTCGCACTTGTGTTAGTGTTGAAAAACCACTTTTCGCACTTGTGTTGGTGCAGGAAACCACTTTTGCACTTGTATTAGTGTGGCAAAAACCACTTTTCGCACTTGTGTTAGTGTTGAAAAACCACTTTTCGCACTTGTGTTAGTGTTGAAAAACCACTTTTCGCACTTGTGTTAGTGTTGAAAAACCACTTTTCGCACTTGTGTTGGTGCAGGAAACCACTTTTGCACTTGTATTAGTGTGGAAAAAACACTTTTTGCAATTGTGATAGTGTTGAAAAACCACTTTTCGCACTTGTGTTAGTGTTGAAAAACCACTTTTCGCACTTGTGTTGGTGCAGGAAACCACTTTTGCACTTGTGTTAGTGTGGAAAAACCAATTTTCGCACTTGTGTTAGTGTTGGAAAACCACTTTTCGCACTTGTGTTAGTGTTGAAAAACCACTTTTCGCACCTGTGTTGGTGCAGGAAACCACTTTTGCACTTGTATTAGTGTGGAAAAACCACTTTTGCACTTGTATTAGTGTGGAAAAAACACTTTTTGCAATTGTGATAGTGTTGAAAAACCACTTTCCGCACTTGTGTTAGTGTTGAAAAACCACTTTTCGCACTTGTGTTGGTGCAGGAAACCACTTTTGCACTTGTATTAGTGTGGAAAAACCAATTTTCTCACTTGTGTTAGTGTTGGAAAACCACTTTTCGCAATTGTGTTAGTGTTGAAAAACCACTTTTCGCACTTGTGTTGGTGCAGGAAACCACTTTTGCACTTGTATTAGTGTGGAAAAACCACTTTTCGCACTTGTGTTGGTGCAGGAAACCACTTTTGCACTTGTATTAGTGTGGAAAAAAACACTTTTTGCACTTGTGATAGTGTTGAAAAACCACTTTTTGCACTTGTGTTAGTGTTGAAAAAACACTTTTCGCACTTGTGTTGTTGTTGAAAAACCACTTTTTGCACTTGTGTTGGTGCAGGAAACCACTTTTGCACTTGTATTAGTGTGGAAAAAACACTTTTTGCAGTTGTGATAGTGTTGAAAAACCACTTTTCGCACTTGTGTTAGTGTTGAAAAACCACTTTTCGCACTTGTGTTGGTGCAGGAAACCACTTTTGCACTTGTATTAGTGTGGAAAAACCACTTTTCGCACTTGTGTTAGTGTTGAAAAACCACTTTTCGCACTTGTGTTGGTGCAGGAAACCACTTTTGCACTTGTATTAGTGTGGAAAAAACACTTTTTGCACTTGTGGTCATGTTGAAAAACCACTTTTCGCACTCGTGTTAGTGTTGAAAAACCACTTTTCGCACTTGTGTTGGTGCAGGAAACCACTTTTGCACTTGTATTAGTGTGGCAAAACCACTTTTCACACTTGTGTTAGTGTTGAAAAACCACTTTTCGCACTTGTTTTGGTGCAGGAAACCACTTTTGCACTTGTATTAGTGTGGAAAAACCACTTTTCACACTTGTGTTAGTGTTAAAAAACCACTTTTCGCACTTGTGTTGGTGCAGGAAACCACTTTTGCACTTGTATTAGTGTGGCAAAACCACTTTTCGCACTTGTGTTAGTGTTGAAAAACCACTTTTCGCACTTGTGTTGGTGCAGGAAACCACTTTTGCACTTGTATTAGAGTGGAAAAACCACTTTTCGCACTTGTGTTAGTGTTAAAAAACCACTTTTCCCACTTGCGTTAGTGTTGAAAAACCACTTTTCGCACTTGTGTTGGTGCAGGAAACCACTTTTGCACTTGCATTAGTGTGGAAAAAACACTTTTTGCACTTGTGTTAGTGTTGAAAAACCACTTTTCGCACTTGTGTTGGTGCAGGAAACCACTTTTGCACTTGTATTAGTGTGGAAAAACCACTTTTGCACTTGTATTAGTGTGGAAAAAACACTTTTTGCAATTGTGATAGTGTTGAAAAACCACTTTCCGCACTTGTGTTAGTGTTGAAAAACCACTTTTCGCACTTGTGTTGGTGCAGGAAACCACTTTTGCACTTGTATTAGTGTGGAAAAACCAATTTTCGCACTTGTGTTAGTGTTGGAAAACCACTTTTCGCAATTGTGTTAGTGTTGAAAAACCACTTTTCGCACTTGTGTTGGTGCAGGAAACCACTTTTGCACTTGTATTAGTGTGGAAAAACCACTTTTCGCACTTGTGTTGGTGCAGGAAACCACTTTTGCACTTGTATTAGTGTGGAAAAAAACACTTTTTGCACTTGTGATAGTGTTGAAAAACCACTTTTTGCACTTGTGTTAGTGTTGAAAAAACACTTTTCTCACTTGTGTTGTTGTTGAAAAACCACTTTTTGCACTTGTGTTGGTGCAGGAAACCACTTTTGCACTTGTATTAGTGTGGAAAAAACACTTTTTGCAGTTGTGATAGTGTTGAAAAACCACTTTTCGCACTTGTGTTAGTGTTGAAAAACCACTTTTCGCACTTGTGTTGGTGCAGGAAACCACTTTTGCACTTGTATTAGTGTGGAAAAACCACTTTTCGCACTTGTGTTAGTGTTGAAAAACCACTTTTCGCACTTGTGTTGGTGCAGGAAACCACTTTTGCACTTGTATTAGTGTGGAAAAAACACTTTTTGCACTTGTGGTCATGTTGAAAAACCACTTTTCGCACTCGTGTTAGTGTTGAAAAACCACTTTTCGCACTTGTGTTGGTGCAGGAAACCACTTTTGCACTTGTATTAGTGTGGCAAAACCACTTTTCACACTTGTGTTAGTGTTGAAAAACCACTTTTCGCACTTGTTTTGGTGCAGGAAACCACTTTTGCACTTGTATTAGTGTGGAAAAACCACTTTTCACACTTGTGTTAGTGTTAAAAAACCACTTTTCGCACTTGTGTTGGTGCAGGAAACCACTTTTGCACTTGTATTAGTGTGGCAAAACCACTTTTCGCACTTGTGTTAGTGTTGAAAAACCACTTTTCGCACTTGTGTTGGTGCAGGAAACCACTTTTGCACTTGTATTAGTGTGGAAAAACCACTTTTCACACTTGTGTTAGTGTTAAAAAACCACTTTTCCCACTTGCGTTAGTGTTGAAAAACCACTTTTCGCACTTGTGTTGGTGCAGGAAACCACTTTTGCACTTGCATTAGTGTGGAAAAAACACTTTTTGCACTTGTGTTAGTGTTGAAAAACCACTTTTCGCACTTGTGTTGGTGCAGGAAACCACTTTTGCACTTGTATTAGTGTGGAAAAACCACTTTTCGCACTTGTGTTAGTGTTGAAAAACCACTTTTCGCACTTGTGTTGGTGCAGGAAACCACTTTTGCACTTGTATTAGTGTGGAAAAAAACACTTTTTGCACTTGTGATAGTGTTGAAAAACCACTTTTGCACTTGTGATTGTAGTGTTGAAAAACACTTTTCGCACTTGTGTTGGTGTTGAAAAACACTTTTAGCACTTGTGTTGTTGCAGGAAAACCACTTTTGCACTTGTATTAGTGTGGAAAAAACACTTTTTGCACCTGTGTTGGTGCAGGAAACCACTTTTGCACTTGTATTGGTGTGGAAAAAAACACTTTTTGCAGTTGTGATCGTGTTGAAAAACCACTTTTCGCACTTGTGTTAGTGTTGAAAAACCACTTTCGCACTTGTGTTGGTGCAGGAAACCACTTTTGCACTTGTATTAGTGTGGCAAAACCACTTTTCGCACTTGTGTTAGTGTTGAAAAACCACTTTTCGCACTTGTGTTAGTGTTGAAAAACCACTTTTCGCACTTGTGTTAGTGTTGAAAACCACTTTTCGCACTTGTGTTGGTGCAGGAGAACCACTTTTGCACTTGTATTAGTGTGGAAAAAACACTTTTTGCACTTGTGATAGTGTTGAAAAACCACTTTTCGCACTTGTGTTAGTGTTGAAAAACCACTTTTCGCACTTGTGTTAGTGTTGAAAAACCACTTTTCGCACTTGTGTTGGTGCAGGAAACCACTTTTGCACTTGTATTAGTGTGGAAAAAACACTTTTTGCACTTGTGATAGTGTTGAAAAACCACTTTTCGCACTTGTGTTAGTGTTGAAAACCACTTTTCGCACTTGTGTTGGTGCAGGAAACCACTTTTGCACTTGTATTAGTGTGGAAAAAACACTTTTTGCACTTGTGATAGTGTTGAAAAACCACTTTTTGCACTTGTGTTGGTGCAGGAAACCACTTTTGCACTTGTATTAGTGTGGAAAAACCACTTTTAGCACTTGTGCTAGTGTTGAAAAACCACTTTTCGCACTTGTGTTGGTGCAGGAAACCACTTTTGCACTTGTATTAGTGTGGAAAAAAACACTTTTTGCACTTGTGATAGTGTTGAAAAACCACTTTTCGCACTTGTGTTAGTGTTGAAAAACCACTTTTCGCACTTGTGTTGGTGCAGGAAACCACTTTTGCACTTGTATTAGTGTGGAAAAACCACTTTTCGCACTTGTGTTAGTGTTGAAAAACCACTTTTCGCACTTGTGTTAGTGTTGAAAAACCACTTTTCGCACTTGTGTTGGTGCAGGAAACCACTTTTGCACTTGGATTAGTGTGGAAAAAACACTTTTTGCACTTGTGATATTGTTGAAAAACCACTTTTCGCACTTGTGTTAGTGTTGAAAAACCACTTTTCGCACTTCTGTTGGTGCAGGAAACCACTTTTGCACTTGTATTAGTGTGGAAAAAACCACTTTTCGCACTTGTGTTAGTGTTGAAAAACCACTTTTCGCACTTGTGTTAGTGTTGAAAAACCACTTTTCGCACTTGTGTTAGTGTTGAAAAACCACTTTTCGCACTTGTGTTGGTGCAGGAAACCACTTTTGCACTTGTATTAGTGTGGAAAAAACACTTTTTGCAATTGTGATAGTGTTGAAAAACCACTTTTCGCACTTGTGTTAGTGTTGAAAAACCACTTTTCGCACTTGTGTTGGTGCAGGAAACCACTTTGCACTTGTATTAGTGTGGAAAAACCAATTTTCGCACTTGTGTTAGTGTTGGAAAACCACTTTTCGCAATTGTGTTAGTGTTGAAAAACCACTTTTCGCACTTGTGTTGGTGCAGGAAACCACTTTTGCACTTGTATTAGTGTGGAAAAAAACACTTTTTGCACTTGTGATAGTGTTGAAAAACCACTTTTCGCACTTGTGTTAGTGTTGAAAAACCACTTTTCACACTTGTGTTGGTGCAGGAAACCACTTTTGCACTTGTATTAGTGTGGTAAGACCACTTTTCGCACTTGTGTTCGTGTGAAAAACCACTTTTCGCACTTGTGTTAGTGTTGAAAAACCACTTTTGCACTTGTGTTAGTGTTTAAAAACCACTTTTGCACTTGTATTAGTGTGGAAAAACCACTTTTCGCACTTGTGTTAGTGTTGAAAAATCACTTTTCGCACTTGAGTTAGTGTTGAAAAACCACTTTTCGCACTTGTGTTAGTGTTGAAAAACCACTTTTCGCACTTGTGTTGGTGCAGGAAACCACTTTTGCACTTGTATTGGTGTGGAAAAAACACTTTTCGCACTTGTGTTAGTGTTGAAAAACCACTTTTCGCACTTGTGTTAGTGTTGAAAAACCATTTTTCGCACTTGTGTTGGTGCAGGAAACCACTTTTGCACTTGTATTAGTGTGGAAAAACCACTTTTCGCACTTGTGTTAGTGTTGAAAAACCACTTTTTGCACTTGTGTTAGTGTTGAAAAACCACTTTTCGCACTTGTGTTGGTGCAGGAAACCACTTTTGCACTTGTATTAGTGTGGAAAAAACACTTTTCGCACTTGTGTTGGTGCAGGAAACCACTTTTGCACTTGTAATTAGTGTGGAAAAAAACACTTTTTGCACTTGTGATAGTGTTGAAAAACCACTTTTTGCACTTGTGTTAGTGTTGAAAAAACACTTTTCGCACTTGTGTTGTTGTTGAAAAACCACTTTTTGCACTTGTGTTGGTGCAGGAAACCACTTTTGCACTTGTATTAGTGTGGAAAAAACACTTTTTGCACCTGTGTTGGTGCAGGAAACCACTTTTGCACTTGTATTGGTGTGGAAAAAACACTTTTTGCAGTTGTGATCGTGTTGAAAAACCACTTTTCGCACTTGTGTTGGTGCAGGAAACCACTTTTGCACTTGTATTAGTGTGGAAAAAACACTTTTTGCACTTTGTGATAGTGTTGAAAAACCACTTTTCGCACTTGTGTTAGTGTTGAAAAACCACTTTTCGCACTTGTGTTGGTGCAGGAAACCACTTTTGCACTTGTATTAGTGTGGAAAAACCACTTTTCGCACTTGTGTTAGTGTTGAAAAACCACTTTTCGCACTTGTGTTAGTGTTGAAAAACCACTTTTCGCACTTGTGTTGGTGCAGGAAACCACTTTTGCACTTGTATTAGTGTGGAAAAAACACTTTTTGCACTTGTGATAGTGTTGAAAAACCACTTTTCGCACTTGTGTTAGTGTTGAAAAACCACTTTTCGCACTTGTGTTGGTGCAGGAAACCACTTTTGCACTTGTATTAGTGTGGAAAAAACACTTTTTGCACTTGTGATAGTGTTGAAAAACCACTTTTCGCACTTGTGTTGGTGCAGGAAACCACTTTTGCACTTGTATTAGTGTGGAAAAACCACTTTTAGCACTTGTGCTAGTGTTGAAAAACCACTTTTCGCACTTGTGTTGGTGCAGGAAACCACTTTTGCACTTGTATTAGTGTGGAAAAAACACTTTTTGCACTTGTGATAGTGTTGAAAAACCACTTTTCGCACTTGTGTTAGTGTTGAAAAACCACTTTTCGCACTTGTGTTGGTGCAGGAAACCACTTTTGCACTTGTATTAGTGTGGAAAAACCACTTTTCGCACTTGTGTTAGTGTTGAAAAACCACTTTTCGCACTTGTGTTAGTGTTGAAAAACCACTTTTCGCACTTGTGTTGGTGCAGGAAACCACTTTTGCACTTGTATTAGTGTGGAAAAAACACTTTTTGCACTTGTGATATTGTTGAAAAACCACTTTTCGCACTTGTGTTAGTGTTGAAAAACCACTTTTCGCATTTGTGTTGGTGCAGGAAACCACTTTTGCACTTGTATTAGTGTGGAAAAAACCACTTTTCGCACTTGTGTTAGTGTTGAAAAACCACTTTTCGCACTTGTGTTAGTGTTGAAAAACCACTTTTCGCACTTGTGTTAGTGTTGAAAAACCACTTTTCGCACTTGTGTTGGTGCAGGAAACCACTTTTGCACTTGTATTAGTGTGGAAAAAACACTTTTTGCAATTGTGATAGTGTTGAAAAACCACTTTCCGCACTTGTGTTAGTGTTGAAAAACCACTTTTCGCACTTGTGTTGGTGCAGGAAACCACTTTTGCACTTGTATTAGTGTGGAAAAACCAATTTTCGCACTTGTGTTAGTGTTGGAAAACCACTTTTCGCAATTGTGTTAGTGTTGAAAAACCACTTTTCGCACTTGTGTTGGTGCAGGAAACCACTTTTGCACTTGTATTAGTGTGGAAAAACCACTTTTCGCACTTGTGTTGGTGCAGGAAACCACTTTTGCACTTGTATTAGTGTGGAAAAAAACACTTTTTGCACTTGTGATAGTGTTGAAAAACCACTTTTTGCACTTGTGTTAGTGTTGAAAAAACACTTTTCGCACTTGTGTTGTTGTTGAAAAACCACTTTTTGCACTTGTGTTGGTGCAGGAAACCACTTTTGCACTTGTATTAGTGTGGAAAAAACACTTTTTGCAGTTGTGATAGTGTTGAAAAACCACTTTTCGCACTTGTGTTAGTGTTGAAAAACCACTTTTCGCACTTGTGTTGGTGCAGGAAACCACTTTTGCACTTGTATTAGTGTGGAAAAACCACTTTTCGCACTTGTGTTAGTGTTGAAAAACCACTTTTCGCACTTGTGTTGGTGCAGGAAACCACTTTTGCACTTGTATTAGTGTGGAAAAAACACTTTTTGCACTTGTGGGTCATGTTGAAAAACCACTTTTCGCACTCGTGTTAGTGTTGAAAAACCACTTTTCGCACTTGTGTTGGTGCAGGAACCACTTTTGCACTTGTATTAGTGTGGCAAAACCACTTTTCACACTTGTGTTAGTGTTGAAAAACCACTTTTCGCACTTGTTTTGGTGCAGGAAACCACTTTTGCACTTGTATTAGTGTGGAAAAACCACTTTTCACACTTGTGTTAGTGTTAAAAAACCACTTTTCGCACTTGTGTTGCTGCAGGAAACCACTTTTGCACTTGTATTAGTGTGGCAAAACCACTTTTCGCACTTGTGTTAGTGTTGAAAAACCACTTTTCGCACTTGTGTTGGTGCAGGAAACCACTTTTGCACTTGTATTAGTGTGGAAAAACCACTTTTCGCACTTGTGTTAGTGCTAAAAAACCACTTTTCCCACTTGCGTTAGTGTTGAAAAACCACTTTTCGCACTTGTGTTGGTGCAGGAAACCACTTTTGCACTTGCATTAGTGTGGAAAAAACACTTTTTGCACTTGTGTTAGTGTTGAAAAACCACTTTTCGCACTTGTGTTGGTGCAGGAAACCACTTTTGCACTTGTATTAGTGTGGAAAAACCACTTTTCGCACTTGTGTTAGTGTTGAAAAACCACTTTTCGCACTTGTGTTGGTGCAGGAAACCACTTTTGCACTTGTATTAGTGTGGAAAAAAACACTTTTTGCACTTGTGATAGTGTTGAAAAACCACTTTTTGCACTTGTGTTAGTGTTGAAAAAACACTTTTCGCACTTGTGTTGGTGTTGAAAAACCACTTTTTGCACTTGTGTTGGTGCAGGAAACCACTTTTGCACTTGTATTAGTGTGGAAAAAACACTTTTTGCACCTGTGTTGGTGCAGGAAACCACTTTTGCACTTGTATTGGTGTGGAAAAAACACTTTTTGCAGTTGTGATCGTGTTGAAAAACCACTTTTCGCACTTGTGTTAGTGTTGAAAAACCACTTTTCGCACTTGTGTTGGTGCAGGAAACCACTTTTGCACTTGTATTAGTGTGGCAAAACCACTTTTCGCACTTGTGTTAGTGTTGAAAAACCACTTTTCGCACTTGTGTTAGTGTTGAAAAACCACTTTTCGCACTTGTGTTAGTGTTGAAAAACCACTTTTCGCACTTGTGTTGGTGCAGGAAACCACTTTTGCACTTGTATTAGTGTGGAAAAAACACTTTTTGCACTTGTGATAGTGTTGAAAAACCACTTTTCGCACTTGTGTTAGTGTTGAAAAACCACTTTTCGCACTTGTGTTGGTGCAGGAAACCAATTTTGCACTTGTATTAGTGTGGAAAAACCACTTTTCGCAATTGTGTTAGTGTTGAAAAACCACTTTTCGCACTTGTGTTAGTGTTGAAAACCACTTTTCGCACTTGTGTTGGTGCAGGAAACCACTTTTGCACTTGTATTAGTGTGGAAAAAACACTTTTTGCACTTGTGATAGTGTTGAAAAAACACTTTTTGCACTTGTGATAGTGTTGAAAAACCACTTTTCGCACTTGTGTTAGTGTTGAAAAACCACTTTTCGCACTTGTGTTGGTGCAGGAAACCACTTTTGCACTTGTATTAGTGTGGAAAAACCACTTTTCGCACTTGTGTTAGTGTTGAAAAACCACTTTTCGCACTTGTGTTGGTGCAGGAAACCACTTTTGCACATGTATTAGTGTGGAAAAAACACTTTTTGCACTTGTGGTCATGTTGAAAAACCACTTTTCGCACTCGTGTTAGTGTTGAAAAACCACTTTTCGCACTTGTGTTGGTGCAGGAAACCACTTTTGCACTTGTATTAGTGTGGCAAAACCACTTTTCACACTTGTGTTAGTGTTGAAAAACCACTTTTCGCACTTGTTTTGGTGCAGGAAACCACTTTTGCACTTGTATTAGTGTGGAAAAACCACTTTTCACACTTGTGTTAGTGTTAAAAAACCACTTTTCGCACTTGTGTTGGTGCAGGAAACCACTTTTGCACTTGTATTAGAGTGGCAAAACCACTTTTCGCACTTGTGTTAGTGTTGAAAAACCACTTTTCGCACTTGTGTTGGTGCAGGAAACCACTTTTGCACTTGTATTAGTGTGGAAAAACCACTTTTCGCACTTGTGTTAGTGTTAAAAAACCACTTTTCCCACTTGCGTTAGTGTTGAAAAACCACTTTTCGCACTTGTGTTGGTGCAGGAAACCACTTTTGCACTTGCATTAGTGTGGAAAAAACACTTTTTGCACTTGTGTTAGTGTTGAAAAACCACTTTTCGCACTTGTGTTGGTGCAGGAAACCACTTTTGCACTTGTATTAGTGTGGAAAAACCACTTTTCGCACTTGTGATAGTGTTGAAAAACCACTTTTTGCACTTGTGTTAGTGTTGAAAAAACACTTTTTGCACTTGTGTTGGTGTTGAAAAACCACTTTTTGCACTTGTGTTGGTGCAGGAAACCACTTTTGCACTTGTATTAGTGTGGAAAAAACACTTTTTGCACCTGTGTTGGTGCAGGAAACCACTTTTGCACTTGTATTGGTGTGGAAAAAACACTTTTTGCAGTTGTGATCGTGTTGAAAAACCACTTTTCGCACTTGTGTTGGTGTTGAAAAACCACTTTTCGCACTTGTGTTGGTGCAGGAAACCACTTTTGCACTTGTATTAGTGTGGCAAAACCACTTTTCGCACTTGTGTTAGTGTTGAAAAACCACTTTTCGCACTTGTGTTAGTGTTGAAAAACCACTTTTCGCACTTGTGTTAGTGTTGAAAAACCACTTTTCGCACTTGTGTTGGTGCAGGAAACCACTTTTGCACTTGTATTAGTGTGGAAAAAACACTTTTTGCACTTGTGATAGTGTTGAAAAACTACTTTTCGCACTTGTGTTAGTGTTGAAAAACCACTTTTCGCACTTGTGTTGGTGCAGGAAACCAATTTTGCACTTGTATTAGTGTGGAAAAACCACTTTTCGCACTTGTGTTAGTGTTGAAAAACCACTTTTCGCACTTGTGTTAGTGTTGAAAACCACTTTTCGCACTTGTGTTGGTGCAGGAAACCACTTTTGCACTTGTATTAGTGTGGAAAAAACACTTTTTGCACTTGTGATAGTGTTGAAAAACCACTTTTCGCACTTGTGTTAGTGTTGAAAAACCACTTTTCGCACTTGTGTTGGTGCAGGAAACCATTTTTGCACTTGTATTAGTGTGGAAAAACCACTTTTCGCACTTGTGTTAGTGTTGAAAAACCACTTTTCGCACTTGTGTTAGTGTTGAAAAACCACTTTTCGCACTTGTGTTGGTGCAGGAAACCACTTTTGCACTTGTATTAGTGTGGAAAAAATACTTTTTGCACTTGTGATAGTGTTGAAAAACCACTTTTCGCACTTGTGTTAGTGTTGAAAAACCACTTTTCGCACTTGTGTTGGTGCAGGAAACCACTTTTGCACTTGTATTAGTGTGGAAAAAACACTTTTTGCACTTGTGATAGTGTTGAAAAACCACTTTTCGCACTTGTGTTGGTGCAGGAAACCACTTTTGCACTTGTATTAGTGTGGAAAAACCACTTTTTGCACTTGTGATAGTGTTGAAAAACCACTTTTCGCACTTGTGTTAGTGTTGAAAAACCACTTTTCGCACTTGTGTTGGTGCAGGAAACCACTTTTGCACTTGTATTAGTGTGGAAAAACCACTTTTCGCACTTGTGTTAGTGTTGAAAAACCACTTTTCGCACTTGTGTTGGTGCAGGAAACCACTTTTGCACTTGTATTAGTGTGGAAAAAACACTTTTTGCACTTGTGGTCATGTTGAAAAACCACTTTTCGCACTCGTGTTAGTGTTGAAAAACCACTTTTCGCACTTGTGTTGGTGCAGGAAACCACTTTTGCACTTGTATTAGTGTGGCAAAACCACTTTTCACACTTGTGTTAGTGTTGAAAAACCACTTTTCGCACTTGTTTTGGTGCAGGAAACCACTTTTGCACTTGTATTAGTGTGGAAAAACCACTTTTCACACTTGTGTTAGTGTTAAAAAACCACTTTTCGCACTTGTGTTGGTGCAGGAAACCACTTTTGCACTTGTATTAGTGTGGCAAAACCACTTTTCGCACTTGTGTTAGTGTTGAAAAACCACTTTTCGCACTTGTGTTGGTGCAGGAAACCACTTTTGCACTTGTATTAGTGTGGAAAAACCACTTTTCGCACTTGTGTTAGTGTTAAAAAACCACTTTTCCCACTTGCGTTAGTGTTGAAAAACCACTTTTCGCACTTGTGTTGGTGCAGGAAACCACTTTTGCACTTGCATTAGTGTGGAAAAAACACTTTTTGCACTTGTGTTAGTGTTGAAAAACCACTTTTCGCACTTGTGTTAGTGTTGAAAAACCACTTTTCGCACTTGCGTTGGTGCAGGAAACCACTTTTGCACTTGTATTAGTGTTGAAAAACCACTTTTCGCACTTGTGTTAGTGTTGAAAAACCACTTTTCGCACTTGTGTTGGTGCAGGAAACCACTTTTGCACTTGTATTAGTGTGGAAAAACCACTTTTCGCACTTGTGTTAGTGTTGAAAACTACTTTTGCACTTGTATTAGTGTGGCAAAACCACTTTTCGCACTTGTGTTAGTGTTGAAAAACCACTTTTCGCACTTGTGTTAGTGTTGAAAAACCACTTTTCGCACTTATGTTAGTGTTGAAAAACCACTTTTCGCACTTGTGTTGGTGCAGGAAACCACTTTTGCACTTGTATTAGTGTGGAAAAAACACTTTTTGCACTTGTGGTCATGTTGAAAACCACATTTCGCACTCGTGTTAGTGTTGAAAAACCACTTTTCGCACTTGTGTTGGTGCAGGAAACCACTTTTGCACTTGTATTAGTGTGGCAAAACCACTTTTCGCACTTGTGTTAGTGTTGAAAAACCACTTTTCGCACTTGTGTTGGTGCAGGAAACCACTTTTGCACTTGTATTAGTGTGGAAAAACCACTTTTCGCACTTGTGTTAGTGTTAAAAAACCACTTTTCGCACTTGTGTTGGTGCAGGAAACCACTTTTGCACTTGTATTAGTGTGGCAAAACCACTTTTCGCACTTGTGTTAGTGTTGAAAAACCACTTTTCGCACTTGTGTTGGTGCAGGAAACCACTTTTGCACTTGTATTAGTGTGGAAAAACCACTTTTCGCACTTGTGTTAGTGTTAAAAAACCACTTTTCGCACTTGTGTTAGTGTTGAAAAACCACTTTTCGCACTTGTGTTGGTGCAGGAAACCACTTTTGCACTTGTATTGGTGTGGAAAAACCACTTTTCGCATTTGTGTTAGTGTTGAAAAACCACTTTTCGCACTTGTGTTAGTGTTGAAAAACCACTTTTCGCACTTGTGTTGGTGCAGGAAACCACTTTTGCACTTGTATTAGTGTGGAAAAACCACTTTTCGCACTTGTGTTAGTGTTAAAAAACCACTTTTCGCACTTGTGTTAGTGTTGAAAAACTACATTTCGCACTTGTGTTGGTGCAGGAAACCACTTTTGCACTTGTATTAGTGTGGAAAAAACACTTTTCGCACTTGTGTTAGTGTTGAAAAACCACTTTTTGCACTTGTGTTAGTGTTGAAAAACCACTTTTCGCACTTGCGTTGGTGCAGGAAACCACTTTTGCACTTGTATTAGTGTTGAAAAACCACTTTTCGCACTTGTGTTAGTGTTGAAAAACCACTTTTCGCACTTGTGTTGGTGCAGGTAACCACTTTTGCACTTGTATTAGTGTGGAAAAACCACTTTTCGCACTTGTGTTAGTGTTGAAAACTACTTTTGCACTTGTATTAGTGTGGCAAAAACCACTTTTCGCACTTGTGTTAGTGTTGAAAAACCACTTTTCGCACTTGTGTTAGTGTTGAAAAACCACTTTTCGCACTTGTGTTAGTGTTGAAAAACCACTTTTCGCACTTGTGTTAGTGTTGAAAAACCACTTTTCGCACTTGTGTTAGTGTTGAAAAACCACTTTTCGCACTTATGTTAGTGTTGAAAAACCACTTTTCGCACTTGTGTTGGTGCAGGAAACCACTTTTGCACTCGTATTAGTGTGGCAAAACCACTTTTCGCACTTGTGTTAGTGTTGAAAAACCACTTTTCGCACTTGTGTTGGTGCAGGAAACCACTTTTGCACTTGTATTAGTGTGGAAAAACCACTTTTCGCACTTGTGTTAGTGTTAAAAAAACACTTTTCGCACTTGTGTTGGTGCAGGAAACCACTTTTGCACTTGTATTAGTGTGGCAAAACCACTTTTGGCACTTGTGTTAGTGTTGAAAAACCACTTTTCGCACTTGTGTTAGTGTTGAAAAACCACTTTTCGCACTTGCGTTGGTGCAGGAAACCACTTTTGCACTTGCATTAGTGTGGAAAAAACACTTTTTGCACTTGTGTTAGTGTTGAAAAACCACTTTTGGCACTTGTGTTAGTGTTGAAAAACCACTTTTCGCACTTGTGTTAGTGTTGAAAAACCACTTTTCGCACTTGCGTTGGTGCAGGAAACCACTTTTGCACTTGCATTAGTGTGGAAAAAACACTTTTTGCACTTGTGTTAGTGTTGAAAAACCACTTTTCGCACTTGTGTTAGTGTTGAAAAACCACTTTTCGCACTTGCGTTGGTGCAGGAAACCACTTTTGCACTTGTATTAGTGTTGAAAAACCACTTTTCGCACTTGTGTTAGTGTTGAAAAACCACTTTTCGCACTTGTGTTGGTGCAGGAAACCACTTTTGCACTTGTATTAGTGTGGCAAAACCACTTTTCGCACTTGTGTTAGTGTTGAAAACTACTTTTGCACTTGTATTAGTGTGGCAAAACCACTTTTCGCACTTGTGTTAGTGTTGAAAAACCACTTTTCGCACTTGTGTTAGTGTTGAAAAACCACTTTTCGCACTTGTGTTAGTGTTGAAAAACCACTTTTTGCACTTATGTTAGTGTTGAAAAACCACTTTTCGCACTTGTGTTGGTGCAGGAAACCACTTTTGCACTTGTATTAGTGTGGAAAAAACACTTTTTGCACTTGTGGTCATGTTGAAAACCACTTTTCGCACTCGTGTTAGTGTTGAAAAACCACTTTTCGCACTTGTGTTGGTGCAGGAAACCACTTTTGCACTTGTATTAGTGTGGCAAAACCACTTTTCGCACTTGTGTTAGTGTTGAAAAACCACTTTTCGCACTTGTGTTGGTGCAGGAAACCACTTTTGCACTTGTATTAGTGTGGAAAAACCACTTTTCGCACTTGTGTTAGTGTTAAAAAACCACTTTTCGCACTTGTGTTGGTGCAGGAAACCACTTTTGCACTTGTATTAGTGTGGAAAAACCACTTTTCGCACTTGTGTTAGTGTTGAAAAACCACTTTTCGCACTTGTGTTGGTGCAGGAAACCACTTTTGCACTTGTATTAGTATGGAAAAACCACTTTTCGCACTTGTGTTAGTGTTAAAAAACCACTTTTCGCACTTGTGTTAGTGTTGAAAAACCACTTTTCGCACTTGTGTTGGTGCAGGAAACCACTTTTGCACTTGTATTGGTGTGGAAAAACCACTTTTCGCATTTGTGTTAGTGTTGAAAAACCACTTTTCGCACTTGTCTTAGTGTTGAAAAACCACTTTTCGCACTTGTGTTGGTGCAGGAAACCACTTTTGCACTTGTATTAGTGTGGAAAAACCACTTTTCGCACTTGTGTTAGTGTTAAAAAACCACTTTTCGCACTTGTGTTAGTGTTGAAAAACTACATTTCGCACTTGTGTTGGTGCAGGAAACCACTTTTGCACTTGTATTAGTGTGGAAAAAACACTTTTCGCACTTGTGTTAGTGTTGAAAAACCACTTTTCGCACTTGTGTTAGTGTTGAAAAACCACTTTTCGCACTTGCGTTGGTGCAGGAAACCACTTTTGCACTTTTATTAGTGTTGAAAAACCACTTTTCGCACTTGTGTTAGTGTTGAAAAACCACTTTTCGCACTTGTGTTGGTGCAGGTAACCACTTTTGCACTTGTATTAGTGTGGAAAAACCACTTTTCGCACTTGTGTTAGTGTTGAAAACTACTTTTGCACTTGTATTAGTGTGGCAAAACCACTTTTCGCACTTGTGTTAGTGTTGAAAAACCACTTTTCGCACTTGTGTTAGTGTTGAAAAACCACTTTTCGCACTTGTGTTAGTGTTGAAAAACCACTTTTCGCACTTGTGTTAGTGTTGAAAAACCACTTTTCGCACTTATGTTAGTGTTGAAAAACCACTTTTCGCACTTGTGTTGGTGCAGGAAACCACTTTTGCACTTGTATTAGTGTGGAAAAAACACTTTTTGCACTTGTGGTCATGTTGAAAAACAACTTTTCGCACTCGTGTTAGTGTTGAAAAACTACTTTTCGCACTTGTGTTGGTGCAGGAAACCACTTTTGCACTTGTATTAGTGTGGCAAAACCACTTTTCGCACTTGTGTTGGTGTTGAAAAACCACTTTTCGCACTTGTGTTGGTGCAGGAAACCACTTTTGCACTTGTATTAGTGTGGAAAAACCACTTTTCGCACTTGTGTTAGTGTTAAAAAACCACTTTTCGCACTTGTGTTGGTGCAGGAAACCACTTTTGCACTTGTATTAGTGTGGCAAAACCACTTTTGGCACTTGTGTTAGTGTTGAAAAACCACTTTTCGCACTTGTATTGGTGCAGGAAACCACTTTTGCACTTGTATTAGTGTGGAAAACCACTTTTCGCACTTGTGCTAGTGTTAAAAAACCACTTTTCCCACTTGTGTTAGTGTTGAAAAAACACTTTTCGCACTTGTGTTGGTGCAGGAAACCACTTTTGCACTTGCATTAGTGTGGAAAAAACACTTTTCGCACTTGTGTTAGTGTTGAAAAACCACTTTTCGCACTTGTGTTGGTGCAGGAAACCACTTTTCGCACTTGCGTTGGTGCAGGAAACCACTTTTGCACTTGCATTAGTGTGGAAAAAACACTTTTTGCACTTGTGTTAGTGTTGAAAAACCACTTTTGGCACTTGTGTTAGTGTTGAAAAACCACTTTTCGCACTTGTGTTAGTGTTGAAAAACCACTTTTCGCACTTGCGTTGGTGCAGGAAACCACTTTTGCACTTGCATTAGTGTGGAAAAAACACTTTTTGCACTTGTGTTAGTGTTGAAAAACCACTTTTCGCACTTGTGTTAGTGTTGAAAAACCACTTTTCGCACTTGCGTTGGTGCAGGAAACCACTTTTGCACTTGTATTAGTGTTGAAAAACCACTTTTCGCACTTGTGTTAGTGTTGAAAAACCACTTTTCGCACTTGTGTTGGTGCAGGAAACCACTTTTGCACTTGTATTAGTGTGGCAAAACCACTTTTCGCACTTGTGTTAGTGTTGAAAACTACTTTTGCACTTGTATTAGTGTGGCAAAACCACTTTTCGCACTTGTGTTAGTGTTGAAAAACCACTTTTCGCACTTGTGTTAGTGTTGAAAAACCACTTTTCGCACTTGTGTTAGTGTTGAAAAACCACTTTTTGCACTTATGTTAGTGTTGAAAAACCACTTTTCGCACTTGTGTTGGTGCAGGAAACCACTTTTGCACTTGTATTAGTGTGGAAAAAACACTTTTTGCACTTGTGGTCATGTTGAAAACCACTTTTCGCACTCGTGTTAGTGTTGAAAAACCACTTTTCGCACTTGTGTTGGTGCAGGAAACCACTTTTGCACTTGTATTAGTGTGGCAAAACCACTTTTCGCACTTGTGTTAGTGTTGAAAAACCACTTTTCGCACTTGTGTTGGTGCAGGAAACCACTTTTGCACTTGTATTAGTGTGGAAAAACCACTTTTCGCACTTGTGTTAGTGTTAAAAAACCACTTTTCGCACTTGTGTTGGTGCAGGAAACCACTTTTGCACTTGTATTAGTGTGGAAAAACCACTTTTCGCACTTGTGTTAGTGTTGAAAAACCACTTTTCGCACTTGTGTTGGTGCAGGAAACCACTTTTGCACTTGTATTAGTATGGAAAAACCACTTTTCGCACTTGTGTTAGTGTTAAAAAACCACTTTTCGCACTTGTGTTAGTGTTGAAAAACCACTTTTCGCACTTGTGTTGGTGCAGGAAACCACTTTTGCACTTGTATTGGTGTGGAAAAACCACTTTTCGCATTTGTGTTAGTGTTGAAAAACCACTTTTCGCACTTGTCTTAGTGTTGAAAAACCACTTTTCGCACTTGTGTTGGTGCAGGAAACCACTTTTGCACTTGTATTAGTGTGGAAAAACCACTTTTCGCACTTGTGTTAGTGTTAAAAAACCACTTTTCGCACTTGTGTTAGTGTTGAAAAACTACATTTCGCACTTGTGTTGGTGCAGGAAACCACTTTTGCACTTGTATTAGTGTGGAAAAAACACTTTTCGCACTTGTGTTAGTGTTGAAAAACCACTTTTCGCACTTGTGTTAGTGTTGAAAAACCACTTTTCGCACTTGCGTTGGTGCAGGAAACCACTTTTGCACTTTTATTAGTGTTGAAAAACCACTTTTCGCACTTGTGTTAGTGTTGAAAAACCACTTTTCGCACTTGTGTTGGTGCAGGTAACCACTTTTGCACTTTTATTAGTGTGGAAAAACCACTTTTCGCACTTGTGTTAGTGTTGAAAACTACTTTTGCACTTGTATTAGTGTGGCAAAACCACTTTTCGCACTTGTGTTAGTGTTGAAAAACCACTTTTCGCACTTGTGTTAGTGTTGAAAAACCACTTTTCGCACTTGTGTTAGTGTTGAAAAACCACTTTTCGCACTTGTGTTAGTGTTGAAAAACCACTTTTCGCACTTATGTTAGTGTTGAAAAACCACTTTTCGCACTTGTGTTGGTGCAGGAAACCACTTTTGCACTTGTATTAGTGTGGAAAAAACACTTTTTGCACTTGTGGTCATGTTGAAAAACCACTTTTCGCACTCGTGTTAGTGTTGAAAAACTACTTTTCGCACTTGTGTTGGTGCAGGAAACCACTTTTGCACTTGTATTAGTGTGGCAAAACCACTTTTCGCACTTGTGTTGGTGTTGAAAAACCACTTTTCGCACTTGTGTTGGTGCAGGAAACCACTTTTGCACTTGTATTAGTGTGGAAAAACCACTTTTCGCACTTGTGTTAGTGTTAAAAAACCACTCCTCGCACTTGTGTTGGTGCAGGAAACCACTTTTGCACTTGTATTAGTGTGGCAAAACCACTTTTGGCACTTGTGTTAGTGTTGAAAAACCACTTTTCGCACTTGTATTGGTGCAGGAAACCACTTTTGCACTTGTATTAGTGTGGAAAACCACTTTTCGCACTTGTGCTAGTGTTAAAAAACCACTTTTCCCACTTGTGTTAGTGTTGAAAAACCACTTTTCGCACTTGTGTTGGTGCAGGAAACCACTTTTGCACTTGCATTAGTGTGGAAAAAACACTTTTCGCACTTGTGTTAGTGTTGAAAAACCACTTTTCGCACTTGTGTTGGTGCAGGAAACCACTTTTCGCACTTGCGTTGGTGCAGGAAACCACTTTTGCACTTGTATTAGTGTTGAAAAACCACTTTTCGCACTTGTGTTAGTGTTGAAAAACCACTTTTCGCACTTGTGTTGGTGCAGGAAACCACTTTTGCACTTGTATTAGTGTGGAAAAACCACTTTTCGCACTTGTGTTAGTGTTGAAAACTACTTTTGCACTTGTATTAGTGTGGCAAAACCACTTTTCGCACTTGTGTTAGTGTTGAAAAACCACTTTTCGCACTTGTGTTAGTGTTGAAAAACCACTTTTCGCACTTATGTTAGTGTTGAAAAACCACTTTTCGCACTTGTGTTGGTGCAGGAAACCACTTTTGCACGTGTATTAGTGTGGAAAAAACACTTTTTGCACTTGTGGTCATGTTGAAAACCACTTTTCGCACTCGTGTTAGTGTTGAAAAACCACTTTTTGCACTTGTGTTGGTGCAGGAAACCACTTTTGCACTTGTATTAGTGTGGCAAAACCACTTTTCGCACTTGTGTTAGTGTTGAAAAACCACTTTTCGCACTTGTGTTGGTGCAGGAAACCACTTTTGCACTTGTATTAGTGTGGAAAAACCACTTTTCGCACTTGTGTTAGTGTTAAAAAACCACTTTTCGCACTTGTGTTGGTGCAGGAAACCACTTTTGCACTTGTATTAGTGTGGCAAAACCACTTTTCGCACTTGTGTTAGTGTTGAAAAACCACTTTTCGCACTTGTGTTGGTGCAGGAAACCACTTTTGCACTTGTATTAGTGTGGAAAAACCACTTTTCGCACTTGTGTTAGTGTTAAAAAACCACTTTTCGCACTTGTGTTAGTGTTGAAAAACCACTTTTCGCACTTGTGTTGGTGCAGGAAACCACTTTTGCACTTGTATTAGTCTGAAAAAACACTTTTCGCACTTGTGTTAGTGTTGAAAAACCACTTTTCGCACTTGCGTTGGTGCAGGAAACCACTTTTGCACTTGTATAAGTGTTGAAAAACCACTTTTCGCACTTGCGTTAGTGTTGAAAAACCACTTTTCGCACTTGTGTTAGTGCAGGAAACCACTTTTGCACTTGTATTAGTGTGGAAAAACCACTTTTCGCACTTGTGTTAGTGTTGAAAACTACTTTTGCACTTGTATTAGTGTGGCAAAACCACTTTTCGCACTTGTGTTAGTGTTGAAAAACCACTTTTCGCACTTGTGTTAGTGTTGAAAAACCACTTTTCGCACTTGTGTTAGTGTTGAAAAATCACTTTTCGCACTTATGTTCGTGTTGAAAAACCACTTTTCCCACTTGTGTTGGCGCAGGAAACCACTTTTGCACTTGTATTAGTGTGGAAAAAACACTTTTTGCACTTGTGGTCATGTTGAAAAACCACTTTTCGCACTCGTGTTAGTGTTGAAAAACCACTTTTCGCACTTGTGTTGGTGCAGGAAACCACTTTTGCACTTGTATTAGTGTGGCAAAACCACTTTTCGCACTTGTGCTAGTGTTAAAAAACCACTTTTCCCACTTGTGTTAGTGTTGAAAAACCACTTTTCGCACTTGTGTTGGTGCAGGAAACCACTTTTGCACTTGCATTAGTGTGGAAAAAACACTTTTCGCACTTGTGTTAGTGTTGAAAAACCACTTTTCGCACTTGTGTTGGTGCAGGAAACCACTTTTCGCACTTGCGTTGGTGCAGGAAACCACTTTTGCACTTGTATTAGTGTTGAAAAACCACTTTTCGCACTTGTGTTAGTGTTGAAAAACCACTTTTCGCACTTGTGTTGGTGCAGGAAACCACTTTTGCACTTGTATTAGTGTGGAAAAACCACTTTTCGCACTTGTGTTAGTGTTGAAAACTACTTTTGCACTTGTATTAGTGTGGCAAAACCACTTTTCGCACTTGTGTTAGTGTTGAAAAACCACTTTTCGCACTTGTGTTAGTGTTGAAAAACCACTTTTCGCACTTATGTTAGTGTTGAAAAACCACTTTTCGCACTTGTGTTGGTGCAGGAAACCACTTTTGCACGTGTATTAGTGTGGAAAAAACACTTTTTGCACTTGTGGTCATGTTGAAAACCACTTTTCGCACTCGTGTTAGTGTTGAAAAACCACTTTTTGCACTTGTGTTGGTGCAGGAAACCACTTTTGCACTTGTATTAGTGTGGCAAAACCACTTTTCGCACTTGTGTTAGTGTTGAAAAACCACTTTTCGCACTTGTGTTGGTGCAGGAAACCACTTTTGCACTTGTATTAGTGTGGAAAAACCACTTTTCGCACTTGTGTTAGTGTTAAAAAACCACTTTTCGCACTTGTGTTGGTGCAGGAAACCACTTTTGCACTTGTATTAGTGTGGCAAAACCACTTTTCGCACTTGTGTTAGTGTTGAAAAACCACTTTTCGCACTTGTGTTGGTGCAGGAAACCACTTTTGCACTTGTATTAGTGTGGAAAAACCACTTTTCGCACTTGTGTTAGTGTTAAAAAACCACTTTTCGCACTTGTGTTAGTGTTGAAAAACCACTTTTCGCACTTGTGTTGGTGCAGGAAACCACTTTTGCACTTGTATTAGTCTGAAAAAACACTTTTCGCACTTGTGTTAGTGTTGAAAAACCACTTTTCGCACTTGCGTTGGTGCAGGAAACCACTTTTGCACTTGTATAAGTGTTGAAAAACCACTTTTCGCACTTGTGTTAGTGTTGAAAAACCACTTTTCGCACTTGTGTTAGTGCAGGAAACCACTTTTGCACTTGTATTAGTGTGGAAAAACCACTTTTCGCACTTGTGTTAGTGTTGAAAACTACTTTTGCACTTGTATTAGTGTGGCAAAACCACTTTTCGCACTTGTGTTAGTGTTGAAAAACCACTTTTCGCACTTGTGTTAGTGTTGAAAAACCACTTTTCGCACTTGTGTTAGTGTTGAAAAATCACTTTTCGCACTTATGTTCGTGTTGAAAAACCACTTTTCCCACTTGTGTTGGCGCAGGAAACCACTTTTGCACTTGTATTAGTGTGGAAAAAACACTTTTTGCACTTGTGGTCATGTTGAAAAACCACTTTTCGCACTCGTGTTAGTGTTGAAAAACCACTTTTCGCACTTGTGTTGGTGCAGGAAACCACTTTTGCACTTGTATTAGTGTGGCAAAACCACTTTTCGCACTTGTGTTAGTGTTGAAAAACCACTTTTCGCACTTGTGTTAGTGTTGTAAAACCACTTTTCGCACTTGTGTTGGTGCAGGAAACCACTTTTGCACTTGTATTAGTGTGGAAAAAACACTTTTTGCACTTGTGGTCGTGTTGAAAAACCACTTTTCGCACTCGTGTTAGTGTTGAAAAAACACTTTTCGCACTTGTGTTGGTGCAGGTAACCACTTTTGCACTTGTATTAGTGTGGCAAAACCACTTTTCGCACTTGTTTTAGTGTTGAAAAACCACTTTTCGCACTTGTATTCGTGTTGAAAAACCACTTTTCGCACTTGTGTTGGTGCAGGAAACCACTTTTGCACTTGTATTAGTGTTGAAAAACCACTTTTCGCACTTGTATTCGTGTTGAAAAACCACTTTTCGCACTTGTGTTGGTGCAGGAAACCACTTTTGCACTTGTATTAGTGTGGAAAAACCACTTTTTGCACTTGTGTTAGTGTTGAAAAACCACTTTTCGCACTTGTGTAAGTGTTGAAAAACCACTTTTCGCACTTGTGTTGGTGCAGGAAACCACTTTTGCACTTGTATTAGTGTGGAAAAAACACTTTTTGCACTTGTGATAGTGTTGAAAAAACACTTTTCGCACTTATGTTAGTGTTGAAAAACCACTTTTCGCACTTGTGTTGGTGCAGGAAACCACTTTTGCACTTGTATTAGTGTGGAAAAACCACTTTTCGCACTTGTGTTAGTGTTAAAAAACCACTTTTCGCACTTGTGTTAGTGTTGAAAAACCACTTTTCGCACCTGTGTTAGTGTTGAAAAACCACTTTTCGCACTTGTGTTGGTGCAGGAAACCACTTTTGCACTTGTATTAGTGTGGAAAAAACACTTTTTGCACTTGTGATAGTGTTGAAAAAACACTTTTCGCACTTATGTTAGTGTTGAAAAACCACTTTTGCACTTGTATTAGTGTGGAAAAACCACTTTTCGCACTTGTGTTAGTGTTAAAAAACCACTTTTCGCACTTGTGTTAGTGTTGAAAAACCACTTTTCGCACCTGTGTTAGTGTTGAAAAACCACTTTTCGCACTTGTGTTGGTGCAGGAAACCACTTTTGCACTTGTATTAGTGTTGAAAAACCACTTTTCGCACTTGTATTCGTGTTGTAAAACCACTTTTCGCACTTGTGTTGGTGCAGGAAACCACTTTTGCACTTGTATTAGTGTGGAAAAACCACTTTTTGCACTTGTGTTAGTGTTGAAAAACCACTTTTCGCACTTGTGTAAGTGTTGAAAAACCACTTTTCGCACTTGTGTTGGTGCAGGAAACCACTTTTGCACTTGTATTAGTGTGGAAAAAACACTTTTTGCACTTGTGATAGTGTTGAAAAAACACTTTTCGCACTTATGTTAGTGTTGAAAAACCACTTTTCGCACTTGTGTTGGTGCAGGAAACCACTTTTGCACTTGTATTAGTGTGGAAAAACCACTTTTCGCACTTGTGTTAGTGTTAAAAAACCACTTTTCGCACTTGTGTTAGTGTTGAAAAACCACTTTTCGCACCTGTGTTAGTGTTGAAAAACCACTTTTCGCACTTGTGTTGGTGCAGGAAACCACTTTTGCACTTGTATTAGTGTGGAAAAAACACTTTTTGTACTTGTGATAGTGTTGAAAAACCACTTTTCGCACTTGTGTTGGTGCAGGAAACCACTTTTGCACTTGTATTAGTGTTGAAAAACCACTTTTCGCACTTGTGTTATTGTTGAAAAACCACTTTTCGCACTTGTGTTGGTGCAGGAAACCACTTTTGCACTTTTATTAGTGTGGAAAAAACGCTTTTTGCACTTGTGATAGTGTTGAAAAACCACTTTTCGCACTTGTGTTGGTGCAGGAAACCACTTTTGCACTTGTATTGGTGTGGAAAAACCACTTTTCGCACTTGTGTTAGTGTTGAAAAACCACTTTTTGCACTTGTGTTGGTGCAGGAAACCACTTTTGCACTTGTATTAGTGTGGAAAAACCACTTTTCGCACTTGTGTTAGTGTTGAAAAACCACTTTTCGCACTTGTGTTAGTGTTGAAAAACCACTTTTCGCACTTGTGTTGGTGCAGGAAACCACTTTTGCACTTGTATTAGTGTGGAAAAACCACTTTTCGCACTTGTGTTAGTGTTGAAAAACCACTTTTCGCACTTGTGTTAGTGTTGAAAACCCACTTTTCGCACTTGTGTTGGTGCAGGAAACCACTTTTGCACTTGTATTAGTGCGGAAAAAACACTTTTTGCACTTGTGATAGTGTTGAAAAACCACTTTTCGCACTTGTGTTAGTGTTGAAAAACCACTTTTCGCACTTGTGTTGGTGCAGGAAACCACTTTTGCACTTGTATTAGTGTGGAAAAAACACTTTTTGCACTTGTGATAGTGTTGAAAAACCACTTTTCGCACTTGTATTAGTGTTGAAAAACCACTTTTCGCACTTGTGTTGCTGCAGGAAACCACTTTTGCACTTGTACTAGTGTGGAAAAACCACTTTTCGCACTTGTGTTGGTGCAGGATACCACTTTTGCACTTGTATTAGTGTGGAAAAACCACTTTTCGCACTTGTGTTAGTGTTGAAAAACCACTTTTCGCACTTATGTTAGTGTTAAAAAACACTTTTCGCACATGTGTTGGTGCAGGAAACCACTTTTGCACCTGTATTAGTGTTGAAAAACCACTTTTCGCACTTGTGTTAGTGTTGAAAAACCACTTTTCGCACATGTGTTGGTGCAGGAAACCACTTTTGCACTTGTATTTGTGTTGAAAAACCACTTTTCGCACTTGTGTTAGTGTTGAAAAAACACTTTTCGCACTTGTGTTGGTGCACGAAACCACTTTTGCACTTGTATTAGTGTGGAAAAACCACTTTTCGCACATGTGTTGGTGCAGGAAACCACTTTTGCACTTGTATTAGTGTTGAAAAACCACTTTTCGCACTTGTGTTAGTGTTGAAAAACCACTTTTCGCACATGTGTTGGTGCAGGAAACCACTTTTGCACTTGTATTAGTGTTGAAAAACCACTTTTCGCACTTGTGTTAGTGTTGAAAAACCACTTTTCGCACTTGTGTTCGTGCAGGATACCACTTTTGCACTTGTATTAGTGTGGAAAAACCACTTTTCGCACTTGTGTTAGTGTTGAAAAACCACTTTTCGCACTTGTGTTAGTGTTGAAAAACCACTTTTCGCACTTGTGTTGGTGCAGGAAACCACTTTTGCACTTGTATTAGTGTGGAAAAAACACTTTTTGCACTTGTGATAGTGTTGAAAAACCACTTTTCGCACTTGTATTAGTGTTGAAAAACCACTTTTCGCACTTGTGTTAGTGTTGAAAAACCACTTTTCGCACTTGTGTTAGTGTTGAAAAACCACTTTTCGCACTTGTGTTAGTGTTGAAAAACCACTTTTCGCACTTGTGTTCGTGTTGAAAAACTACTTTTCGCACTTGTGTTGGTGCAGGAAACCACTTTTGCACTTGTATTAGTGTGGAAAAACACTTTTCGCACTTGTGTTAGTGTTGAAAAAGCACTTTTCGCACTTGTGTTAGTGTTGAAAAACCACTTTTCGCACTTGTGTTGGTGAAGGAAACCACTTTTGCACTTGTATTAGTGTGGAAAAAACACTTTTTGCACTTGTGATAGTGTTGAAAAACCACTTTTTGCACTTGTGTTAGTGTTGAAAAACCACTTTTCGCACTTGTGTTCGTGCAGGATACCACTTTTGCACTTGTATTAGTGTGGAAAACCACTTTTCGCACTTGTGTTAGTGTTGAAAAACCACTTTTCGCACATGTGTTGGTGCAGGAAACCACTTTTGCACTTGTATTAGTGTTGAAAAACCACTTTTCGCACTTGTGTTAGTGTTGAAAAACCACTTTTCGCACATGTGTTGGTGCAGGAAACCACTTTTGCACTTGTGTTAGTGTTGAAAAACCACTTTTCGCACTTGTGTTAGTGTTGAAAAACCACTTTTCGCACTTGTATTAGTGTGGAAAAACCACTTTTCGCACTTGTGTTAGTGTTGAAAAATCACTTTTCGCACTTGTGTTGGTGCAGGAAACCACTTTTGCACTTGTATTAGTGTGGAAAAAACGCTTTCTGCACTTGTGATAGTGTTGAAAAACCACTTTTCGCACTTGTGTTAGTGTTGAAAAAACACTTTTCGCACTTGTGTTGGTGCAGGAAACCACTTTTGCACTTGTATTAGTGTGGAAAAACCACTTTTCGCATTTGTGTTAGTGTTGAAAAACCACTTTTCGCACTTGTGTTAGTGTTGAAAAACCACTTTTCGCACTTGTGTTGGTGCAGGAAACCACTTTTGCACTTGTATTAGTGTGGAAAAAACACTTTTTGCACTTGTGATAGTGTTGAAAAACCACTTTTTGCACTTGTGTTAGTGTTGAAAAACCACTTTTCGCACTTGTGTTGGTGCAGGAAACCACTTTTGCACTTGTATTAGTGTGGAAAAACCACTTTTCGCACTTGTGTTAGTGTTGAAAAACCACTTTTCGCACTTGTGTTAGTGTTGAAAAACCACTTTTCGCACTTGTGTTGGTGCAGGAAACCACTTTTGCACTTGTATTAGTGTGGAAAAAACACTTTTTGCACTTGTGATAGTGTTGAAAAACCACTTTTCGCACTTGTGTTAGTGTTGAAAAAACACTTTTCGCACTTGTGTTGGTGCAGGAAACCACTTTTGCACTTGTATTAGTGTGGAAAAACCACTTTTCGCACTTGTGTTAGTGTTGAAAAACCACTTTTCGCACTTGTGTTAGTGTTGAAAAACCACTTTTCGCACTTGTACATTTCCCCCTTAATTGGCTGTTAATTGAAATGAGCACCTTAGCTCGTCCATGTACAAGCACATAGCCAATCATAGAACCTCTCTATAGATATATCATTATTTTGTGTTTCAGTTAAGGCCATGTGTCCACTAGTCGACCTTACGCTGCACCAAATCAAATAAGATAGATCCCCTGTTCAATCGTCCCAAAGCCTACATTACCAACTGCATTCGCCCTCCATTAAGCACGTGGTCAGCTGGGAGAAGAAAGGCATTGCACGCCCCTCATCATCGTGGGCAGAGCCAGGGAGAGCCCGTGCCCACCAATCGGCACTGCGGAGAGCGACCCGGTAGGCGTGCCCTCTTAGCCCGCGGCTTGATCTCGGGAAGAGCAATAAAAGGGTGGCGGAGGGACTGCTTAGACAGATGAGCGAGGGGGCCAGATGAGTGAGGGAGCACGACTTAAGGAGTTCTGTGGAGGGAGGTGCTTGAGCAAG
Source organism: Myxine glutinosa (assembly GCF_964187855.1). Taxonomy (NCBI): domain Eukaryota; kingdom Metazoa; phylum Chordata; class Myxini; order Myxiniformes; family Myxinidae; genus Myxine; species Myxine glutinosa. The sequence continues at coordinate 14,693,027 of NC_136271.1, forward strand.
GGGAGTTCTGTGGAGGGAGACGCATGAGGCAGAGATGCGCAGATGATCCGGAGAGTGCTCGCAATACCAACCAGCACTGACGGCAACTGCCGGAACCAACCTACAAAAGAACAAGTGCGTGCACGCGAACCTCGATGTTGTGCCGCGACCCTCGGACCTCCCTGTCGCCCGTTCTGTGGACCACCTGAACCTTCTTCTCCCTCCAGCCATTCCTGCCTGAGATTCCCTATCCGTGTGAGTCTGTTTGTGTTGTCCTGTCCCTGGGAGTAAGTAAGACTGTATAAGCTAAGAATTGCTCTGTGTCCTTCTGCTCCTTCCATTTCCCTGTAAATTACATTTCTTTTCTTCTCTTTGGGTTTTTGTGTAAATAATTAATAAACCCCTGTTATTTCTTACCTTTGGTTTCTTCTTTCTCATCCGATCGCTTTAGAGATTTCCCCATTGAGTTCCTGTGGTGCGATTTCGGCCAAACGCTTCGCAATCGTGTTGAGTCCCTTGATAAATGGCTCGCGCCACAGTTCGCTTCGCTCGGCGCAATCAATCAATTACGCTGCGGCACGAGCGGGAGCATTTCCTCGCTGACGGCCGGTGGTAATACTTAGGTATTAAGACTAATTGGGCTTACGACCCTACGTACCATCGGCCATCAGTGACGTCATACTTCCAGGACTGGGGGAATCGGCCAGTGTAAAAGACAAGTGGATTGACCCCCCTTGGTAAGGGGAGCGCCGACCCCAGATCCGTAACAATATAATTACTTTATAGACTATATAATTACTTTATAGCCAATGTATAATTACTTTATAGACGATATAATGACTTTATAGACGATGTAATGACTTTATAAACGATGTAATGACTTTATAGACTATGTATAATTACTTTATAGACGATGTAATGACTGTATAGACTATGTATAATTACTTTACATACGGTGTAATTACTTTATAGACGATGTAATTACTTTATAGACGATGTAATTACTTTATAGACCATGTCATTACTTTATAGACTATGTATAATTACTTTATAGACGATGTAATTACTTTATAGACTATGTATAATTACTTTATAGACTATGTATAATTACTTTATAGACTATATAATTACTTTATAGACTATATAATTACTTTATAGACTATGTATAATTACTTTATAGACTATGTATAATTACTTTATATACGATGTAATTACTTTATAGACGATGTTATTACTTTATAGTTATTCGGGAATTTAATCCCAGACGAAGACCCAATTTCGAGCCCCCGAGTCAATTGGACGAGCCCCCAATTTCTGTTACATGCTCCTCCCCGACCCCCTGGTCACGGTGTACCTCCGAACCCCGAGAGGAGCCATGGCAGAAAAATGTGTTATTCCGTGTCTAAATCAATATTGAAACCACACCAATGGTTATCAACAAACAAATAATGTATTAAAAATCACACAGGAATAACGATACAACAATGATAGCGATCAACAATACAATCAACACATCTTATGATGGTACCATCAGCTAGTGTAAGATAACTCACTGTGCTCCAAGTGAGTGAAAAATAACACTCCCCAATGTCTCTATAACTCAAAGGTGATACCCTCCAGCGAGTGTCAGAGCGAGATCAAATCGAAACCCGAACCCCGTTCAGATGACGGGCCTGGTCACACTGCCAAAACAGCTCACAGGCGTAGGCGGCCGAAGCGGCATAAAGAGTCACGTGGTCCAAAACCGTGTCAGGCAAACTCACGGAGGAATGGGAAATCCAAAGGCGCCCTCCAGATATGAACGTTCACTGTTCAGTCAGCGAACCGCAAGTTAATCCCGCGTTGCGCACACACATCCCCAACAGATGACAGGATGGCGACAGAACTGACGCGTAGCAAAGACCTTTTGCGATGAACAAAGCGCGAGGGTCAAAATGGCGGAAGGCTCACACTTGAGTCGAAACGACCCGGCGATGATTCGTCAAAATCCCAACGCCAAACCTGACCACGCAGGTTTCTCAATCCCAGCGATAACACCTATCGCAGGAATTCCTTTCAAGGAACTCAAAGTTCACTCGCGACTTTCGTTCGACAATGCTCGCTACGGAGCTTGAAGCGACTCGCTTCTTGTCCGACTTCACTCGCCCCGCCTCCTTTTCTCCCTCAAACAATAATAATAATACTACATAGAACCAGAAATGTTTCAAGGGGATGAAAACCACAACAACGGAAGTGACGAATCCGTAACACTATGTAAAATTACTTTATAGACTATGTATGATTTCTTTATAGACTATGTATAATTACTTTTTAGACTGCATAATTATTTTATAGACTATGTATAATTACTTTATAGACTGTATAATTATTTTATGAAGGATGTCTAATTACTTTATAGACTATGTAATTACTTTATAGACTATGTATAATTACTTTATAGACTCTAGAATTACTTTATAGACAATGTAATTACTTTATAGACTATGTAGGTATTTTATAGACTGTATAATTACTTTATAGACCATGTAATTACTTTATAGACTTGAGAAATTTGGCAATGATAAACAGGGAAATACATATCAGATTAACAGTGGATTCTGTGAGCCCGTCTTAAACACTGCGCTCCCCACATCGTCCCCTACACACAGTCATTTCGGCGATTTTGTTGGCAATAGCGTAACCTCAAACTCCTGCCTCAGTTCAAAATTGGAACCCCCTTTCTAAAAAGCTTGCGACACCTTGATCCTCACTGGGCAGGTAAGCAAGAATCCCAATAATGAAGGACTTGTATCTAAATACCAAACGTGATGTTGTTTTGATATAAACTCCCCCTTCGATCGGCATGTCCTTGTGACGTCACTGAAATTAGATTTTTACAGTACTGCAGTCCAGGAAACGGCAAATTTGTATTATATTTCTCAATGTTTAATTATATCAGGAGTAAGGTAGGTAGGTAGGTAGGTGTGTGAAGATGAAGAGAACTTGAATGGCTGGAAACATAGCTGGCTGGTAGTGGGAGCTGGTGCGACAAATGTGTTGAGCCATGGCTAGTAATCCCGCCTCTCTCCAGCAGGGGTCAGTAAACCACTTGCGCTGTTTCTTGTGTACAGGCGAACACTGTTGGTCATCTCTCCACCCTTGCGAGGCAGGAGGGATTATTTTCTGCCCATGAATTGAACCTGGGTAGCCTCAGTACAATTGCAAAATTTGGTGGAAATTGGGCCAGCCGTTTTGAATTATATAATTATCAGCCGACACGCACATAGACACTCATCACTTTTTTTTTTTCTTTTTTCTTTTTTTACGCACATAGACACTCAGCCTGTCATCCTTCCGAGGTCGGCAAATGGAGTACCAGCTTGCTGGGATGAATGATCCCGGTGTGTTACCCCGATTTAGAATAGGTGGTACACCGTATCCCTGCGCATGGTAAATAGTGAATAACTGAATAACTTATATTTTGTACATATTACACAATTGTTTTGCATTTATAAGCAGTGGCTGTAAAACACACACACACACACACACAAACAAACACACACACACACACACACACACACAGAAACACACACACACACACACACACACACACACTTGCCTTATTAGTCTCCTTCCTGGAGGGTACTATAGGTGCTATCCATCCTTCCATCCATCTGTCTGTCCGTCCCACCTGTGGTATTCTGCACTTTTTTCCATACCCTTTAACATATTGAACTGAAACTTGGTACCTGGCTTTATTGTGATAAGTTATAGAACACGTTTGAGTTTTGGGGCATTTCACCAATTTTCAGTGTTATGCCCTTTTTGAAGTTAGAAAATATCACATATTATACATGGGACAGTTTTCCAGACTTTTCCCCCTTACCCTTTAACATTTTGAAATGAAGCTTGGTAGGGGACATGTATTGAAAAGCAATTCTCCCTCTTGTTTTATATTGTAGAATGTCAAAGGTTTGCCATTATAATTACTCATGACTGAGTCACGTCCACGACTGTGATTGGCTCATGAAGGAGTCCATTCACAAGGCCTGATGTGGGGTTTGTGAGAGGACATTTGATATTAGGATTATGGGGGAAAGTGCACTTTGGCATCACGGGAGGGGCGACGAGTACCAAAGCACGGTGTCACGTCCGATTCCAAATGACAGGTCCAACTACTGTATTGCTGAATTATTTGGTTCCAGGACAGGTATTTTAGTGCTTGGTCAGGGTCGCCGAGATGGCTCAGATGGCAGAGCATTGGTATGGCTCACCAGAGAACCTGGGTTTGATTCCTGGTCTGGGCTTGATTTGATTCCTGATTTTTCCCACCTGTCAATTGGTTATTTATAATCCTGTTCATTTATATACTGTACTTTATTTGTATTTTATATTATGGTCTGTCTTTCAGAATCTAATCAAAACATTCATATATGTTGATACATTGTCAAAAAATTAGTTTTTGATTCATTCTATCAAAATAATAATAATAAGCTTGAACAATTGAATTTTTTTTGGGAAATGTATGTGCAAGTGGCATCGGGAAATCCATCGTCACCTGTACATAAAACGTGTAAAGTCCTGGAAAACTCCTGAAAAATTTGGTCTGCCATGGCTGTGCGATCCATGCATTATTTGCTGTCTTTCCTGAAGATAAAGTTTTGGGGCCGGATAAACATCCAAGTGTATTGAAGGAGATGGCAGAGCAGTTGGGTATGATGTTAACATACTGTATCATGCTTATCATGCATGCATCATGCATATCATCCATCATCATGCTTATCTTCTCTGCCAAGATGAGTCTGTGTCATTGATGTATTATAGGCCTATATTTGCTCATACAACGTGATAAACCATTTTTCACAAAAACTGATCTGAAACTCTGAAAGATCTGAAAGAGGAACTGAAAAACTGATCACTGATCCACCGAGACTTCACCAGTTTCTCGACATCCAAGCTTTTCCATACCTTCGCATCTTCCAGTGTGTAAAAGGTTTTTAAAGTAAATACTATGCATTTTTACCCGTTGTTTCGCTGATGGATTTACTCATAAGACAACATGTTGAACTTCACAAACATTCTGCTCTATTCACTCTGCGGTTTGCCCGAGGTCATCTTCCATACACTTGTTAGTCAGCGAAGATCACCTTCGTCAACCATCTTTGCTGTTTATACATGGCATCAGAAAATCACTTCTGCTTTGCTGCGAAGCTCCGTATTGGATGCTTTTGTTTGAACCTCCGCTTAAAATAACATTTGATAAATTCCGAATTATTCTCACTCAGATTTATCATCACTGTAATGCACTTTTTTTTTTTTTCTTTGTTTTTTTTGTATACAAGATCGAGGCTCGTGAAAGAGCTAACATTAATCACACAAAAAGACAAACCGACACACAAAACACAAAAAACAAGGGGAGCGGCAGACACGATGGGGAGAGAGGGGGAAGGACACAAACACAACATTTGAGAGCAGGGACATCGGGAGGACTTGGGGGGAGGTGGGAGAGGAATAAAACATATGAACACTGCAAGTACTCTGGGGTGAATTACCGGGGGTAGAAAAGATCAAGGTTTTCGATGGGGGAAGATAAGAGATGGTGGTGAACAGCTGTTTTAAAGACCTGGAGGGAGGAGTGGGATTGAAGGGAGTGGGGGAGTTTGTTCCAGAGGCGGGAAAAAAGGGAATGAAAGAGTGAAGGTGAGCAGAGAGTCGAGACTTTGGCAGTTTAACCATAAGAGGGTTGCAGGCAGATCTTGTGCGACCTGAAGGAATATTGGGGGGACAGAGCACAGAGAGAGCTGGGGGAGCAAGGCCGGAGAGGAGTCGGTAGAAGACAGAAAGACCACCAACCTGCCTGCGGTGAGTGAGTGAAAGGCCCTCGGAGTTGACTACATCGCAGGAGATTCCAATGATTCTGAAAGCTTTGGCCTCAACAGTGTGAAGCCGAGCAAGGTGTGAGGCAGGAGCACCAGCCCAGAGGGGGGAACAGTATTCCATTGAGCTGCGGATGAAAGCCTTGTATGTGGTGAGGAGCTCAGGTGTGCCAAGGAAGGACTTCGCACGACGGAGGATGCCCAGTCGGCGACTGGCTTTGGAGGCCAGCTTGGAAATGTGGTTTTCCCAAGAAAGATCATGTCAGATAGTGAGACCCAAAAGCTTGAGCGACAGAACTTCTTGGAGAGGATTGTTGAGAAAGTAGATGGGAGGGTTTTCCAGTCGGTCTTTTCGGAGAGACATAGTAAGAGTGTGAGATTTGCCAGGATTGAAAGACATGTTCCACTTATTTGACCAGTCTGTGATTTTGTCCAGGTCTGCAGAGAGTGAGGAGGCTGCAGACTGCCGATCTGAGGGATGAGGAATGGAGCAGCAGATAGTGGAGTCATCAGCAAAGAGATGGAGAGGATTTTCCAGAGAGTCGGAGAGATCATTGATGAAGACCAGAAATAGCACAGGGCCCAGAACACTACCTTGGGGAACTCCAGCCAGAACAGGAAGGGAAGATGAGAGAAATCCATTCAGGGCCACACGTTGCCTACGACCAGAGAGGAAATCCGCAAGCCATGAGTGGAGATTTCCCTGAATACCATAGGAGGTGAGTTTGGTGAGCAGAGCTGGGTGCCAGACCGTATCGAAGGCACGTGATATGTCAAGTGAGACAGCTCTGATTTCCTGTTTGGCATTGAGGACCTCCATCCATTGTTGAGACAGCAGAAGCAACATGTCCAGAGTAGAATGACCTGGTCTGAATCCAAATTGATGATCAGAGATCAAGCCATTGGAGAAGAGGAATGATTTCATATCTGAAGCAATGATGGATTCCATGACTTTGCTGATAATTGGGAGCAGGCTGATTGGTCTGTAGTTGCAAGGATCTGTTTTTGCACCTTTTTTGTGTAAAGCGGTAATGTTTGCTGATTTCCAAGATGCTCGCAGATGACCTTGAGCAAAAGAGAGGGTGAAAAGAACAGAGAGAGGGTGAGATAGAGCGGCAGAGCAGGATTTTAGGACCCGAGGGCTGATGCCATCTGGTCCAGTTGCAGAATCAGAGTCGAGGTTTGATAAAAACTTCTCCACCTTGTCAGTAGAGAAGGACACAGAGTCCAGGAGCAGTTGGGTTCGACTGGGAAAGGTGGGAACAGAGAGAGATGGGTTTGGGACACAAGATTTTGAGGCAAACACAGAGTTGAGGCATTCGGCTTTGTCACGTGCGGTGTCAACTGTGTAGCCATTTGAGGTAAGGGAGGGGATGGAGGGGGAACAAACACCAGAAACGGATTTGACCAGATGCCACCAGGATTTGGAGGAAGGAGACAGGTTTGAGAGTTCAATCTTGAGTGTGGAGAGATAGTGCTTCCTGGCACTCCTGAGGCTAGAAACACACTTGTTTCGAGCTTGGTGGAAGGAACTGAGATTGCCTTCAGTTGGATTTGCCTTCCAAGACGCAAAGGCAAGTTGTTTCAGGGCAACTGCCTCACCACAAGATTCAGTGTACCATGGACGGGAGGAAGGGTAAGACAACTGAAGACGAGATGGGATAAATCTGTGCATGAGAGAGAGCAGTTTGCTTTGGAAGAATTCCCAGGAAGAATTGATGTCAGAGGCATTAGAGATGGGAGACCAGTCCAGTTGATTGATGGCTGCTTGCAGACCGTGCCAGTCGGCCTGATTGAAATGCCAGACTCGTCGGCGCTGAGGAGGCTCTCCGAGAATGGCCAGTGAGATGTCCACTTTAACAAGCACATGATCAGAAGAACCGATTGGAGCAGAAGAAGAGCAGCAGACATTTGCAGGGAAGTTAGTCATAACCAAGTCCAGAAGAGAAGATACTCCATTGACTGAGATCCGGGTCAGGAAATTGACAGATTGTGTCAGTCCCAATGAGTCGCAGAAGTCCTTTGCTGAGGTGCCATGGCTGGTGAGAGATGAACCCACACCCAGCCAGCTGGCATGATGACAGTTGAAGTCACCACATATGAGGAAGAGAGAGTTTGGATGAGTTGATAGAAGTTGGTCCATGTTGTCCGACAGAGAAATGTAAATGGAGTCATCACTGTTTGGAGGACGGTACAGAACACATATGAACAAAAGGTGGGAGCGGAGAGGAAGCCGTAGCCAGAGGTACTCCTGTGGGTGGGGTGGAGAGAGGGTGGTGCAGGGAGAGTGAGGAAGAGAGTTTTTGATAAAGATAGCCACCCCACCACCAGGACGAGGCTCAGGTCTATCGTACCGGAGGAGGGAGTAACCAGGAAGAGATATTAAGGAATCAGAGACATCTTGAAGGAGGAAAGTTTCTGTTAAGCAGATCAAGTCTGGATTTTCAGAAGCAACCTGAATGGAGAGATCAATCAGGTTTGAGCGAAGGCCCCGGATGTTTGAGGTCCATACCGTTAGTGAGGAGAGAGGGGGAGCATCGGGTGCAGGACAGGGGAGGGGAGGGGTAGGGTCAGATGAAGGGTGAGAGGGGGATGTAGGAAGAGCAGTTGATAGTGTGTCAGAGATTACAGAAAAGTTACAAGAAAGGGAAGGATGAGGAGGACGAAGGGTTTGATGGTGATGGAATGAGGCACAGTGAGAGTTTGTTTGAGGGGGGGCAGAGGAAAGTAGAAGGTTGGGGGAGGTGGAGGCATGACATAGAAGGGAGACGAAGTGGGGTGGAGGCAGCTTTGAGAAGGAGGTGGGAGGAGGGAGAATTTGGGAGGGATAGTTGGGGGGGAGATTTGAAGGGGAGGGGCAAGGGGGAGTTTAGAAAGTGGATGATTAATGAAAGATGAACATATATAACAAATTGGGTTTGTTGTGATTTTCAAGTTAGCGATTCGTTTAAGAACGATGGAGGAGGGATGGAATGAATGAGAGTTTAGAGCATGGAGTGATTTGGAATCATAAGAGATTGAATATTTTTTTGAAATGGAATGAGTTAAAGAGGAAATTGAAAGGAGCCTTTTAAATAAGAAGAAAAACAGCGTGTTGTAATAAACCACTGAATAAAACACTGAAGGGGATAGTTGAAACATATTTAAACAGAACTGTGAAGAACAATCTTATATTCACAAAAATACCAATGGGGAGAGGAAGCCTAGAGCGACGACCACGAGTCACTTGAACAGGGCAAAAGGTGGAAGGCAAGGGGAAAATGGGGGCGGCGCGAGACAGCGCACGTGGGCAGAGGCAAAAGCACACGAGGAGAAAGGGAAATAAAAGTTTTTTTTGTTTGTTTTTTTGTTTGTTTTTGGGGGTGGGAGGGTGTGGGGTTAGACAAATAGGAGATGTTTGGTGAAGCTTGGTGGAGAAGGGGAAAATCAAAAAAGCTAGCAAAACAGCGAAGGAAGGAACAACCTTCGACGGGGGAAGCCTGAGGCTGCAAGGCCTTGCTCGCGACGCGGCAAACAAACGATTAATTTATGAAAGATAAAAGATGTTATTGTTAAGTTGTTTAAACTTTGTTACATTGTTAAGTTAAGTTGTTAAACTTGTTAAACATTGTTAAGTTGTTTGAACTTTAATTCTTTATTTGAGAAGATGACTTGTAGTCCCCGCTACCACCGGGCACGGGGCAGGGGTGCTATACAATACACATTTACATAGAGAGAATTGGGGTCTTCTCCCAACCTTGAATCCTCTGCCCCAGATATACTACCCAGACAGAAACCATACTTGAGGCACCCTTAAGGAACTTGCAAAATTTGGTTGGATTTTGGTTGTCGTTTTTTTTTTTTTTCTGAAACGTATACAAACAAACAAACAAACAAACATACAATTTCACTTTTACAGTAAATATAAGATAATTCACCAAATCTGTATATAAAAGGTTGCAAATTTTGTCTCGCTTCTGGACCTTGCTGTATTTGGCAATTCATTCAGGTATATGTTGTCTATAACCTGTATTGTTATAATATCACTCCCAAGTAATATCCTATCACTTTTATCTCTTGCACGAGCCTCAACTTAGTATACTATACTATATATATATATATATATATATATATATATGTATATATATATATATATATATATATATATTATAGTATATTGTTAAGTTGTATATATATATATATATAGTGTCCACCGTATCGACGTACCCAAGCTTTGGGACAACCTTTGATCCCGATTGTTTGGCCATCACAAAGCACAATAACACCAATTTTCTACTTTACCGATTTGTGAATTCCTTTGTCCTCCGCTTGTACTCCAATATGGTCGCAGGGTCGTGTGCGTGCGCATGAATTGCTGACGTCACGACACACCCTCTATGTCTGCACTGCATTGTGGAATACGGATGATGTATCCATGTTTTGAGATGTTCGTGCTACAGTCTTTTAATTTTTTCCAGGAAACAGAAGTTTTTGACATTCGTCAATAGTACTGTGAAGGTGAACACACATTTTAACAAATAAATCAAAAGTTGAATTAAATGTGAAATTTAATTGGCTTAATTAATTAAAGGGGTTGAAATGATGTGGCTTTAAAAAAGAGGAAATCCGGCTTTGGGATAAGGAATGAAATAGGGGTTACATGCATTTTGGGTCTTAAAATATTTGAGCAAATCTGGAAAAATGGCTCTTCTTGTTATTTGGGCCAAGAGGTTGTATACACACTTGGCTCTAAGTTGTCTATTCTGGGTTTGAATCCCGACCGAACTCTAAACTGTCATTCTGGTGTTTTGCAGGAAGGGCGAGGCATCAATGTATCCGCTCTCCATTGGAATGAGGTTAGGAATGAGGTTGCAAGCTCTGGTCATTGCAAGACGTTAAAGATCCCACTGTGTATTTTGTGAAGAGTCGGTGAGTTATCACCGGCAACCTGACAAATTCCTATCTTAACTATGGGTAATGGTCTGGTCTTTTTCAAGATTCAAAACGCTCAAGTAAGCACTCCATTGGAACAGTGTGCTCAACACCACTTAGCAACAAGTGGTCTCAATGGAAACAATGCTATTGTGGAAACAATGGAAACGATGCTATTGTGGAAACAATGCTATTGTGGAAACAATGGAAACAATGCTGTTGTGGAAACAATGGAAACAATGCTAATGTGGTACCTGAGCAAATGCTGTCTGACCGTTTTTCAGTTTTACTCGATCCTCTTGTGACAACTTCCCCAAACAATTTGGAACAGTGTGCTCAACACCACTTAGCAACAAGCGGTCTCAATGGAAACAATGCTATTGTGGAAACAATGGAAATGATGCTATTGTGGAAACAATGCTGTTGTGGAAACAATGGAAACAATGCTATTGTGGAAACAATGGAAACAATTATATTGTGGAAACAATGGAAACAATGCTAATGTGGTACTTGAGCAAATGCTCTTCGACCGTTTTTCAGTTTTACTCGATCCTCTTATGACAACTTCCCCAAACAATTTTTTTGTGTTAGCAGTGGCTACAGAGTATGAGGAAGAGGGAAATAAAGATAAATAATTGGGGAGTGAGTTGGAGGATCCCCCTGCCAAGCTTATCTATGGACCTACCATTGTGTATTTTGTGGGGGTGGGGGGGGGGGGTGAGATTTTCGTAGATCTTTAAGAAAGCATTAGGATGAAAAGTAGAGTAAAAATCAAAGTATGATTTTTCACGTTTCAATAATATTGTTACAGATTTGGAAGTGGACCCCAGGGAAAGCATCCATGGGTACATCGGGAAACCCAGAGTTAGTTATTTCATTCGTATATGTGCTCAGATAGATCCCTGCCTGCCCTTTGTACAAGGAATTGCGGGGGATGCGTTGTGAGATTCGCATGTTACATCGCCGGTGTGATTTTCATGACTTTCCACCTTCAGTCCATCAGTCCAACTTTCAGTCCATCTTTCAATCTATCCTTTAATCCCTCCGTCTATCCATCCATCACCAATCCCTCACCCTCTTGCTTTGAAGAAGCTGTACTCTGGGACTCCCCAACACCCTCCACCCTTTGCCTTACTAACCCCGTAATCTCCACTGGAAACTTTCCTCTCCTCGTTTAAACATAAATCCAGCCGTTCATCCATCAATCTCAAATCTCTCGTCTTTTTTGCTTCCCGACCTCTAATTCCTGCTTGTCCCTAAAAAAAAACCCCCTCCCTCTTCATCCAACATCCAAATCCTTCACCGTTTTGCCTTCAAATTGCTGTAACTAATCCTTTAGCATGTACAGCATAATTAATCCTCAAGTTCAAAATTATTCCCTTTCTTCCCTGCATTTCCCCTTTTAAATACACATTACAATCAATCCCTGCACTAAATGTACAGAATCATGCTGAAATGAAGAGTTGTACCACCGCCGAAGATTCTTCCAGAAAGGGGTGTGCCCTTTTCTGGAAGTATCTTGAAGACCCGACGAACCAGGAACCAATGGAGACGTGGCACAAACGAGCAGTATGATGCAAAATGTGCCGTGACCACGCTATGTCCCAGCCTCCATAAGAGCCAGATCAAGCGAGCAAACAAGTGAGTCTGACTCTTTGCAATGTCAGAAGGTCTAACTGACTCTTTGCCAAGCTGACATCTGCCTGCCCTAACCACGAGAACCGCCGGGAGGAGACGGAACTGCCCAGGACAAGTCTCTGCCCTGCACAAGTTTGTTACGAGACTGCACGTGTCTGCATGAGTTTGAACGAGTCTGCACAGGCCTCTGCCTTTTGTCGGTCTGGACCACGAGGGCTGCGGCCGTTCCTGCCTGCCAAAACACACAATATCCGACATTGCACCAACACTCCCAATATCCCCGTTTCCGCCACCCACTTTTAATTAACACTGGCCCGCCTTGTCTGTGCCAGCTGAGACAGGAGCCGTACCCATGACCCGCTCTTCGGCCTTTCTTCTTCTTGCTCTCTACTTTTCTCATGTGATTGTGGCGCCTGTATTATTCTTCCCAGAGTAATTAAGATTGGAGAAGGGGCATTTAGGTGCTAGGGGTAATTGCTTTTCCTCTGTGCATTTTGATTTGTGTATGTCCTTGTTTTTGAGCCCGCCTTGTCTGTGCCAGCTGAGATGGGAGCCGTACCCATGATCCGCTCTTCGGCCTTTCTTCTTCTTGCTCTCTACTTTTCTCATGTGATTGTGGCACCTGTATTATTCTTCCCAGAGTAATTAAGATTGGAGAAGGGGAATTTAGGTGCTAGGGGTAATTGCTTTTCCTCTGTGCATTTTGATTTGTGTATGTCCTTGTTTTTGAATGACTAAATACGTGCTCTATTGATTGTGATCTCTGTATGTGCTGTAAATAATTGTGATTGTAAAAACATGCTTCAGTCTTGGTAAACTGTACTTTAAAACCTGTTCAGTTGTCCTTTCCTTCATTGGTCTGACATAGTCTGTGCATAGCGGATAGACGGGAGTTTCTGCCCCAGTAATTCGCTCCGAGATAGTCGACTCCCACCCATGGTTTTGCTCGGCCGTATGTAATAAATAGACAGGGCATGGATTCGAGAGCGTGGTTCTTTAGTTAATGTAACCAAAGCACCAGTAAGGTAGCGCAATTGATAAGAGTGAGGACCCTGCTAGGTTTGGTGGCTTCAACCGCTGTCCGCGGTTGCTAAGCAACCCGTCGGGTCGTGGAGTTATCCGTTGCTGATGGCTGCAGTTTCAGAGGTCGAGCGGCGAGTTCGAGCGACGTCCTTATCCATCCTGGCACACTCGCTCCGAACCCGTAACAATATTATGAATAAACACAATGGGTATATGCTTCTGAACATTTAATTTGGTTGTAGTATAATTTTGAATCTGACTACTGCTGCCATTTTTGCTAATATAACGAATCACCTTTCTTGATCACATGCTCCGCTTGACTAGCGGTTTGCAAAGCGGCTTATGCAGAATGGCTGCTTGGCAAGCGATAGCAAGCCGCTTACTAACATAAGTTACCACGCAGCTATAGCTAGCGCGGCAATCCGTTATTATTGCCCCACGCAAGCGAAGCAAACAGCGGAGTTAAGCAACCGATTCATGTCCGTCCATCTCAGTCCGTCCATCCTTCTGTCCGTCCGTCTGTCTTATCAGTTTATGATCAAGAAACAACTTATTAAATCGAATATTATGTTTTGAACATGAATCAGAAGATGAATAGGACGACAAGCTTGCTGTTTTACTGTACTTGGACTCAATTTTTTACTCTGATAGTCAAACAAAATTGAAAATCATTCCAAACTGGGAATTTACTGTTTTTAGTGATGTTATAAAGGACACAAACAACAGGAACAAATAACTAATGTAACGTGTTAGATAGGGCGATGTAATAGACGCTGCGTCAACGTCGGTAAAACCCAGAATTAATTTATTTAAACCTCTTTAAGCCTTTATTTAAATTGAATTATATATTTGAACACTGTGGAACACAAATGGCCTTCATCATACTTCCAAAACCATGCTATATATCGATAAATAGCGTGAGAAGGTGAATAGGTACACCGTAAGAGGCGACTAAACGGTTGGCGTCAGGTAGGGCATCCGGGCGTAAAAGCATTGCCTCAAAAAGGGAACCATGATGATTTTCATGGGGCCCGCAAGGCTAACCCCTGCAAGGCTAACCCCCGCTCTAGCAGGGAAATGGCCTTAAAAAGGGAATTTTTTTATCACGTGAGAAGGCATGGTATGTGTGAGAGTACGGTATCGTAGCCGCCGCTATGACAACATACGATGCCGATTTTACACTGCGTTCAATACAACAACAACAACAACAACAACAACAACATGCATTTTAAGGCCATTTTCCCTGCTAGAGCGGGGGTTAGCCTTGCGGTCCCCATGACAATCTTCTCCATTTTGCCCTATTTTCTGCATCTCTCCTTGTTAACCCCCTTGCCCGCATTTCTTCTTCCACCATCTTTAGCCAAGTCTTTCTCGGTCTTCCCCGTCCTCTACTTCCTTCTACATTAATTTCCATCACTCTTCTCAACCAGGCACTTTCATCCTTCCTCAACACATGACCAAACCATCTCAACCTATTCCTCTTCACAGCATCAATCAGGCAATATTCCCATCATCTTTCGCAATTCATCATTTGTCTTCCTCTCTCTCAACGATACTCCGCACATCCATCGAGCCATTCGCATTTCCACCCTTTCCAGCCTTCGTTGCTGCTCTACGTTCATTACCCATGTCTCGCTCCCATAAATCATAACACTTCTCACACATGCAGCATACACCTTTCCCTTCAGCTTCAGCGACACTCTCCTCCTCATCAGCACGCCACTCAGTTCCCGAAACTTCTTCCATGCACATCTCACTCGAGCAACCGTTGCCGAGTCTGATCCACCTTCTCCATTCAGCATGTCTCCGAGGTAGCAAAATGTTTTCACACCTTCCAGCTTCACGCCGTCTCCAAGATCCAACTCAACATTTCCTCCATCTGCAGCTCCCTCTGTGCACACCTTACATTTGAATGTAGCTGCCACACTGGTAAATGACCCTCTCAGACCACTACATTTTTGATGAACCCACTCAGCGCACATTGTACATTGAATGGAGTTCACTCCGACACCCTTCCTGCACACAGCACACGGCCACTTCCCAGTTCTTTCCACCTCACCACATGCTTTACCACTTGCCATCACCTTCGTCTTTCCGATATTCACCTTCAGACCTTTTGTCTCCATACATTCCTTCCACTTGTTCATCTTTTCCTTCAGTCCATCCATACTTTCCGCAATCAACACCAGATCATCTGCATACAACTCCCACGGTAAACCCTCCTTTACGTTCTGAGCCAGGACCTCCATCACAGCTACAAATAGTAGTGGACTTAGTACCGACCCCTGATGCACTCCCACCTTCACCTCAAACTCACCACTGTTCCCATTCTTCGTCCTTACAGCTGTGCGTGTTCTTTTGTACATTGCCATCACCACTCTGATCAACCATTCCTCCACTCCTAACTTCCTCAATGCCCATGTCAATACTTTGCATGGAACCCTATCGAATGCTTTCTCTGGATCAACAAACCCAAGAAACAACTTCTTCCTCTTCTCCATGTACTTCTCCTGCAACTGCCTCACAATGAAAAGCGCGTCTGTCGTTCCTCTTCCTGGCATAAATCCAAACTGCATTTCGTCGATCTTCACTTTCTTCCTTATCCTCCTCTCCAACACCCTTTCCAATACCTTCATTCCATGCTCCAATAACTTTATCGCTCGGTACGAGCCACACTCCAGAGGGTCACCTTTCCCCTTGTATAGAGGGGCGAGGGTACTCAGTTCCCAGTCCACTGGAATGCGGCCTTCTTTCACCACCAGATTGCAGATCTGTCATTCTCTTCACACCCCTGCGTTCAATGACGATCAATAAAGCCTCCATCTCCTAAACTGTGACTCAACATTGTCTTATTATAGTGAATAAGGGTCGTGATTAATTGAAATTGACGTATATACTTCAACAGAGCGTGGGGTATCGTGTTCTATGAACTCTCTAGTTAATCATTTGTCGGTCTTCTTCTTCTTCGTTCGTATGCAGCACAAATCTGTGGGGTAGCATCATTGGCTGAGGGCGACGCTGTGCTGCTGATGCAGTGCCCTCTGCTGGTTAGGGCAGGATTTTGTAATTTGTTTGTGGTGCCGGCGATAGCTCGCCTACTCTTCGTAAAGTACACCATGGGATATTTAACGTCAACAACGAATGCAGACAGACATCCTGTTTTTTTGACATGCCATGTGATAACATTTTAATCAATAAATTAAATTCAATTTTATGTTACAATTAAATTTACTATTATTGAATGGAGAGTGAACCACACGAGCTTAAGAAAGAGAATATACACCAGTAATGGGAAGCGTTTCTAGTACAGGCTCTATTTACCACCTATGGGTTGCGAGGTTGCTCATCACTCACCTGGACAGTCATTCTGCGTAAGCGAACGAACTGCGACCCTCACTCACCTTCCTCATAAACTATGATGTGCCTCCACCCACCCTACAGTGCAAGGTGATTCACCTACCTTACACCAATTGGTGTCTTCATCTGACTTACTCTGCAACATGCCTTTACCTGCCTGACTCTATGAGGTGCCTTCACCTGCCTTACCCCAATCTTCAAAAGAGGCTGGTGCAACAAATGACCAATCAGAAGTCACATTACTGACAGGTACTTGCATTTTGTATTACCTGACGTTCTATTTATGAATTCAAATAGCTGGTTTGTTTGTGCATTTGGTGTGTATGTGTGTGTGTGTGTGTGTGTGTGTGTGTGTGTGTGTGTGTGTGTGTGTGTGTGTGTGTGTATATATATATATATATGTGTGTGTGTGTGTGTATATGTGTTTGTGTGTGTGTGTGTGTGTGTGTGTTTGTGTATGCACGTGTTTGTCTATGCACATGTTTGTGTGTGTGTGTGTGTGTTTGTGTATGCACGTGTTTGTCTCTGCACGTGTTTGTCTTTGCCGTGTTTGTATGCACGTGTGTGTGTGTGTGTGTTTGTGTATGCGCGTGTTTGTCTCTGCACGTGTTTGTCTTTGCCGTGTTTGTATGCGTGTGTGTGTGTGTGTGTGTGTGTGTGTGTGTGTGTGTGTGTGTGTGTGTGTGTGTGTGTGTGTGTGTGTGTGTGTTTGTGTATGCACGTGTTTGTGTATGCACGTGTTTGTGTGTGTATATTTGTCTGTGTGTTTGTGTGTGTGCGCGTGTATGTGTTTGTGTATGCGCGTGTTTGTCTATGCACGTGTTTGTGTGTGTGTGTGTGTGTGGGTGTGTGTGTGTGTGTGTGTGTGTGTGTGTGTGTGTGTGTGTGTGTGTGTGTGTGTGTGTGTGTGTGTGTGTGTGTTATTCACACAATAAGCATGTTAATGATCTGAGTCTTAACAAGACTCGTTGAACTTAACCTCCACCCCGTGTTGTGTACAGTGGGTCTGGGAGGGCATGGGTGGCATCTGGGTACAAGAGGCGGGCGCTGGGCGTCTTCACCCCCCCTCTGCGCTCCCATTGCAGGGGCTGGGCCTGTCACACTATAAAAACCCAGGTAAGAACGAAGCAGATCATAACAAGGTGCAGGACGGACGTGCGGAATGGCAGTCACTATGAGCATCTCCTTTCTGTTCCTCTGCGTTTGGTTCCAAGTTCTACAGGTGGTCCGAGTACGGGGTACGTGTTCCAGCACGGACAACCACTATGGGTTAACGTATGTACATGTGATGTTACATCGACAGGGACGCGTGTTTACCATGATAAAATATATTGGCCCAGCGAGTTCATTCACCTTATTTTAGATGTTATAATTCACTAACATATCAAGATGGATAACGTATGACGTCATGGACTACAATAATCTTCCTGAATCCAATTTCTGAGATAGTTGAATTTCTTGAAGCCACCTTGATTTACCTGTCCCTGTAAATCCAGTTTAGTTATGAATTTGTGTGTTTCTGACCATGAAGGAGTTTATCAGATTTAAACAATTAGATGATGTGTAAGAAATTTCAAATCCTAAAGTTTGATTGGATCTGTGTTTGTAATTTAGGTTTCTTACCATTCATTCTGTGCGTTCATCGGATCCCGCTTGATGTAGTCGGTGCTTCTGCATCTTTCAGATTTCATTCTATCTGAAGTTATATTATAAATTAATATATAATTTATATTTCATAATCACTCTTTGCTTGTGGTGAGACAAGTTTGTACCCCACCGGCACCATTGGACCAAACATTTTTAAAGTATCTCTTATAGCGTTCAGAATGTTCTAAGAACGAGATTCTAATAGTTCAATGGAAGTCAAAATCAAACTGTAATGTGGCACATATATATATATATATACATATATATATAAATAATATATTATCTTTGTTACAAAGATAAATACTTATTTATATCAATTTCTCGAAAATAAAAAAATAACATTTGATGGACGATTATACTAAACTATCAGGAGTACCCGGTGTTGCCCGCGGTGATGTTCTAATCCTCTTGGCATTTTGAAGAAATCAATTATTTTTTCTTTTTTTTCTGGGGGATAAAACACTTCCCTACACCCCGAAGGAAAATATTTAATATTGTAATCGAACACACACACACACACACACACACACACACACACACACACACACACACATAATAATCTGAGATCATTTTATGTTACCTTTCATATTGATACAAACACATGCAAACACATGCATATTGAGACAAAACTATAGAGCGATTTTTTTAATCTTTTTTTTTATCCAAAAAAAAATCGAATCGTGTATGTTTGTGTGTGTGTGTGCTTATGTGTGTGTGTGTTTATGTGTGTGTGTGTGTTTATGTGTGTGTGTGTGTGTGTGTGTGTGTGTGTGTGTTCATGTGTGTTTATGTATGTGTGTGTGTGTGTTTATGTGTGTGTGTGTGTGTGTGTGTGTGTTTATGTGTGTGTGTGTGTTTATGTATGTGAGTGTGTTTATTGGTATGTGCTCCTCCCCGACCCCCTGGTCACGGTGTACCTCCGAACCCCGAGAGGAGCCACGGCAAAAAAAATGTGTTATTCCGTGTCAAAATCAATATTGAAACCACACCAATGGTTATCAACAAACAAATAATGTATTAAAAATCACACAGGAATAACGATACAACAATGATAGCAATCAACAATACAATCAACACATCTTATGATGGTACCATCAGCTAGGGTAAGATAACTCACTGTGCTCCAAGTGAGTGAAAAGAACACTCCCCAATGTCTCTATAACTCAAAGGTGATCCCCTCCAGCGAGTGTCAGAGCGAGATCAAATCGAAACCCGAACCCCGTTCAGATGACGGGCCCGGTCACACTGCCAAAACAGCTCACAGGCGTAGGCGGCCGAAGCGGCATAAAGAGTCATGTGGTCCAAAACCGTGTCAGGCAATCTCACAGAGGAATGGGAAATCCAAAGGCGCCCTCCAGATATGAACGTTCACTGTTCAGTCGGCGAACCGCAAGTTAATCTTCAAACTCCGTGTTGCGCACACACATCCCCTACAGACGACAGGATGGTGACAGAACTGACGCGTAGCAAAGACCTTTTGCAATGAACAAAGCGCGAGGGTCAAAATGGCCGATGGCTCGTACTTGAGTCGAAACGACCCGGCGATGATTCGTCAGAATCCCAACGCCAAATCTGACCACGCAGGTTTCTCAATCCCAGCGGTAACACCTATCGCAGGAATTCCTTTCAAGGAACTCAAAGTTCACTCGCGACTTTTGTTCGACAATGCTCGCTACGGAGCTTGAAGCGACTCGCTTCTTGTCCGACTTCACTCGCCCCGCCTCCGTTTCTCTCCTCTTCTTCCTCCTCTTCCGGTTCCCGATCCGGTTTCCTGTTTCATTTAACATTAACATTTTTACCTTGTGACAATAATAATGGCTATCTCCCTCAAACAATAATAATACTACTACATAGAACCAGAAATGTTTCAAGGGGATGAAAACCACAACAACGGAAGTGACGAATCCGTAACACTTCCCCCCCTCAAGAAAGAAAGTTTGAACATAGTGAAAACTTTCTTTGTAGGCAAAATTCTTTAAACAAACAAAAGTAGACTCACACCCCAAATCATCAATTCCCATGAGCAACAATAATCAATATTTCCCAAAAATAAAGCAACAAAACTTCAAACAACTTACAGAGATTTCCAAAGTTAATTCACTCTGGACAAAGCATCAGCAACGACATTGTCCCTGCCCTTTACATGCTCAATTTCCAAGTTGAACCCCTGCAAAGCCAAACTCAATCTCATCAACCTCTGATTTTTATTTTTAGTTTCTTTTGAATGAAGGTTAAGGGGTTGTGATAAAAAATCCAAAGGCAAACAAATCTACAGCACTTTTTCCAGGAGGCTGAGCTGAGAGCCAGGTTCCATGGTTGTTGGGTGGTGAGGCCTGGAAGTATTCACTACATGGACGCCTTTAGGAACGTGTAGTTCACGGTTAATCCATGCAGGAAAGTTCACTACATGGACGCCTTTAGGAACGTGGCGTTCACGGTTAATCCATGTAGGAATCTTGGCTCGGCTGCTCCACAGCAATCAGTGCTTCAACTCTTCCTAACTTTCATAATAATCACGGTTGGACCGCTTGTCGCTGTAGTCACGTGAATAGCGGTCTCCTTCTCGGCCACTACCCTGATAATCATCCCTTCGGGAGCTGCCGTAACGCTGGGAGCCTCCATAGTAATATCGACTGCGGCCACCACCAAAACTACTACCCCCACCCCGGGAGCCATAGCCACCCCTGAAACTACCTCCACGTTTTCCTCCTCTGTAGCCCCCTCGACGCCTATGGCCTGCCTTCTCTACTGTTATGGTCCGACCCTCCAAATCCTTGCCACCCAAATCCTTTTCTGCATTTTTGGCGTCCTTTGTGTTTTCAAACGTGACAAAGCTAAACCCTCTTGACTTTTGGGTCTCCCTGTCTTTTATCAGCAGCACTTCCAAGAACGGTCCATATCTGCCGAAGACAGAGTCCAGAACATCTTCCATTGTGTTGAAGTTCAGTCCACTTACAAAGAGCTTGCCAACACTGCCTCCATCCCTGACTTGTGTGTGCTGACACTTAGTTTCAGGGTACTTCCTCTTCTCGTCAGGGTACAGGATGCTTCCTACTCATAACACGAGTCGTGGTACAGGATGGAAAGATACCCGGAATCTCCTGCTCTAACTGTGCAGTGTTATTTTCCATACTAGGCTTTTCAACAAACATCGGGTTACCAGAAACTTGACCACCGGCCAAATCATTCCCGATAACAAAAGATACTCCCTCTACAGGAAGAGTGGCTTGTAAACCTACGGTGACCGGTCCTGACACCAAATCAGACTCTAAATGGATGACATGAAGTGGAGCTTTAACACAGCCACCAACCCCCTCTAAACGAACACTAACACCAGTTGCCGTCTTCTCTGACAATGGCAAAATGCCCTCAAGCATCAAAGATTGATGTGCTCCCGTGTGCCTCAACATCCTAACAGGTCTCTGGTTAGTCAAGTCTCCATCCAGTGACACCAACCCATCTGAAATAAATGGTTTTTAACCCTTTTGAGAGCGATTTCTCACATTTGCCAATGCATTCGGAGTTGTACTAGTCTGACTCCGCTCCTGATTTTTCCTTTCCAGGGCATAACAGTGGGACATCGTCTCCAGGTTTCTTGCAAACAGCGCAAGTAGGCCCGGAGGAGAAACTTGTGGTTTGCCTCGAGACCCCCGGAAGATAGGTCTGTCTTGGAACTGTAGTCTTCTGATCCCTAAAAGTCGCGGTATCAGATTTGTCCTCTCTAGGCCGCCCCCATGAATTTTCGTTCTCCACACCGGATGTACCATAACTCCCCTGGCTAATTTTAGGCGAGAAGTTAGGTTTGTGGAACCCCATCCTGTGTGTCAAGGCATAGTCATCTGTCACGGTTGCTGCCTCATACAACTCTGGTACCTTCTTTTCCTCCAGATGTACTTTAATGTCCTCGTGGACACACTGTTTGAATTCCTCCACCAGGATCAATTGTCGCAACAGGTTGAAGTCTTTCCCAATCCCCTTCGAGTCACACCACCGATCAAACATGGTTTCCTTCATTCTGGCAAACGCCACATGGGTCTCACTCTCCCTCTTCCTGTCATTCCGGAATTTTTGCCGGTAAGCTTCAGGGACCAATTCATAGGCTTTGAGAATGGTTTTCTTCACTATCTCATAATCTGCACATTGGTCAATTGGTAGAGCCGAAAAAATATCCTGAGCTTTACCGACCAGAACACTTTGCACTAACATGGTCCAGGACTCCTCAGGCCATTTTAGCATTCGAGCCACTTTCTCAAAGTGTAAAAAAAAGTTTGCTACCTCCTTTTCATTGAAGGGTGGAACCAGCCTCACATGCCTACCAACATCCCAGGTGTTCTGACTAGTTGTCGAACTAGCCGGCATGGATGTTACCTCTTCCCGTTCTTCCATTATTTGCAGCTCCTTGAGTTTAAGTTCCCTCTGACACTACATGTCATGTTCCTTTAACTCCCTTTCGGCTCTTCGTTCCTCTGCCCTTTCCTTTTCTCTTCTTTCTTCGAGTTCCCTTTCAGTTCTCCTTTCCTCTGCTCTTCTCTCCTCGAGTTCACTTGCAGCTCTCCTTTCCGCTGCTCTTTCCCCTGCTCTTCTTTCTTCTGCTTTCCTTTCCTCTGCTTTTAACCTTTCCTGGCTCTGCAGTTGCATCTCTTTTCCGGAGCTCCACATTTTCTTTTTCCTCGGGTAACCAATCCAAGGTTACCTCTGTCCATGTTCTTTGTCCCACCAGAGATTCTACCACCAATGTCTGCATCTCTGCCTTCTTCATACTAACTCGGACCTCCAAGTTAAAATGTCTGGCCAATATGAAGAGTTCCGATTTTTTTAATGCTTGGAACTGTGCCTCATTAGGGGATGCCGCAAACTCTCCTGCGTCAAACACCATGGTGACTATTAGTTAGCACCTCTTAACCTTCACACAAAAATTTCCAAATCGTAGACTACATAGAACCAGAAATGTTTCAAGGGGATGAAAACCACAACAACGGAAGTGACGAATCCGTAATATTTTGTGTGTGTGTGTGTGTGTGTGTGTGTGTGTGTGTGTGTGTGTGTGTGTGTGTGTGTGTGTGTGTGTGTGTGTGTGTGTGTGTGTGTGTGTGTGTGTGTTTTACAGCCACTGCTTATAAATGCAAACCAATTGTGTACTATGTACGAATTATAATAGTTATTCACTCACAACAGCAGAACTTCATGAAATTAAGTCCAAGGTTGAAACTCGAATTCCATGCACATCACATCATCAATAGTCATCCTTATGGATTTAAATCCACAAAGTTCCCCCATCATGCCACCAGATCAACGGATTCATCTTACACATAAACACCAATGCCAGCAGGGTTAATCCACCGCTGCCCATCACGGCCATTTGTCCCATCAGGAGGGAACTGCTGGTCGGAGCAGGCGAGCGATGGTCGTTGCCGCGTCCTCGTCATGTCCGGAGTGGAGCGTGCGGAATGTTGCGCGGGAAAGCAGTCTCAGCTCAGCTGGACCAATGACGACGCTTCAACCGAGACCATTTTTCGTTGGATGTTCTTTAACACGGGTGCTCCTGATTGCCAGCCGTGCAAAGGTTTGGATTCTTAGGAGGTGCTGGGGGTGGCTATATATCGACCATCTGCAGGCATTGCTTCATGTTGGGTTTTTAATGGGATGTAAATTTATAGTATGAAATTTCGGGGTATATGGTCATTTTAAACCTGGGTTTTGTATATCCATCCAACTATTGTTTTCCACGGCCCAAACATCCTCTTCCCCAAGATTCATGCAAGGGCGTCGAGTGCGGCACTGACAAGGAGTGCAAGATCAGTACGGAGAGGTTGCCGCGATGTGTGTGCGCACCTGAGTGCGATGCCTCTTTGGCCGC
Source organism: Myxine glutinosa (assembly GCF_964187855.1). Classification (NCBI taxonomy): domain Eukaryota; kingdom Metazoa; phylum Chordata; class Myxini; order Myxiniformes; family Myxinidae; genus Myxine; species Myxine glutinosa. The sequence goes on from NC_136271.1 coordinate 14,717,294, forward strand.
TCAGGTGTGTGGCACTGATGGTACCACGTACCAGAACGAGTGCTTGCTGCGTTGGGCACGCTGCGACAGACAGAGACCATTGAGCGTTCAGTACACCGGCAACTGCAAGAGTAAGTGCTGCACTGAACCTGTGTTTCTACCTCCGCGACCAAAAGTGGACGAACGTTATGTTTTCACTCCTGTCTTGTTTGTTTTTGAACAGGATATCTCAAAAAGTTGTGGACGGATTTGGACGAAACTTGGTGGACCGGTTGGGTATCTGACGAGGACTATTCGAATAGATGTTGGTGACGATCTGAATATGGATTCAGATATAATAATTATTTAATTTTTTAAGTAATTCTTCACCATTGGGAGATCGGGCCAAATACGATACATAGCAGGATATCTCAAAAAGTTGTGGAAGGATTTGGACGAAACTTGGTGGACCGGTTGGGTATCTGACAAGGACTATTCGAATAGATGTTGGTGACGATTTGAATATGGATTCAGATATGAGAATTATTTAATTTCTTAAGTAATTCTTCACCATTGGGAGATCGGGCCAAATACGATACATAGCAGGATATCTCAAAAAGTTGTGGACGGATTTGGACGAAACTTGGTGGACCGGTTGGGTATCTGAAAATGACTATTCTATTCGATTTTGGTGAAGATCTGAATATGGATTCAAATATGAGAATTATTTAATTTCTTAAGTAATTCTTCACCATTGGGAGATCGGGCCAAATACGATACATAGCAGGATATCTCAAAAAGTTGTGGACGGATTTGGACGAAACTTGGTGGACCGGTTGGGTATCTGACAAGGACTATTCGATTAGATGTTGGTGAAGATCTGAATATGGATTCGGATATGAGAATTTTTTTTTTTTAAGTGCCTCTTCACCATTGAGAGATAGGGCCAAAAACGATACATAGCGCGATATCTCAAAAAGTTATGGACGGACTTGGACGAAACTTGCTGGACAGGTTGGGCGTGTGACAAAGAAGAATCGATTCCATTTTGGTGAAGGTCTGAATATGGATTCAGATATGAGAATTATTCAATTTCTTCAGTAATTCTTCACCATTGGGAGATCGGGCCAAATACGATACATAGCAGGATATCTCAAAAAGTTGTGGACGGATTTGGATGAAACTTGGTGGACCGGTTGGGTGTCTGACAATGACTATTCTATTCGATTTTGGTGAAGATATGAATATGGATTCAGATATGAGAATTATTTAATTTCTTAAGTAATTCTTCACCATTGGGAGATAGGGCCAAATACGATACATAGCAGGATCTCTCAAAAAGTTGTGGACGGATTTGGACGAAACTTGGTGGACCGGTTGGGTATCTGACAAGGACTATTCGATTAGATGTTGGTGAAGATCTGAATATGGATTCGGATATGAGAATTTTTTTTTTTTAAGTGCTTCTTCACCATTGAGAGATAGGGCCAAAAACGATACATAGCGGGATATCTCAAAAAGTTATGGACGGACTTGGACGAAACTTGGTGGACAGGTTGGGCGTGTGACAAAGAAGAATCGATTCCGTTTTGGTGAAGATCCGGATCCAGATCCGGCTAGTATAATTTTTTAAGTGATTCTTCACCATTGGGAGATGGGGCCAAAACTATGTATGGCATGTTGTAAAAATCAGATCTACAACATTGTCCCAATAGTAGGTTTAATTCAGAATCGATCTCTAGCAATACCTGTAAGAAATCAACAAGAATAATATCAGTATACCGTAATCATAGAAGTAATAATGAATTGGCAGTTGGTACAAGCAAGCCTGGAGCATCTAGCAATATGCACCATTCGAATATGCACTACTACACAGAATAAATGTCACAGGAATGAATCGGAGCGATGTCCGTCCGAGTTCTTATGGAGGCCCCTCAGTGGTCCGAGACAGCATAGCATCTGGGTTCAACTTAGACACAATTTCATTACATTCTCCCCTCCGTTAAAACTGCACTACCGCTCGGGCTGAAATCAAGCTAGCAAAGCATAGTAGCAGAGTAATCAGTTAGCAACGGTCCATGTCAGTCAGTCCAACCATAGCGGTCGGGGCGGCAAATTTCTCTCCCGGCGCGGGTCCGGTAAACACCGGGTACCACATCCCTGAGGCCAGAATCCCACGCATCGGAATGTCCGCCTAAATCGGGTGATGGCGGTAGCCCCACAAAACCATTCGGATTTGATGCATGTGGCGATGGGGAAGCCGGTAGATTCTCCATTGTCGGATCAACTGTGCCGTAAGCCAGCTCGTCAATATCGCCGCATGGGGCCAGATGGCGCTCCGAGACCGTAGACTCCCGTCCATTGGGTAACAGCACACGAGCGTGCTCGGGATTGGCTTGGAGAATGCGCACCTTGTCTACGAGCGGGTCATATTTACTCGTGCGAACCGCACGTTTGAGAAAAGCCGGTCCGGGCTCAGCAAGCCAGCCCGGCAGAGGACGGGTACTGCCCGAACACCGCGGGTAACGAAACATACGGTCGTGGGGAGTTTGATTTGTAGCGGTGCACAATAAAGTCCTGATCGAGCTTAACGCCCCGGGTAGCGACCAAGCCCATCGGTCCAGTCCTAGTCCGCGGGACTTAAGGCTCAGAGTAACGGCTCTCCATATAATGCCATTAAAACGTTCTACCTGTCCATTCGCCTGTGGCCTATATGGAGTAGTATAGCTAGAAGCGATATTATGCTGGAGCAAGAAGTTCCTCACATCCTGGGACAAGAATACCACGCCTCGATCGGTGTGCACATAGGCCGGATTCCCAAACATAGAGAACAAGTTCTGCAGACACCGAATAACCATAGCAGCAGACATATCGACGCACAGGAAAGCAAAAGGGAATCTGGAAAACTCATCAACTATCGTGAGTAGGTAACGAGAATTACTCGAAGCCGGTGAAGCCGGCAGGGGTCCTTTGAAGTCCATTGCTAATCTCTCCCACGGCCGAGTGGCCTGGACCAGCGTACCCATCGGAGGGTTGTAGAAGCGAGGTTTGAGTTCAGCGCAAACGGAACCAGTGCGACAAAGCCGACGAACATCCTCAACGGAATAGGGCAAGTTACGACTGCGCACATAATGAGCGAAACCCGTCATGCCGGGATGGCACAAGGTGTCATGAAGAATGCGCAGATCCTCAAAGGAGGTGAGACTCGCACAGCGCAGGCCGTGATAAAGCATCGGCAACGAGGTTATCTCGCCCCGGGCGATATTTGATTTTGTAACAGAAATCGGCGAGCTCAATCCGCCAGCGAGTGATTTTCTCATTCTTAATGCGTTGAGCATGTTGTGTGTCGTACATAAAGGCAACACTGTTGATCTATGATGATTTGAAAACATCGACCGAGCAAATATGGACGCGAACGCCTGATCGACTCGATGATGGCATATGCCTCCTTTTCGACAGACGAGTGTCTCCGTTCCGCGGAGGAGAGAGTCCTTGAAAAGAAGGCCATAGGTCGCCAATTGAGAGAGTGTAGCAGCAATCGCGTGATCCGACGCATCACTTTCCAAAACAAAGGACTTGTTTTCGTCAATCGTCGACACAGCAGCGCCAGCAATGTCGGACTTCAGGCCATGGAAAGCGGCCTTAGCAGCGTGACTCATGGGGAACGCATCGCAATCCACAAGTGGACGAAGCTTCTCGGAAAAATTTTGAACCCACTTAGAATAATGAGCAAACGGCCCGAGAGCGCGCTTCAAAGAAGCACGATCGTGGGGCGGGGCCATGTCGAGCAAGGGTCGCAGACGCTTCTTATCCGGAGCGATAGAGCCGTGGGTCACGGTGTACCCCAGGAGATCTATCGTTCGAGCAGAATAGCGACATTTAGCCTCGTTCATAGTCAGTCGATACTTGTGTGCAACCTTTAGGAAGCGCTTCAGATTAGTATCATGATGTTCTTTGTCGTACCCGCAAACCGTGAGATTATCCAGATAAACAAAGACACCGGTTAAATTCTCCTTAGCAATGAGGTCGTCCATAGCCCTTTGGAAGCACACAACCCCATTCGTGACCCCGAAAGGTAGCCGGGTGAACTGGTACAACCTCTGTCCGGATTCAAACCCAGTGTAGATGCGATCTGCCTCGGAGATGGGAATCTGATGATACGCGCTACGTAGATCGAGAGTGCTATATACCGAGTACTGTGCCACCTGTCGTACCAGAGAATCCATTCCCGGGAGTGAGTAGGCATCCGATTGGGTAAACCGATTAATCGTCTGCGAATAGTCGATTACCATGCATTTGCGGTGCGATTTGGTTCATACCACCAAACTTGGGCCCACCAAGGCGACCGACTAGGTTCTATAATACCTTCCTTTAAGAGCTGCGCAGTCTCTTCAGCAATGAATTGCATGTCAGCCCGTGAGTAGCATCGCGATTTAACAGCAACCGGCGTACAGTCAGTAGTCATATTGGGAAACAGCGACAGTGGCTCAATTTCCATCCCTGCAAGAGCACACACAGCAAGAGTATCAGCACCACCAAATACCATTTCCAAACGCCCATGTCGCCAGAGAAAATCGTGTCCTAGCAAAACTTCTGCACATAATGCTGGTAAGACCATTAAATGCACATCCGGAAACATTCGACCCTTAATCGCAAGCTTTAGTCGACATTCTCCCCGAGTGCTGAGCCATAGCCCTTGAGAAGCCATGAAGATTCTGCATTTTGTCCCGAGAATCGGCCAGCCATGCTTCTGAACAAGTCATAAATCGACATAAATATCAGTGGAGCCCATGTCGATTAAAGCATTCGCAAATTTTCCTTCAATCATGAGTGGAATGACAGCACTGGACAGGCCCGGTGGCCTTGCAGTAGTCGAGTCGTCGAGAGGTGGCGCTCGAGCCTCGCGTGTGGATCCGACGCCGCTAATGTCTTTCGTGTAGTCGAAGTCGAACGTGGGATGGTCGGGCTGTCGGTAGGGGTCGCTCGAGCCATGCGCGGAGATCCCTGCTGTCGTGTAGTCAAACTAGATCGTAGGTCGATCGTGCCGCCGCTAGAGCGTGCTCATGCCACGCGTGGAGATTCGACGCCGATCTGGAAGCCGAACCCGGAAGTGTGCTGGGCGGCGAAATAATTCCTGTCAAGGACGGTCGAGCCGCGTACCGTTGTGGTTGCGCGAGTTGTTTAGTCGGCGCGGTAAGCCTCATCAAGGTCGAGCGCTCAGCTCGGGGCCCATGGAGAGGGGTGATTCCAATCAAGGCCGCGCGAGGCGCCGATTGTTTAGCGGGCGAAGAGAGAAGCACATTCAGCATCGAGCGATTTCGCCGGCCCGGAGATGATCGACAAACTTTTGCAAAGTGACCTTTCTTTGAACACAAATGACACGTCGCCTCCTTAGCCGGACAAACTGACTTGAGATGGTTCCGATTCCCACAGAAATAGCACTTAGCGTTACTTCCTGGCTTGGGTCCAGCAGCGACGGCCGCTGTCACGCTCCAGTCGAGATCCTCGAGCACATCGGGTGTCTCCGATTCCGGCAAAGATGCAGCAGCCGCTTGCTCAGTGGTAGCTCTCTCTGGTCGTGTCGGTCGGGTTAATCCTGCAGACGTATGGACGGTCATACGCGTCGGCTTGTTTCTGCGCTTCGTTGTATAGAAGAGATAGCAGAAGAGCTTTTTCTAGTGTCAGATCTTCTTCTTCAAGTAATCTTTGTCTGATGACTGGTGACCGGATGCCAGAAACAAAAGAATCCCGCACAAGATCATCACAAACTTGTGCATGGGTGCATGTCTCGGTAGTACAGTCCTTCAGTAATCGGCGGAGGTCTTGAGCGAACTGGTTGATGGTCTCCGTGGGTTCTTGTCGTCGAGTCGCAAGCAGATATCGGGTGTAGACCACACTCCGGGTTTTGATGTAAATACGTTTCATTTCTTCCACAGCAGTATCGTACGTTGCGCACTGAGAAATGGACGTGTACACAGTATGATTAACTTTGGAGTGCAACAACGCCAGCTTCGTGACATCGGTGAGTGCGTCCTGCGCATCCAGGTGACTGGTCAGTAGCTTTAACCAGTGTAGCAGTTGTGCAGACGCGTCCGGAGCTTGGGGGTCCGCGCCAAAGATTGGAACTTGTATCAGCTTATGAGCCATGTTGTTCTCGTTCAAGACGAAGAGAAGATTCTGAATTAATTGTTGTAAAAATCAGATCTACAACATTGTCCCAATAGTAGGTTTAATTCAGAATCCATCTCTAGCAACACCTGTAAGAAATCAACAAGAATAATATCAGTATACCGTAATCATAGAAGTAATAATGAATTGGCAGTTGGTACAAGCAAGCCTGGAACATCTAGCAATACGCACCATTCGAATATGCACTACCACACAGAATAAATGTCAGGAATGAATTGGAGAGATGTCCGTCCGAGTTCTTATGGAGGCCCCTCAGTGGTCGGAGACAGCATAGCACCTGGGTTCAACTTAGACACAATTTCATTACATGGCATGATATTTCAAATACGAGGGTCAGACAGAGCGAGGGGTTAGGGAGGGGAGAATGTCCTCGCAATTTTCCTTCCACGGGGAATCCTGTCCTAAAAATCTTAATCTTAGTGTGTACAAATGTCGCATTAAATTTGAGGTGTACCATTGATTTCACGAGGAAAGGGGAACAGTAATTTATATATATAGCTGGAGAGAGATGAACCATGATCAACGAAGTTAAATAGAACATAAAACCAGCAGGTATGAAGTGTTTGCACAACAAAAACTACATGGTTAACGTCATGAGGTGGAAACTTACAACTACTACTTTTTTAATGACCCCAATTAATCCCAGTTTCTTATGGGTTTGGAGAAGGGGAAGTTTGGCATAGTCGGTCAAGAACTGGTTGGCCAGGCCTGACATTTTGCAAAGTACCATGGGGAGCATAGGAGGTTCAGAAGGGCCATCAGAATATGATCACCTGAAATACAATGACATGAGAAGACGATGAACAAAATATAGTATACTAGGAAGAGTACTCATTCCAAGTGACGGGAAATGTAAGTAAAAGTATCCCCCTCCTCTCTCTCCCTGCCCTTCTCCCCCTCCCCCTTGTCCCTCCCCTCTCTCCCTCACTCTTCTCCCCCACAGCCCCCACACTCCCGGTCCCCTTCCACACCCCTCTCTCTACCACTCGCCTTTCTGCCACTCCCCTGTCTCCCCCACTCCTTTTCCTTCCCCACTCTGCCTCTCCCCACTCCAGCCTCTCTCCCACTCCAGTCTCTCCCCCAATCCCTGTCTTTCCCCCACTCCTTCCTCCCCCCACTCTCTCTCCACAGTTCCCTGTCTCTCCCCCACTCCCCTGTCTCCCCCACTCCCATCTCCCCCACTCCCTGTCTCTCCTCCACTACCTTGTCTCTCATCTCCCCCACTCCCTGTCTCTCCCCCACTACCCTGTCGCTTCCCCACTGCCCTCTCTGCTGCTACCCTGTCTCTCCCACTCCATTCTCCCCCTACACTCTCTCCCCACTCCCCTGTCTCTCCCACTCCCCTGTCTCTCCCACTACGCTGTCTCTCCCCCACTACGCTGTCTCTCCCCCACTACGCTGTCTCTCCCCCACTACGCTGTCTCTCCCCCACTACGCTGTCTTTCCCCCACTACCCTGTCTCTTCCCCACTCCCCTCTCTGCTACTCCCCTGTCTCCCCCACTCTCTCTCCCCCACTCCCTCTCTCCCCCACTACGCTGTCTCTTCCCCACTCCCCTCTCTGCTGCTCCCCTGTCTCCCCCAATCCTTTCTCCCCCACTCTCTCTCCCCACTCCCCTGTCTCCCCCACTCCCTGTCTCTCTCCCACTACGCTGTCTCTTCCCCACTCCCCTGTCTCCCCCAATCCTTTCTCCCCTCGCTACATGTCCATGCTCTATCTTTTTTAAACGGATTTAATTACCTTTTCTTTTTTGCCTTCGCTATTCAGTTTGTTCTTATATTCCATATCTGATGTACCAAACTCGTTACTGAGCATCTGTGCTGCCAAAACAGCTTCCTGAACAATGGCTAAACTGGGTGTTTTGCCATTGCCTTTTCCAGCAGTAGTTTGGGCAAGGATTTGTAAATTTTTTTCAGGATGCCGGTGATAGCTCACCCTCTCTTCGTGAAGGACACCATGGGGGTCATTAACATCCATCAACTAATGCCGGAAGACGGAACGCCCAGTTTAACGTCCAAAGGAGGGCCGACACACATTGATGATTTACCCAGTCTGTGAAGAACCAGGATTACAGCTTATATCTGCGTCGGGATTCAAACCCAGGCTAGACAGGTTAGAGGAGAGTGTGCATACCTCAGAGGTCATCCTGCCAGCCGAGGTCATCCCTTAACGCCAATCACAGTGCACCTAGCCTCATACCAGCCAATCAGCGTAACCGCGAACGGACGAATGGACAGCCACTTCTCTTTTATATATATGATGCAATTTTATCATTGTTTCCTAGCATCAGAATCAAGAGTTCCAATGGGAACGCGAACAGACCGTATTATTATCCACGGATTAAGTTTAAGTATGTATGTGTGCTTAATTATTTATGTGGGAAGATGAAGAGACGTATTCAAGGTGTTCAGCAACTCCTTGTACAACTTCAAACTTTCATAACTTTTGACGTATTGTAATGGTCGCAAGTTGCTCCGGTTGCCAGGTAGAGTCTGAGACGTCCTATCAACATGACTGCAATGGTCGATCATTCTGGGGTCTTCCTCGCCGATCACGTGTCCAAAAGCCATGATGTCATGCAAATTGATAATCCGAATCAACCGAGTGTCACGCCGATGAGGCACCACACGTCCGAGCGAGCCTGATGTGTGACGCAGTCCAGGTGTACAGTGTTGACTCAGGGTAGCCAATTATCCCTTAATGGGTCTTTCTTTCAATCATATAAGGAGAACCACGACAACCAGGATTCACCCCCCGAGACCAGGTATGTTTATTAAAGTGTAAATGATGGCATAGGGGAAGGACACAAAATAAGCAATCAACAAATAAACAAGAAGACGTCATGCAGAGCACGATACTTGCAAAATCCACCCCTCCCCCCCCCCCCCCCCCTGAAAAAATGTTGCAATTGATCCAGCAAATTGTCCATTACATCAAGATAAAAATTGACGATCTTGATCAAAGCTCGGAGGATGAAATAGGATAAAAAGTGACAATTTTTCAGATGAAAATTGTTGATTTTAGAAGTTTGACCTTGAGTTTACCTTTGACATTTTGACCTCCAAAATAGGTGGATTCCCTATTTAGTGACTCGCTGTTCTATTTCCAAGTCAATCAGATAAAAATTGATGATTTTTCAGATGAAAATTGATGATTTTGGAAGCTTGACCTTGAGTTGACCTTTGACCTTTTGACCTCCAAATAGTTGGTTTTCCTATTTAGTGACGATATGCAAATGCTGTTATATTTTCAAGTCAATTGGATGAAGATTTATGGTTTTTCAGATGAAAATTGATGATTTTGGAAGTTTGACCTTGAGTTGACCTTTGACGTTTTGACCTAAAAAAAGTCGTTGGTTTCCCAATTCAGTGAGGCAATATGCAAATGCTGTTCTATTTACAAGTCAATCGGATGAATATTGACAGTTTTTTAGATGAAATCTAATGATTTTGGAAGTTTGACCTTGAGTTGACCTTTGACCTTTTGATCCCAAAATAGTTGGTTTCCCTATTTAGTGACTCGATTTGCAAATGCTGTTTTATTTTCAAGTCAATTGGATGAAAATTGATGGTTTTTCAGATGAAAATTGATGATTTTTGAAGTCTGACCTTGAGTTGACCTTTGACGTTTTGACCTAAAAAAAAGTCGTTTGTTTCCCAATTCAGTGAGGCAATATGCAAATGCTGTTCTATTTTCAAGTCAATCGGATGAAAATTGATGGTTTTTTCAGATGAAAATTGATGATTTTAGAAGTTTGACCTTGAGTTGACATTTGATCTTTTGACCTCAAAAATAGTGGGGTTCCCAAATCAGTGAGGCACTTTTTTTTTCTTTTTTTTTTTTTTTTTCTTTTTTTCTTTTTTTTTTTTTTTTTTTTTTTTTTTTTGTTTGTATACAAGATCGAGGCTCGTGAAAGAGCGAAAATTAATCACACAGAAAGACAAACAGACACATAAAACAAATAACATCGGGAGCAGTAGACAAGATGGGGAGAGAGGGGGAAGGACACAAACACAACATTTGAGAGCAGGGACCGAGAGACATGGAGACATCGAGAGATCTGTGGGAGGGAGAGGGCTTTGGGGGGGAGGCATGTGAAGGGGGGAGGCATGTGAAGGGGGGGAGGCATGTGAAGGGGGGGGGTGGGAGAGGTATAAACATATGGACACTGCCAGGATTTCCAGGAAATAAGTTGGAATTTCAAACAAGGTGGATCTGGGGTGAATTAGTGGGGGTAGAAAAGATCAAGGTTATGGATGGGGGAAGATAAGAGATGGTGGTGAACAGCTGTTTTAAAGACCTGGAGGGAGGAGAGGGATTGAAGGGAGTGTGGGAGTTTGTTCCACAGGCGGGAGAAAAGAGGAATGAAAGAGTGAAGGTGAGCAGAGAGCCGAGATTTCGGCAGTTTAACCATCAGAGGGTTGCTGGCAGATCTTGTGCGACCTGTAGGAATATTTGGGGGACAGAGCACGGAGAGAGCTGGGGGAGCAAGGCCGGAGAGGAGTCGGTAGAAGACAGAAAGACCACCTACCTGCCTGCGGTGAGTGAGTGAAAGGCCCTCAGAGATAGCTTCATCGCGGGAGATTCCAATGATTTTGAAAGCTTTGGATTCAACAGCGTGAAGCCGAGCCAGGTGTGAGGCAGGAGCACCAGCCCATAGGGGAGAACAGTATTCCATTGAGCTGCGGATGAAAGCCTTGTATGTGGTGAGGAGCTCATCAAGATAACATCAAGATCCAGCACCACCACTTATAACATCAAGATCCAGCACCACCACTTATAACATCAAGATCCAGCACCACCACTTATAACATCATGATCCAGCACCACCACTTATAACACTGATCATTACACAGCAAGTCTCTCTCCTGTCATCCTCCCTTGTCTCAGGTGTGCTCAGGCTCTCAGGTCTCAGGTGTGTCTCAGGTCTTGATCAGGTGTGCCGAGGAAGGACTTCGCACGACGGAGGATGCCCAGTCGGCGACTGGCTTTGGAGGCCAGCTTGGAAATGTGGTTTTCCCAAGAAAGATCATGGCAGATAGTGAGACCCAAAAGCTTGAGTGACAGAACTTCTTGGAGAGGATTGTTGAGAAAGTAGATGGGAGGGTTGTCCAGTCGATCTTTTCGGAGAGACATAGTAAGAGAGTGAGATTTGGCAGGATTGAAAGACATGTTCCACTTGTTTGACCAGTCTGTGATTTTGTCCAGGTCTTCAGAGAGTGAGGAGGCTGCAGACTGCCTATCTGAGGGAAGAGGAATGGAGCGGCAGAGAGTGGAGTCATCAGCAAAGAGATAGAGAGGATTTTCCAGAGAGTCAGAGAGATCATTGATAAAGACCAGAAAAAGCACAGGGCCCAGCACACTTCCTTGGGGAACTCCAGCCTGAACAGGAAGGGGAGATGAGAGAAATCCATTCAGGGCCACACGTTGACTACGACCAGAGAGGAAGTCCGCAAGCCATGCATGGAGATTTCCATGGATACCATAGGAGGAGAGTTTGGTGAGCAGAGCTGGGTGCCAGACCGTATCAAAGGCCCTTGATATGTCAAGGGAGACAGCTCTGATTTCCTGTTTGGCATTCAGGACCTCCATCCATTGTTGAGACAGCAGAAGCAGCATGTCCAGAGTAGAGTGACCTGGTCTGAAACCAAATTGATGATCAGAGATCAAGCCATTGGAGAAGAGGAAAGATTTCATATCCGAAGCAATGATGGATTCCATGACTTTGCTGATAATTGGGAGCAGGCTGATTGGTCTGAGCAGGCTTTGCAAATGCTTTTCAATTTTCAAGTTAATCGGAAGACAATTGACGGTTTTTTAGAGGAAAATTGATGATTTTGGATGATTGACCTTGAGTTGACCTTTGACCTTTTGGTCTCAAAAATAGTTGGTTTCCCTATTTAGTGACTCAATCTGCAAATGCTGTTCAATTTCTAAGTCAATCGGATGAAAAATGGCGATTTTAGAAATTGGACCTCCAGATGGCCTTTGACTTTTGACCTCAAAATCAATAGTCTTCTCAATTGTGACGAACTCCACAACTTGGTGAAGTTTCGTGATGATCAGTTTAGAACTGTGACCTGTAGGCGAGTGACAAACAGACAAACAAACAGATAGAATAACAAACGCAACCGACCAATATACTTGAAAATCTTCAATTTTGCAAGTATTGAAGCAACTAACACTATCCCCTTACCCACTAACGGCATACTCGCCCACATTACCAATCAAAGAAACAAACGGGAACCTTAAATAACTATGTCCTTATCGGGCCTAATTCATCACACTATGATAGAGAGATTGGGGGGGGTAATGACAGAACACAAAGAAAGTTGTGGGTAATAGTTGTGGGTCGTCCGATAGTCTGGCAGATGTGCCCAGCCTGTCGCTCCGCCAGGGTCCTTGGCCATGGAGGAGAGGGAGAAAGATAGCGAGAGAGACGTGGCTCTGGCTCGGTAGTGTGCGTGACCCAGGCGTTTCACCCGAGCATCTTCTCCTCTCTCCTCGATGTCGAGTCACCCCATTCCTCGGGCAGGTGCGTCATCCATGACGTGCCAGGCCACTCCCCTCTCACTCACCATTGGGCGGCTGTCAGCTTTGTCCATTTCCAACCTAAACTACTGAGCCAAGGCCTATTACACACTTAAAATAAACATAAATGGTGGATTCCAAAGATTAAACATCAATAAATGGGGCCAAACAGGTTGATAATTTTAGAAACAGACATAGATGGGCATACGTCCTCTAACTATTACACAAGCGACGCATATCTAATATCACGATTAATTATTTTAAGCTTATGCGAGACATTTACTTTGAGCAAATAACTATGCTGTATTAAGCATATTTAACCCACTAAGAGTCATTTCCACAACAGTATGTACAGTCACGTGAAAAAGTAAGTACACCCCATGTAAAGTTTTGACTTTTTCAACATATTTCAACATACAGCTATTTGATCTTCATTTCAAAAATATTGAAAGATAAAGGTGATATAATATAACAAATATCATGAAACATTTACATTTTGTAGTCCATTGTGTAATTTAAATCGACAGAAATGAAATTTCGCATGTGGAAAAAGTAAGTACACCCTTTTTTTTTTTCTTTTTTTTTTTTTTTTTGTATACAAGATCGAGGCTCGTGAAAGAGCTAACATTAATCACACAAAAAGACAAACCGACACACAAAACACAAAAAACAAGGGGAGCGGCAGACAAGATGGGGAGAGAGGGGGAAGGACACAAAAGAGAGGGGGAAGAGGGGGAAGGACACAAACACAACATTTGAGAGCAGGGACATCGGGAGGACTTGGGGGGAGGTGGGAGAGGATTAAAACATATGAACACTGCAAGGACTCTGGGGTGAATTAGCGGGGGTAGAAAAGATCAAGGTTTTCGATGGGGGACGATAAGAGATGGTGGTGAACAGCTGTTTTAAAGACCTGGAGGGAGGAGTGGGATTGAAGGGAGTGGGGGAGTTTGTTCCAGAGGTGGGAGAAAAGGGGAATGAAAGAGTGAAGGTGAGCAGAGAGCCTAGACTTTGGCAGTTTAACCATAAGAGGGTTGCAGGCAGATCTTGTGCGACCTGAAGGAATATTGGGGGGACAGAGCACAGAGAGAGCTGGGGGAGCAAGGCCGGAGAGGAGTCGGTAGAAGACAGAAAGACCACCAACCTGCCTGCGGTGAGTGAGTGAAAGGCCCTCGGCGTTGACTACATCGCAGGAGATTCCAATGATTCTGAAAGCTTTGGCCTCAACAGCGTGAAGCCGAGCAAGGTGTGAGGCAGGAGCACCAGCCCAGAGGGGGGAACATTATTCCATTGAGCTGCGGATGAAAGCCTTGTATGTGGTGAGGAGCTCAGGTGTGCCAAGGAAGGACTTCGCACGATGGAGGATGCCCAGTCGGCGACTGGCTTTGGAGGCCAGCTTGGAAATGTGGTTTTCCCAAGAAAGATCATGGCAGATAGTGAGACCCAAAAGCTTGAGCGACAGAACTTCTTGGAGAGGATTGTTGAGAAAGTAGATGGGAGGGTTGTCCAGTCGGTCCTTTCAGAGAGACATTGTAAGAGTATGAGATTTGTCAGGATTGAAAGACATGTTCCACTTGTTTGACCAGTCTGTGATTTTTGTCCAGGTCTGCAGAGAGTGAGGAGGCTGCAGACTGCCGATCTGAGGGATGAGGAATGGAGCGACAGAGAGTAGAGTTGTCAGCAAAGAGATAGAGAGGATTTTCAAGAGAGTCAGAGAGATCATTGATGAAGACCAGAAAAAGCACAGGGCCCAGAACACTACCTTGGGGAACTCCAGCCTGAACAGGCAGAGGAGATGAGAGAAACCCATTCAGGGCCACACGTTGACTACGACCAGAGAGGAAGTCCGCCAGCCATGTGTGGAGATTTCCATGGATACCAAAGGAGGAGAGTTTGGAGAGCAGAGCAGGGTGCCAGACCGTATCGAAGGCACGTGAAATGTCAAGGGAGACAGCTCTAATTTCCTGTTTGGTGTTGAGGACCTCCATCCATTGTTGAGAAAGCAGAAGCAGCATGTCCAGAGTAGAGTGACCAGGTCTGAAACCAAATTGATGATCAGAGATCAAGCCATTGGAGAAGAGGAAAGATTTAATATCTGAAGCAATGATGGATTCCATGACTTTGCTGATAATTGGGAGAAGGCTGATTGGTCTGTAGTTGCTGGGATCTGTTTTTGCACCTTTTTTGTGCAAAGCGGTGATGTTGGCTGATTTCCAAGCAGATGGCAGATGACCTTGAGCAAAAGAGAGGGTGAAGAGAACAGAAAGAGGGAGTGAAAGAGCAGAAGAACATGATTTTAGGACCCGTGGGCTGATGCCGTCAGGACCAGTTGCAGAATCAGAGTCGAGGGTTGACAGAAACTTTTCCACCTTGTCAGGAGGAAAGGACACAGAGTCCAGGAGCAGCTGGGTACGACTGGGTACGGTGGGTACAGAGAGGGATGGGTTTGGGACACAAGATTTAGAGGCAAACACAGAGTTGAGGCATTCAGCTTTTTCACGTGCGGAGTCAGCTGTTAAGCCGTTTGAGGTGAGGGAGGGGATGGAGGGGGAACAAACACCAGAAACAGATTTGACCAGACGCCACCAGGATTTGGAAGAGGGAGACAGATAAGAGAGTTCGGTCTTGAGAATGGTGAGATATTGTTTCCTGGCTCTCCTGAGGGTGGACACACACTTGTTTCGGGCTTTGTGAAAGGAAATGAGATTTCCTTCCGTTGGATTTGCTTTCCAGGAGACGAAAGCAAGTTGTTTCAGGGCAACAGCCTCACCACAAGATTCCGTGTACCATGGATGGGAGGAAGGGTATGACAACTGAAGACGAGATGGTATAAATCTGTGCATGAGAGAGAGCAATTTACTTTGAAAGAATTCCCAGGATGAGTTGATGTCAGAGGCGGTAGAGATGGGAGACCAGTCCAGATGATTGATGGCTGCTTGAAGACCGTGCCAGTTGGCCTGAGTGAAATGCCAGACTCGTCGACGCTGAGGAGGCTCTCTGAGAATGGTCAGAGAGATGTCCACTTTGACAAGCACATGATCAGATGAGCCGATTGGAGCAGAAGAAGAGCAGCAGACATTTTCAGGGAAGTTTGTCATAACCAAATCCAGAAGAGAAGATGCTCCGTTGACTGAGATCCGGGTCGGGAAATTGACAGATTGTGTCAGTCCCAGTGAGTCGCAGAAGTCCTTTGCTGAAGAGCCATGGCTGGTGAGAGAGGTACCCACACCCAGCCAACTGGCATGGTGACAATTGAAATCACCACATATGAGGAAGAGAGAGTTGGGATGGGTAGATAGAAGTTGGTCCATATTATCAGACAGTGAGATGTAGATGGAGTCATCGCTGATTGGTGGACGGTACAACACACATATGAACAAAAGGTGGGAGCGAAGGGGAAGCCGTAGCCAAAGGTATTCCTGGGGGTGAGGTGGAGAGAGGGCAGTGGAGGGCAAGTGAGGAAGAGAGTTTTTTATAAAGATAGCAACCCCACCTCCAGGACGAGGCTCAGGTCTATCATACCGGAGGAGGGAGTAACCTGGGAGAGATACCAAGGCATCAGAGACATCATGAAGGAGGAAAGTTTCTGTTAAGCAGATCACATCTGGTTTGTCAGAAGCAACCTGTATGGAGAGGTCAGTCAAGTTTGAGCGAAGGCCCCGGATGTTTGAGGTCCATACCGTTAATGAAGAGGAAGGGGGAGCATCGGGTCCAGAACAGGGGGAGGGAGGGGTAGGGTAAGATGTGGAAGAGGAGGAAGAGGTAGGGAGAGCTGTTGAAGGTGTGTCAGAGATTTCAGAATAGCTTGGAGAAAGGGAAGAATGGGGCGGACAAAAGGTTTGATGGAGATTGGGTGAGGCACAGTGAGGTGTTATTTGAGGAGGGGGAAGAGCCAGGCAGAAGGTTTGGGGAGATGAAGGTGAAAGTTGGAAGGAGGAAGAAGCAGGGAGGATGCTTTGAGGAGGAGGGGTGAGAGGGGAGTCTAGGAGGGGAGGAGCGAGGGAGAGTCTCGGAGGGGAGGAGTGTGGGAGGAGTTTAGGAGGGAGGGGAGGGAAGGGGCAAGGGGGGAGATTTGAAAGGGATGGGTGATGGGGAGGATTTGGAGGGGAGGGGTGAGATTGGATTTTGAAAAGTGTATGATTCATGGGAAACGAACATTTTTTGCAAAATGAGTTTGAGACCTTCGAGTCAAAAATACGTTTGAGGACACTGGAGGAGGGATGGAGTTCTGGATAGTTTAGGGAATGTAGAAAGGAGGAACTGTAAGAGATGGTATTATATATATTTTTTGGAATGAATAGATTTGGTGAGCAAGACGAAAGCATCCTTTTGTAGGAAAAGAAGAAAAGGGTGTTATAATATATGAGAGAAAATAGTTGTTCAGGGGAGAGATTATACATTTCTAACCGCGTGATCGCGAACGAAGAACGAACGAACAAAAAGAACAACAAATAAACGAATAAGACCTGGGAAGGAAATGTTTTTTTGGGGGGGTTTTTTTTTTTTTTTTGTGAGTACAGATATTAAACAAGGAGGTACGGGGTGAACGACTGGTACGAAACAGAGAACGAAAATAATTTCAGCGCATTCGACGAATCGCTGAGAGAAAAACAAACCACAAGGTCGGAGACGGTACGGTAGTCTAAGCCTACGAGTACTAGGCCGCAGAATACTCGATACCATTAACCGACGATTGTGTATACATGTACGAAAAATTAGCACCGAAAATTTTCCAAAAGATACGCTTTAGGTGCATACACCGAAAGATAGATACAGTCCCGACAAAAACACAATTGAGAAATATCACTTAGCTTCGAAAACGTGAGCGCATGGAGCAGCTTCGAAAAGACGTAACCTCCCCAAGGTCCTAATAGGTGGTATTTCCCCCTTTGGCAGAAACAACCTCAAGTAGGCGTTTCTTATAACTGTCTACCAGTCTCTGACATCGACTGGAAGAAATTTTTGCCCACTCCTCCATGCAGAATTATTTCAGCTGTGCGATGTTTGAGGGGTTTCTTGCATGCACAGCTCGTTTCAAATCCCCTCACAACATCTCGATGGGATTTAGATCCGGGCTTTGACTTGGCCATTCCAGAACCTCCATTTCTTTCTTTTCAGCCGTTCCTTGGTGGATTTACTGGTATGTTTAGGGTCATTGTCATGTTGCAAGGTCCACCTTCGGTTGAGCTTCAACTTTCCGACAGATGGCCTCACATTATCCTCAAGCACCCTCTGGTGCAATGAAGAATTCATAGTGGATTCTATGATGGTGAGCTGCCCAGGCCCTGATGCAGCAAAGCTGCCCCAAACCATAATATTTCCACCACCATGCTTTACAGTTGGTATCAGGTTCTTGTAGTCAAATGCTGTCTTTGGTTTTCGCCAAACATGTCTTCTGATACTGTAGCCAAATAGCTCTACCTTTGACTCATCTGTCCAGAGCACATTGTTCCAGAAGTGCTGGTCTTTACCTCGGTGTTCATTGGCAAACTTTAGTCTTGCCCTGATGTTCTTTCTGGACAGCATAGGTTTCCTCCTGGCACACCTCCCATGTAGATCAAATTTGTGCAGCCTCTTTCTAATGGTAGACTCGTGCACTTTGACATCAACAGTGGCAAGAGCTACCTGCAGATCCCATGATGACATTCTGGGGTTCTTAGAGACTTGTTTCAGTTGCTCTCGCAAGTTCAGCTCTTCTTGCGGTCTGCTCTCGGGCTGAACTTGCTGGGGCGGCCTGGCCTGAACAAGTTGGCAGTTGTTTGGAATCTTCTCCACTTGTAGATGATCTTCCGGACAGTCGAATGATTGATTTCAAATTGTTTGGAGATCTTTTTAAATCCCTTCCCAGACTCGTAGGCATCTATAACCTTCTTTCTGAAAGCCTCAGAGAGCTCTTTTGATCTAGGCATGGTGACGCCGCACACTTCAACAACAAAGAGCAAACCAAACTAAATGTCTGAGGTTTAAATAAGACAGGTTCCTCCAAGATCCCCTCTAACGATGTTCTAATCATTTGCACCTGAGCTGGTGCACCTGATTCTAATTTTAGGTATTTGAAGTGGTGATAAATGTAGGGGTGTACTTACTTTTTCGACATGCGAAATTTGCATTTATGTTTATTTAAATTACACAATGGTCTACAAAATGTAAATGTTTCATGATATTTGTTATATTATACCTTTATCTGTCAATATTGTTGCAAATGAAGATCAAATAGCTGTATGTTGAAATATGTTGAAAAAGTCAAAACTTTACATGGGGTGTACTTACCTTTTCACGTGACTGTATGTGTTCTGACTTAGTTATGTGGGAAGATGAAGAGGAATATTCAGGGTGTTTATAAAGTTCTTACGCAACTTTAAACTTTAACAAGTACAGATACATTCAAAGTACACCGCCCCCATGCCAAATAATTAAATATCCTACAGCGCGGCATTGCCGGGGCGCCTCCGGCGCCCGGCAATACCACAGTGCATCTCATTGAGGCTGCATTGGGAGAGAGAGGTGTACACTAATTGATTGATTAATTGTATAATTTAAATCAATAAAAGATTATCACAAAATATTTTCTTAATCAATTGGCTAATAGCATAACTAAACCACTCGTGCTTCATCCGAAGATGTATCTTTTAGAAATTTAATGAAATAAGTCATTAATAAAAAATTAAATAATTAACTGATTAATCAATAAATAATTAATCGATTAAATGATTAATCAATAAATCAAAAATATCCTTGACAGCCACATCACTTGGTCACTGTCATGTCCAAATATTAGCTTCCCAGCTCAAAAGGTGCCTGAGATATTGGCCAAATGAGAAAGAAAATAAATAAATGATTAATAATGAAAAGAAATAAATAATAATCAATAAAAAATTAAATTATTAATCAATTCGGTCACAGAACACACATCAACCACCACTATTTCATCAGAATCTGTAACCGATTTTTTTTTTTGTTGTTGTTGTAATTAATCGAATAATTAAATAATTAATCGATTAATTGATTAATCAATAAATCAAAAATATCCTTGATAGCCACATCACTTGGTCACTCATGTCCAAATATTAGCTTCCGAGCTCAAAAGGTGCCTGAGATATTAGTCCGGCAGCTAAGCTAAATATAACATAACAATTGTGCATTTTGGGAGGAAAGCACCAAATTTGGCACACTAGTAGACTATCATATTATGAAAAGATCTGGATATTGGGCCATAACAGATTCAGAGATTTGATTTTTGCAAGATTTGCAGATTTGCAAGCTGATATTGCAACGCCAGGGACGGCCGACTCCTTCCTGCGAGCTGCCCACGTCACCCGCACAAGAAGAGCTCATCAAATCACTGCAGCGGCACTGCACATCCTGCAACACTGTGCGTATGAACGCCACTGTATGACATATGCTGATGATGCAGAAGACCTGCCTGAGTTCGAAGACTGGTGTCACCAGAGAGGAGAAGACATTCCCAACTTTCAGTACTGGGCAACTGTGCTGGAACTAGAGATGTTGGTGCTGGTGTACGTGCGTTCTCTGCGGCAGGCTTCATTTGAAACCACCTTGGACACCATCGATCACACCATCCTCCTCACCCGACTTGAAACCACCTTTAACATTACCGGCACTGCCCTCTCTTGGATTAAATCATACCTCTCTGACAGACGTCAGTTCATCTCCATCAATAACTGCAAATCCCCCACTGCTCCCCTCCCCCAAGGTGTCCCCCAAGATTCAGTTCTTGGCCCCCTCCTCTTCATCCTTTACCTGTCCCCCCTCAGTCACTTAATCCGCCGTCATGGTCTCCAATTCCACTGCTTCGCCGATGACATCCAGCTTTTCATCTCCACCAAGTCCATCTCCACCGCCACCCACTCTATCCTGACAAACTGCATCACTGAAATAAAATCCTGGCTTCAAATCAACTTCCTCAAACTTAACTGTGATAAATCTGGAATAATCATCATTGGCCCAAAAACGCTCACCAGGTCCACCCATAACTTTGCCCTCAACATCGACGGTTTCCCAGTATCCACCTCCCCTCACATCCGGAATCTTGGCATCATCTTTGACCAAACCCTCTCCTTCGACAAATACACTAAACAGATCACAAAGACAGCCTTCTTTCACCTGAAAAACATCGCCCGTCTCCGTCCATCCCTCTCCTCCGTGGCTGCAGAAACCCTCATCCACGCCTTCATCACTTCCCGTCTGGACTACTGCAATAGCCTCCTTTATGGTTCACCCTCAACAATCACCAATAAACTCCAATACATTCAGAACTCCGCTGCCCATCTACTCACCCATTCCCGGACCCGTGACCACATCACCCCCGTCCTTTACAAGCTTCACTGGCTCCCCATCTCCCAGAGAATCCAGTACAAAATCCCCCTCTTGACCTACAAAGCCCTCCATAACCTGGCCCCATCCTACCTGGCTGACCTCCTCTCCAGACACACTCCCACCCGCAACCTCCGCTCTGCTGGTACCAACCTCCTGACCCCCCCCCCCCCCCCCATCCGGACCAAATTTAGATCCTGGGGGGACAGGGCCTTCTCCATCGCTGCTCCCACCCTCTGGAACTCGCTACCTCACACCATCAGAGACTCCTCCTCACTCACCACATTCAAAACATCACTCAAGACCCACCTGTTCAACACTGCATTCAACATTTAACCCACAGCATCTAACCCCTGACTATCTCCTCTCCTTCTCCCTCCTTTGTGCTTTGAATATTTCCCTATTGATTCTTCTTTTTTTGCAATTGTTTTTATGTTTTGCTATGCATTATGTTTTGCACTCTGTCAAAGCGTCTTTGGGCTTCCTGAAAAGCGCTATATAAAATAAATGCATTATTATTTATTATTATTATATTGGCCAAATGAGAAAGAAAATAAATAAATGATTAATAATGAAAATAAATAAATAACAAGTACAGATACATTCAAAGTACACCGCCCCCATGCCAAATAATTAAATATCCTACAGCGCGGCATTGCCGGGGCGCCTCCGGCGCCCGGCAATACCGCAATTCAGCTCATAGAGGCTGCATTGGGAGGGAGAGGTGTACACTAATTGATTGATTAATTGTATAATTAAAATCGATAAAAGATTATCACAAAATATTTTCTTAATCAATTGGCTAATAGCATAACTAAACCACAAGTGCTTCATCCGAAGATGTATCTTTTAGAAATTTAGTTAAATGTCATTAATAAAAAATTAAATAATTAATTGATTAATCAATAATTATTAATCAATTAATCAATAAATAATTAATCAATTAAATGATTAATCAATAAATCAAAAATATCCTTGATAGCCACATCACTTGGTCACTGTCATGTCCAAATATTAGCTTCCCAGCTCAAAAGGTCCCTGAGATATTGGCCAAATGAGAAAGAAAATAAATAAATGATTAATAATGAAAATAAATAAATAATAATCATGAAAAAATTAAATTATTAATCAATTCGGTCACAGAACACATAAACCACCACCATTTCATCAGAATCTGTAACTTTAAAAAAAAAATTTTTTGTCATTAATCGAATAATTAAATAATTAATCGATTAATTGATTAATTAATACATCAAAAACAGCCTTTTCAGCCAAATCACCTGGTCATTGGCATGTCCAAATATCAGCTTCCTAACTCAAAAGGTGCCTGAATTAATGGTCAGAAGAGAAAGGAAATTTGATTAATTAAATAAGTACTTAATTAAACGCTAATAATTAAATAACTCCTCAATTAATTGATTATTCAAAAAACAAAAAATAACGTTTTTGACAAAGGACTTGCTCACTGCTATGCCGAAATTTCAGCTTCCTAGCTCAAAGGATGGCTGAGATATCGTCTGGACAAACAAACAAGAAAACAAGAAAGAAAGAAAACAACCAAGAAAACAAACAACCAGAGTGAAAACTGAGTACTCTCTTTCAGCGTGTGTCACTGCCGAGCCCCCTTCGGTGCCCGGCAATGACGATTTGCAATGCCTGGAGATGGCATAGGAAAGGAGCGGTGTACAATAATCATTAAAAAATTAAATTATTAATCAATTCGGTCAGAGAACACATAAACCACCACCATTTCATCAGAATCTGTAACTTAAAAAAAAAATAAAAAATTAGTCATTAATCGAATAATTAAATAATTAATCGATTAATTGATTAATTAATAAATCAAAAATAGCCTTTGCAGCCAAATCACCTGGTCATTGGCATGTCCAAATATCAGCTTCCTAACTCAAAAGGTGACTGAGTTAATGGTCAGAAGAGAAAGGAAATTTGATTAATTAAATAAGTACTTAATTAATCGCTAATAATTAAATAACTCCTCAATTAATTGATTATTCAAAAAACAAAAAATAGCGTTTTTGACAAAGGACTTTATCACTACTGTGCCGAAATTTCAGCTTCCTAGCTCAAAGGATGGCTGAGATATCGTCCGGACAAACAAACAAGAAAACAAGAAAGCAAGAAAACAAACAAACAAACAACCAGAGTGAAAACTGAGTACTCCCTTTCAGCGTGCGTCACTGCCGAGCCCCTTTCGGTGCCCAGCAATGATGATTTGCAATGCCTGGAGATGGCATAGGAAAGGTGTGGTGTACAACAAACAAACAAACAAACAAGAAAACAACCAGAGTGAAAACTGAGTACACCCTTTCAGCGTGCGTCACTGCCAAGCCCACTTCGGTGCCCAGCAATGACGATTTGCAATGCCTGGAGATGGCATAGGAAAGGTGTGGTGTACAATAACCTTTGATGTACACACGATATAAGTAAACTGTAAATGGCACATGAAAGCATCATTCATTTGTTAATGCTCATGGTGTTATTTCTGTTGTGAAATCCATAATTTCCCTGGTTTATTGACGAGTTAACATTTTCGGATTAAGCAACATTCAATGCAAGTAGTGAAGCCAACCACTACATTTTGATGATTGATAAATCTCAGGAAGTCGGAAACCTGAAACAGATTCTCCAAAAATCAAGGTCGAGCGAGGGCATCAGAAGTGGAGGGTAGAGGGACAAGGGGAACAAGTGCCGCTCTCTCCCCCCCACCCCCCAAAAGAAAATTTAAATAAAAGTTACGACAATGATGTGACAATGCTGATTTATTAGACACTAGGAAAAAAGCTCTTCAAATATGATGGGTTGGAACAGTTTATTCGACGGTACAGCCTTGTGAGTGTGCCAAAGTCTGAAGCCTCGGCCTAGTGTCAGGTGCGCTTATAACTTCTTTATTTATTAGACATCCTACCAATGTAAATGAACATTCGTTTTGCTCTGCGTGCGTTGCACATCACGTGCAGCAAATTTCACCTCCCTGTACCTTGGATTCATTGTTATTTTTAAGAACCGCTTCTGTACACTGCCCTTGGGGCTCAGTTTGCAAGCCACCGTCTACAATTCCAATGCAAGAGACATAATTACTCTTGGATGTAAAATGTTTTTCCGAGTTTATTTTATCCTCAAAATAGACCGTAGTGAACACGCATTTGTGTTAAAATATTGGCCTTTAAAACCTACCCTTATGAAGGGGGACAGACATCTGTACAAACACACAAACTGATATTGTGTTTTATATAGTAGATGAGGCCTACTATTATTTTGGTCTACAGTCTTCCACGCTCCCAAGTACTCTCCAAATGAGAGTTTATAAACTTCACCATACCATATATACCGTAAAACTTTACCAACCACGGCTGCACTAGTCGTGGATTAGCGTGTGCACGATGTACACTACATGGCCAAAAGTATGTGCACACCCGAACATCACACCTATATGTGCTCGTCGAACATCTCATTCCAAAATCATGGGCATTAATATGGAGTTGGTCCCCCCCCCCCCCCTTTGCTGCTATTACAGCCTCCACTCTTCTGGGAAGGCTTTCCACTAGATGTTGGACCATTGCTGCGGAGATTTGCTTCCATTCAGCCACAAGAGCATTAGTGAGGTCGGGCACAGATGTTGGGCCATTAGGCCTGGCTCACAGTCGGCGTTCCAATTCATCCCAAAGGTGTTCGATGGTGTTGAGGTCAGGGCTCTGTGCAGGCCAGTCAAGTTCTTCCACACTGATCTCGACAAAACATTTCTGTATGGACTTCACTTTGTGCACGGGGGCAGTCATGCTGAAACAGGAAAGGGCCTTCCCCAAACTGTTGCCACAAAGTTGGAAGCACACAATCGTCTAGAATGTCATTGTATGCTGTAGCGTTAAGATTTCCCTTCACTGGAACTAAGGGGCCTAGCCCGAACCATGAAAAACAGCCCCAGACCATTATTCCTCCTCCACCAAACTTTACAGTTGGCACTATGCATTCGGGCAGGTAGCATTCTCCTGGAATCCGGCTAAACCCAGATTCGTCCGTCGGACTGCCAGATGATGAAGCATGATTCATCACTCCATAGAACGAGTTTTCACTGCTCCAGAGTCCAATGGCGGCGAGCTTTACACCACACCAGCCGACGCTTGGCATTGCGTATGGTGATCTTAGACTTGTGTGCGGCTGCTCGGCCATGAAAACCCATTTCATGAAGCTCCCGACGAACAGTTGTTGTGCTGGTGTTGCTTACAGAGGCAGTTTGGAACTCGGTAGTGGGTGTTGCAACCAAAGACAGACGATTTTTACACGTGCTATGTGCTTCAGCACTCGGCAGTCCTATTCTGTGAGCTTGTGTGGCGTACCACTTCACAGCTGAGCTGTTGTTGCTCCGAGACGTTTTCACTTCACAATAACAGCACTTACATTTGACCGTGGCAGCTCTAGCAGGGCAGAAATTTGACGAACTGACTTGTTGGAAAGGTGGCATCCTATGACAGTGCCACGTTGAAAGTCATTGAGCTCTTCAGTACGGTCCATTCTACTGCCAATGTTTGTCTCTATGGGAGATTGCATGGCTGTGTGCTTGATTATACATACCTGTCAGCAATGGGTGTGGCTGAAACAGCCGAATCCACTAATTAGGAGTGTCCGCATACTTTTGGCCATGTATTGTATATATAAATATATACACAACACACACACACACATATAAATATAATATCATAAATGGAGCCATGTCTGTCTGTTTGTTTGTTTGTTTGTTTGTCGTATTATAACTTGAAAACGGATTAACGGATTTCAATAAATCCAACTACAGTGGATTCGGGTATCTCCCGGGAGTGTTTGTGATCCAAAATATTTTTTATGGTTACATGGACACGCGTGTCAAAACTGCAAATGCCAACACGTGACATGGGTTATCCCTGCACAAAGAGCAGGATCTCCCCCAGGAATCAGTTTTTTTTTTTCCCCCCCCCCCCATATATTAGCCATTGCAACAAAGAATGGTATTTCCGTCAGCGAAGCAACAGGT
The DNA here is from genome assembly GCF_964187855.1 of Myxine glutinosa. NCBI lineage: Eukaryota > Metazoa > Chordata > Myxini > Myxiniformes > Myxinidae > Myxine > Myxine glutinosa. The sequence goes on from NC_136271.1 coordinate 14,743,331, forward strand.
CTTATATTCTAGTATATATAAATATATACACACACACACACACACACACACACATACATATACAGTATATATATATATATATATATATATATATATATATATATATATATATATATATATATATATATATATATATATATATATATATATATATATATATATATACACTATCGGTCAAAAGTTTTAGAACGCCTCAATTTTTCCAGTTTTTATTGAAATTTACGCAGTTTAATGTCTCAATGTACTCTGAAATCATGCATAGAACAAATAAACAATTGGAGATAAAAAAGAAATCATAGAATCATTTAGTTTAACAAAATTTAATTTAAATTTTTGACAGCAAAGTAGTCATCTTTTGCAGATATAACCGCCGAACACACTCGTGGCATTCTTTCTGCAATGGAAATCAAATATTGTTCGGGAAGTTCTTCCCAACACTGTTGCAGAAGTTCCCACAAATGTGTTGCACTTGTAGGTTGCTTTGCTTTCACCCTTCTGTCCAGTTCATTCCAAACCAGCTCGACGGGGTTTAAGTCTGGAGACTGTGTTGGCCATTCCATGATCTGAAGCCTGCTGTCTTGTTCTTTTCCACGAAGCTAGTTTTGACATAGCCTGGAGGTGTGTTTAGGGTCATTATCTTGCTGTGGGATGAACCCCTGACCAACTACGCGTATACCAGAGGGTATAGCATTAAAAAAAAAAAAAAACACATTTAGAGGCCATTTTTCCCCGCAAAGCGGGGGTTGGCCTTTTTCGGGGACCGTGGTTGTTGTTGTTTTTCGGTCCCCTTTTTGAAGAAATGTTTTACGGCCGGATGCCCTTCCTGCCGCCAACCCTTTTTGTCGCCTTTTACGACAAGCAGGGAATTACCAGTGAACTGGTACTCAATTAGGCGACCTCGGAAGGATGACAGGCTGAGTCAACCCCCTGGCGTTAATTCAGCGATCGACCGGGATTCGAACCCAGGATCCTGGGATCCTAAGCTGGCACCCTAGCCGCTAGCCCAACACCAGGCTCCGCTAGCTCCGCTAGCCCAACACCAGAGGGTATAGCATGGCGCTCCAAAATGCTGTGGTAGCCCTTTTGGTTCAGGGTGCCAGTCACTCTGTGCAAGTCGCCAACTCTGGATCCAGCAAAAGAGCCTCAGACCATCACGCTTCCTCCTCCATGTTTGACAGTTGGTGTCACACACTGAGGAACCATCCTTTCGCCTACTCAACGGTGTACAAAAACCCTGCATGATGAACCAAAGATTTCAAATTTTGATTCATCGGTCCATAAGACCTTCTTCCCGTCTTCAGTAGTCCACTGGCGGTGCTTCATGGCCCAGGCAAGCCTCTTTTTCTTATTTTGCCATCTTAGCAATGGCTTTCTCACTGCCACTCGACCTGTCAAACCTGCAGCTTGAAGTCTTCTCTTCACAGTTGAAGCTGAGACTTGCTTACTTCGACCAGTGTTAAGCTGTGCTTGAAGCTGTTGTCCTGTGAGCCGCCTATCACGCAAGCTGTTGACTCTCAGAAACATGTCTTCTGATTCTGTTGTGGCTTTGGGTCTGCCAGACCTCTTCCTGTCAGAGTTTCCTCCAGTTTCCAATATACTACTTCCTGCAGTGCGATATTGTCCAAATAATGCTTCAGAGGGTGTAATAACAGTCTGTTCCAATAATGCTTTTATACAGACAGGGGGTTTGTAATCAAGTAATCAGCAGAGGTTGGGACACCTGTAGGAATTGTTTGCATCAACTTTCAAGGCTTAATTTACTTACATTGCTGCAGAACAGCTGTAAGTTGTTAACCCATTGCTTGTTCCCTGAAGAAGGCCTTTTTTTTTTTCTACAATGTAACTGCAATTTACATTATTGTCCCGTTTTTGCGAACCTAAGCTTTTTTTTTTACCTCGAGCAGTTTACTGCTTACCTTTGTACCATTTCAGGTTATTCACTGGACTTTAATTGCTTAAATTTCAATAAAAACTGGGAACATTGAGGTGTTCTAAAACTTTTGACTAGTTGTGTGTATATATATATATATTTCTTTTTATTTTATAAAAGAAAGTTTTTGTTTGTCTGTTTGTCTGCGCAAGCTAATCTCTTGAACGGTGAAAGATAGGAAAAAACCTCCAATACAAAAAATGTCGGGACGGGCCCCGGGAAGGTTCTAGGCTCGGTGGCGAGGCCAGTCGTGGCCCACCTCGTCTGAGCTGGGCCCATTTCGCAATTAAAAGCTGAGCTCAATTATGTAGTCAATCTTCTACGACCGCTGTAAAAGCTGAATTATAGTAGTAAATGCATTCAAAAAGAACTAAAAATGTCGGGATGGGCCCCGGGAAGGTTATAGGCTAGGTGGCGAGGCCGGTCGAGGCCCACCTCGGCTGAGCTGAATTATGGTAGTCAATCTTCTATGACCGCGAGTAAAAGCTGAATTATAGTAGCAAATTCATTCAAAAAGAACTAAAAATGTCGGGATGGGCCCCGGGAAGGTTATAGGCTGGGTGGCGAGGCCCGTCAAGGCCGCTTTGGCCGGGTTAGGCCCATTTCGCAATTTAAAGCTGAGCTGAATTATAGAAGTCAATCTTCTACGGCCGCGAGTAAAAGCTGAATTCTAGTAGTAAATTAATTCAAAAAGAACCCGGGCAACGCCGGGTGCTTTCGGCTCGTATATATATATGTATATATATATATATATATATATATATATATATATATATATATATATATATATATATATATATATATATATATATATATATATATAACTGTGAAAAATAGTAGAAACTCCACAGTACGAGCAGGGCGTCTCATTTGCATCAAATAAATAATCGGGAGATTAAATCGGATGCGGACGTAGCTTCAGGACGTCGATCTTTAATTTTCGACAATTAAAGATCGACGTCCTGAAGCTACGTCCGCGTCTGATTTAATCTCCCGATTATATATATATATATATATATATATATATATATTGTTATAGATCGCGGCTAGATGTTATAGACCGAGCGGTTGGTGACCGCGACCTAACAAACTTACCCGATTCCACCCGAACGTTGACTAATCGCGCTACGCTAGATCAATTGAGGAAAAGGACACAACGGCTGGGATTCAAATGACACGACACCAAGGGTTCAGTTCTCAAGACCTCCGGAGGAGGTTATATTAGGGCGGAAGGTCAGATTACAGGGATGAGAGGTACAGCATAGTAAGATAGGCACTTAGACACACTTATCTTATTCCCGACAGACCACAGATAAACAGGACAAAAACTGACTCACACGGGGATTGATGGCAAGGAAAGCGGGTATTCGATGGCCAGCACAAGGTGCACCTTGTGCTCAGGGAAAGGATAGTGCGGCCCAAAAGATGCAGGAGGTCTCTCAGCGCTCGGAGGTGGCTCTCTTGTCTTCTCAAGCTCGGGGCGCATCTGACGTCACGTCCGGTGAGTCGCTTCGTATATCCGGCGGGGAGTGACACGCCCTCGGCTCGTTAGCTCCGCCCCAGATGGAATCGGTCCGCCCTTCTTATTGGGTGCGGGGGGGGGTTACCAGGCTCCGCCCTTGACGAGGAGCTGACAGCCAGCCCCTTCGTGGTAACCCCGTCGGAGCGCATGGTCATGGCGGCTAACCGAGCCGGTGTGAGGACGCACACTCCCCGCGCCGTCGCCGCGCCGCCCCCCTCTGCTGTTGTAGTTGTTGTTGTTGTAACTTCTTCATGGGGAAGAGATGCGGGGAGGTATGGGAAGGTCCTAAACTCACTACTGGTGCCATATAATCACATTCTGGTGCAACGAAGAGTCAGAATTAATGGAAACGAGTCCTTAACTGACATAGACTAAGAATAACTAGCAAGATGTCCGAAAGTTGTCTACATGAGATGCGGTGAACCTGGGTGCGACATTTAATGGGGGAAATAGGGGAAGGTCGGCTCTACTGATTGTTGTTTACAGACAATGGGACTAGGGAATGGGGGATTGGGGATAGTTGGGGAGTATTGGGGAAATAGGGGAATATTCACAAGCGGATATGGAGGCCAAATTCCATATTCGCAACATTGCACCCTTCTCTACCCTCGGGGCGTCCCGACCCGATAAATTTTTACCTATTTTAGTGTGGCACTCAGATGTAGTTCCCTCTACTATTAACTCTACCCTGAGTGCGACAGTTTTACAGATATTCACAAATGAGTAAATATGTCCCCCTGCGACGTTGCACCCTTCTCCTCACAGAAACACACCCACAGGATAACCGAATCCGGAAAGAATTCGCAAACTAAACATACAGCCGGTAGGGAGCATTATTTACAAGACTATGCTGCTATTTACACTACGATCCAGGACCTGTTTTTGGAGGAACACATGCAGATGTTATGCATAGAGAGAGCACGCATGCCAGCATCGATACACCAACCCACGAGTGCTCTGTGGCCTACGGCCTTTAATAATGTGCAGAGCACCCCTTCCAAGCATCAAAAGCACCACCCCATCACACAGTGAGCACCATCCGGTGCACCAATAAAGTGTTTAGAAATCACCGGTGGTGTCGCAGCCGGCCGATGTTCTGCCGCTGGTCTTGCCTTCGTGTGGTGCACTTGGCCTTCTTACTTCCTTAGAAAAATAAAGAAAGGCGCCAACCGCGTCCATTTCTTTATTGTGGCCGTCAGGGGGCCAACTGTTAGTGGTTCACCTTGTATGGCATAGGTGCCACGTTGACCCATAGGTCCATCCATGGGTGGTGCTTGGCCGCATAAGAACTGCGGTCCATTGTGGGTGGCCACAAACATTGCGGTCCATATGGTGTATCGATCCAGGCAGCAAGCAGCGAAAGTGCAGGCCCACAACTGCGTAGCCAGCACCTCTCTCTCCTCTCTCTCTACCCCAAAGCCAGATCCTCGGAGGTGGGAGACAAAAGAAGAAGACAAGTGAGTAAGATGGTAAGGGCGCAAAAGTGCACGCAATACAAGGTGATGCACACTGGGGGCACATGGGAACCAGGTGAGACAGGTACGTTCCTACCGTACGCCCCCCCCCCCCCCCCCAGCAGGTAACCTACATGGCCCCTCCCTTACCCCTTACTGTATCCACAAAACACAACACTACCCATAAACATCTACTTTACCAATCAACAAACGTCCCTACTGTCTTCCCCGTTCCTCCCATAAACCAAATTCGTCTTCTCTCCCTCCTAACCAATCAAATTTGCCATTTTCAACTCTCATCAAAATTTGCCATCTCCAACTCAACATCATAATTTGCCATCACCAATTCATCATCAGTCCCTCCTAAGGAGGGAGAGATGGAATCACCCCAATGTCTCATCCACGTCGTGATGCGTCTCACAAATCCAACAGCAGTCCTTACTTCCTGCAACACAAAACAAAGAAAACACAGGTGTGGAGTCATCATCATCACCACAGGTAAGTGGCTGCGTATGGTGCGACAGGTTCATCAATCCTAACTATCTCCTAAATGACTTTAACAACTTTACACTACCCGGGGTCTTTCTCCGGCCAAACCATTGGCCCTCTTACACTATGGGTTCTAAAAACCAATTCCCATTGGCCAAACTGTGGTGCTTTTCAATTTGGGGTCTCACTCCCCCGATTCATCTCCCGGTGCCCTCGTACAATTTCTGGGCTGCGACGTGTACCTCTCCCAGCGGGTCTACCCACCTGCACACCTCCACCACTGCAGTTGCCTCCGAGCTTACCTGCTCCTTACTCTAACCTAACTACCTGGGGAAGGCCCTCTGGCGCTCTCCCCACTCGGTGCCCTCTCTGGCACTGGGCTGCCCGATCCACACCCGGGATCCTCAGGCACCCACTCACAACTACCGGCTCCCAGAGCCCACCAGCGGCCTCACCTGGCCGACATCCTCACAGTGGTGGAGTGCCCAACCAACTACACACACTAACAGGCTACACGCCCAGCCATTTCCACAACACTAATGCACCCATTCACAACACCATTCTGCAACCGCACCACAAATGCCAATATCCAACCACAATTTACCTATACCCTCTACCTAACACTTACACTACCCGCCCCGGGTACTCGTGAAAGGGGTCCACTCTTCCCCCATCCACACCTTCGCACCATGCACACCACTCCGTACCACTTACTCCAACTCTCTCCACACACCTGTACCTGCACACCTGTGCTCTCACACCTGGTGCCACCTGCACCCTTCTCTCCCCAAGCACATTCGCGCTGATCCACAACACTCATTACTCACACACTGTTCCACACACCTGTCCAGTTGCACACCTGTGCAATCACACCTGTTCAATCCTCACACACACAGCATCATCTCAGCTAACTACTCCCTTCTGAAACTTGCGCTTCCCAGTCGTCCCTTTAAACTATTGCGCTCCCACGTATCCACACTAATCTACCTGCGTCCCCACTACAGGTATCAGTCACTAACTAAACTTAACGTCACCTAATGTCATCTTCGCTAGGGCCCTATCAATATAACCTAACCCACCCGGGCTAGTTTTCACTGCCATACACCCCATAAGCTATTGCTCTTTTGCCCCCCTATATGGGAAGGGTGGCAAGGATGCCACCCTTACCCACCGGGCCCATCGCTCCTCAAACCCCCAGTCCTCTGGCACTAATAAGCCCCCCTTATTCAGAGGTACTGGGTCCCGCCTCGGCATCTAAAGCCGAGGCAATCCACGGGGGCGCCTGCTCGCCGGTGTAAGGTCTTATCCGGTCGGCGTGGACGATCCGAGGGAGGGCTCGTGGCCCCATTTTGATCTTAATGACCACGTCACAGATTTGCGACAGGACGACTCCTGGGCCTTGCCAGGGGGAGGTGAGTTTTGGGCACCTTCCCTTCCGCCTCCGGGGATTAAAGAACCAAATCTTCATCCCCGGAGCGTATTGACTCCCCTGGCTCCGGTCGTCGTACCTGCGCTTCATCTTTTCCCCCGCCAGATGGAGTTGGCGGCGGGCGAAGGCATGGACTAGCTCCATGCCTTCCTCTAGGTGACGTGCGTACCCCTCCCTCGGCGGAGGACTTCCATACATAAGCAACGCTGGACTGCATGCGGTGGCCCCGTGCTGGCTGGTTCGGTAGGCCATAAGCAAATAAGGGAGATGTTCGTCCCAGTCATCCTGACGGGTGGCGGTGAACAGTGCCAGTTGTTGTATCAATGTTCTGTTGAACCGTTCCACCATCCCGTCAGATTGTGGCCGCAAGGGCGTGGTTCTTGTTTTTCGAATTGACAGGAGACTGCACACATCTTTTAGCAATTTGCTCTCAAAATTTCGTCCCTGGTCGGTGTGCAACTCCTGTGGAATCCCATGCCGGCACACAAATCCTTCCACGAAGGCCTGCGCTACCACCCCTGCTTCTTGGTTGGGGAGGGCGTAGGCCTCCGGCCACTTGGTGAAGTAGTCCATCACAACGAGGATGTACTTATTACCTAGGCGGGTGCGGGGTAGTGGGCCTAGGATATCCATGGCCACCCGCTCTAGGGGGGCCCCCACCTGGTGTAATTGAAGGGGGGCCCTCATCCTCCGTGCTGGTCCCTTTTTGGCAGTACAGGCGTCGCATCTCCGACACCAGTCCTGTATGTCGCGCCCCATATTCACCCAATAAAACCTCCGGCGTACCCGCGATATTGTCTTTGTCCTGCCCAAATGGCCGCCGGAGCGGGTACCATGCACCTGTTGCAATATGACGTTCTTGAATTTGTCAGGGACTATCACCAGCCAGGAAGTTCTATCAGAGGGAACCTCCACCCACTTGCGATACAAGATGTTGCCTTTCAATTCCAGGGTCTGCCACTGAGCCCAATATGCCTTTGTTTGTGCTCCGAGGGGGGTGACCTCTTCCCCCTTTGGTCTGTGCCCCAATTTGACCCAATTGAACACTGGCCCCAGGACAGGATCCTCCTGCTGGGCCGTGCTCCATGCCAAAGTTCCGAATTCCTCATCTGCGGTTAGTGGCAAAATTGGCCCTCTCACCCGGGTTGCCCGGACAACGAGGGTCGGGTCCGAATCGCCCAATTGTTCCCTCTCCTCGTGTCTCGCACAAAATTTGCAGTTTTCCCCCAGACAAGGACGCCGAGAGAGTGCGTCCGCATTACCATGGGCCTTCCCGGCCCTATGGGCCACATCAAAATCGTACTGCTGCAACTTTTCCAACCACCTTGCAATTTGGCCCTCCGGTTCCTTGAACCGAAGGAGCCATTGCAAGGAGGAATGGTCAGTTCTAACCAAAAATTTCCGCCCGTACAAGTACGGGTGGAAATGGTTCATGGCAGCCAGCATAGCCAATAACTCTTTGCGAGTGATGCAATAATTTCTCTCGGGCCTACTTAAGGCCCGACTATAATAACCAATCACTCTCTCCACGCCCTCCTGTGTCCGAGACAAAACTGCGCCCAATCCTTCCTGGCTCGCATCCGTGTCCAGGGTAAATGCCCCGTCGCTAGTGGGGTAAGCTAGAAGGGGTGCGGATGTTAGACACCCCTTCAATTTTTGGAAGGCCTCGTGGCACTCCCGTGTCCAATTAAATCGCGTCCCCTTCTCCGTAAGCCGGTGGAGGGGACGGGCCAACTCCGCAAATTTCGCCACAAAGCGCCGGTAGTAGGAGCAGAGTCCCAAAAATCCCCGCACCTCTTTGATGGTACGTGGTGCGGGCCACTCCTCTACCGCTTTAATTTTGTCTGGGTCCGTTTTTACCCCCTCGCGGCCGATCACGTGACCTAGATAGGCCACCTCTCTTGCAAACAAAGTGCACTTACTCGGGTTCAGCTTCAACCCTGCCTGTCTGAGGCACCCGAACACCTGGTCCAAATTAGCTACTGCCTGGGGGAACGTTTGGGCATGTACCAGGACGTCATCCAGGTACACCAGGCATGATTGCCATGGCATGCCGCCCAGTACATGCTCCATCAATCTTTCAAAGGTGGCGGGGGCGTTACACAAACCAAACGGCATCACAGTAAACTGATACAGCCCTTACCTGTGGAAAATGCCGTTTTCTCCTTCCCTGCCCTATCCATCTCCACCTGCCAATACCCACTCTTGAGGTCCAAAGTTGTGAACCAATTTGAGCCCGCAACGGCATCGAGGGTGTCATCAATCCTTGGCAGGGGATATGAGTCCTTGAGTGTCACGTTGTTTAGCTGGCGATAGTCCACGCAGAACCGCGTGGTCCCATCCTTCTTTTTGACCAGCACAACAGGTGACATCCAAGGACTTCCCGAGGGCTCGATCACACCTGCGTCGAGCATTTTTTCAACCTGCTCGTCAGCTTCCGCCCTCTTGCTCCAAGGGAGCCGTCGGGCGGCCTGACGAATAGGCCGGGCCTCACCGGTGTGGATCTGATGTTTCACCAGGCCCGTACGTCCAATATCCTCGGTGGACAGGGAGAAGAGGTCCAAATGGGACCCAACCAGTTTGTGTAAGGCCTCCCTCTGGGTACCTCCCAACTCTACGCTACTACGATTTACCATCTCGCAAATGGGATCGGGCCAATTCATACTTCTTATTGAAGGCTCCCCCCGGGGTCGGCTCGGCTGGACGTTCTCGCCCCTCACTGTCGCGACTTCCTCAACTGGGGTGCAACCAGCTACCCTCGTGCCCCTTACTATAGTGCGTGGTTCTGTACTCATATTTATTACTCGGACGGCCACTACCGGTCCGTCCGTTTTTACAAGGGTGCGGCCCACGATTAAACCCGGTATGGACTGCGCTGCCACCGGTTCGACCAGGCCGCAGGACTCCTGCCACGTTGGGCGAGCTGCCCACCGGGCCGGCACTATCGCCTCGGCCCTTGGGGGGATGGTCACGGCCTCGGAAGCCTCCAGCTCCGCTCTCTCGGCCGTGCTCACTCCCCCTAACGGCAGCTCTTCTACTCCCACCTGCAGGATCCCCCAGCACAAGTCGATTTTACAGCCGCTGGCAGTCAACAGGTCCAACCCTATTAAACATGGGTCGCACACCTCCGCCACCCAAACATCTATCTCCCTCCTTACCGACCCTAACTTGAGGGTCACAGAACCACGCCCTATGATCGGGGCCGTTACCCCGGTAGCAAGCTGCAAACTATAATTTTGCAGGCGCTGGATCTTATCCCAGCCACCTGCGCTCGAATCAAGGACCACAGGGCTGATGATCGTGGCGCTAGCTCCTGTGTCCACTACGGCGTCTACCCCCACGCCGGCAATTTTGCATCTAATTGTCAGGCTACCGGTTCCAATTTGGCCACAATAAATGACCTGTCGCGTCAATGAGGGCTCTCCTCCATCCTCTGCTGCCGAACACCGCCCTACGTGCCCGACACCTTCTAGTTTCCCGGGGTCTGGCGGGGGGGTGTCTGGGGTCGGCTAACCCGCTCCCCCCTGGGCGGAGTTGAGGACCTCAACCGCCGGGGATCATCCCGGCGCGCGGCTCGACAGTGCCGCGCCAGGTGACCCAGACGGTTGCAGGTATAGCACCTCACCTGATAAGGTGCTTGCCTCCGGAATTCCAAATTTCCCCCCCTGTAGGTCCGAATTGGATTACCCGCTCGTGGTCCACCGCGGGCCACCTCTGGGGCCGCCTGCCATGGTCCAGGTCCCGCCAGGCGCTGGTCCACCAGCCTCCGGACCATGCCCGCCAGGTCAGGACCCACGTCGTGGGCGGGCCCCCTAAGGGGTCCGCCCTCCATCGGGGGTCCCACCTGGCGGACCGCCATTGCGAGACGCTCGCCCCCCCGGGCCAGGGGCCTCGCTGCTTCCCAACGGGCCGCAGCGTCAGCCGCCTGGCTCAGAGTCTGCGGGCGCCACATGGCGAGCTGTTGCCGGAGCTCAATGTCCGGGAGGGCCTGGATAAAATGGTCCAGCGCCAGGCTTTCCCGGGAATCCGCTGCCATGCTAGCATGTGCGATCCCCACTGCGCGGCGAATGTCGTGGGCAAGTTCCCCGATGGCTTCCTGGGGCTTGCGCTTTCGCAGCGCGAGCTGAGCTTTAACAAGCTCGCTCTGCTGTTCGATGCCGAATCGATTAATTAAGGCGTCGCGGAGGGCTGGCAGGGTGAGAGCACCCGCTGGTAATGCCGTCAGCACCTCCGCCGCCGCGCCGCGCAATGCGGCCACCAGGTGTACTCCACCTTCATCCTCACCCCAACCGTTGCCCTTACACACACAGTCTAACTGCGCCAGGTACGCGCGTAGATCACTCTTGCCGTCATACGGCGCGAGTGGGACCTTGTGGGACCACCTCGCATGCGAGTCGTTGCCCGCCTGCCGGACCCCGTGCGTCGCCCCTTGCGGGGTCAGCGCGGGGCCGAACCGGCCGGGCCCCCACAGTACATTACCCCCAAGGGGCTCTCGTGCCTCCCCGGTCCCTCCAACAACTACCCCTGTTGGTGTCGATGCATGGGTCACCCCTCCGCAACCCGCTACCCATTCTATACCACCACAACCTTGCTCACCCACACCTCGCACCTCTCGTTCCATACCCTCCGGACCAGCCATACACCTCACTCTTGGCCTCTCACGAACATCCGGGTCTATCTCGACCCCCAAGCTTATTAAATCACCTGGCGCATCATACGCACAACCATATTGGTCACCACTTACACCGGGTCCTCTTTCTCTTCGCTTCTCCTCTATCACCTGCGAATCCCTCATCCGGTTAATGAGCACATCATCACGATCCGTACACAGACTTTGGACCAATTCTTTTACTTCCTCCTTTATCTCTTTCTTATCCTCTCTCCGTCGCTTCTTAATTTCGCTCACCCCTTCTTCCACTTCTTCTAATTTCTGCTTCACCTCCTTCATCTCTTCGTGCGCCCCTTTAAGTTCTTCCTCTAACTCCACTTTATTTTTTTCTATGTGCTCCCGCACCTCCCGCTCTTTAACCTCCATCACCTCTACCACCTTGTCCATTTTCCTCGTCAGGTCCTCATGTACCGTCTGACACTCTTTTTTAATTACCCCTATGTCCTTTTTCATCTCCTTCTGTGTCGATTTTAAACCCTCTATTACCGCTGTGTTCTTCTTTACCTGGTCCCCCAACTCCTTTTGTCCCACTGTCAGTTGTTCTACTCCCAGCGTCAACTCCTCTATACCACCTTGCAATTTTACAGTCCCCTTTCTCACCTCCTTCTCCATGCGCTCCTTACAGTGCCTCACCTCCTCGCGCACTCCTCCGACCTCCTCACTCACTCCTCTTCTGATCTCCTCTCCCATCACTTGCATCTCCTGCCCAGATGCCACCCTCATCTGCTCCATTTCCTCCCTGTGAGCATCCAGTTTGGTTTCTACCCCCATTCTGACCCCCTCTATCTGCTGCCCCATTTGTTTAACTTCCCTTTCCGCTTGGTTCCTCATGTCCCTCAATTTGCCTTCCATACTGTTTTCTAACCCCTCTAACCCATTTTTCACTCCCTCTATCTGATTCTCCTGGGCAGCCATTCTATTTTCTACCCCCTCTAACCCCTTTTGCATCCCTTCCATTTGATTCTCTTGAGCGGCCATTCTGTTTTCTACCCCCATTAACCCCTCCTGTATTTCCCCTAATCTATTGTCTAATCCCTCAAATTTGTTGTCTAGTCCCTCAAATTTGTTGTCTAGTCCCTCAAATTTGTTTCCTAATCCCTCTATTCTACTCCCTACCCCTCCGATCTGGGCCCCCATGTCCTCCCTCAATTTCTCGCTATTGGACCCCATCCTTTGTTCTAACCGTTGGCTATTGGCCCCCATGTCCTCCCTCAATTTCTCGCTATTGGACCCCATCTTTTGTTCTTACCGTTCGCTATTCTGGGCCATAAGGGCCTTCATTTGTATTAAAAAAAGGTTCAAATCCACCAGGGGCGCTGCCACGGTCGCGGGCGCGGTCGCCGTGACCAGCGAGGCGCCATTTCGCGCGCCTGCCATGTCGGGCGCAACGACGCTAATTTGTGCGTCTGCTACCCTCGCTGCTTCGCTCTCCTCGCGTCCCTCAATTTGGTCCTGGACCGACCCTGCCTCACTCTCCACTACCGGACCCCAGCCGTCTTGGTCTGCCATAGCGCGACTTTCAAAATTCGGGTTTTTATTTTCGTAAAACACAATCAAATTTCGCCGTTATAATTTCGAGCGGGAAACGCGCTCCGAGTCGAATTCTACCTTCCAACACCAATTGTTACCCTAGTGGTACAATTGGTGTTCCAAAATTTGGGCCTAATAAATTTAGTCCCAGGTTCGAATCCGACACTCCTGACACCAATTGTTATATATCGCGGCTAGATGTTATAGACCGAGCGGTTGGTGACCGCGACCTAACAAACTTACCCGATTCCACCCGAACGTTGACTAATCGCGCTACGCTAGATCAATTGAGGAAAAGGACACAACGGCTGGGATTCAAATGACACGACACCAAGGGTTCAGTTCTCAAGACCTCCGGAGGAGGTTATATTAGGGCGGAAGGTCAGATTACAGGGATGAGAGGTACAGCATAGTAAGATAGGCACTTAGACACACTTATCTTATTCCCGACAGACCACAGATAAACAGGACAAAAACTGACTCACATGGGGATTGATGGCAAGGAAAGCGGGTATTCGATGGCCAGCACAAGGTGCACCTTGTGCTCAGGGACAGGATAGTGCGGCCCAAAAGATGCAGGAGGTCTCTCAGCGCTCGGAGGTGGCTCTCTTGTCTTCTCAAGCTCGGGGCGCATCTGACGTCACGTCCGGTGAGTCGCTTCGTATATCCGGCGGGGAGTGACACGCCCTCGGCTCGTTAGCTCCGCCCCAGATGGAATCGGTCCGCCCTTCTTATTGGGTGCGGGGGGGGTTACCAGGCTCCGCCCTTGACGAGGAGCTGACAGCCAGCCCCTTCGTGGTAACCCCGTCGGAGCGCATGGTCATGGCGGCTAACCGAGCCGGTGTGAGGACGCACACTCCCCGCGCCGTCGCCGCGCCGCCCCCCTCTGCTGTTGTAGTTGTTGTTGTTGTAACTTCTTCATGGGGAAGAGATGCGGGGAGGTATGGGAAGGTCCTAAACTCACTACTGGTGCCATATAATCACATTCTGGTGCAACGAAGAGTCAGAATTAATGGAAACGAGTCCTTAACTGACATAGACTAAGAATAACTAGCAAGATGTCCGAAAGTTGTCTACATGAGATGCGGTGAACCTGGGTGCGACATTTAATGGGGGAAATAGGGGAAGGTCGGCTCTACTGATTGTTGTTTACAGACAATGGGACTAGGGAATGGGGGATTGGGGATAGTTGGGGAGTATTGGGGAAATAGGGGAATATTCACAAGCGGATATGGAGGCCAAATTCCATATTCGCAACAATATATATATATGTTTATTTTTTGTCAGCTAATATCTCTATTTTGAACCATGAACAATAATCCAACCCTTTCTGCTTTTTCTCCATTTATTTTGTATTTCCGCTGTGTACTCCATGTTGCAGATACGTGCAAAGAGGTGGTGTGCCCAAGTAACACACACTGTGTGCTGGACCAACATGAACGTGCTCACTGTGTCTCGTGTGCCCTGGGACGCTGCCCACAGCCCCGCCCAACGGATACCGTTTGCGGACGGGATGGACACACCTACGATTCGGTTTGCCGTTTGCGACACGTGACCTGCCTGCGAGGCCGCTCCATCGGCGTGACGCATGCTGGCTCCTGTCTATGTAGGTATAAGATATATGTGTGAATCCTATCAAACCTGATTTATAAAGATTGGTATGTTGAAAATACCTTTTAAATAAGAACTAGAAGAGAAGCATTAAAAGGAGAAAGGGTGAAAACACAGACAAAAAAACAATAATGATACTGACAGAAGTATAGAACTGGCTTTCTGTTTGGAAGACAATATCACAATGTTGGTAAGTTTCTCATAATGGTTTTGCTGTAAAGGTGATATTAAAGCGCGGCGTTACGCGCGCTGCTTGTGAGCAAGGAGGAAGCGGACAAGCGGTAACATATAAACGTCTTTATTGTAAGACTACACTGTAACACTGAAATGCTCCGGGCTGGTCGCCCGGTGTATATCATGAGGCCACGCCTACTCCTCGGGCGTGGCCACCGCCCACTTGGTGCGTGGAATGATGTCACCACGCCAGTGGGCTTTTGTGTCCGCCACAAGCGCCCCCCCAGAATTCCCGCGCACCTGGAGGGCCAGTTTGCGGGGCAGACGAATGACCCGGCCGAAGCGCCCCCTGGCGATCGGCGGCGTCCGGGGTGCAGGGATGCCAGGTGGGATGCCCCTGGCTGCCCCTGGGATGGGTGCAGGACCGGGGGGCGGCGTGGCGGCGGGGCTGGGCGGTGCCGGGGGTCCGCCCGCAGGAGGGCGGCCCCGACGTGGGGGTCGGGCCACTGGCGGTGGATGGTCCACATCGAGGTGGGCCGGCTTGAGGCGGTCTACCGAAACGCGGTCAGGAGTACCGCCGATCTCCAGGGTGAAGTGCTTCGCCCCGGTCTCCAGCACGCGGAAAGGCCCGTCGTACGGGGGCCGCAGTGGTGTCCGATGGGCATCGTGGCGGACGAAGACGTACTCCGCCGTGCGAAGCTCCGGGGCGACGTGCGTCGGTGGGTGCCCGTGGCATGCCGTTGGCACCGGGGCGAACCTCTGGGCGGTCTCTTGCAGAGCGGAGCGCTGCCGTGCCGCGGACCATGGTGCTGTGGAGTCGGGGAGGAACTCGCCCGGCACCCGCAGCGGTTGCCCGAAGACCAACTCCGCCGCGGATGCGCGCAGGCCCTCCTTGGGCACTGTCCGGAGGCCCAGCAGGACCCAGGGGAGCCTGTCGACCCAGCCGCCGTCGCGGAGGGTGGCCCGGAGCGCAGCCTTCAATGAGCGGTGAAATCGCTCACACATCCCGTTAGCCTGGGGGTGGTAGGCCGTGGTTCGGTGCAGCCGGACCCCGAGCCCCTGCGCAACCGCCCCCCAGAGCTCCGAGGTGAACTGGGGGCCGCGGTCGGATGAGATGTCTGAGGGGGCGCCGAACCGGGCGACCCAGGTGGCGATGAAAGCCTGCGCGACATCGGCCGCCGTTGTCGACGCCAAGGGCACGGCCTCCGGCCACCGGGTGGTGCGGTCCACCATGGTGAGGACGTAGGTGAAACCCCGCGAGGGGGGCAGAGGTCCCACCAGGTCCACGTGGACGTGGTCAAACCGGCGTTCCGGCACCATGAACGGGGCCAACGGGGCCTGGGTGTGCCGGTGCACCTTGGCGCGCTGGCACGCGAGGCACGTCCTGGCCCAGCCGCGGACGGCCTTCCGGAGGCCATGCCAGACGAACTTGTCGGCGATCAGCCTTTGGGAGGCCCTCGCGCCCGGGTGGGACAGGCCGTGGATGGCGTCAAACACCTGGCGCTGCCAGCCCGCGGGCACGATAGGGCGAGGACGCCCGAGGGAGACGTCGCACAAGAGGGCCACGCCCGCGCCGTCGAACGGCACCTCGGTGACGCGGAGGCCCGTGACGGCGGTCCGCAAGGCCATCACGTCGGGGTCACCAGTAAAGCGCGGCGTTACGCGCGCTGCTTGTGAGCAAGGAGGAAGCGGACAAGCGGTAACATATAAACGTCTTTATTGTAAGACTACACTGTAACACTGAAATGCTCCGGGCTGGTCGCCCGGTGTATATCATGAGGCCACGCCTACCCCTCGGGCGTGGCCACCGCCCACTTGGTGCGTGGAATGATGTCACCACGCCAGTGGGCTTTTGTGTCCGCCACAATATACTATATATATATATACATACAGTATATATATAAATATATATATATATATATATATATATACATATATACATATATATATATATATATATATATATATATATATATATATATATATATATATATACATATATATATATATATATATATATATATATATATATATATACATATATATATACATATATATATATATGTATATATATATATATATATATATATATATATATATAGTCACGTGACTACCCTTGGTGAACACCGTAGGGTAGCACGGATGACCAAACGAGCTTTACTCCAAGGTGTTCAACCCAATGATGACGGTATTTGTTACACGCAAGGGAAAAGGGGGATGACGAACTTACCTGGACGGCCTCCACCCGACCTCTTCATACCAGGATAAATTAACTCGAAGAACACGAAAATGTACTGTACAAAAATACCGGCATTATTGAAGAATGCCGGTAACAAAATAAAACACGGTAACACTAAAATTCCTACATGGAGCGCTCCCACACACAGAATGAAATACGGACAACGGGAAATATAACTGTAAAATAAAAACATGTTTAATTTCACTTAGCTCACCTCGACACGTGCGTCTCATCAGGAATCGTCCAGGCCCCGAGCGTGCAGTCTGGACGCGGCTCCGTTCTTGGCGGGAACAAGGCCGCAGGGTCCCCTCGTTTGCGTGCTGCTCGGCCTCACCACGCGTCTGCTCACTCCTGGCCTTGTCATGCTGCAGCGGCAAGCAGCGCTCGTCCACTCGTCGTTCTTGCCTGGAAAACTGCAGCTCTCCGTCCGCGGCTCTTCCGCCTCTTCACGACCACCAGCAAGTCTCGGAACGCGGCCGTTCACGATGAAGCTTCCCCATGCAGAGAGCAAGCACAACCGTCCACTTTGACATCCAGTACCAGAAGGAGGCAAGAGAGAGAAAATGTCCACCAGAGTGCTCTTTTATCACCCAGGCTCTGATGCTCTCCGTGCCTGCTTGACCAATCAGCGTGTGCCACCTCTTTGTAATCCATCTCTGCTCCTATCAACAAGTGCCATCTTACCCGGGCTTTTCCTGTCAATCAAATCCTGCCCAATCACGGCTCCTCAGGGCGTGGCCTCACGGATCTTTCGTCCTGTGTGCTTCCAAAGTCAGGGTTGTCAGTGGCAGTGCTTCATGCCTGGCTTCCGGTGGTTTTTATATTAGTGTATTTAATTAGGGTGTTGATTGCTTGGCTTGGCAAGTGTCTAGTGGGGGTGTCAAAAGGAACAAAGGGAATAAATTAGAGGCATTGACACACAGGGGATTGATTTAGCCATAATCCCTAAGCTAATTAACATACCCCACTCCTCGTAATGGGGACGAAGGAACACTTACACGACACGGTCTACTGGATCCCTACTTATGGTACATCGAGGTGATTCTTCTTCTTCACGACAGTCGGAGCACACTAATTTTTGTATATACAGAGTCGAGGCTCGTGAAAGAGCTAACATTTATCAAACAAACAAATCAAACAATCAAGTAAACAAAGTATATAAAAGTGGGAGTGGTCGACAAGATGGGGAGAGAAGGGGAGGAAGCACACAAACACAACATTTGAGGACAGGGACATCGGGAGATGTGTGGGAGGCAGAGGGCCTGGGGGGAGGCAGGAAAGGTATAAAACGCAAGGACACCAAGGACTTCCAGGAAAGAAGACAAAAGTCACCTCAAAAAAGTGGATTTGGGGTGAAATTAGCGGGTGTAGAAAAGATCAAGGTTTTGGATTGGGGAAGATAAGAGATGGTGGTGAACAGCCGTTTTAAAGACCTGGAGGGAGGAGTGGGATTGAAGAGAGTGAGGGAGTTTGTTCCAGAGGCGGGAGAAAAGAGGAATAAAGGAGTGAAGGTGAGCAGAGAGTCTTGATTTTGGCAGTTTAACCATAAGAGGGTTGCAGGCAGATCTTGTGCGACCTGCAGGAATATTTGGGGGACAGAGCCCAGAGAGAGCTGGGGGAGCAAGGCCGGAGAGGAGTCGGTTGAAGACGGAAAGACCACCAACCTGCCTGCGGTGAATAAGTGAAAGGCCCTCGGAGATAGCGTCATCGCGGGAGATTCCAATGATTCTGAACGCTTTGGTTTCAACAGCGTGAAGACGAGCTAGGTGTGAGGCAGGAGCACCAGCCCAGAGGGGAGAGCAGTATTCCATTGAGCTGCGGATGAAAGCCTTGTCTGTGGTGAGGAGCTCAGGTGTGCCAAGGGAGGACTTTGCACGACGGAGGATGCCCAGTCGGCGACTGGCTTTGGAGGCCAGCTTGGAAATGTGGTTTTCCCAGGAAAGATCATGGCAGATAGTGAGACCCAAAAGCTTGAGTGACAGAACTTCTTGGAGAGGATTATTCAGAAAGTAGATGGGAGGGTTGTCCAGTCGGTCTTTTCGGAGAGTCATCGTAAGAGTGTGAGATTTGTCAGGATTGAAAACCATGTTCCACTTGTTTGCCCAGTCTGTGATTTTGTCCAGGTCTGCAGAGAGTGAGGAGGCTGCAGACTGCCGATCTGAGGGATGAGGAATGGAGCGGCAGAGAGTGGAGTCGTCAGCAAAGAGATAGAGAGGATTTATGTCGTTTTTGTTTTCTTGCATATTAAAGTTCTGTAGTACCAAACATCTGTTTATATATATATCTATATATATAAACATACATTCTACCAATCTATACATTCTACCTGGTTCTCAGGTAATCATTGTCTACCCCCTAGAAACCTAACAATATATAATCGGAAGAAATTAAATAAGTCTTAAATTCAAGACGTGGACCGTCTTGAAGCTACGTCCACTACTTATTTAATTTCTTCCTATTATTTATTTAATGGAAATGATGCACCCTGCTCGTATTGTGGAGTGTTTGCTATTTCTCACAGTTTATATATATATCGGTCATTATGCGACTCCATACCGTCAGTGGGGAACCGCCATTAAGGTGCCCCATACAGCTACTGCTGCACCTTAATGGGAGCGATAAGAACCCTTTTGCGTTTGCACAGAGGAGACGAGATACCCGGTCTGCACAATCGGGATTGGCATCCAAGTGCCATGCAATGCCAGAAGAAGAAGAAGAAATGGTCGACGGTCCTTGTCGTTTTGGTCTTGTCGTCCAAGACCAAGGACACTACACCAATCGGTGTCACGGTTACTTAGACTTGCTTATAAATGCACTCGGTCTCATCTCTTCAGGTGTTATTGCCATTATGTCGTTTTTGTTTTCTTGTATATTAAAGTTCTGTAGTACCAAACATCTGTTTATATATATATATATATCTTTTCTTCTTTTTTTTTCTTTTTTTTTTTTACAGCAAGGTACTTTGCAGGTAGCAGTTTTGATATGGTTGAATGAAGGGATGATTAGTGGTTCGTATTTTAGCCATAATCAGTTTCTAGGTGATCTATTGTTTTTCCCACATCGAGGAAATACTCAGGCGTCATTGCTGAATTCCTGGAATGTTTTCCAATCAACCTGGATGTCTACACACCCCCTGCAGGTGTACAAACTTGCTTTGGTGTTCTGTTGTTTTTAAACGCCAACGCTTTTATTTCCGATCCCCTACCTGTCCCCTGAGATCTTTTTGCACAAAATATTTTTGGACATTACATCGTAAAATTGATTTGGGCCTTGTGATAGTTACAACACAACACTGAATACTTCTGCATTGTTGGTAGAATTAATACTACTAGGGCATTGCCCGTACTATATCTATATCTAAAATTATATCCCCCCCCCCCTCTATTTACATGAAATGGTTTGGTCCAAAGCGAACGGCTTCCGGAGTTTGGTAAAGAAATCGCCATCGCGTGCACAAACGCGCAGGAAAGCGAATGAATCACAAATTCGTTTTGATTAGTTTTAAAACATAGTTTAACGCCAACATAGTTTGCAAACGTGAAATAAATGAATACGCTCTCAAATGTGCCATCCGAGGCAGAGTGTGTCCGCCACGTTCGGCACACGCGATAGTTCGCTGCTCTCTGATTGGTTGAATCGTTTTTTGGACATAGCTCGGTAAGTAATTGTCCGATTAATATGAAACCTTGAAAAGGCACATCCTCGGGTCCCCAGCAATATACCTGGCAAGTTAAAAGTATATCGGACCCGTGGTTGTCGAGAAACAGCGGTCACAGACAAACAAACGTACAAACGTACAAACAAACAGAGATTACTGGAATTATAGATAGATGAACACAGCAAACACTAATACTATGAAGGCCTGACACCATGGAAACCAAGGCCTTCAAGATTATTGGAATCTCCCGCTAGTTGAGTCTATGGGCCTATCACTTCGCCATCGCAGACAGGCCGCATCACCCCACCCTTATCCCTCCTCCTTCCAAATTTCTAGAGTTTCCTTCTGTATCCATTTTGTCCACATCATGCATCCCCTCCTGGCCCCCATTCATCCCCATGTCTATTGGTTGTCCAAGCCTCCCTCCATCTTGGCCTTCAAGTCTGCCGTTGGTGTTTCCTCCCTCTCTCTGCTGTTCCTTTTGTCCTGCTGCGTCCCGGTCCATTCCGTGTACCTGTACTAGCTGGCTCTTCCATGAGCCTCGACTATGTATATATAAAAAGAACTGTGAAAAGTCAAAAAACATTTTCTGGAATATGACTTTAAATGGAGGAATTTCACTTTTCCTTACATCGTCTTTTCCAAAAGGAAGAACAATACTGAGCACTTCCTTTGATAATCCTAATCGATCGCAGGCAAAGGTTCAGTTACAGAACTGTGTTCACTTTTTGAGAGAGGCATTAGGTGGCCGGAGGCATTATGTTTTCGGGTTGTCCGTCTGTCCGTCCGTCCGTACAGGCTAAACCTCGTTTTTCTCAGCAACCACATATCCGATTGCGATAAAACTTTCAGCGAAGGAGTGACACACATGCAGAATGTTTTTGTGATAATTGTGATGTCATAGGTCACGTGGTATGGCAGCCATCTTGGATTAAACGCAAATAATTAAAAACGAAATTGCTACAACCTCTATCATGTGACTCTTAATCCTCCTGTCAAGTTTGGTTGAGATTGAATAATTAACGACCAAATGTATCGTGGTCAGACAGACAAGACAGAGACCAAATTGCGTATTTTAGTGTGATGGTCCATTTTCATGAAGGTGTCTGCCACACACATTATAATACAAAGTGATTATTGTTTTCAGGTTGTACCCTTTTGTGTGGTTTCTCTTGGGAAAAAATGGAACAGGTCAGGCCAAAATAATGTTGTTTAAACGCCGCGTAGACATGCTAAATCCTGGCTTGTTTTGAGATAAGCAGCGGACTTCATTGTCCAAGTGGAAGTGTCAATGTATACTGTGTATAGGAGGGAGAGGGGAGTTATAACCATATGTCTGCGTTGTGTGTACAGGTTGGTGTGTGAGAGAGAGAGAGAGAGAGAGAGAGAGAGAGAGAGAGAGAGAGAGAGAGAGAGAGAGAGACAGAGACAGAGACAGAGACAGAGACAGAGATAGACATAGGGGGAAGTGGCAAAATCACCTTATTTTTATGCCTCCGCCCCTGAAGGTGGCCGAAGGCATTATGTTTTCAGGTTGTCTGTATGTCCATCCGTACAGGCTAAACCTCGTTTTTCTCAACAACCACATATCCGATTGCGATGAAACTTTCAGCAAAGGAGTGACACCCATGCAGAATGTTTTTGTGATCATTGTGATGTCATAGGTCACGTGGTATGGCAGCCATCTTGGATTAAACGCAAATAAAATATATATATTTTCTCAGAAACCGCTGAATGGAATTTTTTAAAACTTGGCACATTGTCAAGTACTCCCAATGGGGAACAAAAGCATGATAAGGATGACATCATGGGTGAAGTGTGATACCAGCCAAAAATGTTTTAATCGAATTCCTTATCCTAAAAATCTGAAATTGCATGAACATGATCTATGACCTATTTCTATTGAAATATTAAATTTATGACATCATAGGTCACATGGTTTGGCAGCCATATTGGATTTAAGCTAAAACCTCAAAAAAACATCTTCTCCCAAACCACCAAATTGATTGACTCGAAATTTTACGTGTGTCATTGACTAGGCATGGCGATTAAAAGATGATCACGAAAACATCATTGGTCACATGGTGTGGCAGCCATATTGGATTGAAGGAAAATATTAAATAATTATATCTCGGAAACAGCTTACCCTATTGATGCGAAATTTTACAAGTATCATCTAACAGCACTGTTGCATATAGTTTTAGCCGGCGAAGCTGGTGTTGTGAATGAACATGTACGTATTATGTTGAAAAGCCAGATTTTGCTGGATCCTTTGAGAATTTCGAAGCTTTGCCGCACCAAATCGCTCCATGGAGGCCGCCATCTTGCGGATGTGGAAGTATGCATAAAAAATTGCGAAAAAGTTCAATAGGAGTTTGTTTCACCCGTCTTTTTTTGATTCACAATCTTATGCACCTCTAATTTGTAATTAAAATACTTTAAGACCAACCTCGTTCCCCGGGCCCACACAGGCCCTGGTTATCTTCAACGAAAATCGTCACCAAACACTGGAACCAATGAGATTCGAGTATTTTTAAAAATATTTCAAAAAAGCTTTTTACCGCGTTTCGGAGGCTGAAAACGGTGTCAAATATTCAAAAATGTACGAAGAATTATTTTTTCGAAATCTCGCAGCCGAAGGGGATAGTTTTTCACGGCCGGAAATATCCGAAATTGAGATGGAATTCACCGAATTAATTAAGAAGGAAATTTTATAAATTTTCATCTCATCCAGAATGCAAACGGTGTCATTTTGAACTAGATACGGTACCTACTACACCTACCTACTACCAACTACCTAACCTACTGATGCCATAGTGATGGGTAAAATAGTGGCAAGAGGCTTTGGCTTCGCCGGCTCATTGCGGCTTTGCAGTCGGGTACTAGTAAAATTATGATGTCATAGGTCACGTGGTTTGGCAGCCATCTTGGATAGAAAAACGAACCTTATCCGATCAACACGAAACTTCACAAACGTGATCCCCTATCCATACAAATGCATAGTGTACATTTTTTAAGGTCAGATGTCACGTGGTGTGGCAGCCATATTATCTTGAAAGCCGATATTTAAAAAATTCCCTTCTCTGAAACTGCTTCACCGATCGATGTGAAACCTGTCATGGCTGGTGAAAATGTGATACTTGAAAACAGCTGAAGGGATTTAAATCAAACTTGTTTATTTTTAGGACAGTGAACGAGGGCATCTGCCCGTTGTGCGACTTTGCGGAGACATATTTGTGACACTGCGCATTGTTCTCATTGCTTATGCCATATGTGGACCATTACCTTTTTATTTGAGTTAACGTGAGATCACTTACTAACAGGGACATTCCTCATGCTTTTTCTTTCCCTCTTGACCCCTAGCTGACGATGGTAGTTACGAGGGAGAAAATCAACGAATGGAAAATGGAGAAAATGTACTTCCTAATGACTGATGGCAAACATCCTTCCTGAAACACAACCAAAGAATTTTCAGTTGAAAACATCAAAACTAGTTTCAGGGAGAAACTTAATTTTGTCATTTTCGCATTACTACGTAATCATCCCACTCCAAAGACTTCCTGCCTCCCGGAAGTTAGCATTTAATTGTCTGCACTTTTAACCGTTTCCTCTTTTAGTCTCGCTCCCATATTTCCTGCATTTGCATGTTGTATTGTTGTACTGTAAATAACATTATTCACCTATTTATTCTCCCGTCAGTGTTGGCAGACCACTCCCTCACCTTGAGGATGGCTCCATCAGGATTTTTTGTATACTGAATCGAGGCTCGTGAAAGAGCTAACATTTACTTCACAAACAAATCAACCAGACAAACAAAATATATAAAAAGAGGGAGCGGAAAACAAGATGGGGAGAGAAGGGGAAGCACACAAACACAACATTTGAGAGCAGGGAGATGTGTGGAAGGGAGAGGGCTTGGGGGGAGGATGCGTGGGAAGGGGGGGGGGGGGGAGAGGGAGAAGTATAAAACACAAGGACACCAAGGACTTCCAGGACAGAAGTTGGTATTTCAAAAAAGTGGAATTGGGGTGAAATTAGCGGGGGTAGAAAAGATCAAGGTTTTGGATGGGGGAAGATAAGAGATGGTGGTGAACAGCTGTTTTAAAGACCTGGAGGGTGGAGTGGGATTGAAGAGAGTGAGGGAGTTTGTTCCAGAGGCGGGAGAAAAGAGGAATGAAGGAGTGAAGGTGAGCAGAGAGTCTTGATTTTGGCAGTTTGACCATAAGAGGGTTGCAGGCAGATCTTGTGCGACCTGTCGGAATATTTGTGGGACAGAGCCCAGAGAGAGCTGGGGGGGCAAGGCCAGAGAGGAGTCGATAGAAGATGGAAAGACCACCAACCTGCCTGCGGTGAGTGAGTGAGAGGCCCTTGGAGTTAGCTTCATCACGGGAGATTCCAATGATTCTGAATGCTTTGGTTTCAACAGCGTGAAGACGAGCTAGGTGTGAGGCAGGAGCACCAGCCCAGAGGGGAGAGCAGTATTCCATTGAGCTGCGGATGAAAGCCTTGTATGTGGTGAGGAGCTCAGGTGTGCCAAGGAAGGACTTCGCACGACGGAGGATGCCCAGTCGGCGACTGGCTTTGGAGGCCAGATTTGAAATGTGGTTTTCCCAGGAAAGATCATGGCAGATAGTGAGACCCAAAAGCTTGAGTGACAGAACTTCTTGGAGAGGATTATTCAGAAAGTGGATGGGAGGGTTGTCCAGTCAGTCTTTTCGGAGAAACATCGTAAGAGTGTGAGATTTGTCAGGATTGAAAGACATGTTCCACTTGTTTGCCCAGTCTGTGATTTTGTCCAGGTCTGCAGAGAGTGAGGAGGCTGCAGACTACCGATCTGAGGGATGAAGAATGGAGCGACAGAGAGTAGAGCGACAGAGTGAAGAATGGAGCGACAGAGAGGATGTTTAAACTGAACACTTAATGATGTACAACCAATGAAAACGCACAATATTTTTCATCACCAGCAGGCACATTCAATTACTTCCATTTCTAGAGCAAAAGTACGAATCGTTCATAATTCATTCATAATATATTATGTTTTGTACGTTCATAATTCATTTATCATACACTAGCACGGGTACCCGGCGTTGCCCGGTCTACTGTTCTAATCCTGTTGGCATTTTGAAGAAATAAAATTTTGTTTTGTTTTTCATTTTTTGTGGGGTTCCAAAATACTTCCCTACACTCACGAAGGAATGGGGTCGGGGCTCATTTTATAGTACCTTTTACAGATCTACAAAGGCTTAGGCACGATAGAGTGATTTTAGAGAAAAAGAAAACTTTTTTTTTCTATATTTTCAAAGAAAAATTATTCACCCCTAAAACTCCGTGGGACTCACTGATGAACCTCTGAAAGTTTGATGAAGATCCGTTTGGCCATCTCTAAGAAAAATGATGACACACACACCCACATATGGAGATAACAACCAACAACACAGACAGACAAGACACACACTCTTGAAATTGTACAACATCAACCCCCACATAATCAAACTGATAGAGAAAGCAATGGAGCTTTGGAATACCACATTGATATTACAGCACCCGGAAGGGAAGATCGAAATACAGGAGTGAAGATACATCAAGGAATCATCCAGGGAGACAGCCTTTCACCCCTCCTGTTTTGCCAGGGAGACAGCCTTTCACCCCTCCTGTTTTGCCTGGTCCTGGACCCAGTGAGCAACCTCATGGATGAGCAAGGACATGGATACACCCTGACGTCAAATAAGAGAGCGTCCAAAGAGAAAAAAAGGTGACATCTACTTTACATGGATGATTTAAAACTTTGTACCAAACAACGGGAAATTGGCAGAACAACTCAAATTACTGAAGCAGTACTCTGACGACATGCAAATGGAATTTGGCCTGGATAAGTGTGCCAAGTGCACATTCATGCAAGGTCGACCAAAAAAAACGGACAACATAAAAATTGACGCAAATACAACAAATACCTGAGCTGGACAATGAAGCATCATTCAAATACCACGGAGTAGAAGAGGGCTACCAAATGTGTCACAAACAAATGCGCAAAACAATTGCCAAAGAATATCTGTGTAGAACGAGGCTGATCCTGAAAACATACCTTTCTCCAAGGAACAAAATCAAAGCCATAAACCAACTTGCGATACCAGTATTCCAGAACAGTTATGGAATAATGAACTGGCCACAATCAGAAATCAATAAACTGGATATCAAAACAAGGAAACTGCTCACCATCCACAAAATGTTTTACAAAAATCAATGCATCCAGAGAATACACCTGCCAAGTTGAGGAGGTGGTAGCGGCCTGATGGAGCTCAACAAAGTGCGCAGAATAACAACTGTAGGATTGGCCAAATACGTAGGAAATGCCACAGACTACCGAATCCAATTTGTAAGCAAACATTAAGACAACAAACCAGAAAAGGTATCCCTAACCCACCTTGCAAAAAATATTGCAAAGACAGATGCGAATAGAAGGTGTCACACAAGAAACCAAAACAATGAGTACAGACCCAACAATTGTAAAAAATAGGGAAAATACCCCCGGGTGCTCACCTGGTAGAATAAAGCAGTATACGACACCGACGAAAGGTATTTTAAATAGTATCACGGTATTTTAAACCAGTTTCAATGGTTGCTAGAAGACAGGGCAGCATGTACAATCATACTAAAGTAGTCATAAAACAAACGAACAAAAAAATACCTATTTTGGGGGGGAAACTCTCCCTCCCCAAATACCATCCTCCCCGTAGATCCCCTTTGGGCCCAATGTTTTTTGTGCCGTGAACAAATTTTGGTACCTCATGGGTGATGAAGGTTGTGGTCAAGTTTCATCTAAATAGTGTGTGTAGTTTCAGAGGAAAAAGCAAATTCCTATTTTGGTTTGGTTTGGATAACGATAAGGTTTGGCTGCTTAATTTGGAAAGTCCTAATATTTTGTTTAGTGACGATTAATGGTGATGATTAATGGTGACGATTAAAATGAGGGCCTGTGGCTTTACCAGGGTGTCAGTGGTCAGAACGAGTCTGATATCACGAGTCGATGAAGAGAGTTTGGGGGTGAGATTGTTGAGAGAGGCGGTTGATGTAAAATGGAAAGATTTTGTCGTGAGTACAATTAAGAACGGTAGACATACACAGCCACTTTACTAGATAATAATACAACTATCGGGACACCTCTTCGTGGTGGTTGTACCACCCAAAGCAAGTCGGAGGCCAAATCTTCCCCATTTTTCCCTGCTTCCCATGCTGGGGTGCAAAAATAGAACAAATTGAATTGAGAAAAAGGAAGATTATGGGAAAGAGAAGGGATGGTATAGATTAGTCGGATTTGTTTTCTCGTCGGATTTTCAGTCAGAGACTAGTCGGATTTTCAGTCAGAGACTAGTCGGATTTTTTTCTAGTCAATTTCCGGAGTCGGAGACGAGTCGGATTTTTTTTGAGTCGTATTTTTGGAGTCGGAGACGAGTTGGACTTTTTTCTATTCTAATTTTCAGAATCAGACATCGGATTTTTGGAGTCGGAGACTAGTTGGATTTTTTTTTCTAGTCAATTTCCGGAGTCGGAGACTAGTTGGATTTTTTTTCTAGTCAATTTCCGGAGTCGGAGACTAGTCGGATTTTTAGAGTCGGAGACTAGTCTGATTTTTTTCTAGTCGGATTTTTGGAGTCGGAGACGAGTCGGACTTTTATCTATTCTAATTTTCAGAATCAGAGATTAGTCGGATTTTTGGAGTCGGAGACGAGTTGGATTTTTTTTTCGAGTCAATTTCCGGAGTCGGAGACTAGTCGGATTTTTTTCTAGTCGGCTTTTTGGAGTCGGAGACTAGTCGGATTTTTGGAGTCGGAGACTAGTCGGATTTTTTTTCTAGTCGGATTTTTGGAGTCGGAGACGAGTCGGACTTTTATCTATTCTAATTTTCAGAATCAGAGATTAGTCGGATTTTTGGAGTCGGAGACGAGTTGGATTTTTTTTTCGAGTCAATTTCCGGAGTCGGAGACTAGTCGGAGTTTTGGAGTCGGAGACGTCGGATTTTTGGAGTCGGAGACTAGTCGGATTTTTTTCTCGTCGGATTTTTGGAGTCGGAGACGAGTCGGACTTTTATCTATTCTAATTTTCAGAATCAGAGATTAGTCGGATTTTTGGAGTCTGAGACTCGTTAAATTTTTTCTAGTCGGATCCGGATATGAGAATTGATTGTGATTCTTCACCATTGAGAGATAGGGCCTTCACCATTTACAGTGTAGCACAATATCTCCAAAAGTTATGAACGGATTTTGACAAAACTAGGCAGATGAGTTGGTTAAGTGACAAGAACAAGCCGATTAGTCCTTGAGCCAACCGGCCATTTTTTGAAGTGAATGCTCCGGCGGGGGGAGTAATTCTCATTATGATTTTCCATTAGACCAATGTCTCAAGTGTCAGAAAAGGTGTGATGGACATCTGAGAAC
The DNA here is from genome assembly GCF_964187855.1 of Myxine glutinosa. Lineage (NCBI taxonomy): Eukaryota > Metazoa > Chordata > Myxini > Myxiniformes > Myxinidae > Myxine > Myxine glutinosa. The sequence goes on from NC_136271.1 coordinate 14,772,468, forward strand.
GGTAGCTTAGTGCCCGGATGGACGCCATCTTTGAAACCACCCAGCTCGAAAATGCCCATTTGGTGGGGTACATTGTTGCACGTGTATCTGGACTTCTATACTAGCTATCGATGTGCGGTTGACGACTAAATATACGTCCGATGTGTACCGTCTAAATAAAAAATAATATGAAGCATTTTGTTTTAGATTAATTATTATAAAAATCAATTATCGAAAAAAAATCATATATTTTTCAATATTTTATTATTAGACTTGTACTTTTTTTAGTGAAACAACACTGGTATGATTTTCCAAATTATGCATTGTGCTACACCGTTTATCTGTCTATAAAAATAACTCAAAAACTAAAACATATCATCCACCACGAGTGTACACAAAAAATATATGAAAAGGCATGCACTTTCCACAAACCGAAACTATGTCAGTTGGAATTTCCCGCCGATAATCAACCCACAGAACCCAGTGCCGAAAGTGACGTCAGTCTATTCTATATCTATATTCTATACTCTATATCTCAGTCTGAGATTTGTTGCGGTGACCTGATTAATTTCTGAGGGGGGGGGGGGGGGGGGTGGCTTAAGAACTAAAAGTGAACATGTTAGATGGCGCCACATACAACTCTATTATAGAGTTGTATTGTGGCGCCATCTAACATGTTCACTGACTTGGATGAGTATGTCTATGTAAGCTGGCGAGCTTTTCGGATATCGGAGTAATCTAACGTCAGTCTTTTTGTTCTTTCAGCTGAGATGGCCGGTGTCGAGGCGAAACGGGCGAAGATTGAACCTGAGTCCGGAACGTGCATCCTGTGCAGCAAGAAGTCGCCACTCTCTGAACTAAGCAAGGCAGCGGGCAACAGTTCTTGGAAGACATTGTGTGACGCAGCCGCAGTTAGAAACTTTTATCCAATTCTAAAGCTAGTCCAAGAAGGCGCAGTTGAACTTCCTAATATTCCAATATTATACCATAGGGCTTGTAGATCAGACTTCACTCACAAAAACCACCTAGCTACTTTGACCAATGCAGCTAGAAGTTCTTCAGTTGATACTGGCGATGCGGTGCGACGGCGATCATCACGGGAAGAGACAGGATCAACTTCAACGGTCTACGATGACAAATGCATTTTTTGCCAGCGTGCTTCAAAATTCATAAAAGGCAGTCGTACCCGTGAAACAGTTGTCTTGGCTGTTGAACTTCGAGCAGATAAGACAATAAGAGATGCTGCGACAGCTCGCAATGATGAGAGAGTTTTGGCATTGACTACACGAGATATGGTTGCAGCTGAGGCTCACTACCACTTCTCCTGCTATAGAAACTACACACGGCCCCAAAAACCTCAAGTAGAAACTGACATTGAAGATAATATCGAGAAAAAAGAAATGATACGATGTATATTCAATTTCATTTGCACTGACTTGTTCTTGAACCCGAGGATTGTTCCAATAGTTGATGTTGCAACAGATATCCTGTCTTCAGATACATTTTCAGTTGATGTTCGTGACTCCATCAAGAAGAATCTGCAGCGCACATTACAAAGAGAGTTTGGAGAATCGCTCATCTTCTTCAATGTGAAACACCGTGTATACTTGATGCCCGATAATCTGACAAAGCGAGAGATTGCTGCAGAGTGCGTAAACCTGAAAGCAGAAGTGAAAGCATTTGAACGAACGGACGGTGAAAGTAACATTGTGCGTGCAGCTACTTCACTGCGACACCAGATCAAAGATGCTCATTACAATGAACGTTGACCGCCTCAGCCAGCAGAACTCACTTCAGATTACGTGAAGATACCAGATTCTCTTCGTGTATTTCTGCATACTTTGATTTGCGGGAGTGGGGGTAGCTCTGCGCGTGCCGACACACTGGTATGGTCGATGGCTCAAGATATCATCAATGCTGTACACCGGGGTACCATCAGAACATCGAAGCATGTCCTACTTCCGTGGGTCATGAAAACGCTCACCGGTAATACAGAGGTCATCAGAATATTGAATCGACTCGGGCACGGATGTTCGTACACAGTTCTGGAAGAAATCGAGACAGCGCTATGCATAGACAAATTAGCAAGTGTGGAGAAAGATACAGTACCACTTCCGTCACATGTGCACCCTTCGGTCCCGACTGTATTAGCATTCGATAACATCGACAGGCTAGAGGAATCGCTGAGTGGTGGCGGAACATCGCATCGCGTCAACGGTATCATCGTCCAACCGAAGTCGCAGTCGTGTTTGCCGCCCCAACCTCCATCGGCAGTATCCAAAGCAGATAAGAAGCGATCTATCCCGTCATCCAGCGATTTAGTTCCAATATACAGCGGTGGGAAACGAGAGGGCCCACCTGCAATCAAGCCTGCAGATCTTTCTGACACTCTTGCAGGCGCAACATCCCTTGCGCAGCGCCGAAATCACGTATGGATTATGACTCGCATGCTGGAACCATGCGACCAGACAATCAGTTCGTGGACTGGTTTCAACATCATGACTAGAGATCGTGTTCAGGTGACGGAAGATGTAGTTGGCTACCTGCCGACTATAAACGCGCCTGCCACAGATATGGCAACAGCGCAAGAAATCCTCAGAGAAGCTCTGAACATCATGTCATCACTTCAGCTTGAGCGTATACCGGTGGTGCTAGACCAGGCACTATTTGCTAAGGCGACCGAAATAGCATGGAAAGATGTCGATCGATATGGAAGAATCGTGCTCATGATGGGGAACTTCCATACCATCTGTAACTTCATGTCGAGCATTGGGAAAATGTTTGGAGATGCAGGCCTTCGGGATGTAGCTGTTGAGTCAGGAGTAATCGCTGAAGGTTCCATCAACAGGGTTCTGGAAGGCAAGCAATACAACCGTGCTGTGCGACTCCACAAGTTGATGTACGAGGCACTAATGCGCATCATTTGGAAGGGCTTCCAGGTGTGGATAGAAAGCAATCATCCTGACAAGGAACCCCAGATTCGAAGCACTGACCTCAAAATTCGCAGCATCAAGGAGGATGTTTGCCACGAGACTCTCGCTGCTGCTCTCGATGATGATTCATGTGTACAGAGCTTTGACATGTTCGCGAAATACCTACATTTTCTGCGAACCAAACATGGAGACCTGGCTCGCTTCTGGATGATGTATATTGATATGGTAGAGACCCTGCTGGGGTTGATTCGTGCGGATAGAGAAGGCGACTGGATGCTTCACTTGGCTTGTGTCAGAAGAGTGATCCCTTGGTGTTTCGCAATGAACAAGGTGAACTATGCTAGACATCTACCAGTGTACTATGCACAGATGACGCAACTCCACGAAACATGCCCCGAGTTGTACAGGCATTTCAATCAAGGCTACTTCTCCGTACAGCTTAGACCAGGGAATCCATTTGCCAGAATCGCTGTTGATCAGACAACAGAAGAAACAGTAAACAAAGATACGCAAACAGCTGGAGGAACACGAGGTTTTAGTCTTCGACAAGGGGCTGTGTCACGATACTATCTAACTGCAGAAAATCGGGCTACTGCACTGAGGCAACTACGAGAAACTATCCTTGTGAATGGCAGCGACACATCTCACGCCAAGCACCCTGACTTGTCTACTTCTCGCATCAAACGTGATGAGTCTGGCGTCACAGCTATCTGTGATCTACTGGAAAATGACTGGACCAATCCATTCGCCGATGATCCGTCATGTCTTCTCAGTATATCTACCGGAGCGGCTGCGAGGGAGGACGTTTCTAATGACCTACTCAACACCCTGCAAAAGGGGGAAGCGGCGTATCAAAGCTTCCAGAAACGTCTTGAAGAGGGAACAGGCTTTCATGACACATTGAACAAGCTAAACTTGAAGACCTTTGGTAAGATCAAGCAGAAAGTTGTGAAGGGCACAAACAAGGAGATCGTCCTGAGAGCTGACAGACAACTGTTTGCCACCATGATACTCATCGCCAAGACAAGGAACCTCGACATGCAACTTGTCCTTTGTCACCCACTAGGGCCGTTACCATGGTCTTTGGCAAACGTTGATGGGTCAATGAAAAAAACGAACAAAGCTGCACTTGCGAAACACATGGAAGGTCTTGTGGAACCAGCCGAGAACGTTGACAAGCGAAGTGCAACAATAATTGATGCGATGGCTCTCATACAAAAGATGCATGGCGAGAACGACACGTTCGAAGAACTATCTGACCGCATCCTTGCTGCAGCGCTTCACGCTGGTCAAGGCAGTGAGCGCATCGATGTTGTCTTTGACACATACACAGAAGAATCCATCAAAGCAGCTGAGCGTGTGAACCGCGGTTCAAATGAAGGCATCAGTTTCAGCGAGATCAGACCCGCACACAAAATCATGAACTGGCGGCGTCTCCTTGCTTGCAGCCAGACAAAGGAGAAACTGGTTGTGTTTCTGGCAGAGTCGTGGAAACATGAAACAAATCGCGAAAAGCTAGGCAACAGAACACTGTATGTCACCTGTGGTGAAAAATGTCTGGTACTGACCCGCGATAGGTGGAAGTTGGTGCAAGCACTCGAATGTAGCCACAAGGAAGCAGACACCCGTATGTTTCTCCACGCAAAGCACGCCGCTACCCACTACAAGACGATCATCTTAGTGGCAGATGACACCGACGTTCTGATCATCAGTCTTCATCTCAGCAGAACCATCGATAGTCAGCTCTTCATCAGACGAGGAACAAAGGTTCGAGTCAGAATGATCGACGTTGGAAAGTTGGCTGCGGTATTGGGGTCTGGAGTTTGCAGCGCATTGCCAGGGCTTCATGCATGGAGCGGGTGTGACACTGTGAGTGCTCTGGCTAGCCAAGGAAAGATAAAGGCTTTGAAGCTTGTGCAAGCGAATGAGCTGTATCTTCAAGCATTCACAGATCTGGGATCTTCGTGGAATGTACCAACAGACGTCTTCAATAGCATTCAGGCCTTCACGTGTCAGCTGTACGCCAAGAACACGAAGATCGTCGGTGTTAATTCGCTCCGTTATCACATGTTCTGTGCAAAGAAGGGCCAGATCGAATCTGGACAATTGCCGCCTTGTGAAGACTCCTTGATGCAGCATACGCTTAGGGCCAACTATCAGGCGGCTATCTGGCGACGCAGCCTTGAAAACCTACCAGACGTCCCAACACCATCAGCAGGACATGGTTGGGAACTCAATGATGGCGGTTTGCTCACAATCCGATGGATGGCGGGTCTACCAGCTCCAGATGTCGTCTTGAATCTCATCTCATGCACATGCAGAAGGACGTGTCGACCGTCAGATTGCTCCTGCATACTGAATGGGTTGAAGTGCACTGTTGTGTGTAAGCTGCAGGGATGCTCCAACATGGTGCAGGATGATGCTATCGTGGCTCAGGATGCCAATGACTCTGATGGCGACTCTGATGATTAACTTTGTGTGCACTGTATATTGTATAGCATATGTTGTTCTCTATTATAATGCAGGCCAAATTGCCTGAAAATCTTTATAGACAGATAAACGGTTTAGCAAAATGTATAATTTGGAAGATCATACCGGTGTTATTTGACTAAAACATGACATGTTCAATGATACCTCCGCTTGCTTATTAGGAATATACATCGTATGGTGTTAAAATCAGCTCCATACGTCTTTCCAAACTCTAGTAATGAATAATTAATATAATTGGCGGCCATTTTGAAATCCAAGATGGCCACCAAAGTGCAGATTTCCTATGTAACAATTTCCGCCTGCTTATTAGATATCGTATGGTGTTAAAATCCTCTCCGTACGACATTCCTAACTTGCGTTATCGTCAGAATAGATAATGCCAGCGGCGGCCTAAGTCATTTTATGGCTCTTTACATTTATTTGTTGTAAACTCGTGGTGGATGATATGTTTTAGTTTTTGAGTTATTTTTATAGACAGATAAACGGTGTAGCACAATGCATAATTTGGAAAATCATACCAGTGTTGTTTCACTAAAAAAAGTACAAGTCTAATAATAAAATATTGAAAAATATATGATTTTTTTTCGATAATTGATTTTTATAATAATTAATCTAAAACAAAATGCTTCATATTATTTTTTATTTAGACGGTACACATCGGACGTATATTTAGTTGTCAACCGCACATCGATAGCTAGTATAGAAGTCCAGATACACGTGCAACAATGTACCCCACCAAATGGGCATTTTCGAGCTGGGTGGTTTCAAAGATGGCGTCCATCCGGGCACTAAGCTACCGTTCTCAGATGTCCATCACACCTTTTCTGACACTTGAGACATTGGTCTAATGGAAAATCATAATGAGAATTACTCCCCCCGCCGGAGCATTACTTTTGGTCTGGCTCAAGGACTAGATTATATTGTGGTTCAGGTCCGAATCCAGATGCGACCTATCAGTGGATACAAAACGTAAACTGTTCAGCCTGGCGGAGGTAAGCGCCCTTCGGAGTGTCATTCTATTTTTCCTAGTTGTCATTGATTAAACTAGGGCATTGCCCGTACTATATCTATATCTAAAATTATATCCCCCCCCTCTATTTACATGAAATGGTTTGGTCCAAAGCGAACGGCTTCCGGAGTTTGGTAAAGAAATCGCCATCGCGTGCACAAACGCGCAGGAAAGCGAATGAATCGCAAATTCGTTTTTATTAGTTTTAAAACATAGTTTAACGCCAACATAGTTTGCAAACGTGAAATAAATGAATACGCTCTCAAATGTGCCATCCGAGGCAGAGTGTGTCCGCCACGTTCGGCACACGCGATAGTTCGCTGCTCTCTGATTGGTTGAATCGTTTTTTGGACATAGCTCGGTAAGTAATTGTCCGATTAATATGAAACCTTGAAAAGGCACATCCTCGGGTCCCCAGCAATATACCTGGCAAGTTAAAAGTATATCGGACCCGTGGTTGTCGAGAAACAGCGGTCACAGACAAACAAACGTACAAACGTACAAACAAACAGAGATTACTGGAATTATAGATAGATAAATAATTGCTGTCTTCGAAGTAAAATTTGATAATTAACCAATTAAAACAAAGATAAAATATGCGGGCATGTAAATTTTCCGAATTACTTATCAATAACAATCCAGGTGTATCAGCCTTCCTGATCAAGCTATGGGATTGCTACATGTGACTGGGTAGCGCAGTCTTGGAATCGATGGTATCACAAACATCACCAACGTATTGTACAGATGGATACTGTTCCACACCTCGTTTCATCCCAAACATATGCTGTGTGCCATATTTGGCCAGGTGAAAGTCTCGGCAAAAGAAAACACACCAGCTAGGTAAAATAAAGTTAGTGCAGATGAAAATTGACTGCAGCAACTTTCCAGAACTTGAACGTATCTTCTGTCCATACTTCATACAAAAGCAGAAACAATACGGAACATTGTGTGAAAAGGCCGAGCAACACAAGCTGTGGAAAACACATTGATAAATACTAAAGACAGACAGAAACAACTGGAAAACTTTTGTGAATGAGCTACTAGTTTTGAGTGAATAATAATAAGTCTGACGACTTACCATTCCATCACATACTACGAAGAAATAATGCCCCAAACCTTCTCAACTTGATATCATGTTCCATTGAAAGCCAACAGAAGCATACTGCAGCATCTTTATGAGGATTGCCGAGCAGTCGATTTGGCTGCCATCTTGAAACATGAACCGGTGGTGCCTGTACCCTAACAGGATAGTTGTCGTCTTTGTTTCATCAAGTCGGGAACAAGGTCAGGAAAAGTGAGGGTACTCAACCCGTCAGACGTGTTGAATTAGGCCGTCATGTTCCCTTGCAGAAGCCATGGGCAGGTTTTCCAGCTCTTCCAGAAAATAAAGCCGACTTGTCTCGGTTTATGTCTGAGCAAATCATTTCCAATGCTCCAGCACACATGGAAATTGTTGCTTCCGGGGACTTCACGGATGAGTTAGATGTTCAGTCATCAAATTGAAACACTGAGGTTTGTTCCCGAAGAGACACGAGGAAGCAGACACAAGAATGGTTCTTCATGCTATACATAGAGATTGTGACACTGTTGTCATTTCAACAAGAGACACAGACGTTCTTCTACTTCTGCTGCAAACAGACTCCATTGATACAGAAAGGCATATTCTCATTCCCAAACCTGGCAAGCCGGAAGCTTTGCCCCCAACAAGCGAGATGCTCTTCAGCTGCACTTCCCAGAAGATGTGCCGAGGTGTGCCCACTCACCTACCTAAGCCAAAACTTCTCCAACCTACACCGATGGGACGTAGAAGTGTGAAACAGGACTTTTGCGTTCAAGAGGGAACTTTATTAACAGTTGAAAATTTTGCCTTATTGGTCCCCAACTGGTTTCACTGGAGGGGACGATAGGTTTGCTCTCCGTCCGTCTGTCCATCCCACCTATGGTTTTTTTAGACTTTTTTCCCATACCCTTCAATATACTCAACTGAAACTTGCTACATGGCTTCATTACCCTGCGCTCGTGAAGCAAATGTGGGGTTAAGCGATTGGGCGCGTACATGTGTAAGTGTCTGCATTTTAAAAAGTCATTTTCTCAGCATCCATTGGTCCATTTGACAGGAAATTTTCACCATAGTACGAGTCTACTCCTGTAGGAATTTTTATTTACTAGGGCGTGCCCGTACGTGGGTGCAAAAAAACATGCGTGCAAACAACAACAACAAAAAAAAACTTTGAAACCACGTGGCAGTAACGACCACAGAACCCCCCCCCCCCCTCTATTTACATGAAATGGTTTGGTCCATTCGCAAAGCCAAAGCGAACGGCTTGCGAGTACGGTAGAACCCCCCCCCCCCCCCCCCCTCTATTTACATGAAATGGTTTGGTCCATTCGCAAAGCCAAAGCGAACGGCGAACGGCTAAATCGCCATAGCTCGCTAACTACTTGTCCGATTAATTTCAAACCTTGAAAAGGCACATCCTCAGGTCCCCAGCAATATACCTGGCAAGTTTCAAGTATATCGGACCCGTGGTTGTCGAGAAACAGCGGTCACAGACAAACAAACAAACACACAGACACACACACACACAGAGATTACTGGAATTATAGATAGATAATTATGACGTCATAGGTCACGTGGTACAGGCGCCATATTGGAAAAACGAAAAACTTTGGACTTCTATATCTCCAAAACCGCTCCAAGGAAAAATTTCAACCATGGCTCATTGTAAAGAGCTCTGCATGGCGAATACGTGTTGTTGATGATGACGTCATTGGTACCTTCATTATGACGTCATAATTCGACAAGTACAACGCTTAGTCCGATCTGTTTTTTTGAGCGTGATCTCCGAAACAATTTTTACGGAGAATAATTTATGACGTCATCGGTCACGTGGTCTGGCATCCATATTGGATCAAAGAAAAAAAAATGAAGAGTCGTCTCGCAACAAGTCGACTGCACGGGGTAAGTATTCGATGAATACCATCTAGTTATGATAAGTTACAGAACAAGTTCGAGTTTCTCCCAATGGCCCTATCTTCTAATGGTGAAGAATCACTTTAAAAATTCTACTAGCTGGATCCGGATCCGGATCTTCACCGAAATTGAATCCATTCTTCCTTGTCACACACACAACCTGTCCAACAGGTTTCGTCCAAATCCCTCCATAACTTTTTGAGATATCCTGCTATATGTTGGTTTTAGCCATATCTCCCAATGGTGAAGAATCAATTAAAAAAATTAAATAATTCTCATATCCGAATCCATATTCAGATCTTCACCAAAATCGAATCTATTTGTCCTTGTCAGACACCCAACCGGTCCACCAAGTTTCGTCCAAATCCATCCACAACTTTTCAAGATATCCTGCTATGTATCGTTTTTGGCCCTATCGCCCAATGGTGAAGAATCACTTAAAACAATTCTACTAGCCGGATCCGAATTCGGATCTTCACCAAAATCGAATCAATTAGTCCTTGTCACATACGCTACATCTCTGCCAAATTTCGTTTGAATCCGTCCACAATTTATTGAGATATCTTGTTCACAAACGGACAGTTAAACAGGGGTGAAAACACAACCTCCACGCACCTTTGGACTCACCTTTGGTGTTGGAGGTAAAAGGAAGGGACGTTGCTCAATTTCAAAAGAGAATTGCTGCAGAATTTATTTACATTTGAAATATTACATTTAGAATTGCAGAATTTTAAGGAAAATCGGATAAAATTATAGTCACACAAACGCAGAAAATAATTATTCAGTGAGTTGCGAAATTAAAACGTCACTCGTTGACGTGACGTCACGTGTCGTTTAAAAACTCCAAACACGTCTCAGGTTAAATAAATAAATCTCGAGATTTCCCAGAAAGCTTTGCGCGGCTGTCATGGCTAGCGCGTTTCGCGTCGTCACCCGAGCGGCTGCGAGTGTCGTCGGACGAGGCGTCACCTCGAAAGTCTCGTGTCCCTCCTTTGCCAGGTTTGCGGGATCAGTCCCCGATTTTACACTCCTTACTTATTTTTACCTTTTTGTGTTATCGGTGTCGTCCGCGTCATGGCTCGGTGAATGACCTTAGGCCGCGATCCGAGCCTACGGACTTGACTAGTGAACCTATCCATAATCCATTTGATGGAGCCTGAAAACAGTACGTCAGGAACATTGGCAAGATCTACGAAGATCTATGTACGCCACGCAGTAGTATATATATATATATTATTATATTATCATATATTATATTATCATTATTATTATATATATATATATATATACATATATAGCCGAAAGTGTTCTATTAGTACCAATTCATGAATCTTGGTGAGTTGGTTTAATAAATGCTTGTGGCAAAATGTGGAAAATATTTCGTGTCAAGTGATTTCCGATAATGTTGGTGATTGTGTTTTTTGGTAAAAGGCTTTTTATTGTTCAAAGTGAACCGTGGGATCCTCAACATGCACGTGACTGCGGAAAAGGTCACCCTGCCTGTACGTCACGCCTTAAAGAAGGCGTCTTCACGTTCGAATCCACCTATAGGTCATCTGGGTGTCCAATAGACGCAAGCTTGGATTGCCCCGCTCCCACCTGTGTTGGACGGTTGAAGTGCTGAGACACCTGTGTGCGGGTGTCCCGCTTTGGGTCCTGCGATTATCCGCGCTGGACTGGTCCTTGGTCCGAGATCATCTTCTCAGGGTGTCGGAGAGCACTGATTCACAAAAGCCGATCACAAGTGCTTCTTTGTGCTTGTGGACAGCGGCCTGTCGTGATGTCTGTTGGTGAATGAATAAAAAAAAGATTGAATTCAAGAAATAATTCTTGATAAGGGTCCGTCTACATATTTACATACATAGTACATACTGATGTGCAGAGTAATGATATTGGTCGGTAGCTTGAAAGGTCATCTAACATTACTGTCTTGGATATGGCTAACTTTGGCTTCACTCCACATCGAAGGAATGGTGCCAGACTGACGGATCACAGTAAAGAAGGAAGCACATCAAGCCTTACCTGTCTTTAAGAATTCTGGGTATATATAGCATCTTGGCCAGCTGCTTTCCCTTGCTTTGCTGATTTGAGGGTATCTTCTACTTCGTGAAGTGTGTATGGGGATACCAAGCTAGATGTAGTAGGTAGTGTCGCCATGTTAGACGAAAGTTCCTTATGCAACTTGGTCCAGTGTTGCTTGGACGTGATGCCTTTGGAATTCTGGAGCTTTGATGCCCCAGCATTCCCAGTGACTTGCGGAGGGCAATGTTGGAGTGAGCCAGCAGAACCGACGATATCGTCACCCAAACACTTTTATTCCTGTGTCGGGTCGGAGGCCAAAAGGTTTGAAGGCATTTTCGGAATCGAATTTTATCCCGATTCCGAAAATGCATTTCTTGCTTGCCGGGAATGCTGCGTTTACGGTGAAAAATTACATTTTCGGAAAGAAAATATTTTTTCCTAAAAAAAAAATGAAAACATTCAATTTTGAAACTTGAAAGTTTACTGTGTATCAATTTTTTAAGCCGATTCCAAAAATGCAAAACTTGCTTGCGAGAAATGCAGCGGTTGGGTGAAAAATACATTTTAGGGTGAATATAATTTTGGGGACAAAATAAGGCCTGTTATTAGTCCCCTACCGGTGTACACCGGAGGGGACTATAGGTTTGCACGCCGTCCCTCCATCAGTCCGTCAGTCTGTCAGTCCGTCAGTCCGTCACGCAAAGAACAGCTTTCCGGACTTTTTTTCTAAACGCTTAATGCTAATGATTTCAAACTGGGCAAATGGTTTCCTCATGATAAGTTCCAGATCAAGTTCGAAATTCACGACGTTTCGATCATTTTTGACAAAGTTATGGCACTTTGAACTTTGGGAATTCTGATAATTCTGATGATCCTTAACTCAGTGCCATTTTAAGTTTTAATTTCCTTTTTAAAAGATTTTCTCTGCAATAATAGGACCGATTGAGATCAAATTTTCACCGTAGGGGGGACTCGGTCTGTAGAATATTTTAATGGTAATTATGACGTCACAGGTCACGTTGTTCGGCCGCCATATTGTTTTTCGTGAAAACACGAAAACCCCTTTTTCTCTGCAACGGCTGAACAGATCGAGGCCAAACTTTGCAGAAAGAATCGCATACCCATGACGAACAGAAAAGTCAACGAGCATGACGTCATGCGTCACATGGTTTCAGAGTTATGACGTTTTTAAGCATTAACCTTTAAAACCGAGCTCCTCCCTCATTTTTGATCCAATCGAGGGGAAACTTCACAAATCTGTTCAGCATGTCAGTCTACTAAAATGTCCTTTTGGAATTTGCGATAGGGCACGTGGTTTGGCAGATATCGTTAATTAAACGCAAATATTGAAAAAATGGATATCTCTTGAATCGCTGGTACCTCAGACCATAAGTTGATAATTATATAATTCACACAGTGCAATACCTGCAGGCCGCTCCACGGAGCGACCTTGCGGGCTTATCAACGAGGCGAGGCGTGACACACATGTGTCTCAGCATACCTCAGATCAAGTTTGAAAACCAGCATCAACCGTGCTTAAATTTGCATATTCGATCATTTTTGACAAAGTTATGGCACTTTGAACTTTGGTAAGGGACATGTATTGCAGCGCAATACTCAGAATGCTTGTTAATTTAATTAATGTTAAATTTGATTTTCTGATTTGAACATTAATTATCTCCACCGCTGAAGGTAGATGGGGGTTATGTTTTCACCCCTATCTGTTTGTCTGTCTGTTTGTTTGTGAAGAGGATATCGCAAAAAATTGTGGATGGATTTGGACAAAACTTGGTGGACAGGATGGGTGTGTGATGAGGACGAAAATTGCTTCAATTTTGGTGAAGATCCGAATCCGGATCGTAGAACGTGTGATTTTTCTGTTAAATAATTTTTACAAAAGGTGTTTTTGTTATATGAATCGGTTAATCTTATAATGTATATACTATGTACATGGTATTTGTCATTGAGATAAGGAAGAATGCAAAAATACAAGGGAACTTTGAATACATTCTGTGATTCTTAATTCTTCCCCCAAACATGACGATTTTCATTTTTCTCCAAAAAATGTTATTTTTCTTCTCAAAATGTGATTTTTTCACCTTAACTGCTGCATTTCCGGCAAGCAAGAAATGCATTTTTGGAATCGGGATACAATTCTGATTCTGAAATCTCCTTCAACCCGTTGGCCTCAACACAGGAATAAAAGTGTCCACGCGCTTGAGCTATAATGTGACTTCTGAGATTGCTTCCTTCTGACAACCGTGTCCACGTTGGGTGGAATATTTTTTGTTCCTAGTCATAAGTTGGTTTAAATTAAACTGATAATAGCTACGAAGAATACTGAACGAACTATCACCACGTGGGCCGGACGCTGCGCGTTACATGTTATGGGTCGAATGTCAGACTGGAGGTTCCCCATGCCTAGTTTAGAGGCAAGGGGGCCCTAAAGCACGGGGCAGGTTGGTGGGTGTGCAGCAGGATGATCACCTGGTTGTAGTTCCCAAGGGCCTTAAAACCGATGTATTCAAAGCCTTTTCCAATGCAGTGTATTTGTTTACTAAATTCCAAAGCTTTAGTTCTGTATCCATTCGCTTTCCTTCATTGTCATTGTAGTATCACGGGCACACTTTGGTGGTAGTGAGCTGCAGTACCTGGTGGATTTTTATTATTTAGTTTTGGTGCAATAAAAGACAAGTTGACATTTCAGGCGTTAACTCTTTTGCTCCGATGATGGGTTAAAATCCGAAACATCAGCTTTTTCTGGCTTCTCACGGAGGTTAGCCTACCTCGATCGACGTCACTGTTGATTCCATCAATGGTTCTACCTGTCCACCGACGCAGATCGACACTGCCCTTCATTCACACACTAGTGACACTCGGCTTTCTTCATTTGACAATTGAAGTCGATTGTTTTAACGATATGCTTGCACAAATTATAAATATTGTTATCGTCTAATTTGCCACTTATCACATTGCAGCAGGACTGTTGCTGGTCTCGCACCATGCTTGCACAGGCCAGCACAGGGTTTCCAGGGAGACCTGGTCGTGGTGGATGAAAAGGCCGTGAGTGGAGCTTCCTTGTTGTGTTGAATCATCATTTTCGAGATTCTCGCAGTTTTCCCCCTTCACCTTCAAGTGTCAGATTTATTTTTCTCAATTTATCCCCTCTCTCTCTCTTTCGTCCTTCCTCTCTAATCGGTAGATGGCTGCTGGTGCTAATATCACTGCTTGTGAAGTTCAAGTGGCGAGATCTCCCATTGGCCATCTCCATGAGGATATTGATGCATTGCCATGCCTTGCAGGAAGTCTATGCCGTCTCCGGGGTGCCCGACGAGCATGTGCACATGCGTCTTGCACGGATCTTTGTGCCGGCAAGAAATAGCATGCAGTCTGGTGAAGGAAACACGCACAAGTGGCACATGGAGTTGGACACTCGGGAACGCTGGGAAAACCCTCTCATGGGTTGGGCCTCCTCGTGAGTATCATACATGGAATATATCAAAACTGGGATCAGGAAAGTGGGAGGATATGGGAAGGGGGGGGGGGGGGGTTAAATTGTGTGTTACTCCATGAAGATCTGTATTAAAGATCTACTTTTATCCGCATGCTCGTGTTGATTTGCGGCGAGATCTTCCTTGGTTGAGATTACTGGAAGGGACAATAAAGTGACTGGCTCTCCCTCTCCCTTTGTATCTCCCATTCTCCCATGTTTATTTCAGAGCTGATCCACTATCAAACATTACTCTAACGTTTTCAAGTAAAGAAGATGCAATCACCTTCGCAAAGAAGAACGGTTTGTTTTACCTTTATCTTGTTTACAGGATGCAACATCGTTATTTTCCCTTCATTGTGAGGTATTTTATAATTTCACGTTGCATCGTAGTTGGAATTCCATTAATTACACCAATGCATGCGAAGCAAAAAGTGCGGTTCAGCAATCGGGTCACTTCTGTCCAGCCGTCCATCCATAAATGTCAGTTTGTGATATTGTATAATACACTTATTCTGTTTGTATGCATGTATGTATTATGTTTGTTTGTTATATGACTATTTTCTCTTCAGCTACTCGACTAGGGACCATAAAACCCATATAATTATAAAGGTCTTTGTCCAAGGAGTTCTGGTTGTACATTATTTTTTTGTCCAAGGTGTTTCCCTACCGTCCAGTTGAGTTCATCACATACTGAACCCTCCGGCGTCCGTCGTCTGTCGTCTGTCGTCCGTTAACTTTTCGACGATAACACTCCAGCGTCCACAAATATCAACCGATTCTGGTCAATCAACCGAATTGACATGCAGCATCCTTACCCCCAAGGACCAGGTTGGTATTACATTTCAGCCCGATCCGTTGAAAAATGGCGGACTTAGGCGACCATTTTGTTTTTGGTCATGAAAACGACGTTAACACTCTAGCATCCACAAATATTAACAGATTTTGATCAAACTTAGAATGTTTAACCCTTACCACACAAGGTAGGTTGCTATTGCATTCCAACCCGATCCGTCACAAAATGGCCGCCATAGGCCGCCATATTGTTTTCAGCTCCGAAACGACTTGTTCAGTCAGTTCAGTTGAGTTCTGCTTACCTGGAAGCTCTAGTTTCTATTACGAATGACCATTTTTGGTATTTCTTCTTTAATCATTTAGCTTATTTAACTGCTATTCTTACTGAAGAACCACAAGATGATGTAATCTCGTGAGATTGTGAATTAAACATGGTTTTTATTTATTTATTTACTTTTAATATTGTTCTTAACGAACGGGAACAGGAACGTTGTTAAGAAAGGGGGATGGCCGAGAGGACAGAGAGTTGGCTGGTGAAGCAGAGAGGGGACACAGTTAGGAGTTGAAATTTGGGGTGGAGGGGTGGCTTTGAACACGTGGTTGGGAGGGGGTTGAGACCGGTTGCTTGGGGGAAGGGTTGAGGACTTGGGGGTTGCGTGGGGTTGTGGACTTTTGTGGTTGGGTGTGGGTGGGGTTGTGGACTTTTGGGGTTGGATATGGGATGGGTTGAGGGGTTGAGTAGGGGAGGGGATTCAGGGGTTTAGGTTGGGTGGGGGAAGAGGGTTGAGGACTTGGGGTTGGATGGTGGAGGGGTTGTGGACTTGGTTGGGTGGGAGAGCTATGACACCTGGGCTATGACAGAGAGTGGGGTCATCAGCAAAGAGATAATAAAGGGGATTTTTCAGAGATCCAGAAAGATCATTATTGGGGATTAGGAATATCACTGGACCCAGAACATTGGCTGCTCCAGCCTTGACCGGGAGAGGAGATGAAACTATTACGTTGAGAGTCACATGCTGGCTACAAGAGTAAAGGAAATCAGTAAGCGATGCCTCGACTTGGCCTTAGATTCCAAAGAGGTTGGAGAGCAAGGTGGTGTGCCAAACGTTATTGAATGCTCGAGGTACAGGTAGTGGACAAAAATGGAAACACCTTGGTAAATGAGGAATAATAAGCAAGCTTCCACACAGGTGTGACCCTTGTGTTAATGAAGCAAATAACATCCCAGCATGATTAGGGTCATGTAAAAAATGCTGCGCAGGCCTGGTTGTCTAGAATTATGGCTAGCATGGCTGAAAGAGGAGACCCCCCAATGCCTCCATCCATAGAACACGTGTGGTCACTCAGTGGTTTGATGATCATGACACTGATGTTATCCATATGTCGTGGTCTTCTCAGTCACCAGATGTGAACCCAATCGATAATTATCTAATTTATGGGATATTCTTCAATGATACCTGAGAGGCTTTTTCCACTTCCATCAAACAGGTGTGAGTTGATTGACCTTCTCGTGGAAGAATGATTCCGCATCCCACCTACAGAATTCCAGATGCTAGTGGACTCTATGCCATGGTGCATACAGGCCGTACTGACCGCACGTGGTGGGCCAATGCCATATTAAGTGACTTTACATAGGTGTTTCCATTTTTCTGTCCATTATCTATGTCCAGAGGGATGTCTATGTCCAAATATAATTCATGTGTTGATACGGCACAGGCATGATGAGCCAAATGTCTTTCTCCTGTCCAAATTCCTTCTTCTAATGAAGAACCTGTTCTTGTGTCTATATTTACATTTTACTATATATAATATATTTTGTATGTCTAATGTCTGATATTGAGGGCCTCCATCCATTGCTGAGAGTAGACCTAACATGTTCAGAGTGGAATGAATGAACTATTTGATGTGAAATGAACCTGATGAATGAATGTATTGTCCTATTTTGCAGGAAATTCAAATGAACTATTTGATGTGAAATGAATGAAATGATGAACTATTTTGCAATAATAATTTGAAGAAAAAAAACCCCCCTGATATCTTCCATATTGTTTTTCAAACAATTGCTAATATAAAACGAATTCAAATCCCAACACCTTAAAACTCACCACATTGGACATTGGAACATTTTAAAATGCTTAGTGATGGTGATGTCCGTCACAAGGTCTCATCAAATGGTGAATCTGCTGTCGATGTTTGTATGTCCGTTCATACCTCACACCCCACAACCCTCTTCATCGCGCCCCCCCCCCCCCCCCTCTCCGTCCACAAAACAATACTGATGTCTCTGTGCCTGCCCCACTATTTTCCGCTCCGCTCCTCCTCATTCACCCCTCCCCCCTAGTGAAATTATGTAGATAAATGAATTTATAGAATTCATGTGTTGATACGGCACAGGCATGATGAGCCAAATGACTTTCTCCTGTCCAAATTTCTTCTACTAATGAAGAACCTGTTGTTTCACGAGTTATCAAACAGAGTGACCACGATATTCGTCATGGGTGTGTGTCTGTCCAGTGTCTGTCTGTCCGCAGCATAACTACCCGATGATATCATCCGATCTTGATGAAACTTGGGTGGGAGGTTGATATCATGATCTAGTTGTGTCCTGCCTAGAGTGGGCGAATTGCATCCATTGTGGGCGGAGCGACGCCCGAAAAAGATGTCTTTTTAGGGGGTAATCGAGTTCAAGCTACATCTTCTCCGAGGGAGTTGGTGGAATCTGACAGGGGGTTCGGTATTTGGTTAGGCCAATGTCATGTGTCTAGCCCCACTGAGCTCGATTTTTCATTTTCGCCCCAAGGTCAAGGTCACAAGGTCACGGAATTTAGAAAAGTCGATTTTTGATGGTTTTATTACATTGTTCGCTTCCTGATGTGGTGAAATGTCGTACATGATCTTATATTATCACATACATCATGAAATACAAGTTTTCTTGGTGTATTTGTTTACAAGGTACAAGTTTTCCAACAAATTTCAGAATCTTCGACCTTTGACCTTTGAAGGTCACAATGGTCAAAGTTTCAAAGTTGTTGGAATCGAACCGAATTTTCAGTATTGTGGAGCTAACTAACCTCATAACTGATTATACATTATTTTCTATCTCATTTCAAGGTCGGTAACCTTCGTTTTGACATTTCCGGGCCTGGCCTGTCCGGGCCTGTTTCGGTTATAGTCCGTCCTTTGTCATTGAATACCGCTCGCTCGTGAACCATCGTCGTCGCCTGACTTGTTCTTGTGTCGATAATTTGCATTTTACTACATATATATTATATATAATATATATATATAATATATATATATATATACAGACTTGGCATTTAATATGGAATATTTTTTTGTGGGGGTGAACTAACTTTTCAAGATGTCTTAGAACCAAAAGTTCATTGGAATTATGTTGAAATTATTCTGGATTTTCTTAATGTGACCTTTAAAAGAAACAAAAACCACATTTGACATTTCGAAACAAATAAATTGATCCTTGAAAGTGATGTAAACTGATATCGAACTCAATTCACGGACAGTACTGTGTTAAACTTCTGCACGTTTTCCAGAAGTATTTCTTTATTTTGCACATCAGCCAAAAATTTTTTTTACAAAAACAAAAGTTAAATTACGACTGGGATTACGGACAGTAAAATTACAGTTCAGTACTTCGTGTAACCCCCACGAGCATTCAGGAGAGCACGTACACGTTGAGGCATGCTGTTCACGAGATTTGCCAAGGTTTGGACAGGAATCGCTTGCCATGCAGTGACAATAGCCTGCTGCAATTTACGCACAGAGGTCGGCTGCTGGTCCAAGTGGTCGATTTGACGCGTTAATTCTGCCCACAAGTTCTCTATCGGATTCATATCCGGGGACGTGGCAGGCCACTCCATATGCTCTACACCACGGTCAGCAAGAAAGTGTTGGATCATGCGAGCACGATGAGGCCGTGCATTGTCATCTTGGAAGATAAAGTTTCCTCGAAAGGCTGCACGAGCAAATGGAAGCAATGTTTCTTCCAGAATGGCCCTGTACTTGAACTGGTTCAGGTTTCCTTTCAGAACAACCAGGTCAGTTTTGCCCCCTGCATGAAAAGCAGCCCAAACGGTCACCCCACCACCTCCAGCTTGGACTCTTGGCACTATACAATCTTTGTCGTAGGCTTCATGCACTTGTCTGCGCACTCGGACGCGGCCATCTTGACGATAGACCAGAAATCTGGACTCGTCACTGAAGATCACGTGATTCCAGTGTCCTGGCTGCCATTGACGGTGCTCTCTGGCCCACTGCAATCGGCGCTGGCGGTGTTGTCTGGTCAGGCGTGGCTTTCTCAGGGGACGCCTGGCACGATAGCCTGCTTGAACCAGTCGTTGGTTGACTAGCCTTCTGGATACAGTCACATTTGTCAGTTGCTGCCACTCAGCCCTAAGCCGATTAGCTGACTTGGTACGGCCATTGCGGACTAACCGGTGCAGCTGGCGATCATCCCTTCTTGTGGTTCTGCGGGGACGTCCTGGCCTCAGTATTGGAGTAGGGACACCCCTCTGAGCATTTCGTTTCAGGATCTTTGACACCTGACCTTGAGTGATGCCATACTGCCGAGCAATAGCACGCTCTTTCATGCCATAATTTCGTAAAGCCACCACTCCATGACAAACAGCATTGTCGAGTTGACGACCATCTCCAGAGGAAGCGGCAATAACTTTTGGAGACGTGCAGCAGTTGTTTTCCATTAATACAGAACGCAACAACCCTTGTATACCCGACTGTGAAGCCAATCGTCAAATGCACCTGTCCGTACATTTTGCCCCGCCACCTGTGATATAATCCTGTTGTTGACTTCTTGCTGCGACAGACAATCAGTGACATGGTTCTTTTAACAAATAAATCACCAAAGTGTAAAAGAAACTCACCAGATTGATATACTGAGTTAAGAAAGTAAACCCAAGTCAATAAAAAAATAATTCCATATTAAATGCCAAGTCTGTATTTACACATACAAGCACACCTGAAGGTGGATACTCAAGACCTGGAAGGGCTCCGTTCCACTTTCTGAAAGCCGCATATGGAGATAACAAGCAACAACGCACACAAACACTTCTGAAATGCTAATAGTATTATATCCTTGTAAATAAATATTCCTAATGGTGTCGATATGAATCAATGAATTGTACCTCAATACTACTTGATGGTCCTTTTTATGGAACTATAAACTCAGACAAATATATTGAATCTGATTAACAAATTCATGAATCCGAATTACCGACAGCCAATCGTGAACCAAACATTGCAACGTGAATCGTTTTGTTAATTTAGAATGACCAACATGAATTCATATTTATTTAATGGAAACCAACTTCCTCCTCTTTCTCTTTTTATACCCAAGGTTGGCGCTACCAAGTGGAAAAGCATCAAATTCCGAAGCCCCGACAAAAATCTTATGGAGAGAATTTTGCGTGGAACAAACGGACGAGAATTTCCACCAAGTAATGGGCATGTCCAGGTGCAATTGTTTTGCTTGATGAACTCTGCTTTTGAGTTTGTTTATTATGACAACAATGTGATGTAATGACTTGCAATAAATCTTCAACCACCTGCATGCATTTTACTATATCAAGTGTAGCTGGGACTGTTTTTACTAGCTGTCGTACACAAAGCTTCCGCTCTTCTCTTGCGCTGCACCTCTTGGCCATCCTCCTGGCAGAGTGAGTGTACCTCTTGGCCATCCTGCTGGCAGAGTGCGTTTACCTCTTGGACATCCTGCCAGCCCTCTTGAATATTCTATATAATAATATGTTATTCTGCAACTTTCCTCTGCAAACCTCCTCCAGTAAGCCAAAATGAACTCGCTCTCCTCTGCAACCCATCCCAAAGGACCTGGGGTCCCGCTTGCTGCGGAGTGCTATATTTTGATTTATGTGTCGCGGTTGTCGTAGTCGGTGATCGACTGAAATCTGCTGCGGTGATCTTATACAATCTGCTACAAACACCTGCTCCTTAGCTGTGCCGCAAGGGAGTTTTTTTTTTTCTTCTCCCGGACAAGTTGTACAACTTCCGGGAGTTTGATTTATTATTTAGCGATAACATCCAGTTTTCAAGTTATTCTATCCAGCAGTTTATTCTATGAAGGTTTTCAAAGAGATTCTTCTATCTTCTCTTCTTCTATATAATAATATGCAGAAAGTGCAAATTTAAAATGGCCTTATTCTCAAAGCATCTAGGCCCATTGATTTTTCAACCTGTGACTGCTAGTTATCACCCCTCAGCCCAAATTGGGCTAAGGGGTATTGTCGTCCGGGCGTCCGTCAACTTTTGGTTTCTGTCAATTTCAAGGAGAACGGCTTGTCCGATTAAATGCATTTTTGCAGTGTGTGTTGGGGTTGAGTAGAGGAAGGTTCCTTTCGAAAATGGGCGCGCTGCGATTTTCAATATGGCTGCCACGGCAGCCATCCGGACATCCCAACTTTTGGTTTCCGTCAATTTCGAGCAGAACAGCTTGTCCGATTAAATCCATTTTTGCAGTGTGTGTTGGGGTTGAGCAGAGGAAGATTCATGGGCGCGCTGCGATTTTCAATATGGCCACCACGGCAGCCATCTTGAAATTGGTTTCCGTCAATTTCAAAGCAGAACGGCTTGTCCGATTAAATCCGTTTTTGCAGTGTGTGTTGGGGTTGAGTAGAGGAAGGTTCCTTTCGAAAATGGGCATGCTGCGGTTTTCAATATGGCCGCCATGGCAGCCATCTTGAAATTGGTTTCCACCATGCATGGACTGAGGGGTTACGCCCGCTTTGCGGTGCTATTTATTATATAATACTGTACACAGAATGTATAAAGTTATCCAATGTTAGCATGAGTGATGTTGTAGTCTCAACTTTGGGTGATGGCCTAGCAGGATAGCCAAGAGGTATGTGCACTCACCTATTAACTGTCCAGCCTGTGTTTGAATCTCAACCCAGCGATAAAATATCACCCTGGTGTTTTGCAGGCAGGATGAGGTGAAAATCTGGATCTGGATACAATAACATTTTCATTAATTCTTCCCCATTGAGAGATGGTGCCAAAAATGATATATAACACGAGTTTTCAAAAAGTTAAGGACGGATTCGAATGAAACTTGGTGGATGAATTGGGTGGGTGTCAAGGACAAGCCAATCAGATTAAGTTTAAGGTGCGGATGCAGATCCGGCCTTTCAGTGGGATACAAAACATAAACTGTTCAGTCTAGCGGAGGTATGCGCTCCAGTTTCTCTTATGGTCCCAGAATCAAACAAAAAATATATATTTATAATGGCCACCACAGACTATACAGCTCCCACTCCCACCTTAACCCCTCTCCCTCCTCTCAAACATGAATAATCTGATAAATAAAAAATTTCATCTGTCTCGGTATGTATGCATTTTTGCAAAAACTGCTGGGCCGACAATCACCACAATTGGCACACAGACCAAGTCCGACCGTGGAATTGTCCATCCTAAGGGTATTTTCATCCACCACCTCAGTCTTTAAAGGCCACTTTCCCGTCTCTTATTTCTATACAATCTGATTGGCTAACAGCTATCACGTTACACATAACACGGGTAAAGGCCAGCATATTTAATTAGCCGAGCTGTGTCTTCCACCCATTGGCTGGACAGCTGGCGTGACTCCACCCACAATTGCAACTGAGCTAAATAATACGTTCGCCATTTTCGTGCTGTGGTAAGCCGAAGCCACCTGCTATGGTAAGTATTGTGCAGTATTCGTAATCACCCTGCCTTCCCTCTGTTTTCCCTTAATTGCAAAGCCAGCATGAGCCCATTTTTGTCTATATATGGTGGATTTTACAGCCCTTGAGAAGGCCCCAGCACGTGTAGACTTCAGCCTTTTGGGCTTCAGCCCTCGATCGAGGTTCGTGCTTATACACTGCCTGGGTTTTTTGGTTTTTTTTCTTCTGGGTGCGACTGTTTCCCCTTGACAAATGTCTTCCCCATCTCTAGCTGTTCTCAAGTATCAGAGTTTTAGCTGACATGACCTCTGACATTTGAGGCTGAAATCGAATCAGTTCAACTTTGCATCATAATATATACTGATACCAAGTGCGGTCAAAATACCATCGCTGGTTCACAACTTAGCGCAGTAACAGTTTTTACCGAATGGGACCACTGACCTTTGACCTCTTGACCCCATAATCTAATCTGTTTATCTTTACATCATTATCCATAGTTGTACCCAGTTTGACCTTTGTTCCCTTCAGCCGTTCTTAAGTTTACAGTAACGAAAACCTATTACAAACTCTGACCTTTGACCTCTTGATGCTGAAATTTAATCAGTTCATCTTTGCATCATAATATATACTTATACCAAGTTTGATTAAAATCCCATCACTGGTTCACAAGTTAGCTTGGTAACAGAATTTTTACTTGATGGGACCTCTGACCTTTGACCTCTTGACCTCAAAATCGAATCATTTCATCTTTACATCATTATAATACCCGTACCAAGTTTGACTTGGATCCTTACAGTCGTTTTTAAGTTATCGCGGTAACAAAAACGGACAGCTGGACGGACAACCCGAAAACATAATGCCTCCGGTGACTTCGTCAAAATAGGCATAAAATAGTCAATTTAAATGATCTGATGATTATTTTAAAATGTGCAGAACCTGCTGCAGTGGTGGGTTCTTTTGCATCAAGGCCTGCCTTGTAGGCGGTCCCTATTCCCCCACCATCCCACCTGCTACCCATTGGCTGGAGCAGAAGCCAGCATTATTATATTTTATGAAACGTGATGAATACTGCTTACGTCATACTATGCTTTGAACAGATCTCCCTATTCAGACATCTAGCCTACTAGGGCCTCAAGCACAATTAATAGAGACCTCAACACTGGCAACAGATATCTTGCAAACATAGTTCTCAATTAATCTTTCCATGGTAAAGCCACAGGTTTTCACGAGTTATGAATATTGTGGTGTGGGGCGATTTTGCAACAAAAGGTGGCACCAATACTCACAAATTGTTTCCGTTCGTAGAACGGGTATCCCAGCTAGTAGTAAATAGAATCATTTGAAACTTACCCTGTGCATTGACAAGCTCAAGATATGACATTACCATTGGTGGTAAGAAACAACCAAACCAGATACGGTGTTTCCCTCTGAGAAGTCTGCTTGAATGTTGGGAATAATGGCATCACCTTTCCGATGCCACTCCATTAAATAAATCACCTAACCTTCCATGTTCACATGAGATGATCCCGCAAGGTTCAAAGTCCACTTGCGGGCAGCATACGTCCACAAGTTAATTGGCCTCCACCTGTGTTAAATTGTAGTGATTCTGATTATTTCAGAGTAAAATCGGCTGTTCCTGCAGGTTTCCTCTACTGGGTAGTGCATTTCACAACAAAGACTCAACCATGAGCATCAAGGAGCTTTCAAAAGACCTCTGGGATAAAGTTGTGGAAAGGCACAGATTGGGCGATGGGTATACAAATATTTCAAAGGCCTTAAATATCCCTTGGAGCAGAGTCAAGACAATGAAAGACATATGGTACCATCAATACCCTGCCTAGATCAGGCTGTCCCTCCAAACTGGATGGCCAAGCAAGGAGGACACTGATCAGAGAGGCCACCAAGAGGACAATGGCAACTTTGAAGGAGCTACAGGCCTTTATGGCAAAGATTGGTCACTGTGTGCACATGACAACAATATCCCAAGCACTCCACAAGTCTGGCCTGTATCGTAATGTGGCAATAAGGAAGCCGTAACTCAAAAATCCCACCTTGAGTCTCGTTTGAGGTATGCAAAAAAACACTCCGGAGATTCTGAAGCCATGCAGCAAAAACCTTTGTGGTCTGATGAAACAAAGATGGAACTTTTTGGCCTAAATCCAAAATTGTTACGTTTAGCGCAAACCCAACACAGCACATCACCCAAAGAACACCATCTCTAATGTGAAGCATGTTGATGGCAGCATCATGTTATGGGGATGTTTCTCATCAGCAGGGACTGGGGCACTTGTCAGGATAGAATGGAAAATGGATGGAGTGAAATACAGAGAAATCCTAGAGGAAAACCTGCTGCCCTCTGCCAGAAAGCTGAAATTTGGACGGAAGTTCAACTTTCACCATGGCAATGACCCGAAGCACACAGCCAAAGCTACACTGGAGTGGCTAAGGAACAAAAAGATCAATGTCCTTGAGTGGCCCAGTCAGATCCCCGACCTAAATCCAATCGCTAATCTGTGGTATGACTTGAAGATTGCTGTCCATCAATGCTCCTCACACCATTTAATTGAGCTTCAACCGTTTTGTGCAGAAGAATGGGCAAATATTGCCCAATCAAGATGTGTAAGGTTAGTAGAGACCTATCCCAACAGACTCACAGCTGTAATTGCTGTCAAAGGTGCTTCCACCAAGTATTATTAACTCAGGGGGGTGTGGATACTTATCCAACCAAGATATTCTAGGTTTGTGCACCACTCCTTTCCTATTCCATCACTTTTATCTTCTGCCCTCACTTTTTTTTCTTTCGCCCTCACGTTTTGTCCTTAATTTGCTTTAGGTTTGTTTTCTGGGAAACTGCTTGAGCGAATGAAACACAACTTTCAACATAGGAGCTCCTACCCATGGACATTTTTTAAAAACTAAGTAGCACGAAGATTGGATAGAAAATGCAGCCGGAATTCCAAAAAGTCTGTTTTCTGTAGGTGTGGGTTGCAGGGTGTTTCACGTATCAGGAATAAACGGCCTGGATCAAATTATTGTGCTGTGAATGAAAAATGAATGATCGTTTTAAGGCCATTTTCCCCGCTAGAGCAGGGGTTAGCCTTGCGGGGCCCCATGACAATCATGGTTCCCTGTTTGTGGCAATGTTTTTTTTTATGGCCGGATGCCCTTCCTGACGCCAACCCTTGGTCACGCTCTTACGATGCGCAGGGATACGGTGTACCTATTCTAAATCTGGGTACACACCGTGAGCTACTATTCAAACACACAGCTAGTAAAGTAGATTACCGTTGGACCAGTTTCATCGTTGCTTTATGCAGCTTTTCTTTGGCTAGAAGTGCAATGGGGTAACTATCTAATTACAAAGTGCAAGTTGCAGCTCGGGATACAAGCAACAGGTATCCCTGTATTTTATAATAACCAACGTAGTAAAGAGCACATGGCATAGAAAGATATACGTTCTTTTTGTACTAAATACTGAAATTTAAACCACTGCAAGTTATTTCGCACGATATTTCAAAAAGTTGTGGACGGATTCAGACAAAACTTGGTGGGCAGGTTGGGGGTGTGACAAGGAAGAATTGCTTCAATTTTAGTGAAGATTCGAATCCAGATCGGGGAATGTTTTTAACGTGATTCTTCACCATTGAGAGATGGGGCTAAAACCGATATATAGCACGATATTTCAAAAAGTTTTGGACGGATTCAGACTAAACTTGGTGGAGAGATTGGGTGTGTGACAAGGACGAATTTATTAGATTTTGGTGAAGACCCAGATCCCGATTTGAATTTTTCTAGTGATTCTTCACCATTGAGAGATAGGGCTCAAATCGATATATAGCACGATATTTCAAAACGGTGTCGACGGAATTGGACGAAACTTGGTGGACAGGTTGGGTGTGTGACAAGGACGAAATTATTAGATTTTGGTGAAGATCCGGATCCCGATTTGAATTTTTCTAGTGATTCTTCACCATTGAGAGATTGGGCTCAAATCGATATATAGCACGATATTTCAAAACGGTGTCGCCGGAATTGGACGAAACTTGGTGGAGAGATTGGGTGTGTGACAAGGACGAAATTATTAGATTTTGGTGAAGATCCGGATCCCGATTTGAATGTTTCTAGGGATTCTTCACCATTGAGAAATATGGCTAAAACCGATACATAGCACGATATCTCAAGTTTTGGACGGATTGAGACTAAACTTTGTGAACGAGTTGGTTAGGCGACAAGAACAAGCAGATTCGATTTTGGTTCAGGTCCGAATCCAGATCCGGCCCATCAGTGGGATCCAAAATGTAAACTGGTGAGGCTGGCGGAGGTTTCCTCTCAACCGAATGTCGTCCCGGTTTTTAATGATGTTTTCCCAGGCCTGGTGTTGTTGTGACGTTTGCCCAACGCCCAGGTCGGACCTTTCCGTTGCTTTCGTCCCGTGCGCCGTCCGCTCCTCGGGATGAATACCCGCCGTTTGTGAGCGGCACGACGTGCGTGAGAAAAGCTCCCCGACGCGGACGCATCGACGTGGGAAAGAGTCGCCAGCAGCAGCAGCAAAACACATTCTGTGCATTTTTGTCCCGTAGAGACGAGGCGTCGTGCATGCAGCCGCTTGTGCGCGACGCGCGTGTGAACGTCCGCACATCATAAGGCGCGCCTCCGCTTTCCCGGAAACAAACAAAATGATTTCGGAAACTGCGGATCGCGACACACAGCCTGGGAAAAATGCGAACCAGCCGGTGAGAGCGCCATGATATTTCGCCGTGCTCACAATCGCGCTGTTCACCGATCGTCTCCCTTCTCCGGGCTCCGCAAAACGCGCGCTCTTTGTGGGGTCGCGTGTTGCCGCCCGGGGGGCACTTTTACATCCCGGGGGGCACTTTTACAACGTAGGGGTCAACTCGGGATAACCTGACCCCAAACACTTATCCCGAGGTCACGAAAAAGGTCCAAACGATTAGAAATCAAATTTAACGAACTTTCATCTGTGTTATTACACACTCGGAAGATATTAAACGCCAAATCCTCACCGTAAGTGCTGATGATTCATTATGACGATGAGGATTGTATTTCTGAATTGTAATTGTTGCAATGGGGAAGAGATCACGTGACGGATCAATTGTCATCTGGACTCTCGTGAATTGATGAAGTATTTAATTTGCAATAAAAATGTCCCTAATTTTGTCGTGAAGGAGCTGGGGCTCCCACGTCGATCGGAAGAATGGACGCGACAAAAAGCTGGAATTCATCCGAGTTGCTTTAATCAAACCAAACACTCAGGCACTCTGAAAAGCCCGTTTATTGGGCAGCAATATATATACATATTATCCCGGAGCGTTTGCCCAGGAAAGGCGAGAGGGGGCGTGGCCCAGCGTCCTGGCTGCGGCCTGGCAAGTTGAGGGCGAGCCTGCCCGGGCATGCCCGGGCGTCCCGACCGAGGCCTGGCAAGTTGAGCGCGGGCCTGCCCGGGCGTCCTGGACGAGCCCGGCATGGTGATCGCTCCGCGTCCTTGATAGGTGCAAGGCGATTGTGAAAACCCAGCGGTAGCCGCTACACACGTCCCCCCAGAATCGACTTGCACCGGCAGGGTCAATTTGAGGGGGGTCCTGATGACCCGGCCGAAGCGACCCCTGGCGGGTCGTGGGAGGGGGCCTGCCTGTGTGGTGGTGGGCGGTCGAGTGGGGGGCACCGTGGACGGGGGGCGGCCTCGCCGCGGCGGAAGGGCCACCCGTGGTGGGTGGTCGACGTCCACGTGCGCCGGCTTGAGGCGGTCCACCACAATCCGGTCCGACCTGCCGCCGATGTCGATGACGAACGACTTGTCGTCCCGTCGCAGCACCCGGAAGGGCCCGTCGTACGGCAGCCGGAGTGGCCCCCGATGTGCGTCGTGACGCACAAAAACATACTCCGCTGTGCGAAGTGCTGGGAGGACGTGGGACTGGGGGTCACCGTGGTGGGATGTTGGCACGGGGGCAAACCGTCGGTCGGCCTCCTGGAGGTCCGAGCGCTGGTGAGCTGCGGACCAGGGACTGGTAGCGTCGGGCACAAATTCGCCCGGGACGCGTAGCGCCTGGCCATAGACAAGCTCGGCGGTGGATGCCTGGAGGTCCTCCTTGGGGGCCGTGTGGAGGCCCAAAAGGACCCACTGCAGCCGGTCGGCCCAACCGCCGTCTTGAAGGCCGGCCATGAGCGCGGCCTTCATGGAGCGGTGGAATCGCTCGCACAACCCGTTTGCTTGGGGGTGGTAGGCCGTAGTACGGTGGAGCTTGACCCCCAGGTTGCGGGCGACCGCGCCCCACAGCTCGGAGGTGAACTGTGGTCTGCGGTCTGACGAGATGTCCGCCGGTGCGCCGAAGCGGGCGACCCAGGTGGCGATGAAAGCCTGCGCCACATCGGCGGTGGTGGTGGAGACGAGGGGAACGGCCTCCGGCCACCTGGTGGTCCTGTCCACCATGGTGAGCAGGTGTGTGAACCCCCGTGACGGGGGGAGGGGGCCCACCAGATCCACGTTGACGTGGTCGAAACGTCGTTCGGGCACGGTGAAAGGTGCCAGCGGGGCCTGGGTGTGTCGGTGGACCTTGGCCCGTTGGCAGGCCGTGCAGGTGCTGGCCCGATCGCGGACGTCCCGACGAAGGCCGTGCCAGACGAATCGCGCCGACAGCAGCTTCTGGGAAGCTTTCCGGCCCGGGTGGGAAAGGCCGTGGAGGGAGGCGAAGATGCGGCGTTGCCAGGTGACGGGCACGATGGGACGAGGCTGGCCTTGGGAGACGTCGCAGAGCAGGACAGTGTCCGCGAAGGGGATGTCGGCCAGGCGGAGGCCCGTGTCCGCTGCCCGGAGGGCTTGCACCGTGGTGTCGGTGGTTTGGTCCGCCGCCATAAGCGCAAAGTCCACGCCCAGGTGGACCGCGTTCGCGCTGGCCCGGGAAAGACAGTCGGCCACGGCGTTGTTTTTGCCGGCGACGTGCCGGATGTCCGTGGTAAACTCCGACACGGCGGAGAGGTGGCGCTGTTGGCGGGCCGACCACGGCTCCGTGACCTTGGCCATGGCGTAAACCAACGGCTTGTGGTCGACGAACGCCGTGAAAGGTCGGCCCTCCAGGAGGTGGCGGAAATGGCGGACGGCCAGGTGTAGACCGAGGAGCTCCCGGTCAAACGTGCTGTATTTGAGCTCGTTCGGCCGGAGCTGCCGGCTGAAAAAAGTGAGTGGCTGCCAAACCCCGTTCACCCATTGCTCATGTACGGCGCCCACCGCGTAGTCGGAGGCATCCGTGGTGAGGGCGATGGGAGCGTTGAGCACCGGGTGTGCGAGCAGTGTTGCGTCGGCGAGGGCCCGCTTTGAGCTTTGGAAGGCCGCATCCATTGCTGCGGACCAGGCGATGTCGTGCTTGGCCGGCTTGCCCCGGAGGGCTTCGTAGAGGGGCCGCATGAGTTGAGCAGCGCGGGGCACGAAGCGGTGATAAAAATTCACCATTCCCAGGAATTCCTGCAGGGCCTTTATGGTGCGGGGACGCGGGAACGTGGTGATTGCCTCGACCTTGGTTGGCAGCGGCACGGCCCCGTTCTTGGTGATGTGGTGGCCCAAAAAATCAACGGCCGTCGTGCCGAAGTGGCATTTGGCCGGGTTGACGATGAGGCCGTGCTCGCTGAGGTGCCCGAACAGTGTTCGGAGGTGGAGGAGGTGCTCGGTCCGGGACGTGCTGGCGACGAGGATGTCGTCCAGGTAAACGAAAAGGAACGGCAGGTCACGCAGCACGCCGTCCATCAAGCGCTGGAACGCCTGAGCCGCGTTCTTGAGACCAAACGGCATCCGCAAGAATTCGAATAAGCCGAACGGCGTGATGACTGCCATTTTAGGGACGTCGGCCGCCCTGACAGGTACCTGGTGATATCCCCGTATGAGATCAATTTTCGAAAAAATGACCCGTCCCGCCAGACGGGCGGAGAAGTCTTGGATATGCGGGATCGGGTACCTGTCGGGGGTGGTAGCGTCATTGAGACGGCGGTAGTCGCCACACGGGCGCCATCCACCCCCCGGCTTTGGCACGATGTGCAGTGGCGAGGCCCACGCGCTATCGGAGCGCCGCACGATGCCAAGGTGCTCCAACGCGTCGAATTCGGCCTTCGCCACGGCGAGCTTGGCTGGGTCGAGGCGGCGGGCCCTGGCGTAGACCGGCGGGCCCGTGGTTGGTATGTGGTGCTCGATCCCATGCCGTACTGCGACGGCCGAAAACGTCGGCCGCGTGAGGGCCGGGAACTCCGTGAGCAGGCGAGCAAACTCGTTCGCCGCCGGGACGGCGCATGCCAGCTCGGTCGGCGCGGAGCTGCTCAATGTGCATACCAGGGAGCTGAAGGTTTCGGCGTTGATTAAACGACGCCGTTGGACGTCCACCAGCAGTCCGTGTGCGCAGAGGAAGTCGGCGCCTAGCAGAGCCATGGGCACGTTTGCGGTTACAAACGTCCAAGCAAAGCGTTGGCCGCCGAAGCAGAGGGTGACGTTGCGCGGGCCGAAGGTGCGGATGGTCGATCCGTTGGCCGCAACCAAGGAGGGGCCGCAAACCGCGGATTGCCTGTCCTGGTCAGAGGCGGGTATGACGCTCAGTTGGGCGCCGGTGTCGCACAGGAAGCGCCGTCCGGACGCTTTATCCGTGATGAACAGTAAGTTGCCCGTGTGGCCGGCGCTCATGGCTGGTAATGAACGCCGGCCCGGCCGTTTCCCGGCCTGCCGAAGGTGCACGGGGGTCGGCATGTCCGGGCCTTCTGTCCGAACCTGGCATGATAGTAACACCACGCTTGGTCAGGTGGAGGCCCCAGTCGTCGTGCTGGAGGTGGTCGGCTCGGTGTAGCGGCCGCCAATTGCGTCGGCAGTTCGGTCGTCGACCGTGCCGGGTGCTCGGGCGCCATGGGTGTTGCATCGGACGGCGGTGGGTCCCATGTCGCCGCTGCGATGCGCTGTCCTGCGGCGGAGATCTTGTCGGCTTCTCTGGCAAGGGCCCGGGGATCTGTGATCGTCGTGCTTGCCAGGGCGAGGCGTACCGGGTTAGGCAGCTGACGGAGGAACAGCTCCCGGAACAGGAATGCCGGAGAGTGCTCGCCGAGCAGTGAAAGCATGTAGTCCATTCGCTCGGAAGGGCGCGTGTCGCCGAGCTCGGGCAGGTCGAGCAGGCGCCGTGCACGTTCCGCCGATGGGAGGGCGAAAGCGTCGAGGAGAAGCTTCTTAATCGCGCCGTATTTGTCAGCGGCTGGCGGGCTCTCGAGGAGGCTCAGGGCGCGGGCCGCGGTGGCCGAACCGAGCGCTGCTACCACATGGTGGAAGCGGGTGTCGTCGGCCGTGATGCCTCGCAGGGCGAACAGGGAATCCACCTGTGCGAACCAAACCGCCGCGTGAGCCTCCCAGAAGGTAGGCAGTTTAAGGGCGACTGCCGTGTCCATGTCGGTAGGTCACCAATGAAGGAGCTGGGGCTCCCACGTCGATCGGAAGAATGGACGCGACAAAAAGCTGGAATTCATCCGAGTTGCTTTAATCAAACCAAACACTCAGGCACTCTGAAAAGCCCGTTTATTGGGCAGCAATATATATACATATTATCCCGGAGCGTTTGCCCAGGAAAGGCGAGAGGGGGCGTGGCCCAGCGTCCTGGCTGCGGCCTGGCAAGTTGAGGGCGAGCCTGCCCGGGCATGCCCGGCGTCCCGACCGAGGCCTGGCAAGTTGAGCGCGGGCCTGCCCGGGCGTCCTGGACGAGCCCGGCATGGTGATCGCTCCGCGTCCTTGATAGGTGCAAGGCGATTGTGAAAACCCAGCGGTAGCCGCTACAGTCGAGTATTTTAAAAAAAAATCGTTTTGCTGTGGATTATTCCTGGTGCTTCTTTTAAAGAAGAGCCAATTTATTCGCGGGAAGAGCAGACGTCATCTTTTGTGTAATTATTGCGTAATTTGTGTGTTGTTCGGCCCTGTCAGGACAGGATGGCTTAGATGAGCGCACATTCGCCATTGAGTGATATGGCCAACCAGGTGGAGGTATGCTCTCAACTGAGTGCCGTTCCAGTTTTTTAAGTGATTCTTCGCCATTGGGAGAAAGGGCCAAAACCAACATATAGCAGGATATCTCAAAAAGTTATGGACGGATTTGGATAAAACTTGGACGAGTTGTGTGTGTGACAAGGAAGAATCGATTCAATTCTGGTGAAAATCCGGATCCAGCGAGTATATTTTTTAAGTGAATCTTCACCATTGAGTGATATGGTCAACCAGGTGGAGGTATGCTCTCTTCTGAGTGTCGTTCTAATTCACGAATGGTTCGGCACGATTGGTGAAAGACTTGGGCCAAAACGTTGTCTCCGTTCATGATAATAATTATATAGTAATAATAACGAGAACGGCACTCTGTAGAGAGCACACCTCCACCTGGCTGAACAGTTTACGTGTTGTATCCCACTGATAGGCCGGATCTGGATTCGGACCTGAACCAAAATCTAATTGAATCGTCCTTATCACACCTCCAACCTGACAACCAAATTTCGTCCGAATCCGTCCACAAATCTTTGAGTTGTCTTCCTCACAGGTAGACAAACCACCTTTAGTGTAATTGAGATAACACGTTCATGAACGACACCTGTTTGATATTGTACCGGTGGGTATTTTATATTCTTATAAATCATTATTTCGTCAAATATCATACCTGGATGAGACATTCCATGTTGCGCAATAACATCACTGCATAAAAATTCCGAGTTATTCACAAATTCCTTGGTGTTAGTCATCCACAGGTGTGATATGCACCTGGTTAGATCCAAAGGAAATTTCCCCCACCTGAACCGCTTTGAGATTTCAAGTCTGAAATGAAAATTCCGATTATGAGAAATCGATGGATTGATGAGGTAATGCAAACTCATCGACCATTTGATGATCAAAGGATATATGAACCTGGTCAGGTGAGCAGGATTGGTGGACACGCGATGCTGCGCGTCTCCAGGAATCCCCGGGGCTGTTTCGTGCGTCCGTGAGAGAATACCTGCATGCCGAGACACCTGTCACGGACATGCATTCCTAAGGACAATTATGCATTTCTTGTGCACGTGGACGCGCAGGTACTTGAATCCAATGAAACGCAAAACCGCGATGAATAAGACGAAAACTACGACCTGTGCTTGAAATGCCACAATTATTCCCACCTTCCCAGAACACCTTTTCGGTCCAAGTCTTTCAGGAACCGGCTGGCTAGGCATGATGTTCGACTGAAGGTGATTTTGGCAGCGATTTGTAATTCGTTCAGGATGGTGGCCACCAACTTATGCAGGCTTGCCGACATGTATGCACGCTCACCTCTGACCTGCTTCACCTGGGTATGAATCCAGACACAACCTATATAAACTGCCAACCTGTTGTTTCGTTGGCGGGACGGGGCATCGATGTGTGTGCCACACCCCGGAAGGAAGGTAAACCGAGCGATGCATTGGTAGACGTTATAAATCGCACGGCACCTGTGCAGAGTAGGTGAGTTATCTCCTGCATCCTGGACTATTGACAAATTCCTGCTCCTACCTGCAGGGGTCCTGTACAAGCGGCAAAGCCACACCTAGGGCGATGAATCACACCAGCAGCCACATGTTGCACACCAAATGAAATGAAACCAATGCGACATTATATTCGGGTCGGGAATTGAACCAAGAACAGACAATTCAAAGGTAGGTGCGCTACACCTGTCGGAAGGAGACGAGGCTTTCATTGGGAATAATTACCCTGCGCTCACGAAGCGAAAAGTAGGGTTAAGCATTCGATTGTATACGTGTGGCGTGTCTGCATTTTAAAAATATATTTTCGCAACCGTTGGTCCGATTGGCACGAAATTTTACCATAGAAGCACCTCCACCTGTAGAATAGACCACGTGGTACGGACGCCATCTTGGAAAAACGTTACACCTCTATAACTCCCAAACCGCTCAATGGAAAAAAATTGAAACATGGCTCATTGTCAAGTACACCCCATGGGGAATAAGATATGTTGATGATGATGATGTCATCGGTTCCTTCATTATGACGTCATAATTCGACAAGTACAACGCTTGATCTGATCAGTATGAAAAAAAAAATTCTCGGCAACTGTTAGTCCGATGTACAAGAAATTTTCAGAATATGAGCAGCTCCTCCTGTTACAATTTTTAAAATTATAATTATGACGTCATAGGTCACGTGGTACAGGCGTCATCTTGGAAAAACCGAAAAACATTGCACCTCCATATCTCCAAAACCACTGCATGGAAAAAATGAATTCTGCATGGTGAATAGGTGTTGTCAACGATGACGTCATTGGTGCCATAATTATGACGTCATAATTCGACAGGGCCAACCAACGCTTAGTCTGATCAATTTGAAATTTATTGAGCATGATCTACGCAACAATTATATTAGAGAATATAAATTTATGATGCCATCGATCACGTGTTCTGGCAGCCATATTGGATCAAAAAAAACAAAAACGTTCAAAAACAGAAGAGTTGGCTCGCAACAAGTTGACTGCACAGGGTAAGTATTCTATGAATACCATCCAGTTTATTAATTCAACTGGATGGATTGCAGGTTTTATAACTATCACAATATTGTTAAACATAGAAAAAAATAAAATAAATGACAATTAAATGGTTATAAACAGTTTCAACCCTCGTTTCCTTATTAAATTTCCTCCATTTTCCTATCTTCGCCGAACGCAATTCATGGCCTGCATCGCCATCTGCTGTAAACTTTATTAACATCGTTTAGGTATGACGCATTCTACCATTTGTACATATATTATATTATATTATAGTATACACCAAACTGGTATTCATTTGTACATATATTATATTATATTATAATATACACCAAACTGGTATTCATTTGTACATATATTATATCCTACACCAAACTGGTATTAATTTGTACATATATTATATTGCACACCAAACTGGTATTAATTTGTACATATTAAAGCGCGGCGTTACGCGCGCTGCTTGTGAGCAAGGAGGAAGCGGACAAGCGGTAACATATAAACGTCTTTATTGTAAGACTACACTGTAACACTGAACTGCTCCGGGCTGGTCGCCCGGTGTATATCATGAGGCCACGCCTACCCCTCGGGCGTGGCCACCGCCCACTTGGTGCGTGGAATGATGTCACCACGCCAGTGGGCTTTTGTGTCCGCCACACGCGCCCCCCCAGAATTCCTGCGCACCTGGAGGGCCAGTTTGCGGGGCAGACGAATGACCCGGCCGAAGCGCCCCCTGGCGATCGGCGGCGTCCGGGGTGCAGGGATGCCAGGTGGGATGCCCCTGGCTGCCCCTGGGATGGGTGCAGGACCGGGGGGTGGCGTGGCGGCGGGGCTGGGCGGTGCCGGGGGTCCGCCCGCAGGAGGGCGGCCCCGACGTGGGGGTCGGGCCACTGGCGGTGGATGGTCCACATCGAGGTGGGCCGGCTTGAGGCGGTCTACCGAAACGCGGTCAGGAGTACCGCCGATGTCCAGGGTGAAGTGCTTCGCCCCGGTCTCCAGCACGCGGAAAGGCCCGTCGTACGGGGGCCGCAGTGGTGTCCGATGGGCATCGTGGCGGACGAAGACGTACTCCGCCGTGCGAAGCTCCGGGGCGACGTGCGTCGGTGGGTGCCCGTGGCATGCCGTTGGCACCGGGGCGAACCTCTGGGCGGTCTCTTGCAGAGCGGAGCGCTGCTGTGCCGCGGACCATGGTGCCGTGGAGTCGGGGAGGAACTCGCCCGGCACCCGCAGCGGTTGCCCGAAGACCAACTCCGCCGCGGATGCGCGCAGGTCCTCCTTGGGCGCCGTCCGGAGGCCCAGCAGGACCCAGGGGAGCCTGTCGACCCAGCCGCCGTCGCGGAGGGTGGCCCGGAGCGCGGCCTTCAATGAGCGGTGAAATCGCTCACACAGGCCGTTAGCCTGGGGGTGGTAGGCCATGGTTCGGTGCAGCCGGACCCCGAGCCCCTGCGCAACCGCCCCCCAGAGCTCCGAGGTGAACTGGGGGCCGCGGTCGGATGAGATGTCTGAGGGGGCGCCGAACCGGGCGACCCAGGTGGCGATGAAAGCCTGCGCGACATCGGCCGCCGTTGTCGACGCCAAGGGCACGGCCTCTGGCCACCGGGTGGTGCGGTCCACCATGGTGAGGATGTAGGTGAAACCCCGCGAGGGGGGCAGAGGTCCCACCAGGTCCACGTGGACATGGTCAAACCGGCGTTCCGGCACCGTGGACGGGGCCAACGGGGCCTGGGTGTGCCGGTGCACCTTGGCGCGCTGGCACGCGAGGCACGTCCTGGCCCAGCCGCGGACGGCCTTCCAGAGGCCATGCCAGACGAACTTGTCGGCGATCAGCCTTTGGGAGGCCCTCGCGCCCGGGTGGGACAGGCCGTGGATGGCGTCAAACACCTGGCGCTGCCAGCCCGCGGGCACGATGGGGCGAGGATGCCCGAGGGAGACGTCGCACAAGAGGGCCGCGCCCGCGCCGTCGAACGGCACCTCGGTGACGCGGAGGCCCGTGACGGCGGTCCGCAAGGCCTGGACGTCGGGGTCAGCGGCCTGGTCCGCTGCCATCCGGGCATAGTCGATGCCGAGGTGGACTGCGTGGGCGACGGCCCGGGAAAGGCAATCCGCCACCGGGTTGTCCTTCCCCGCGACGTGCTGGATGTCCGTCGTGTACTCGGACACGGCCGAGAGGTGACGCTGCTGCCGGGCCGAACCACGGCTCGGTGACCTTGCCCATCGCGAAGATCAGCGGCTTGTGGTCGACGAAGGCAGTGAACGCCCGGCCCTCGAGCAGATGGCGGAAGTGCCTGACCGCCAAGTGAAGTCCGAGCAACTCGCGGTCGAAGGTACTGTAACGGCGTTCGGGCGGGCGAAGCTGCCGGCTAAAGAACGCCAGCGGTTGCCAAGCTCCACGCACCCATTGCTCGTGCACCGCGCCCACCGCGTAGTCCGAGGCATCGGTGGTGAGGGCGATCGGTGCATCGGGCGCCGGGTGCGCGAGCATGGTGGCGTTAGCCAAGGCGAGCTTCGCGCCCGTGAACGCCGTGTCCATCTGCTCGGTCCAGGTAACGTCGCCTTTGCCCGGCTTACCTCGGAGAGCTTCGTGCAGGGGGCGCAGGAGCTGGGCGATACGGGGCAGGAACCGATGGTAAAAGTTCACCATGCCCAGGAACTCCTGCAGCCCTCTGATCGTGCGGGGGCGCGGAAACCCCTTCACCGCCTCCACCTTGGCCGGCAGGGGGACGGCTCCGTGCCTGGTGACACGGTGCCCCAGAAAATCGATTGTGGCGGCGCCGAACCGGCACTTTGCGGGGTTCACAATCAGGCCATGCTGGCCC
Source organism: Myxine glutinosa (assembly GCF_964187855.1). Taxonomy (NCBI): domain Eukaryota; kingdom Metazoa; phylum Chordata; class Myxini; order Myxiniformes; family Myxinidae; genus Myxine; species Myxine glutinosa. The sequence goes on from NC_136271.1 coordinate 14,811,182, forward strand.
AGGCATTCGAAGAGCGTGCGGAGGTGGCGTAGGTGCTCTTCGCGGGACGCGCTGGCGACGAGGATATCGTCCAGGTAGACATAGACAAAATCCAAGTCGCGCAGGACGCTGTCCATCAGTCGCTGGAACGCCTGAGCCGCATTCTTCAGACCGAAGGGCATGCGCAGGAACTCGAAGAGTCCAAATGGCGTGATGACCGCCGTCTTCGGGACGTCCTCCGGCCTGACGGGGACCTGATGGTAGCCGCGTATGAGGTCCACCTTCGAGAAGAAGGACCTGCCCGCCAAACGGGCGGAAAAGTCCTGAATGTGGGGGACGGGTTAGCGGTCGGGAGTCGTGGCGTCATTGAGACGGCGATAGTCCCCGCACGGTCGCCACCCCCCGCCGGGCTTCGGCACGATGTGCAGCGGCAACGCCCAAGCGCTCTCTGAGCGCCGAACGATGCCGAGTCGCTCCAGGGTAGCGAACCCCGCTTTTGCCACCGCCAGCTTCGTCGGCTCGAGGCGGCGTGCCCGGGCGTAGACCGGTGGCCCGACGGTGGGGATGTGATGGGCCACCCCGTGCTTGACGGCCCCCGCCGAGAAGGTGGGCCGCGTGAGGGCCGGGAAGCCGGCGAGGAGGCGGGTGAATGCGTCCGCTGCCGGAAGCGTACAGACCAACGTGGCCGGAACCGAATCGTTCGGCAAGCCGCTTGGCAAGCCGCTCGTTGAGCTGGGCAACGCACAAGCGAGCGAGCTGAACGTCTCGGCCTGGACAAGCCGTCTGCGCTTGACGTCGACCAGGAGCCCATTAGCGCACAGGAAGTCCGCGCCAAGCAGTGCCATGGGCACGTCGGCGGTGACGAACGTCCATCGGAAAACCTGCCCTCCAAACCGCAGAGAGAGGCAGCGTTTTCCGTACGTACGGATGGGCGTCCCGTTCGCGGCAAGCAGCGCGGGGCCCCCACCTGCGGCGTGCTTGTCTGACGTGCCGGCGGGAATGACACTCACCTGCGCTCCCGTGTCGCACAGGTAACGGCGCCCGGAGAAGGTGTCCGTTATGAACAGCAGGCTGCTCGAACGGCCGGCGCTCATCGCCACTATTGAGCGCCGGCCCGGGCGTTTCCCGACCCGTTGAAGGAGCACGGCGGATGACACCGCCGAGCTTCGTGGCCGAACTTGGCGTGGAACCAGCACCAGGTGGTGGAGCTGGAGGAGCGCGGCTGGCTCCGCCAGGCCGGTGGAGTTGGCGGGTTTCCCTGCGGTGTCGGTGGTTGCCGCGGCGGTGGGCGGGGCGTGGCGGTGTTCACGAGGTGCGTATCAGCATGCTGCTAAACATCAGCGTGCTGTAGAAGCTGATGCTGTGGAACATGCTGCTGAACATCAGCGTCGAGGGCCGTGACGGCCACGCCAACGCTCGCCCGCGTGTCCGAAGCGGCGAAGTACCTGTCCGCCTTGGCTGCCAATGCTCGGGGTTCCGTTAGCTCGGTCCCGGCCAGCGCGAGGCGAACCTGCGCTGGAAGTTGGCGCCGGAAAAGCGCCCGGAATAGCGAACCGGGGGCTTCGTCGCCCAACAGTGACAGCATATGGTCCATTCGGACCGACGGGCGCGTCTCACCGAGCTCGGGGAGATCCAGGAGGCGGTCGGCCCGTGCGTCGTCCGTGAGGCCGAACGTGGCTAGGAGTAGCCGCTTGAGTGCCTCGTACCTGTGGCCGTCCGGTGGGTGGCGAAGGACGGACACAACTCGAGCGGCCGTGCCGGGCCCGAGGGAGGCGACGACATGGCAGTAGCGCAGGTCGTCGTTGGTGAGGCGCCGAAGCTGAAATTGGGCTTCGGCTTGAACGAACCAGACTTCGGCCTGGGCCTCCCAAAATTCGGGAAGTTTAATCGCCATTGCCTTGTCGTTGGCCATTGCAATGGCGTCGTGTTCGGAAGGATCGCTACGGCAGATCCAACGTCGAGGGTCACCAGTAAAGCGCGGCGTTACGCGCGCTGCTTGTGAGCAAGGAGGAAGCGGACAAGCGGTAACATATAAACGTCTTTATTGTAAGACTACACTGTAACACTGAATTGCTCCGGGCTGGTCGCCCGGTGTATATCATGAGGCCACGCCTACCCCTCGGGCGTGGCCACCGCCCACTTGGTGCGTGGAATGATGTCACCACGCCAGTGGGCTTTTGTGTCCGCCACAATATATTATATTATATTTTAGTATACACCAAACTGGTATTAATTTGTACATATATTATATTGTACACCAAACTGGTATTAATTTGTACATATTGTTACGATTTTGGAATAAAGGATAATCCCCCTCGTAGGTAGACGCACCACAACATGAAGCCTCGCGATAGTTCAGTTAATTCTTAGTGAATGTAAGCGCAGTCCTTTCCTGTGTTAGATTTGCGTTGAGCAGGCCCGTGAGTAGGGCGGTCTTCCGCTTGGAGAGGCTCAGAGTGTAGAGGACTGTGAAGAGTAGTGTACCACACATGGGGGAATGGTAGTGTCACCATTCCTCACACGAGGGGGGCCCAGGAGCATTCGTTTAGGGGGATGGCAGTGTTAGGCACATGGGGGTGCCAGCAATGGTTGCCTCCATGGGGCACCGAAGCTAGCCGAGGGAGGGCTAGGATAATGTTAGGGATCTAGAAGACCTTAGGGACCAAGATTTAAGTAGTGACACCTGGACTGTAGAGGGGCCGTAGACAGTTTAGGAGGATGATTAATGAAGGATGTGCATAGTTAAAGGGACGACGGGGAAGCACGAGTTTTAGGGGAAATCAGGCAGATAGATAATGCTGTGTGCTTGGTGAGGAATTGTGTGAGAATAAACGGAGTTGTGTTGTAGTGTTTGAGGGATTGTGTAATGGTGTGTGAGAAAAATGGTGTGCAAGATATTTGGTGTGTGGAAGTAATTGGTGTGGAATGAGTGGTGTGGAGCGCATGGTGCACAGGATCGAATGGGGGAGAATGGAACCCATCTGCGAAAGCCCGGGGGGGGGGCGGGGGTAGTGTAAAGCCAGGTAGAGGGCGTAGGTAAATTGTATGGATATTGACACCTGTGGTGCGGGTAGTAGAACGAAGTGTTTTGTTGGGTGCATGAGTCTGTGGAATGGCTGGGCGTGTGGCTTACTTAGTGCGTATGGTTATTGGGGCACTCCGCCACTGGTAGTTTGTCGGCCAGGTGAGGCCGCAGGTAGGCTCTGGGAGCCGGTTAGGTTAGTCGTGAGTGGGGCCCGAGGATCCCAGGAGAGGACCCGGGTTGCCCGATGCCAAGGTGGGCATGGAGGGGGTAAGCAGCCAGAGGAGGGCCTTCCCCAGTTAGGTAGTCGCGAGGAGCAGGTAAGCTCGGGTGGTGGCTTCAGTGGCGGAGGTGCGCAGGTAGGTAGACCTGCTGGTAGGGCCACACGACCCAGCCCCCGAAATTGTGCGAGGGCACAGACTGAAAATTTGTTGGGGGTGAGACCCAAATTTTGGAGGGCACCACTGTGTGGGCAATGGGAATTCGGGTTCTTAGAACCACATAGATTAAAGAGGCCGATTGGCAGGGTACGACCCCGGGTAGTTTAAATGAGTTAATGTCATTAGTGTAGTGAGGATGAGAAATCCCTTCGCACAATCCACAGCCATTCACCGAGGAAGGGAGTTCCACACCGAGGCTCTGTGGACTGTTGAGAAGTGAGACGCATCATGACGTGAGGATCCATTGTGTTTGTTCCATCCCTTTCTTCTTGGGAGGGATTGGGAGACGAATTTGGAATTAGAGGGGGATATGGGAGACAAGACGTAGTGATGGATTGTAAATACAAGGGGGGCTAGGGTAGTTTGGCCAACGGTGGGGGTTACGGACGGTTAGGGACGAGCCTGCTCCCCTCTCTCTTCAGCATCCCTCGCGCCGCACCACCTTGTTTTTCTGTGTGCCATTGCATCTTTTCCGCTTGCTTGTTGTGCCTTGTCTTCCTCCCCGCCCCAGGACCATTTTGGAGGCCGAACTGTGCAGCACCGTCACACCTGAGCAGCATCCATTCTGCACCGTTCCACCTGTGCAGCCGAACTGTGCAGCACCTTGCTGCCATATCCTTGTTGCACCAGTGCAGCCGACCTGTGCAGCACTTTGCTGCCAAACCACTTTGCTGCACCTTGTTACACTCATGGACCACAAGCCTTGTGGCCTTGCACCTCTGCTGTGCAGCATCTTGCTGCAAAATCATCTTGCACCTTCGGACCACTTGTTTGAGTGGCATTGATGCCACGCAGTTGGACCACGTGAGAACGGCCCTGCTGGCCAATGAAAAGCAAATAAAAGCATTTTTTATTATTGTGTGCTAGGGATGACGAAGTTCTGCAAGTTTAGATGGCCCTGATGCTTCAAATGGCCTATATGCCGGTTAGGGGGCCAGCCGGTTTGTTAGACGCACACAGAAGAAGCAAGATGCAAGATGCAAGCAGCAAGTGCCATATGAGTGTTTTGTTGTGTTTTCTCTCCCCTCCAATCTCTCTTCCAAAAAGAACAGGTCCTGGGTCATAGAATTGTAAATATACGTGCATGTAAATATAAGAATGTGCCCACCGGCTATGTGTTTAGTTTGAAAATTCTGGAAATACTTGGGTAGTGGTGGGTGTGAGACTGTTAGGTAGCTGCTCAACGCAATCGTAGGGACATATTTAGTGCTAAAACTGTCGCACACATGGGTCAGAGTAAATGGTCGGGGGAAACACACCTATGTGTCACATTTAAACATAATATTAATTTTGCATGTCAGGCTCTACCGGTCATTCCATTGGTGGGTTTGACTCGGGCCGAGTCTGGTGAGAGAGGGGTGTAGTGTTACAGTTTTGGAATAAAGGATAATCCCCCTCGTAGGTAGACGCACAACATGAAGCCTCGCGATAGTTCAGTTAATTCTTAGTGAATGTAAGCGTAGTCCTTTCCTGTGTTAGTTTTGCGTTGAGCAGGCCCGTGAGTAGGGCGGTCTTTTGGTGCTGGAATGCCACGTGCTCGGCCTGAACAAGTCTGCCAAGGCCGAAGGGAGGAGCTGCAGAGGGGAGTGGCCGGTAAGCGCGAGCCGCCAATCAGAGCTCGAGGGGAGTGGCTAACCACGGCGATGAGAGGTGGCGCTTGGAACATTCGAGTAAGGCCAGGGCGGAGCAATAAAACCTGCTCCGAGCCCCGCACCTCAGTCTGAGTTGGAGTTCCGTTCATTCGAGGAGTGCGAGTCAGAACGCAGGAGAATGCAAGGAGTTGAGCTGGAGTGCGAGTCAGAGAGAGAGAACGCGCAAGAGAACGAGTCGGAGTGTTGGACTTGAATCACTGAAATAGCCGCACGGTACACGAATCCCCCGTGCCCTGTGCTCTGCGCTGTATTAATCGCGCGTTCGAGAAGATGACCTGTTCCGGGCCACAGACGCGCGATCTCCTCCTGTCTGCCTTCTCCTGCATACGTGCCGTGACCGCCAGAGGGCCACGCCGGGCGAGCTGTCACGGAGCGACCGACGGCAAAGCGCGTTTGGCGCGCGAACTTCTTCTCTTCTGCTCACCGTGTGCATGAGTGGGCCCTGTGTCTGGGAATTAAGTTAAACTGTTAAGCTTCTGCTCTGTGTCCCCTTTCCTTTCTCCGAATCCTGTACATTGTGTAAATAAATTGTGTTATTCCTCTTATTTGACCGTTCCCGTCCCTTCCATTAATTGGCCTCGCATGGTACGAATAGAACCGCTCGAATCGGGTTCCATAAAAGTAACGGCACGAGTCACGTGATACGCATACCGCTCGGGCGTACTCGATTAAGCATGGCTCGTGCGAGGTCCGGTCCCTGCTTTCGTGGCAGCGTGGGTTAAAGGTACGTGCGGCGTCGACCCGATACCCTTTTTCACGTTTGCTGTGGAAGTGGCGATTCGGCCTCGTGGACATGAAGACCCAGGGGGAAAAAGGGGTTTAATCCCCCCTTTGTAACGTGGAACGGGCTTTGGGAGAACCGCAACAATATATTATATACTACACCAAACTGGTTTTAATTTGTACATATAATATTGTTGCGGATATGAGATTGGCCTCCATCCATATCCACTTGTAAATATTCCCCTATTTCCCCAATACTTCCCAACTATCCCCAATCCCCCATTCCCTAGTCCCATTTTCTGTAAACAACACTCTGTAGACCCGACCTCCCCCTTTTTCCCCCATTAAATGTCGCATCCAGGTCCACCGCATCTCACGTAGACAACTATAGGACATCTTGCTAGTTATTCTTAGTCTATGTCAGTTAAGGACTCGTTTCCATTAATTCTGACTCTTCGTTGCACCAGAATGTGATTGTATGGCACCGTTAGAAAGTTTAGGACCTCCCAATACCTCCCCACAGCTCTTCCTCATGGTACAACAACAACAACAACAACAGCGGCGGCGGCGCGGGGAGTGTGCGTCCTCACTCCGGCTTGGTTAGCCGCCATTGAACATGTGCTCCGACGGGGTTACCACGCAGGGGCTCGCTGTCAGCTCCTCGTCAAGGGCGCAGCCCGGTAACCCCCCGCACCCAATAGAAGCGGCGGACTGATTCCATCTGGGGCGGAGACAACGAGCCGAGGGCGTGTCACTCCCCGCTGAGCATGCGCAGAAAGAGGGAGGTGACGTCAGATGCGCCCTCAGCTTGGAGAGAGAAGACGCCACCTCCGAACGCTACAATACCTCCCCGCATCTCTGGACCGGACCGTGTTTGATTCCGCCCCTGAGCCAAGGTGCACCTTGTGCTATCGACTGCCTGTCCTTCCTTGCCATCAATCCCTGTGTAAGTCAGTCTTGTCCCGTTTGTCTGTGGTCTGTCGGGGATAAGATAAGACTGTGTCTAAGTGCCCATCTTTTCTGTGCTTTACCTCTTACCGTGTAATCTACCCTTTTCTGCATCACCAATTATATCCTCCTCCGGAGGTCTTGAGAACTGTACCCCTTGTGTCGTTTCATTTAACCCAGCCGTTGTGTCCTTTCCATCATTGATTTAGCGTAGCGCGATTCGGCCAACGTTCGAGTGGAATCGGGCGGGATAGGGTTCTAATCGGGGAGTAACTGTTCGGACGCGGTAATACCAAACCGCTCGGTAAACTAACATCTAAAACCGCGTCTGTAACAATTGGTGTCGAGGAGTAAGATCGGACCCGAAGCGCGCTTCACGCGCTCGAAATTATTAACGGCGAAATTTGATTTTGTTTTACAAAAATAAAAACCTGAATTTTGAAAGTCGCGCTATGGCGGATCAAGACGGCTGGGTTCCGGTAGAGGAGAGTGAGGCAGGGTCGATCCAGGACCAAATTGAGGGACAAGAGGAGAGCGAAGCAGTGAGGGCGGCAGGTTCGCAAAATGGCGCCTCGCACATGGCTGCGGCGGCCGCACCCGCTGCACAAGTAGGAGGGATGGCCCAAATGCAGGCCCTCATGGAGCAATTTATGGCGCAAATGCAGGCGTCCCTCAACCTGCAGAAGGACGATATGAGGGCTAATAGTGAGCAAATGAGGGCTGATAGTGAACGATTGGGTGAGCGATTGGAGGGCCAAAGGGGGGTAATGAGGGACGAAGCGAGGGGTACCGGTGAGAAGTTAGACAATAATTTTGAGGGGTTATACAACGGGATAAAAGAGGTGAAAAATGGGTTAATGGGGTTAGAAAATAGGATGGATTAAGATGGATAGGGCAGGGAAGGAGAAAACGGCATTTTCCACAGGTAAGGGACTGTATCAGTTTACTGTGATGCCGTTTGGTTTGTGTAACGCCCCCGCCACCTTTGAAAGATTGATGGAACATGTACTAGGCGGCATGCCATGGCAATCATGCCTGGTGTACCTGGATGACGTCCTAGTACATGCCAAAACGTTCCCCCAGGCAGTAGCTAATTTGGACCAGGTGTTCGGGTGCCTCAGACAGGCAGGGTTGAAGCTGAACCCAAGTAAGTGCACCTTGTTTGCCAAGGAGGTGGCCTATTTAGGCCACGTCATCAGTTGCGAGGGGGTAAAAACGGACCCAGACAAAATTAAAGCGGTAGAGGGGTGGCCCGCACCACGTACCATCAAAGAGGTGCGGGGATTTTTGGGACTCTGCTCCTACTACCGGCGCTTTGTGGCGAAATTTGCGGAGTTGGCCCGTCCCCTCCACCGGCTTACGGAGAAGGGGACGCGATTTAATTGGACACGGGAGTGCCACGAGGCCTTCCAAAAATTGAAGGGGTGTCTAACATCCGCACCCCTTCTAGCTTACCCCACTAGCAACGGGGCATTTACCCTGGACACGGATGCGAGCCAGGAAGGATTGGGCGCAGTTTTGTCTCAGACACAGGAGGGCGTGGAGAGAGTGATTGGTTATTATAGTCGGGCCTTAAGTAGGCCCGAGCGAAATTATTGCGTCACTCGCAAAGAGTTATTGGCTATGGTGGCTGCCATGAACCATTTCCACCCGTACTTGTACGGGCGGAAATTTTTGGTTAGAACTGACCATTCCTCCTTGCAATGGCTCCTTCGGTTCAAGGAACCAGAGGGCCAAATTGCAAGGTGGTTGGAAAAGTTGCAGCAGTACGATTTTGATGTGGCCCATAGGGCCGGGAAGGCCCATGGTAATGCGGACGCACTCTCTCGGCGTCCTTGTCTGGGGGAAAACTGCAAATTTTGTGCGAGACACGAGGAGAGGGAACAATTGGGCGATTCGGACCCGACCCTCGTTGTCCGGGCAACCCGGGTGAGAGGGCCAATTTTGCCACTAACCGCAGATGAGGAATTCGGAACTTTGGCTTGGAGCGCGGCCCAGCGGGAGGACCCCGTACTGGGGTCGGTGCACGAATGGGTGAGATTGGGGCAAAGACCTAATGGGAAAGAGGTCACCCCCCTCGGGGCACAGACCAAGGCGTATTGGGCTCAGTGGAAAACCCTAGAATTGAAGGATAACATCTTGTATCGCAAGTGGGTGGAGGTTCCCTCTGATAAAACTTCCTGGCTGGTGGTAGTCCCAAATAAATTTAAGACCGATATATTGCAACAGGTGCATGGTACCTGCCCCGGCGGCCATTTGGGCAGGACAAAGACGACATCGCAGGTACGCCGGAGGTTTTATTGGGTGAATATGGGGCGCGACATACAGGACTGGTGTCGGAGATGCGACGCCTGTACTGCCAAAAAGGGACCAGCACGGAGGATGAACGCCCCCCTTCAATTACACCAGGTGGGGGCCCCCCTAGAGCGGGTGGCCATGGATATCCTAGGCCCACTACCCCGCACCCGCCTAGGTAATAAGTACATCCTCGTTGTGATGGACTACTTCACCAAGTGGCCGGAGGCCTACGCCCTCCCCAACCAAGAAGCAGGGGTGGTAGAGCAGGCCTTCGTGGAAGGATTTGTGTGCCGGCATGGGATTCCACAGGAGTTGCACACCGACCAGGGACGAAATTTTGAGAGCAAATTGCTAAAAGATGTGTGCAGTCTCCTGTCAATTCGGAAAACCAGAACAACGCCTTTAAGACCTCAATCTGACGGGATGGTGGAGAGATTCAACCGAACTCTAATCCAACAACTGGCACTGTTCACCGCCACCCGTCAGGATGACTGGGACGAACATCTCCCTTATTTGCTCATGGCCTACCGAACCAGCCAGCACGGGGCCACCGCATGCAGTCCAGCGTTGCTTATGTATGGGCGGGAGTTACGGGCTCCCGCCGACTTGCTATGCGGTCCCGTGCCAGACACAGTGGTTAACCCGCCGAGGGAGGGGTACGCACGTCACCTAGAGGAAGGCATGGAGCTAGTCCATGCCTTCGCCCGCCGCCAACTCCATCTGGCGGGGGAAAAGATGAAGCGCAGGTACGACCACCGGAGCCAGGGGAGTCAGTACACTCCGGGGATGAAGATTTGGTTCTTCAATCCCCGGAGGAGGAAGGGTAGGTGCCCGAAACTCACCTCTCCCTGGCAAGGCCCGGGGGTCGTCCTGTCGCAAGTCTGTGATGTGGTAGTAAAAATCAAAATGGGGCCACGAGCCCTCCCTCGGATCGTCCACGCCGACCGAATAAGACCCTACACCGGCGAGCAGGCTCCCCCGTGGATTGCCTCGGCTTTAGATGCCGAGGCGGGACCCAGTACCTCTGAATAAGGGGGGCTTATTAGTGCCAGAGGACTGGGGGGATTGATGAGCGATGGGCCCGGTGGGTAAGGGTGGCATCCCTGCCACCCTTCCCATGAGTGGGGCAAATGCGCTATAGTTTATGGGGTGTATGGCAGTGGAAACTAGCCCGGGTGGGTTAGGTTATATTGTGTGTAGGGCCCTAGAAGATGACATTAGGTGACGCTAAGATTAGTTAGTGACTGATACCTGTAGTGGGGACGCAGGTAGATTAGTATGGTTGATAATGACGTGGGAGCGCTGAGTGTAAGGGAAGACTGGGAAGCGCAAGTTTCAGAGGGGAGTAGTTAGATGAGATGATGCTGTGTGAGAACTGGACAGGTGTGTGGAGCAGTGAGTGTTGTGGATCAGCGCGAATGCGCTTAGGGGAGAGAAGGGTGCAGGCGGCACCAAGTATGAGAGCACAGGTGTGCAAGTACAGGTGTGTGGAATACATGGAGTATTGGAATGAGTGGTGTGGAGAGAGTTGGAGTAAGTGGTACGGAGTGGTGTGCATGGTGCGAAGGTGTGGATGGGGGAAGAGTGGACCCCTTTCACGAGTACCCGGGGCGGGTAGTGTAAGTGTTAGGTAGAGGGTATAGGTAAATTGTGGTTGGATATTGGCATTTGTGGTGCGGTTGCAGAATGGTATTGTGGATGGGTGCATTAGTGTTGTGGAAATGGCTGGGCGTGTAGCCTGTTAGTGTGTGTAGTTGGTTTGGGCACTCCACCACTGTGAGGATGTCGGCCAGGTGAGGCCGCAGGTGGGCTCTGGGAGCCGTTAGTGTCAGTGGGTGCCTGAGGATCCTGGGTGTGGATCGGGCAGCCCGTGCCAGAGAGGGCACTGAGGGGGTGAGAGTGCGAGAGGGCCTTCCCCAGTTAGTTAGGTTAGGGTGAGGAGCAGGTAAGCTCGGGTGGCAACTACAGTGGTGGAGGTGTGCAGGTGGGTAGACCTGCTGGGAGAGCTACACGTCACAGCCCAGAAATTGTGCGAGAGCACCGAGTGTTGAATCGGGGGAGTGAGACCCCAAATTGAGAAGCACCACAGTTTGGTCAATGGGAATTGGTTTTTAGAACCCATAGTGTAAGTTGGCCAATGGATTGGCAGGGAAAAACCCCGGGTAATGTAAAGTTGTTAAAGTCATTTAGGAAATAGTTAGGATTGACGAACCTGTCGCACCATACGCAGCCACTTACCTGAGGTGATGATGATGACTCCACACCTGTGTTCCTTTGTTCTGTGTTGCAGGAAATGAGAATTGCAGTTGGATTTGTGAGACGCATCACGACGTGGATGAGACATTGGGGTGATTCCATCTCTCCCTCCTTAGGAGGGACTGATGATGAATTGGTGATGGCAAATTTTGATGTTGAGTTGGAGATGGCAAATTTTGATGAGAGTTGGAAATGGCAAATTTGATTGGTTAGAAGGGAGAGAAGACGAATTTGGTTTATGGGAGGAACGGGGAAGACAGTAGGGACGTTTGTTGATGTGTAAAGTAGATGTTTATGGGTAGTGTTGTGTTTTGTGGATATAGTAAGGGGTAAGGGAGGGGCAATGTAGGTTACCTGGTGGGGGGGGGGGGCGTACGGTAGGAACGTACCTGTCTCACCTGGTTCCCATGTGCCCCCAGTGTGCATTACCTTGTATTGCGTGCACTTTTGCGCCCTTACCACCTTACTCAATTGTCTTCTTTTGCCTCCCACCTCCAAGGATCTGGCTTTGGGGCAGAGAGAGAGGAGAGAGAGGTGCTGGCTCCGCAGTTGTGGGCCTGTACTTTCGCTGCTTGCTGCCTGGATCGATACACCATATGGACCGCAATTTTTGTGGCCGCCCACCATGGACCGCAGTTCTTTTGCGGGCAAGCACCACCCGTTGATGGACCTCTGGGTCAACGTGGCACCTATGCCATACAGGTGAACCACTTATAGTTGGCCCCCTGACGGCCACAATTCAGAAATGGACGCGGTTGGCGCCTTTCTTTATTTTTAAAGAAGCCAGAAGGCCAAGTGCACTTCAAGAAGGCAAGACCAGTGGCAGAACATCGGCCGGCTGCGACACCACCGGTGACTATGAACACTTTATTGGTGCACCGGATGGTGCTGACTGTATGTATGGGGTGGTGCTTTTGGTGCTTGGATGGGGTGCTCTGCATATTATTAAAGGCCGTAGGGCCACAGGGCACTCGTGGGTTGGTGTATCGATGCTGGCATGCGTACTCTCTCTATGCATAACATCTGCATGTGTTCCTCCAAAAACAGGTCCTGGATCGTAGTGTAAATATCAGTGTAGTCTTGTATAAATGATGCTCCCTACCGGCTGTATGTTTAGTTTGAGGATTCTTTCCGCGATTCGGTTATCCTGTGGGTGTGTTTCTGTGAGGAGAAGGGTGCAACGTCGCAGGGGGACATATTTACTCATTTGTGAACATCTGTAAAACTGTCGCACTCAGGGTTGAGTTAATAGTAGAGGGAACTACATCTGAGTGCCACACTAAAGTAAGTAAAAATTTATCGGGTCGGGACGCCCCGAGGTAGAGAAGGGTGCAATGTTGCGGATATGAGATTGGCCTCCATCCATATCCGCTTGTAAATATTCCCCTATTTCCCCAATACTTCCCAACTATCCCCAATCCCCCATTCCCTAGTCCCATTTTCTGTAAACAACACTCTGTAGACCCGACCTCCCCCTTTTTCCCCAATTAAATGTCGCATCCAGGTCCACCGCATCTCACGTAGACAACTATAGGACATCTTGCTAGTTATTCTTAGTCTATGTCAGTTAAGGACTCGTTTCCATTAATTCTGACTCTTCGTTGCACCAGAATGTGATTGTATGGCACCGTTAGAAAGTTTAGGACCTCCCAATACCTCCCCGCAGCTCTTCCTCATGGTACAACAACAACAACAACAACAGCGGCGGCGGTGCGGGGAGTGTGCGTCCTCACTCCGGCTTGGTTAGCCGCCATTGAACATGTGCTCCGACGGGGTTACCACGCAGGGGCTCGCTGTCAGCTCCTCGTCAAGGGAGGAGCCCAGTAACCCCCCGCACCCAATAGAAGCGGCGGACCGATTCCATCTGGGGCGAAGACAACGAGCCGAGGGCGTGTCACTCCCCGCTGAGCATGCGCAGAAAGAGGGAGGTGACGTCAGATGCGCCCTCAGCTTGGAGAGAGAAGACGCCACCTCCGAACGCTACAATACCTCCCCGCATCTCTGGACCGGACCGTGTTTGATTCCGCCCCTGAGCCAAGGTGCACCTTGTGCTATCGACTGCCTGTCCTTGCTTGCCATCAATCCCTGTGTAAGTCAGTCTTGTCCCGTTTGTCTGTGGTCTGTCGGGGATAAGATAAGACTGTGTCTAAGTGCCCATCTTTTCTGTGCTTTACCTCTTACCGTGTAAACTACCCTTTTCTGCATCACCAATTATATCCTCCTCCGGAGGTCTTGAGAACTGTACCCCTTGTGTCGTTTCATTTAACCCAGCCGTTGTGTCCTTTCCATCATTGATTTAACGTAGCGCGATTCGGCCAACGTTCGAGTGGAATCGGGCGGGATAGGGTTCTAATCGGGGAGTAACTGTTCGGACGCGGTAATACCAAACCGCTCGGTAAACTAACATCTAAAACCGCGTCTGTGACAATATATTGTATACCAAACTGGTATTCATTTGTACATATATTATATTGTACACCAAACTGGTATTAATTTGTACATATATTATATCCTACACCAAGCTGGTATTAATTTGTACATACTGTTACGGTTTTTAGAACCTTCACTTTGTAAATTTAGTATTAAATTTCCTGTGTACATTTCCCCTTAATTGGCTGTTAATTGAAATAAGTGCACCTTAGCTAGTCCATGTACAAGCACGTAGCAAATCATAGGCTTCCCTCAATAGTTATCTCTTTATTCTATGTCAGTTTAAGGCTCTGTTTTCCATTAGTTGACTCTGCATTGCATCAAATGAAATAAGGTAGAATCCCCTTTCAATTACCAACTGCATTGCCTCCATTACGGCATGGTCAGCTCGGGGAAGAAAGGCGTGCCGCCCATCGTCATCAGGGGGAGGAGTCGGCCAAGCGCCAGGAACAAGGCGTGGCTTTGCCAATGCCTCATCAAGGGGCGGGATCGGTGAGCCCTCGCGACCAATCAAGGCCGAGGCGAGCTCACCGATGGGCGTTTTCCAAAAGGCCGGCGGCTTGATCGCCACGCGCCTCATAAAAGGAGGTTGGGAGGGACTGCTTGAAGAGATGAGTGAGAGAGCCCCCACCAGAGAGTCGTTGAGGAGTTCCATGGCAAACAGTTCTGTGAAGGGAGGTGCCTGAACAAGCTACGAGGGAGGTGTGCTGAACCGAGGGAGACGCTGTCCCAACCAGCCTAGCCACAACAAGCTCCGATGCATTGCTACGAGCATCCCGGCGGTGTGGACCCGAGGGTGGAGAGCCGGCGGCTGCTCGCCCCTGGCCTGGCCGTTCTGTGGACCGCCTGAACCTTCTTCTCTCTCCAGCCATTCCTGCTTCATTCCCATTCGTGTAAGTCTGACTGTCGTCTGTTTGTCTGTGTTGTCTGGGATTTAAGTTAAGCCTGTAGATAAGCTAGAATTGCACTGTGTCTTCTTCTTCTGTAAATTATTTTCGTTTCTTTCCTTCTCCCTTGGTTTCTTTGATTTGTACATAATTAGTTAATAAATCCCTGTTCTTCCTACCTTTGCCTTCTTTCCTTCACATCCGTTCGACTTTGTGATTTCCCCCATTCAGTACCTGTGGCGCGATTTCGGCCAACGTTTGAGAATCGGGTTTAGTCCTTGCTAATGGTTCGAACCGCGGGCTGCTAAAACCGCTCGGCAAAATACCATCTTGTCCGTGGTTTCGAACGGAGTTGCCCACCTGCTTTGTGGAGGGATCGGCGGGGGTGTACGGGAATCCTTTGACCGATCGCCTCGGCCAATCCCACCCCATAGGGGAGCGGGGTAGCTTCAGGAGTGGAGACAGCCAGTGCAAATAAAAGGGGGATTAACCCCCCCCCCCCCCCCCCCCCCGCTAAGGGGAGCGCCGTCCCCGTTTCCGTAACAATTGGTGTCAGGAGCGAGATTCGGACCCGAAGTGCGCTTGACGCACTCAAAATTACGAGTGGCCGAAATTTTATTAAAACATCCTAAATTTAAATCGTGCCATGGATAATCAAGGCGACCGGATGCCGATGGGGGTAGAAGAAGAAGAGGTAGAGTCAACCCAGGACCAAGGGGAGGATTTGGGAGTAATGGAGGAAGGCAATACGTAATCGGTAGCGGAGGTTTCAGGCGCACAAAATGGCGCCTCGCACGTGGGTGCGGTAGCCGAGCCCGCTCTACCAGCGGGCTTTGACATGCAGGGCCTCATGGCGCAGCTACAGGCAGTCATCCAAATGGAGAATATGGGATTGAGAAATGAATTGAGGAATGACATGGGAAATCTAATTGAAGGGTGTTGTAATAGAATAGAGGGGGACAAATCAAGGGCAGAAATGAGGGCCGATGGAGAGCAAATGGGAAATGATTGGAAAACCAAATTCGGGGAATTGAGTAAGGAGGTGGAAAAGATGGATGCAATGCCAATGAGGGAAGAAGTAAGGGCCAACACCAATAACTTAGGAAGCAAATTGGAGGGACTCGGAAGTGAATTGGAGGGACTCAGAAGCAAATTGGAGGGACTCGGAGGCAAATTTGAGGGATTCGGAAGCAGATTAGGGGACAAACTGGGGGGCATAATTGGCCAAGCCAAATAAATTAATGAGGGGTTGGCGAGGGGGCAAGCCGCATATGAGATAAGGGAAGCCGAGAAGGAGGTTGACCACGGGTTGAGCGAGCAGGTCCCAGGGGTACGCGACGAGGTAAAGCGGGTCGAGAAGCACTGGTTGAGCGAGGCGGAGCAAAGCGCGGGTAAAATGACGGGTATAGAGATCGCGACCCGGGGTGTAGGGAAGCCGGCGACCATTGAGGTAGGAGAGAAAATTTTATTAAAGCCAGCGGTCGTCGAAGTGATTAAAGAAAAAACGGAATCAATAGTGGAAATTGCATTTGAGCAGACCGCAGACGTAGAAGAGCACTCGCAGCAGGGAGGAATGGAAATTGTACAAAGTCTGAATTCGCATCGTTATGCCGTGCTTAATCCTTATAAAGATTTGCAGGTGTCGGAGCGAGGAGGAAGAAGAATCCCCCAGGTGAGAAGGGCTGTGTATGGTGCTAAGAGGTTTTCGGCAAAGTGTTTGGCGCGAAAAGAATTGTCACGCGATTGGGGTCGATATGCCACCCGGGCGTTTGTGGGAGGTCCGTGGTGCGTGGTGTACGAAAGAATGGCACTCGTGTCAGGAAAAAGTTTGGGTCGGCGAGTGAGTGTGTTATAAAGTGTGGGGGGTAAAACCGAGTGCGAGCGGGAATGCAAGTCGGAGTGTACGGAGTGTGACACAGAGAGTGAGAGCGATACGGGGTGTACGTGCGAGGGTGAGAGTGACCCGGAGAGTGAGTTGGTGGAGGAGCGGGTGCGAGGATGCATGCTTGGGATGGACGGCGAGAGCATGCGAGAACGCACACCTGCGTTGGATGTGGCGCGGGTGCGGGAGAGCCCATTGAAGCGCGTGAGTGGGTGGATGCAAGAGTGCACGCCCGTGGTGGTTACAGAGGATGTAACAGGAGAGTGTGCGCAAGACAGAGCGCGAGGAGGTGTGTTAAGGAAGTGTGCGAACGGCGAGTGTGCGCAAGAGGGTGCGCGAGAGGTGTGGTGTGTAACAGGGAGTGCGGTAACAGGGAGTGCGGTGGTGGAATGGACAGAGTGTGTGGAATGTACGGGCTGCGTTGGAACGCCGGGCTTGGTGAGTGTAAAACGGGTCGTGTATGCGTGTGAGCAGGCGAGTAAGGCATCAACGTTAAATGGGGCAGCGTTTAGGGCGACGGATAGCCGACGCGAGCACTCGGGGCGTGGTGCGCTTTGTTGGATGCGAGGCCCGGCGCGGATCGGTGCTGCGTTGCTTCTCTTCGAAGCGTCGTGCACGATTCGGGCCTGGCCCCGCGCCGCACAGTCAAGTCCGGGCTTTGCCGGGCAAAGCGACCGGTCCGGTTCAACGGGCAGGTAGGAGGGACCGGAGCGGCGCCCCCTTGTGGTTGCGGCATTCCGGCCGGGCGGGATCGAGCCATCGGGCCGGAGACCGAAACATTCCGCGCCGAGATGGTGCGTGGAATCTCGGGCCGAGCATGCCGCCCCCCTTGAACCGAATGCCGGACGGACTCAACCTGCAGGCGACCAAACCACCCGAATTCATTGCTCGGCTTTGCGAAGCCGAGTTTTAATGAGGTAGCGGCGCACCGAGGCTCGGATATAGTGGACTGTGATGGTGATAGTGTTTTGGATTCGAAATTGGGAATAGTGGAAATGATTGGCAGTAAGGATGGGCAAATTTGATGGGCAAAAATGATTGGAAAATTTTAATTTGCAGGATATTGGATGGGCAAAGTTGATAATGGAAGATGCCCGAGGTGGAGGGATGACCAATCCACCATCCCTCCCATCCCCCGGGGCACATGAGCACAAGTTATGGGGTTTTGGCAGTGTAAGCTCGCCAAGGGAGGGTTTGGATAATGTATAGGGACCTAGAGATGACCATAGGTAACTGTAGGGTTAAGTAGCGACATTGTACAGGTAGTCGGGGACGTAGATAGGTTAGAATGGTTGTTAATGCCGTGGTATGTGCTTAGTTTAAAGGGAAAACAGGGATCACCAAGTTAGAAGGGCACCAGGTAGATCAGATGATGCCGTGTGTGTGAGAATCTTTGCCGGTGAGCATGTTGAGCAAATGAGGCAATGCTCGTGAATGGTGCCGTGTATTTGTGTTGAAAGTGTACAGAGTAGTGTATGAGTGAATAATTGTGATTGTGCGTTGTATTGTATTGAATGAAGAAGCCTGGGAGGAAGGAGGGTGCAGGAGGCACCAGGTGTGATTGCACAGGTGTGCAAGTGAACAGGTGTATGGAGCAGTGTATGACTGAGTAATGGTGATTGTGTGTTGTGTTGAGCAAATGGTCCTGGAGGAAGGAGGGTGCAGGAAGCACCAGGTGTAGGAGTGATGGCACAGGTGTGCAAATACAGGTGAGCATGGTTGTATGGAATAAATGGTCTGGAATACATGGAGTATGGAATGAAAGGTGTGGAGTGAGTATGGTGGAAACTGTGGAGTGGAGTGGATGGTGCGAAGGTGTGTATGGGGACGATGGACCCCATCACGAATACCCGGGGAGGGTAGTTTAAGAGTTAGGTAGAGGGTATAGGTAAATTGTGGTTGGATATTGGCATCTGTGGTGCGTGTGGAAGAATGGTGTTTAGATGGGTGCATTAGTGACGTGGAAATGGCAGGGCGTGTGGCCTGTTAGTGTGTGTAGTTGAATGGGCACTCCGCCACTGTGAGGATGTCGGCCAGGTGAGGCCGCAGGTGGGCTCTGGGAGCCAGTAGAGTTGTTCAGTGGGGCCCGAGGATCCAGAGGACGGACCCGGGTAGCCCAGTGCCAGAGAGGGCACCGAGGTGGGTAAGTGCCAGAGAGGGCCTTCCCCAGTTAGATAGGTTAGGTAAGGAGCAGGTAAGCTCGGAGGCAACTGTAGTGGTGGAGGTGTGCAGGTGGGTAGACCTGCTGGGAGAGCCACATGACCCAGTCCTGAAATTGTGCAAAGGCACAGGGAGTTGAACCGGGGGAGTGAGACCCCAAATTGATGAAGCACCACAGTTTGGTCAATGGGAATTTGGTTCTTAAAACCGCATAGAGAGTAAGATGGCCAATGGTTTGGCAGGGAAAGACCCTGGGTAGTGTAAAGAGTGTTATTGTCATTTAGGAAGTAGTTAGGATTGAAATCTACTCGCACCATCTACATCCACTCACCTGGGGTGACAGAACTCCACACTGTGCCATGGTTTGTTGTTTTTATTTTTCTGTGCAAATGTTTTGAGGATGTAAGATGCATCATGACGTGGGTGTGACATTGTGTTGTTGTTCCATCTCTTCCTCCTTAAGAGGGATTGATGATGAATTGGATGATGGCAAATTTGGTTAGAAATTGGGATTGTGGATGAATTTGGTATTAGGGGAGATATGGTGAGGACGAGACGTACTGACGAATTTGTAAATGTGTAGGTTTTCGTAAATATGGGGAGGGGCAAGGGGGGCAGTGTAGGTCACATGTGGGGGGCATACGTAGGAACGAACCTTTCTCAGCTCGCTCCCATGCGCCCCTCATTCTGCATTGCCTTGTTTTGATGTGTACCCTTGCGCCCTTGCCCTCGCTAACTCTGTGGCTTTGTCTTCCTTCCCCGACCCATGGATCGTGCTCTCTGGGCACTGAGGGGAGCATGCGGGGGGGGGGGGGGGGCGCATCTGTGTGCCCGAAATTCTCGCAACCAGCTGCCTGCATCCACGCACCACTTATGGACCACAGTCTGTGGCCAAGCACCACTTATGGACCACAAGTTTTGTGGCATGGCCCCTCTGCTGGGACCGGCCAGGTTGGCCAGAGGAAGATCTTGCTTGCAGACCTCGGTAACGTGGCACCTATGCCATACAGGTGAACCACCCCTAGTTGGCCCCTGTGGGCTCTAAATAAAAAAAGTGGACACGTTTTGTGTTTTTTATTATTATGTCCAAATAGGCCGCAAGCAAAGAAGATGAAGGAAGAAAAATAACATAAGGAAGAACAATGGCCAGCAGAGGGAGCCGAAGAGCAAGACCACCAACAGTGTGTTTGTTTCATTGAACTGAGGTGCTGGTGCGTCGATGCAGTGCAGGCTGTCTCCTCCCCTCCTACAGGATTTTCTTTTTGTTTCCCCCAAAAGAAATCGCAGGTCCTGGGTTGCGTTTTGCAAATAGTCCAAGTAACGTAACTTGTAAATAAGGCTCCCCACCGTTCATGTTTAGTTTGAGAATTAATTCCGCAATTCGGTTATCCTGTGGGCGTGAATCTGTTAGGCAGGGTGCAATGCAGCAGAGGGACATACTTATTTGTGTTTTAAAACTGTCACACTCAGGGTCAGATTAATTGTAGAGGGAATTACACCTGCGTGTCACACTAAGTTAAAGTTTTATCGGCCCGAGGCGTTCCGTGAGGAATGAGGGTGCTGTGTTACGGTTTATAGAACCTTCACTTTGTAAATTTAGTATTAAATTTCCTGTGTACATTTCCCCTTAATTGGTTGTTAATTGAAATAAGTGCACCTTAGCTAGTCCATGTACAAGCACGTAGCAAATCATAGGCTTCCCTCAATAGTTATCTCTTTATTCTATGTCAGTTTAAGGCTCTGTTTTCCATTAGTTGACTCTGCATTGCACCAAATGAAATAAGGTAGAATCCCCTTTCAATTACCAACTGCAATGCCTCCATTACGGCGTGGTCAGCTCGGGGAAGAAAGGCGTGCCGCCCATCGTCATCAGGGGGAGGAGTCGGCCAAGCGCCAGGAACAAGGCATGGCTTTGCCAACGCCTCATCAAGGGGCGGGATCGGTGAGCCCTCGCGACCAATCAAGGCCGAGGCGAGCTCACCGATGGGCGTTTTCCAAAAGGCCGGCGGCTTGATCGCCACGCGCCTCATAAAAGGAGGTTGGGAGGGACTGCTTGAAGAGATGAGTGAGAGAGCCCCCCACCAGAGAGTCGTTGAGGAGTTCCGTGGCAAACAGTTCTGTGAAGGGAGGTGCCTGAACAAGCTACGAGGGAGGTGTGCTGAACCAAGGGAGACGCTGTCCCAACCAGCCTAGCCACAACAAGCTCCGACGCGTTGCTACGAGCATCCCGGCGGTGTGGACCCGAGGGTGGAGAGCCGGCGGCTGTTTGCCCCCGGCCCGGCCGTTCTGTGGACCGCCTGAACCTTCTTCTCTCTCCAGCCATTCCTGCTTCATTCCCATTCGTGTAAGTCTGACTGTCGTCTGTTTGTCTGTGTTGTCTGGGATTTAAGTTAAGCCTGTAGATAAGCTAGAATTGCACTGTCTTCTTCTTCTGTAAATTATTTTCGTTTCTTTCCTTCTCCCTTGGTTTCTTTGATTTGTACATAATTAGTTAATAAATCCCTGTTCTTCCTACCTTTGCCTTCTTTCCTTCACATCCGTTCGTCTTTGTGATTTCCCCCATTGAGTACCTGTGGCGCGATTTCGGCCAACGTTTGAGAATCGGGTTTAGTCCTTGCTAATGGTTCGAACCGCGGGCTGCTAAAACCGCTCGGCAAAATACCATCTTGTCCGTGGTTTCGAACGGAGTTGCCCACCTGCTTTGTGGAGGGATCGGCGGGGGTGTGCGGGAATTCTTTGACCGATCGCCTCGGCCAATCCCACCCCACAGGGGAGCGGGGTAGCTTCAGGAGCGGAGACGGCCAGTGCAAATAAGAGGGGGATTAAACCCCCCCCCCCCCCCCCGCTAAGGGGAGCACCGTCCCCGTTTCCGTTACAATATATTATATTGTACACCAAACTGGTATTAATTTGTACATATATTATATTATATTATAGTATACACCTAACTGGTATTAATTTGTACATATATTATATTGTACAGCAAACTGGTATGCATTTGTACAGATTATATTATATTATACACTGAACTGGTATTCATTTGTACATATTATATTATATTATATTATACATCAAACTGGTATTCATTTGTACATATTATATTATATTACATTATATTATATTATATTATATTGAAGGAGCTGCGCTCCAGCGCGAGTCTAAAGAATTGACGCGACCAAAGACGGAATTCGTCCGAGTTGCTTTATTGAAACAAAACAGCTCAGGTATTCTGACAAGCCCGTTTATCGGGCAGCAATATATATACACATTTATGCCGGGGTGTTTGCCCGGGAAAACCGAGACCGGGCATGCCCGCGTGTCAAGGGCGAGTCCTGGAAAGGCGAGTCTGGACATGCCCCGGGCGTCCTGGACGCTGCCTGGCAAGTCGAGGCTGGGCGTGCCCGGGCGCTCTGGGCGAGCGCTGGAAAGGCGAGAGCGGGCATGCCCAGACGCTCTGGGCGAGCCCTGGAAAGGTGAGTCTGGACATGCCCGGGCGTCCTGGACGCGGCCTGGCAAGTCGAGGCTGGGCGTGCCCGGGCGCTCTGGGCGAGCGCTGGAAAGGCGAGAGCGGGCATGCCCGGGAAAGACGAGACCGGGCATGCCCGGGAGGTTCGGGCGTGCCCGGGAACAGCGAGTCCGGGCATGCCCAGGAGAGGCGCGTCTGGGCCCGTCCGGACGAGCCCGGCATGGCGATCGCGCCCTGGCCGCGTCCTGGCAGGTGCAAGGCGATTGTGTACATTCAGCGGGAACCGCTACACACGCCCCTCCAGAATCGACCTGCACCGGCAGGGTCAATTTAAGGGGGGTCCGGATGACCCGGCCGAAGCGACCCCTGGAGGGTCGTGGGGGGGGGGTCCGATCCGGTGGTGGGTGGTCGAGCAGGGGGAACTGTGGACGGGGGGCGGCCTCGCCACGGAGGAAGGGCCAACCGTGGTGGTCGGTCGACGTCCACGTGCGCCGGTTTGAGGCGGTCCACAGAGATCCGGTCCGACCGGCCGCCGACGTCGATGACGAAGAACTTGTCGCCCCGTCGCAGGACCCGGAAGGGCCCATCGTACGGCGGCCGGAGTGGCCCCCGGTGCACGTCATGACGCACAAAGACATACTCCCCTGTGCGAAGCGCCGGGGGGACGTAGGACTGGGGGCCACCGTGGCGGGACGTTGGCACGGGGGCAAATCATCGGGCGGCCTCCTGGAGGTCCGAGCGCTGGTGTGCGGCGGACCAGGGACTGGTAGCGTCAGGCACGAACTCGCCCGGGATGTGGAGTGGCTGGCCGTAGACGAGCTCGGCGGCGGACGCCCGGAGGTCCTCCTTGGGGGCCGTGCGGAGGCCCAAAAGGACCCACGGCAGCCGGTCGGTCCAACCGTCGTCCTGAAGGCCGGCCATGAGTGCGGCCTTCATGGAGTGGTGAAACCGCTCGCACAACCCGTTGGCTTGGGGGTGGTAGGCCGTGGTGCGGTGCAGCGTGACCCCCAACGAGCGGGCCACCGCGCCCCAAAGTTCGGACGTGAACTGTGGGCCGCGGTCGGACGAGATGTCCGCCGGTGCGCCGAAGCGCGCGACCCAGGTGGCGATGAACGCCTGCGCCACGTCGGCGGTGGTGGTGGAGGTGAGGGGCACGGCCTCCGGCCACCTGGTGGTCCTGTCCACCATGGTGAGCAGGTGGGTGAACCCCCGCGATGGGGGCAGGGGACCCACCAGGTCCACGTGGACATGGTCGAAACGCCGTGCAGGCACGGTGAAAGGTGCTAGCGGGGCCTGGGTGTGGCGGTGGACCTTGGCCCGCTGGCAGGCCGTGCAGGCGTTGGCCCAGTCGCGGACGTTCTGTCGAAGGCTGTGCCAGACGAAACGCGCCGACACCAGCTTCTGAGAAGCTCTCCGGCCCGGGTGAGAAAGGCCGTGGATGGAGGCGAAGATGCGGCGCTGACAGGAAACGGGCACGATGGGGCGAGGCTGGCCCTGGGAGACGTCGCAGAGCAGGACGGTGCCCGCGAAGGGGATGTCGGCCAGGCGGAGGCCCGTGTCTGCCGCCCGGAGGGCCTGCACCGAGGTGTCGGTGTTCTGGTCGGCCGCCATGAGCGCGAAATCCACGCCGAGGTGGACCGCGTTCGCGCTGGCCCGAGAAAGACAGTCGGCCACGGCGTTGTCTTTGCCGGCGACGTGCCGGATGTCCGTGGTGAATTCCGACACGGCGGAGAGGTGGCGCTGCTGGCGGGCCGACCACGGCTCCGTGACTTTGGCCATCGCGTAGAGCAACGGCTTGTGGTCGACGAAAGCCGTGAACGGGCGGCCCTCCAGGAGGTGTCGGAAATGGCGAACGGCCAGGAATAGACCGAGCAGCTCGCGGTCGAACGTGCTGTATTTTAACTCGTTCGGCCGGAGTTGCGGGCTGAAAAAGGCGAGTGGCTGCCAAACCCCGTCCACCCATTGTTCATGGACGGCGCCCACCGCGTAGTTGGAGGCGTCCGTAGTGAGGGCGATGGGCGCGTTGAGCACCGGGTGAGCCAGCAGCGTTGTGTCGGCGAGGGCCCGTTTGGCGCTCGCGAAGGCCGCGTCCATGGCCGCGGACCAAACGATGTCATGCTTGGCCGGCTTGCCCCGGAGGGCCTCATAAAGGGGCCGCATGAGCTGAGCAGCGCGGGGCACGAATCGGTGATAAAAATTCACCATGCCGAGGAACTCTTGTAGGGCCTTGATGGAACGGGGACGCGGGAACGTGGTGATGGCCTCGACCTTGGTCGGCAGCGGCACAGCCCCGGTCTTGGTGATGCGGTGGCCCAAAAGGTCAACGGTCGTCGTGCTGAAGTGGCATTTGGCCGGGTTGACAATTAAGCCGTGCTCGCTGAGGCGACCGAACAGTGTTCGGAGGTGGAGGAGGTGCTCGGCGCGGGACGTGCTGGCGACGAGGATGTCGTCCAGATAGACGAAAAGAAATGGCAGGTCGCGCAGCACGCCGTCCATTAAGCGCTGGAACACCTGGGCCGCATTCTTGAGGCCAAACGGCATCCTCAAAAATTCGAACAGGCCGAACGGCGTGATGACGGCCGTCTTCAGGACGTCGGCCGCCCGGACAGGTACCTGGTGGTATCCCCGTATCAGGTCAATTTTGGAAAATATGACCCGTCCCGCCAAACGGGCGGAAAAGTCCTGGATGTGCGGGATCAGGTACCTGTCGGGGGTGGTAGCGTCGTTGAGGCGGCGGTAGTCACCACACGGGCACCATCCGCCCCCCGGCTTTGGCACGATGTGCAGTGGTGAGGCCCACGCGCTATTGGAGCGCCGCACGATGCCGAGGTGCTCCAACGCGTCGAACTCGGCCTTTGCCATGGCGAGCTTGGCCGGGTCGAGGCGGCGGGCCCTGGCGTAGACCGGCGGGCCCGTAGTGGGTATGTGGTGCTCGATCCCATGCCGCAATGCGACGGCCGAAAACGTCGGCCGCGTGAGGGCCGGGAATTCCGCGAGCAGGCGAGCGAACTCGTTCGCCGTCGGGAGGGCGCACGCTAGTTCGGTCAGCGCGGAGCTGCTCATCGTGCACGCCAGGGAGCTGAAGGTCTCGGCGTTGACAAGGCGACGTCGTTTGACGTCGACCAGCAGCCCGTGCACGCAGAGGAAGTCGGCGCCCAGCAAAGCCATGGGGACGCAGGCGGTCACAAAGGTCCACTGAAATCGCTGGTTGCCGAAGCAGAGGGTGACGTCGCGCAGGCCGAAAGTGCGTATGGCCGAGCCATTAGCAGCGACCAAAGAGGGGCCGCAAACGGCGTCCCGCCTGTCCTGCTCGGAGGCGGGTATGACGCTCAGTTGGGCGCCGGTGTCACAAAGTAAACGCCGCCCGGACGCTTTGTCCCGAATAAAAAGCAAGTTGCCGAGTGGCCGGCGCTCATGGCTGGGAATGAACGCCGGCCCGGCCGTTTCCCGACTTGCCGAAAGTGCACGGGGGTCGGCACGTCCGAGCCTTGTGTCCGAACCTGGCGTGGTAATAACACAACGCCTGGTCAGGTGGAGGCCCCGGCCGTCGTGTCGGAAGCGGTCGGCGCGGCGTGGCGGCCGCCAGTTGCACCGGCAGTTCGGCCTCCAACCGCGCAGGGCGCTCGGGCGTCGTGGGCGTCGCCTCGGACGGCGGCAGGCTCCAGATAGCCGCGCCGATGTGTTGGCCCGCCGAGGAGATCTTATCGGCTTCCCTGGCGAGGGCGCGGGGATCGGTGATCGACGTGCCAGCCAGGGCGAGGCGTACCGGGTGAGGCAGCTGGCGAAGAAACAGCTCGCGGAACAGAAAATCCGGAGAGTGCTCACCGAGCAACGAGAGCATATAGTCCATGCGCTCGGACGGGCGCGTGTCGCCGAGCTCGGGCAGGTGGAGCAGGCCCCGTGCGCATGCCGCTGGTGAGAGGGCGAAAGCGTCGAGGAGGAGCGTCTTCAGTGCGTCATACTTGTCAGCAGCCGGCGGGTGCTCGAGGAGGCTCTGGGCGCGGGCCGCGGTGGCGGAACTGAGCGCCGCCACGACGTGGTGGAAGCGGGTGTCATCCGCGGTGATGCCTCGCAGGGCGAACTGGGAGTCCGCCTGGGCGAACCAAACAGCCACGTGAGCCTCCCAGAAGGTAGGCAGTTTAAGAGTTACTGCAGTGTCCATGTCGGTAGGTCACCAGTGAAGGAGCTGCGCTCCAGCGCGAGTCGAAAGAATTGACGCGACCAAAGACGGAATTCGTCCGAGTTGCTTTATTGAAACAAAACAGCTCAGGTATTCTGACAAGCCCGTTTATCGGGCAGCAATATATATACACATTTATGCCGGGGCGTTTGCCCGGGAAAACCGAGACCGGGCATGCCCGGGTGTCAAGGGCGAGTCCTGGAAAGGCGAGTCTGGACATGCCCGGGCGTCCTGGACGCGGCCTGGCAAGTCAAGGCTGGGCGTGCCCGAGCGCTCTGGGCGAGCCCTGGAAAGGCGAGAGCGGGCATGCCCGGATGCTCTGGGTGAGCCCTGGAATGGCGAGTCTAGACATGCCCGGGCGTCCTGGACGCGGCCTGGCAAGTCGAGGCTGGGCGTGCCCGGGTGCTCTGGGCGAGCCCTGGAAAGGCGAGAGCGGGCATGCCCGGGAAAGACGAGACCGGGCGTGCCCGGGAGGTTCGGGCGTGCCCGGGAACAGCGAGTCCGGGCATGCCCAGGAGAGGCGCGTCTGGGCCCGTCCGGACGAGCCCGGCATGGCGATCGCGCCCTGGCCGCGTCCTGGCAGGTGCAAGGCGATTGTGTACATTCAGCGGGAACCGCTACAATATCATATTATATTATACTATATTCTATTATATTGAACACTAAACTGGTACTCATTTGTACATATTATATTATATTATACAATGAACTGGTATTCATTGGTACATATTATATTGTCTCATCTTATATTATATTATATTTTAGTATATGCCAAACTGGTATTCATTTGTACATATATTATATCCTACACCAAACTGGTATTCATTTGTTCATATTATATGATATTATATTATACACTTAACTGGTATTCATTTGTACATATTATATTATATTATATCTAAATATCTATAAAGCTCAGTTGACTTTTTGCTCCACCAAATTACAGCGAAACGGAGTTAAGTAAAAGGATGAAAATTCTACAGATGCTGTGATAAATAACTACCTCTGTCGGTTTGAATGTTTGAAAGAGAATAGACGTCATACAGGAGTATGAAACTCCTGGGGCAGGAAGAAAAAATACAACATGCAAAAACCTATCTTAACCACAAAACTTAACCAAAACTTGCAAAAATTTCAATAAACATTTATACAACCCCTTCCTAAAGACCGCGTCCCCCAGTGGATGCCACAATACCCACCGTTACATGCGGGGCCATCCCAATGCACCCCAAATTTCCGCGGGCCCTGTCTTGGTGTTACAGGTGAGTGACATGGCTCGGTGGATTTCGCCCCCATTAATTCACACAAACCCATAACCACTCAAACACATTTCAAGAATCATCCAAAACACAAAAATAATATTACAAAGCACGTAGTTCACCCCCCCTGCAGGACTATGGCATAGATGTCATACACATGTGTGTGTGTGTTGATACTGGGCAGCGGGTAGGTACCATACAAGCAAGATGGTGGGGGCGCTTAGGGCTGTGGTGTCCGCAGTCCCAAAAACAAGTCGCCCAACTTACGACTTATTCGCCCACCCCCCCCCCCCCCCCTTTACCTCTTCGCCCTGTGACAGCCAAAGAGCTCCTTACGCTGTCGTCCCGCCGGGGGGGTAAGGGAGGGGAGGTCTCCACACACCAGGCTGGGTCGCCTCAGGCTTCCATGCAGCCTCACGGGTCACCGGGAGTCTCATAACCCAGGGCACCCAAACAGACCCCCACCACCGACGGCTCCAAATTTCCAGACACCAATGGCTGCCAGGGGTAATTACCGCAGAGGGGGCTGCAGTCACCACTCCTCCAGAGCTTGATCTGTACCTGCGGACACGCACACCTTCCCCACTCACAAAATCCACAAAAACATTTCCTCCCCCGCTGCCATTCAATTCTCAAGCACATATTTCCAGAGAAGATGTCATAAAAAGATTCTGCCCTGGCCTGCTTCCATGTAAAATCCCCATTCACATTTAAATTTCCAATCACATCACAATAATCACAATTTTCATCTCCATCCTCTCGACCACACAAAAACACAAATCCTCTACACATAAACAAACGCCACCCACAAGACACTTTGTGGCTCACATTCCAATCCCCTCACCGGCCATGCCCTCAGTCTCACCCGCCCCCTGTACCAAATTCCATTTCCCAATTTACATAAGCAAGTCCTGAAGCCTGGGACAGTACATCTCAAAGCACTTACCTCACATTGATGTGCAGGTATTTGCAGGTTGGTCGGGTGTCATCCAACCCCTTCAGAATCCCAAAATTTGTCCCATTGGGCCAATCCAATTTCACCAACTTTCCTTTTGTCCGAAAGTACTGGCAAGTATTTGGATCCGCCTCCTACAGTGACCTTTACTAAACTACTACATTTGGCTACGACAGCTCCGCACCTCGACCGTGCAAGGGTCATCGGGACAAGCTGATCAGCCGAAACGCCAACATGGCCTATGAGGGTCCATAAGGGTGTGACCCACCATCCATCCTTCGCCCCCCTGTGAGGAACACGGCCCCACTAGCCCCAGCTGACCAATGTGGTGAGCACCTGCTGCCAACTCTACCATTCCCAATACCTCGGAACTGGGGGGAACGGTCGCAGTGCATGGCATCCTCATCACGTCCCCTGTACCACCCACATCCCCCAGTCCACACAACTGCAGCCGCCAGTACCCACCCACACTTGACCATGCCCAAGGTCTAGTCAACAGCCATGCTCCACCAGGAGACTCATCCCAGAAGACATGGCCCACACACCTCAGACACCCACAGCACCACGTTGATCTCCAGACTACCCAACTACATCGCCACAATCCCGCGTCCCAAATATCGCCCCCGTAGCCAGTTGAAGGCTGTGTCTTGCTACCCTATCCATTTTTATCCCAGCCTCCAACACTCTGGTCTAACACACCTGGATCAATAATGGTGCCACTGTGCAGTGTCCACCATGGCCTTACAAAATTCACCCTTAAATTTGCATCTAACCCCTAGATTACCCGTGACAATTATTTTTCACAATTCACCAATTTCACCAAAGAAGGGTGCTTTTCCATACACATGCCAGCCGAGCATGGCCCATATGCTCAGCTCATTACAAATTCCCTATTAATCAATCCCATGGCTCTCTTCCCAAGCCGAGAGTCCACAAATCATAACAGATCATCTGTGGAAGATCATTCTCACACTATCATGTTCCACAGATGCTCTAATGGTTGTCCGGTGGGCTATACTCATTCCTGTCTATGCGGATCGACCCGCATCTGTAGACCAGCACTACATGGCAGGTCACCACATGCTGGCTATCCCAGAGTCTCAGGGAGAGGCTGTCAGGCTGCATGCCCGGGCGGTCACCACATTAGGCCCGTGTTGGCCGTCTGTGGTGCTGCCACCAAAGTGCGGCTCTCAACACCTCCCCCTAGTGGTCCCCACCATACATCATCCTAGGCACCTGTGAGAAACCACTTCGGACCCCCGGAGGTCCCAACCCCCACCAGGGTCCGGCGACCCTGCCGGCCTGAGACACATGCTCAGGCGGCGCCCCGATGGACAAGGGACGCCTCACTCCACCAGACCCCCCGTGGGGCCCAGGTCATACCATGACGCCCATGGTCAGACCCCACGTCCAAATCTCGCCAGCACAGCCCCCCAGCTGGTTGGCATAACCAAATTTTGAAAGGGGAATCTTTTCCCCAAGGTCCCCAATGACCTCTCCTGGTCCAAATTCCGCGGCTCGGGGACCAACTCCCCTCCAAGGCTGTGCCAAATCAAACTCATATTGAAATGTAATTTTAAATTTCCTTTTTACAATTTTGGCCTCGCATCTCCAACAACTGCAGCTGCAGATGACAACCCCTTTCTCAGGTTGTTCTGCCCCTCCCTGCAGCTGCTCCAAATTCCCTACAGGGAACACTTCTTCCGAGGCTCTATTTCCCGACTCTTCCACATCCGAATCCAGCTCGGAGCCAAAACACCGCCCCTGCTGGGTATTCAACTTCGGAGCCTCTTGTACCCAATCGTGGTTCGTGGTGAGGGTCCCCACGGTCACCTTAACCTCATCCTGGGGGTATGTGACGGACTGATTCACCTCACCTACCAGGCTCTGTTGGACCTGAGCAACCTCCTCCTCGATGGTACTATCACAGGTGTCCACTGCTCACTATCCACAATCGATTTCCACGATTACTGACGAGACCCCACCAGCGAACAGAGTTAAGTGCACACAAACGCTATTTATTTTCAAGTTATTTTACTTTCGTCTGTTTTCGGGTCTGTCGTGGAGACGTCCCAATTTAGGAATTTAGTTTATCGCACATTTTCTTTGCACTGGCATTTATTTAAATAAACCTGTTATTTTTGTACATTTTAAAACCATTTTCGTTTCAGCTATTTTTTTCAGGTATGGAGACGTCGAGTGGAAGCCTTTCAGGTAAGGCTCCGGTTTATCCCCCTCCCTCTTGCTTCCCCATGCATATTCTCCGCCATTTGAAGTGAACTGAATGTAACAGCTTGTTCGGCTATCCGTTCCTTGGAAAGATTTTAATCACAAGGAACGCGACAATATAATATATGTACAAATGAATACCAGTTTGGTGTCAAATATAATATAATATAATCTTCTATGTATATAAAAGAAAGTTTTTGTTTGTTTGTTTGTCTGCACGTGCTAATCTCCTGAATGGTGAAAGATAAGAGGAAACCTCTGAAACAAAAAATGTCGGGATGGGTCCCGGGAAGGTTATACGCGAGGTGGCGAGGCCGGTCGAGGCTTGGACACTCACCGAGGAGCCGTGATTGGCCAGGGCTCTTGATTGACAAGGAAGGTCGGATTAAGAAGGGACTTGCTGATTGCTGGAGGGAAGGACGAGTAGAAAGCATCTCGCTCATTGGAGGAGAAGCACCGATGACATTCGAGGACGGCGTGTAAAGTGGTTGGCGCGCACGTACATCTTGGTTCTCGTGCTGGATGTCAAAGTGGACAGTTGTACTTGCTCGCTGCATGGGGAGGCTTGATCATATAAACGCCGCGTTCTGAGACGTTGCTGGTGGACGTGAGGTGGAAGAGCCGCGGATGGAGAGCTGCAGTTTTCCAGGCAGGAACGATGCGTGGACGAGTGCTGCTGGGCTGCAGCGTGACGAGGCGCGGCATAAAGAACGAGGACGCCTTGAGGCCTGGATCCACGCACGGACTTCGTCCCAAGGCATGTTCCCGCGCATGGATCTTCGGGACCCGTTCGCGGACTGACGGGACCAGCCAATTGAATTAAGTCCACCACATAAATCACACCATTATTTTCCCGTTCTTCCATCCCTTTTGTCTGTGTTTGGTTCTGTGTGCGAGAGCGTGCCATATAGGAAATTTATTTATTGTCGTGCTTTTCTTTGTCCCAGCATTCCGTTTTAATAAACCTGTTATTTTTGTATATTTTAAATCCGGTTCGTTTGAGTTTATTTTCTGCAGTGCCGGCAGGATCACAGGTAAGCGCTTCAATTTTCCCCTTCTCTTTCTTCCACCGGCGTGTATATATTGTTGCGGATATGAGGACTGTATATTTTTTTTATTGTGTGAATTATTATTATTGTTTGTTCTGCGCCTCCTACCTCCGGAGCTGTGTAAAGGTCAAAGGGCATCCCATAATTAGTCCATAAAGCATCCACACCACAGCCAATCATAGAATACCCCTGTTCAATAGTTATATCTTATTCTGTGTTTTAGGGTAAGGCTGTGTCTCCCATTAATAGAAGTACTCCATTGCACCAAGTGAAAGAGATAGATTCCCTTCATTCCCATTCCCAAAACCTCCATTCCCCCTTTTCGTCGATTAGAAACTACCTCCGCTCCAATTACCGCCATTGACCACGAGGCAGGGTCGGAGAAGAAAGGCGTGTCTCCACCTCGTCATAGAGGGGAGGAGTGAGCCAGCCCCACTCGACCAACCATGAGCCAGGGGTTTGGCTAGAGAGGGCGGAGGAAGAGCGATCGGGGAGGTTCGCAAAGGTTGAGGGGCGGGGCCTATATAACCCAAGGCAGGGCGTGTCCAGAGAGAGATGAGCTTTGACCGGCAGACAAAAGGGAGCCCAAGCCGTTGAGAAGAGAGAGGGTCCAAGAAGCAGAGCTGAGTTGTGTGGTTTTGGTCGTCAGTGGTTGCGTTGTGGTGGTCAGTGGTTGCGTTGGTTGCGTTGAGTTGTCGGTGGTGAGGAGTGATTGGACCAAGAGAACATAGAGAACATCCAAGGAGAGGACATCCCAGAAAGCACAAAGCCTGTTGTAATCCTGGAAAAGCAGCGGCGGCCACAGCAGCAACAACACCCAACAGCCGCTTGGGGCCTGGACGGCGGTTTTGAGCAGGGCCGCGAAGGAACGGCGGCTGCTAAACACGCCGATCGTGCTGCACAATACAACTCCAAGCCATCCTCTCCTTCCAGCCAACTCCTGTCATCATTCCCCGTGTGAGTCTGTCTTTTGTTTGTTCTGTCCCTGGGTTAATTAAGACTGTAGGTAAGCTAGCGTTGCACTGTGTATCTAATCTCGTCTGTAAATAAACGTGACTGCTTTCTTCTTGATTATATGTGTAAATAATAAATCCAATTACTCTTCTGTCCGTCTTCTCGTCTAATTCCTTTTCCTCTTTGCATTCGGTCGTTTTAGAGTTTTCCAGATTGGGCAGCTGCGGTGCGATACGGCCAAAGTTTGGGGTGAATCGGGTGAGTTGGGGAAGAATCGGGGGAACTGTTAGGTCGCGGTAATACACCACCGCTCGGTACATAACATCTAACCGCGACAGTAACAATTGGTGTCTGGGAGTGAGATACGGACCCGAAGCGCGCTTAACGCGCTCAAAATTACAAGCTGCTGGAAATTTGTGTTGTTTTACAAAAACCCGAATTTTGAAATCGCGCCATGGCTGGTCAAGGCGATCGGATGCCGGTGGGTGAGCTAGAGGAGGGGTTAGGAGTAACCCAGGATCAGAGGGACGAAGTAGAGGAGAACATTGGCAATATGGTTGAGGGGGTATCAGACGCACAAAATGGCGCTCTCGCGCACGAGGTTTCAGGCGCGCAAAAAGGCGCCTCGCACGTGCGCGCGGTAGCCGAGCCCGCTGTATCAGCGGGCTTTAACATGCAGCCGATTGACATGCAGGCCCTCATTGCGCAGCTACAGGCAGCTGTACAGATGAGTATGGGAGACCAAATTGGAGGTTTGAAAAACAGTATGGGGGTAATGAGGGACGAATTGAGGGCTGATAGTGAGCGAATGAGGGACGAATTGAGGGCTGATAGTGAGCGATTAGAGGGCCAAATGGGGGCAATGAGGGACGAAGCGAGGGGTACTGGTGAGGGGTTAGACAAGAAATTTGGGAAGTTAGACAATAATTTTGAGGGGTTAGACAACGGGATAAAAGAGGTGAAAAATGGGTTAATGGGGTTAGAAAATAGGATGGAGGACAAATTGCTGGAAATAGGGGAACAATCTGCCAGGGAAATCAAACGAATGGGGAACCAGATAGAGGAGGTGCAAATCGGGTTAGAAAGTAAACTGGATGCTCAGAGGGATGAATTGGGACAGATGAGGGTGGCATCTACAAAAGAGATGGAGGAGATGAAAGAGGGGATACGACGAGGTGTAAGTGAGGAGGTTTCGGGGCTACGCGAGGAGGTAAAGCGAGGTGAGAAGCGTATGGAGAAAGAGGTGAGAAATGGGGCGGCAAAGTTACAAGGGGGAATAGAAGATCTGACGGAGGAGGTGGAACAGCTGACAGAGGGACAAACGGAGTTAGTGGAGCAGGTTCAAAGGAACACTGCGGTACTAGGAGGGTTAAAAGCGACACAAAGAGACATCAAGGAAGACTTAATAGCGACACAGAGGCAATGTCAGATGGTACGTGAGGGGCTGACAATGAGGTTGGACGAGGTGACAGAGGTAATGGAGACAAAGGACCGGCAGGTGAGGATGCACATAGAGACGGTCATGGTAGCCTTAGAGGACGAACTTGAGGAGACGCACCGGGAAATAGAAGAGGTGAAGCAAAAATTAGAGGAAGTGGAAGAAGAGGTGAGTGAAATTAAGAAGGGACGGACAGAAACTAAGAGGGAGATAAAGGAGGAAGTAATGGAATATGTACAAGGTCGGTGCTCAACTCATAATGTGATGCTCACTAACCAAATAAAGAGTTTGCAGGTGGCAAAGGAGGTGCGGAGACGAGGTGCCAAGGTGAGTGGTGATATAATCGGAAATGTACATGATGTGAGGAAAGCTTCAGTCGGCTTGGGGATTGGTTTGGATCCGGGTGTTCGTGAAAGGCCGTTGGTGAAGTGTGCGACAGGACTGGTGTGCGAAAAACGAGGTGTGCGAGAATGTCCGACCATGGGGTGTGTGAGGAAAAAGTGCGCGCCGAGGAAAGAGTGCGCTGTCGAGAGTGAGTTGGTTGTAGCGCGTGTGCGAGGGAGCACATGGAAGCGCGTAGTGAGGAGTGTTACAGAGGATGTAACGGAAGCATGCACGCCTGTGATGAGTGTTACAGAGGATGTAACGAAAGAGTGTACGCCTGTGGTGAGTGTTACGGCGGAAGTAACGGGAGAGTGTGCGCAAGAGGATGCGTGAGAAAGGTGTGTAACGGACAGGTGCATGAGGAAAGAGTGCGCTGTCGAGAGTAAGGGTGAGTGCGCGACCGAGAGTGGAGGTGAGAGTAGTGAGAGTGACACGGAGCGTGAGTTGGTTGTGACAGGTGAGCGAGGATGTACACCTGGAATGGAAGGATGCACACCTGGAATGGTAGAGCGTGTGTGGGAAGGCACACTTGAGTTGGTCGTGAGGCACGTGGTTGGGTGTGCGAGTGAAAGCACACCTGTGATTGTCACAGAGGAGGTGACCGAGGAAGGGGCGCGAAGAGGTGTGTTGGTGAGGTGTGCGAACAACGAATGTGTGCCAAAGTGTTCGGTGGTCAGGTGTGTGACCAAGTCTGTGAGCGGAATGAGTGTACCGAGGTGTGTAAGGAAAGGTACGAGGAGCATGGGAACAGCTGGAGGTATGAGCAAGAAAGGGGTAGCGTATGCGTGTAAGCATGCAGGTGAGGCATCGACGGTAACCGGGTTAGCGGTTAGAGCGACTTATAGCCGAATCGGGCCCTCGGTGCGTGCCGGGCTTCGCGTGCCGCGAGAACCAGCGGGGATCCGAGCCACGGCGGGTTTGAAAGGACCGCCGTATGAGATCCACGCTGTGCCTCGCTTGGAACGGCCGCGTCCGGGCTCCACTAGGCGGAGCGGGCAGCCCGATAGGAAGGGTCGTCATGGCGACCACTTTTTATTGAGACGTTCCGGCAGGTCGAGATCGGGCAATTGGATGGCTCCGCGCCGAGGTGGTGCGTGGGATCTCGGCCCGGGTAAGCCTCCGTCCCTGCCCCGAATGCGGGACGTATCCAGCCGCTGGTACAAAAGAACCCGCGTTCATTGCTCGGCTGTACGAAGCCGAGCTTTAGAAGGGAATTGGCGCACCGAGCGGATCTAATAAGTAGACGGGTGATGAGGATAGTGTTTTGGCCCCGAAATTAGAAAAAAAGCAAAATTTGATGATTGGTACGGTGATTGGCAGATGATTGGCAAAATTTTTGATTGGCTGAAATTTGGTGTGCCAAATTGATAGTAGGACCTCCCCGATGTGGTGGGATGGCAACTCTGTCATCCCTCACAACGGGGGGGGGGGGGCAAAGGGGGCAGATGCGCTATAGATTATGGGGTGTATGGCAGTGAAAACTAGCCCGGGTGGGTTAGGATATTGTGTGTAGGGATCTAGCGAAGATGACATTAGGTAACGTTAAGGTTTAGATAGTGACTGATACCTGTAGTGGGGACGCAGGTAGATTAGAGTGGATGATAATGACGTGGGAGCGCAATAGTTTAAAGGGACGACTGGGAAGCGCAAGTTTCAGAGGGGAGTAGTTAGATGAGATGATGCTGTGTGAGAACTGGGCAGGTGTGTGGAGCAGTGTATGAGTAGTGAGTGTTGTGGATCAGCGCGAATGCGCTTGGGGGAGAGAAGGGTGCAGGCGGCACCAAGTATGAGAGCACAGGTGTGCAAGTACAGGTGTGTGGAATACATGGAGTATTGGAATGAGTGGTGTGGAGAGAGTTGGAGTAAGTGGTACGGAGTGGTGTGCATGGTGCGAAGGTGTGGATGGGGGAAGAGTGGACCCCTTTCACGAGTACCCGGGGCGGGTAGTGTAAGTGGTAGGTAGAGGGTATAGGTAAATTGTGGTTGGATATTGGCATCTGTGGTGCGGGTGGAAGAATGGTATTTGGATGGGTGCATTAGTGTTGTGGAAATGGCTGGGCGTGTAGCCTGTTAGTGTGTGTAGTTGGTTTGGGCACTCCACCACTGTGAGGATGTCGGCCAGGTGAGGCCGCAGGTGGGCTCTGGGAGCCGGTAGTTGTGGATGGGGCCCGAGGATCCGGAGGACGGACCCGGGTAGCCCAGTGCCAGAGGGCACCGAGTGGGGTGACAGAGCCAGGAGGGGCCTTCCCCAGCTAGATAGGTTAGGGTGAGGAGCTGGTAAGCTCGGGTGGCAACTGCAGTGGTGGAGGTGTGCAGGTGGGTAGACCTGCTGGGAGAGCTACACGTCACAGCCCAGAAATTGTGCAAGGGCACCGGGAGATGAATCGGGGGAGTGAGACCCCAAATTGAGAAGCACCACAGTTTGGTCAATGGGAATTGGTTTTTAGAACCCATAGTGTAAGTTGGCCAATGGATTGGCAGGGAGAGACCCCGGGTAGTGTAAAGTGTGTTAAAGTCATTTAGAGGATAGTTAGGATTGAAGTCTCCTCACAC
This sequence comes from Myxine glutinosa, assembly GCF_964187855.1. Taxonomy (NCBI): domain Eukaryota; kingdom Metazoa; phylum Chordata; class Myxini; order Myxiniformes; family Myxinidae; genus Myxine; species Myxine glutinosa. The sequence continues at coordinate 14,848,326 of NC_136271.1, forward strand.
CATCTGCATCCACTCACCTGAGGTGACAGGTACTCCACACCATGCCATGTTTTGATTATTTTTTATGTGCATATGTTTTGGATTGTGAGACGCATCATGACGTGGGTGTGACATTGTGCTTTGTTGTTCCATCTCTTCCTCCTTATGAGGATTGATGACGAATTGGGTGATGGCAAATTTTGGATAGTGGGGGAGTGAAGACGAATTTGGTATAATGGAAATAAGGGAAAGACGTGACGGCAGTGACGGATTGGTAATGTGTAGATTTTTGTACATATGGGGTAAGGGCAAGGGTAGTGTAGGTGACAGGGGGGTGACGTACGGTAGGGACGAGCTTTCTCATTTCGCTCTCCGTGCGCATTTCGCCTTGCATTGCCTTATTGACGTGTACCCTTGTGAACTTACCCCTCGCTCATTTCTCTTGTCCCCCTTTTGTCTCCCACATGACCTGTGCGCCATGGGGCGCCGAGGGGAGCGTGCGTGAGTCGGCCATCGTGCGCCCGGAACTCTCAGAACCAGCTGTCTGCATCGATGCACCACATTATGGACCACATGTCTGTGGCCGAGCACCACTTATGGACCTCATGGGTTGGGGCATGGCCCCTCTGCTGGAACCGGCCATGAGGGCCCGAAATATTGCTGGCGGACCTTGGCCACAGGGCACCGATGCCCCACAGGTGAACCACACGTAGTCGGCCCTGTGGGCCATAAATAAAGAAAATAAAATGGACACGTTGGGCACACTTTATTGCAAATAGGCCGCCAGTAAGAAAATGAAAGAAAGACAACATCTGGAAGAACAAATAATAATAACCAGCAGAGGGAGCCGAAGAGCAAGAGATCACCTGCAGGGTTAGGGGTTGTTGATTTATTTTTTTATTGTTGAACATTGATGAACAGTGATGACTGCACCGATTGGTGCTTGGGTGTGTATTGGTGCGTTTTTGGGTGCTTTAATGGTGCATTGATGCAGAGCAGACTGTCTCCCCCCCAGAAAGAACAATCACAGGTCCTGGGTTAGTTTTGTAAATAAAAATAGCGTCATTGTAAATAATGCTCCCCACCGTCAGTGTATAGTTTGAAGACAATTCCGCAATTCGGTTAACTGTGGGCGTAAGTCTGTTAGGCAGGGTGCAATGGAGCAGCGGGACACATTTATTTATGTTTTAAAACTGTCGCACTCAGGGTCAGGTTAAAAGTAGAGGGAACTACACCTACGTGTCACACTAAATAAAAGTTGTAGGCCCGGGACGTGCCTAAGAGGAGGAGGGTGCAGTGTTGCGGATATGAGGACTGTATATTTTTTTTATTGTGTGAATTATTATTATTGTTTATTCTGCGCCTCCTACCTCCGGAGCTGTGTAAAGGTCAAAGGGCATCCCATAATTAGTCCATAAAGCATCCACACCACAGCCAATCATAGAATACCCCTGTTCAATAGTTATATCTTATTCTGTGTTTTAGGGTAAGGCTGTGTCTCCCATTAATAGAAGTACAGTGAAACCTTGACTTACGAGTGCACCAACTTATGAGTTTTCCGAGATACGAGCCGTCGCTCGGGCGGTTTATTGCTTTGAGATGCGAGCCGAGATCTGAGTTACGAGCTTACGCCACCCGCCACAAAGTGGGTTCAGGTCACGTGGTTATCTTGCCGTGCAAGCATCTCTGCCGTATATCGCTGCTGTTTTGTTTTCGCATTTTGGTTATTTTGGAGCTTATGCCACCCGCCACCAGGTGGGTTCAGGTCACATGGTTATCTTGCCGTGCAAGCATCTCTGCCGTATATCGCTGCTGCTTTGTTTTCGCATTTTGGTTATTTTGGAAAATTTCTTAGTTTTAACCATGGGTCCTAAGAAATTGAGTGCCAAGGGCAGTACTGAGAAGAAGAAGAGGATGATGTGCTTGGATATAAAACACGCAATCGTCGAAAAACATGAGCGAGGTGTGCGTGTTGTCGACTTGGTGAGGCGGATGTGAAGGCAGCTGAAGATTTTATTATAACTTTTGCCGAACTGATAGAAGCCGAACGATACATCCCCCAGCAAATCTTCAACTGTGACGAGACAGGGCTCTTCTGGAAAAAGATGCCGAGGAGGACGTATATAACGGCAGAGGAGAAGAGCATGCCAGGCCACAACTTGTTCAGAGTGCCGGCGATAGCTCGCCTTCTCTTTGTGGAAAACACGGTGAGATCCTTAACATCCAACAACTAATGGGACGCAAACGGGGCGCCCAGTTTAGCGGTACACACATTGATGAATCACCCTGCCTGTGATTCACCCATGACAGGTTATAGCTGGGTCGGGATTCAAACCCAGGCTGGACAGTTTAGAGTCAAGTGTGCGTACCTCCAGTCCAGGCCATCCTGCCAACTTGTATGCTGCATACAGGTGAAATATAAAGCGCGAGATATTTTTATATATACTGTATATTTAAAAAAAAATTGGTGTGGTTTTTGGCGGGCTGGAACGGATTAATAGCATTTCAATGCATTTTAATGGGGAAATTTAATTTGAGAAACGAGCAAATTGAGTTACGAGCTCGGTCACAGAACGAATTAAACTCGTAAGTCAAGGTTTCACTGTACTCCATTGCACCAAGTGAAAGAGATAGATTCCCTTCATTCCCATTCCCAAAACCTCCATTCCCCCTTTTCGTCGATTAGAAACTACCTCCGCTCCAATTACCGCCATTGACCACAAGGCAGGGTCGGAGAAGAAAGGCGTGTCTCCACCTCGTCATAGAGGGGAGGAGTGAGCCAGCCCCACTCGACCAACCATGAGCCAGGGGTTTGGCTAGAGAGGGCGGAGGAAGAGCGATCGGGGAGGTTCGCAAAGGTTGAGGGGCGGGGCCTATATAACCCAAGGCAGGGCGTGTCCAGAGAGAGATGAGCTTTGACCGGCAGACAAAAGGGAGCCCAAGCCGTTGAGAAGAGAGAGGGTCCAAGAAGCAGAGCTGAGTTGTGTGGTTTTGGTCGTCAGTGGTTGCGTTGTGGTGGTCAGTGGTTGCGTTCGTTGCGTTGAGTTGTCGGTGGTGAGGAGTGATTGGACCAAGAGAACATAGAGAACATCCAAGGAGAGGACATCCCAGAAAGCACAAAGCCTGTTGTAATCCTGGAAAAGCAGCGGCGGCCACAGCAGCAACAACACCCAACAGCCGCTTGGGGCCTGGACGGCGGTTTTGAGCAGGGCCGCGAAGGAACGGTGGCTGCTAAACGCGCCGATCGTGCTGCACAATACAACTCCAAGCCATCCTCTCCTTCCAGCCAACTCCTGTCATCATTCCCCGTGTGAGTCTGTCTTTTGTTTGTTCTGTCCCTGGGTTAATTAAGACTGTAGGTAAGCTAGCGTTGCACTGTGTATCTAATCTCGTCTGTAAATAAACGTGACTGCTTTCTTCTTGATTATATGTGTAAATAATAAATCCAATTACTCTTCTGTCCGTCTTCTCGTCTTATTCCTTTTCCTCTTTGCATTCGGTCGTTTTAGAGTTTTCCAGATTGGGCAGCTGCGGTGCGATACGGCCAAAGTTTGGGGTGAATCGGGTGAGTTGGGGAAGAATCGGGGGAACTGTTAGGTCGCGGTAATACACCACCGCTCGGTACATAACATCTAACCGCGACAGTAACAATATTGTTACGGACACGACTATTTGAGATGTTATGCTGGGCCGAGCGGAATGGCCGCCGTGTTCGCACAAGTTACCCGATTACACTCGAACGTTGGCCGAATCGCGCTATGCTAAATCAATGAAGGAAAGGACACAACGGCTAGGTTAAATGACACGACACCAGGGGTACAGTTCTCAAGACCTCCGGAGGAGGTTATAATATGGGTTTGCAGAACGTTTAGATTACACTGACAAGAGGTACAGCATAGAAAGGTGGGCACTTAAACACGGTCTTATCTTAGCCCCGACAGACCACAGATAAACGGGACAAGACTGACTCACACAGGGATTGATGGCAAGGAGGGGCAGGTAGTCGATGGCTCAAGGTGCACCTTGGCTCAGGGGCAGAATCGACCCGGTCCGGTCCAGAGATGCGGGAGGTCTCTCTCAGCGCTAGGAGGTGACGTTCTTTCTCCAAGCTGGGGGCGCATCTCCCGTCACCTCCGGTAAGTGGCTGCGTATATCCAGCGGGGAATGACACGCCCTCGGCTCGTTAGCTCCGCCCCAGATGGGATCAGTCCGCCGCTTCTTATTGGGTGCGGGGGGGGGGGGGTTACCGGGCTCCGCCCTTGACGAGGAGCTGACAGTCAGCCCCTTCGTGGTAACCCCGTCGGAGCACATGGGCAATGGCGGCTAACCAAGCCGGAGTGAGGACGCCCACTCCCCGCACCGCCGCCGCGCCGCCCCCGCTGTGGTTGTAGTTGTTGTTGTTGTTGTAGTTCCATGAGATGATGGGAGGATGCGGAGATGAGGTTGTGGGGAGGTATTGGGAGGTCCTAAACTCACTACTGGTGCCATACAATCACATTCTGGTGCAACGAAGAGTCAGAATTAATGGAAACGAGTCCTTAACTGACATAGACTAAGAATAACTAGCAAGATGTCCTATAGTTGTCTACGTGAGATGCGGTGAACCTGGGCACGACATTTAATGGGGGAAAAAGGGGAAGGTCGGGGCTACAGAGTGTTGTTTACAGACAATGGGACTAGGGAATGGGGGATTGGGGATAGTTGGGGAGTATTGGGGAAATAGGGGAATATTTACAAGCGGATATGGATGGAGGCCAAATCCCATATCCGCAACATTGCACCCTTCTCTACCTCAGGGCGTCCCGACCCGATAAATCTTTACCTACGTTAGTGTGGCACTCAGATGTAGTTCCCTCTACTATTAACTCTACCCTGAGTGCGACAGTTTTACAGATGTTCACAATTGAGTAAATATGTCCCCCTGCGACGTTGCACCCTTCTCCTCACAGAAACACACCCACAGGATAACCGAATCACGGAAAGAATTCTCAAACTAAACATACAGCCGGTAGGGAGCATTATTTACACAAGACTACACTGATATTTACACTACGATCCAGGACCTGTTTTTGGAGGAACACATGCAGATGTTATGCATAGAGAGAGCACGCATGCCAGCATCGATACACCAACCCACGAGTGCTCTGTGGCCTTACGGCCTTTAATAATGTGCAGAGCACCCCATCCAAGCACCAAAAGCACCACCCTTATTCATACAGTCAGCACCATCCGGTGCACCAATAAAGTGTTCAATAATCACCGGTGGTGTCGCAGCCGGCCGATGTTCTGCCGCTGGTCTTGCCTTCGTGTGGTGCACTTGGCCTTCTGGCTTCTTTCAAAAATAAAGAAAGGCGCCAACCGCGTCCATTTCTGTATTGTGGCCGTCAGGGGGCCAACTATTAGTGGTTCACCTGTATGGCATAGGTGCCACGTTGACCCATAGGTCCATCAACGGGTGGTGCTTGCCCGCAAGAGAACTGCGGTCCATGGTGGGCGGCCACAAAAATTGCGGTCCATATGGTGTATCGATCCCGGCAGCAAGCAGCGAAAGTGCAGGCCCACAACTGCGGAGCCAGCACCTCTCTCTCCTCTCTCTCTGCCCCAAAGCCAGATCCTCGGAGGTGGGAGACAAAAGAAGAAGACAAGTGAGTAAGGTGGTAAGGGCGCAAAAGTGCACGCAACATTAGGTAATGCACACTAGGGGCACATGGGAACCAGGTGAGACAGGTACGTTCCTACCGTACGCCCCCCCCCCCCCACCAGGTAACCTACATTGCCCCTCCCTTACCCCTTACTGTATCCACACAACACAACACTACCCATAAACATCTACTTTACAAATCAACAAACGTCCCTACTGTCTTCCCCGTTCCTCCCATAAACCAAATTCGTCTTCTCTCCCTCCTAACCAATCAAATTTGCCATTTCCAACTCTCATCAAAATTTGCCATCTCCAATTCAACATCAAAATTTGCCATCACCAATTCATCATCAGTCCCTCCTAAGGAGGGAGAGATGGAATCACCCCCAATGTCTCATCCACGTCGTGATGCGTCTCACAAATCCACACAGCAATTCTCATTTCCTGCACACAGAACAAAGAAAACACAGGTGTGGAGTCATCATCATCACCACAGGTAAGTGGCTGCGTATGGTGCGACAGGTTCATCAATCCTAACTATTTTCTAAATGACTTTAACAACTTTACATTACCCGGGGTCTTTCTCCTGCCAAACCATTGGCCCTCTTACACTATGGGTTCTAAAAACCAATTCCCATTGACCAAACTGTGGTGCTTTTCAATTTGGGGTCTCACTCCCCCGATTCATCTCCCGGTGCCCTCGCACAATTTCTGGGCCGCGACGTGTAGCTCTCCCAGCAGGTCTACCCACCTGCACACCTCCACCACTGTAGTTGCCACCCGAGCTTACCTGCTCCTCACCCTAACCTATCTACCTGGGGAAGGCCCTCTGGCGCTCTCCCCACTCGGTGCCCTCTCTGGCACTGGGCTGCCCGATCCACACCCGGGATCCTCAGGCACCCACTGACACTAACGGCTCCCAGAGCCCACCTGCGGCCTCACCTGGCCTACATCCTCACAGTGGTGGAGTGCCCAAACCAACTACACACACTAACAGGCTACACGCCCAGCCATTTCCACAACACTAATGCACCCATCCGCAATACCATTCTGCAACCGCACCACAAATGCCAATATCCAACCACAATTTACCTATACCCTCTACCTAACACTTACACTACCCGCCCCGGGTATCCGTGATGGGGGTCCACTCTTCCCCCATTCACACCTTCGCACCATGCACACCACTCTGTACCACTTACTCCAACTCTCTCCACACCACTCATTCCAATACTCCATGTACTCCACACACCTGCACTTGCACACCTGTGCTCTCACACCTGGTGCCACCTGCACCCTTCTCTCCCCAAGCGCATTCGCGCTGATCCACAACACTCACTACTCATACACTGCTCCACACACCTGTCCAGTTCTCACACAGCATCATCTCATCTAACTACTCCCCTCTGAAACTTGCGCTTCCCAGTCGTCCCTTTAAACTATTGCGCTCCCTCGTCATTATAATCCACACTAATCTACCTGCGTCCCCACTACAGGTATCAGTCACTAACTAACCTTAACGTCACCTCATGTCATCTTCTAGGGCCCTATCAATATCCTAACCCACCCGGGCTAGTTTTCACTGCCATACACCCCATAATCTATTGCGCATTTGCCCCCCTTGGGAAGGGTGGCAGGAATGCCACCCTTACCCACCGGGCCCATCGCTCATCAATCCCCCAGTCCTCTGGCACTAATAAGCCCCCCTTATTCAGAGGTACTGGGTCCCGCCTCGGCATCTAAAGCCGAGGCAATCCACGGGGGCGCCTGCTCGCCGGTGTAAGGCCTTATCCGGTCGGCGTGGACGATCCGAGGGAGGGCTCGTGGCCCCATTTTGATCTTAATGACCACGTCACAGATTTGCGACAGGACGACTCCTGGGCCTTGCCAGGGGGAGGTGAGTTTTGGGCACCTTCCCTTCCGCCTCCGGGGATTAAAGAACCAAATCTTCATCCCCGGAGCGTATTGACTCCCCTGGCTCCGGTCGTCGTACCTGCGCTTCATCTTTTCCCCCGCCAGATGGAGTTGGCGGCGGGCGAAGGCATGGACTAGCTCCATGCCTTCCTCTAGGTGACGTGCGTACCCCTCCCTCGGCGGGTTAACCAATGTGTCTGGCACGGGACCGCATAGCAAGTCGGCGGGAGCCCGTAACTCCCGCCCATACATAAGCAACGCTGGACTGCATGCGGTGGCCCCGTGCTGGCTGGTTCGGTAGGCCATGAGCAAATAAGGGAGATGTTCGTCCCAGTCATCCTGACGGGTGGCGGTGAACAGTGCCAGTTGTTGGATTAAAGTTCGGTTGAATCTTTCCACCATCCCGTCAGATTGAGGTCTTAAAGGCGTTGTTCTGGTTTTCCGAATTGACAGGAGACTGCACACATCTTTTAGCAATTTGCTCTCAAAATTTCGTCCCTGGTCGGTGTGCAACTCCTGTGGAATCCCATGCCGGCACACAAATCCTTCCACGAAGGCCTGCGCTACAACCCCTGCTTCTTGGTTGGGGAGGGCGTAGGCCTCCGGCCACTTGGTGAAGTAGTCCATCACAACGAGGATGTACTTATTACCTAGGCGGGTGCGGGGTAGTGGGCCTAGGATATCCATGGCCACCCGCTCTAGGGGGGCCCCCACCTGGTGTAATTGAAGGGGGGCCCTCATCCTCCGTGCTGGTCCCTTTTTGGCAGTACAGGCGTCGCATCTCCGACACCAGTCCTGTATGTCGCGCCCCATATTCACCCAATAAAACCTCCGGCGTACCTGCGACGTCGTCTTTGTCCTGCCCAAATGGCCGCCGGGGCGGGTACCATGCACCTGTTGCAATATATCGGTCTTAAATTTATTTGGGACTACCACCAGCCAGGAAGTTTTATCAGAGGGAACCTCCACCCACTTGCGATACAAGATGTTATCCTTCAATTCCAGGGTCTGCCACTGAGCCCAATATGCCTTTGTTTGCGCCCCGAGGGGGGTGACCTCTTCCCCCTTTGGTCTTTGCCCCAATTTGACCCAATTGAACACTGGCCCCAGGACAGGATCCTCCTGCTGGGCCGTGCTCCATGCCAAAGTTCCGAATTCCTCATCTGCGGTTAGTGGCAAAATTGGCCCTCTCACCCGGGTTGCCCGGACAATGAGGGTCGGGTCCGAATCGCCCAATTGTTCCCTCTCCTCGTGTCTCGCACAAAATTTGCAGTTTTCCCCCAGACAAGGACGCCGAGAGAGTGCGTCCGCATTACCATGGGCCTTCCCGGCCCTATGGGCCACATCAAAATCGTACTGCTGCAACTTTTCCAACCACCTTGCAATTTGGCCCTCTGGTTCCTTGAACCGAAGGAGCCATTGCAAGGAGGAATGGTCAGTTCTAACCAAAAATTTCCGCCCGTACAAGTACGGGTGGAAATGGTTCATGGCAGCCAGCATAGCCAATAACTCTTTGCGAGTGACGCAATAATTTCGCTCGGGCCTACTTAAGGCCCGACTATAATAACCAATCACTCTCTCCACGCCCTCCTGTGTCTGAGACAAAACTGCGCCCAATCCTTCCTGGCTCGCATCCGTGTCCAGGGTAAATGCCCCGTTGCTAGTGGGGTAAGCTAGAAGGGGTGCGGATGTTAGACACCCCTTCAATTTTTGGAAGGCCTCGTGGCACTCCCGTGTCCAATTAAATCGCGTCCCCTTCTCCGTAAGCCGGTGGAGGGGACGGGCCAACTCCGCAAATTTCGCCACAAAGCGCCGGTAGTAGGAGCAGAGTCCCAAAAATCCCCGCACCTCTTTGATGGTACGTGGTGCGGGCCACTCCTCTACCGCTTTAATTTTGTCTGGGTCCGTTTTTACCCCCTCGCGGCCGATCACGTGACCTAGATAGGCCACCTCTCTTGCAAACAAAGTGCACTTACTCGGGTTCAGCTTCAACCCTGCCTGTCTGAGGCACCCGAACACCTGGTCCAAATTAGCTACTGCCTGGGGGAACGTTTTGGCATGTACTAGGACGTCATCCAGGTACACCAGGCATGATTGCCATGGCATGCCGCCTAGTACATGTTCCATCAATCTTTCAAAGGTGGCGGGGGCGTTACACAAACCAAACGGCATCACAGTAAACTGATACAGTCCCTTACCTGTGGAGAATGCCGTTTTCTCCTTCCCTGCCCTATCCATCTCCACCTGCCAATACCCACTCTTGAGGTCCAAAGTTGAAAACCAATTTGAGCCCGCAACGGCATCGAGGGTGTCATCAATCCTTGGCAGGGGATATGAGTCCTTGAGTGTCACGTTGTTTAGCTGGCGATAGTCCACGCAGAACCGCGTGGTCCCATCCTTCTTTTTGACGAGCACAACAGGTGACATCCAAGGACTTCCTGAGGGCTCGATCACGCCTGCGTCGAGCATTTTTTCAACCTGCTCGTCAGCTTCCGCCCTCTTGCTCCAAGGGAGCCGTCGGGCGGCCTGACGAATAGGCCGGGCCTCACCGGTGTGGATCTGATGTTTCACCAGGCCCGTACGTCCAATATCCTAGGTGGACAGGGAGAAGAGGTCCAAATGGGACCCAACCAGTTTGTGTAAGGCCTCCCTCTGGGTACCTCCCAACTCTACGCTACTACGATTTACCATCTCGCAAATGGGATCGGGCCAATTCCTACTTCTTATTGAAGGCTCCCCCCGGGGTCGGCTCGGCTGGACGTTCTCGCCCCTCACTGTCGCGACTTCCTCAACTGGGGTGCAGCCAGCTACCCTCGTGCCCCTTACTATAGTGCATGGTTCTGTACTCATATTTATTACTCGGACGGCCACTACCGGTCCGTCCGTTTTTACAAGGGTGCGGCCCACGATTAAACCCGGTATGGACTGCGCTGCCACCGGTTCGACCAGGCCGCAGGACTCCTGCCACGTTGGGCGAGCTGCCCACCGGGCCGGCACTATCGCCTCGGCCCTTGGGGGGATGGTCACGGCCTCGGAAGCCTCCAGCTCCGCTCTCTCGGCCGTGCTCGCTCCCCCTAACGGCAGTTCTTCTACTCCCACCTGCAGGATCCCCCGGCACAAGTCGATTTTACAACCGCTGGCAGTCAACAAATCCAACCCTATTAAACATGGGTCGCACACCTCCGCCACCCAAACATCTATCTCCCTCCTTACCGACCCTAACTTGAGGGTCACAGAACCACGCCCTATGATCGGGGCCGTTACCCCGGTAGCAAGTTGCAAACTATAATTTTGCAGGCGCTGGATCTTATCCCAGCCACCTGCGCTCGAATCAAGGACCACAGGGCTGATGATCGTGGCGCTAGCTCCTGTGTCCACTACGGCGTCTACCCCCACGCCGGCAATTTTGCATCTAATTGTCAGGCTACCGGTTCCAATTTGGCCACAATAAATGACCTGTCGCGTCAATGAGGGCTCTCCTCCATCCTCTTCTGCCGAACACCGCCCTACGTGCCCGACACCTTCTAGTTTCCCGGGGTCTGGCGGGGGGGTGTCTGGGGTCGGCTAACCCGCTCCCCCCTGGGCGGAGTTGAGGACCTCAACCGACGGGGATCATCCCGGCGCGTGGCTCGACAGTGCCGTGCCAGGTGACCCAGACGGTTGCAAGTATAGCACCTCACCTGATAAGGTGCTTGCCTCCGGAATTCCAAATTCCCCCCCCCCTGTAGGTCCGAATTGGATTACCCACTCGTGGTCCACCGCGGGCCACCTCCGGGGCCGCCTGCCATGGTCCAGGTCCCGCCAGGCGCTGGTCCACCAGCCTCCGGACCATGCCCGCCAGGTCAGGACTCACGTCGGGGGCGGGTCCCCTAAGGGGTCTGCCCTCCATCGGGGGTCCCACCTGGCGGACCGCCATTGCGAGACGCTCGCCCCCCCGGGCCAGGGGCCTCGCTGCTTCCCAACGGGCTGCAGCGTCAGCCGCCTGGCTCAGAGTCTGCGGGCGCCACATGGCGAGCTGTTGCCGGAGCTCAATATCCGGGAGGGCCTGGATAAAATGGTCCAGCGCCAGGCTTTCCCGGGAATCCGCTGCCATGCTAGCATGTGCGATCCCCACTGCGCGGCGAATGTCGTGGGCAAGTTCCCCGATGGCTTCCTGGGGCTTGCGTTTTCGCAGCGCGAGCTGAGCTTTAACAAGCTCGCTCTGCTGTTCAATGCCGAATCGATTAATTAGGGCGTCGCAGAGGGCTGGCAGGGTGAGAGCACCCGCTGGTAATGCCGTCAGCACCTCCGCCGCCGCGCCGCGCAATGCGGCCACCAGGTGTACTCCACCTTCGTCCTCACCCCAACCGTTGCCCTTACACACACAGTCAAACTGCGCCAGGTACGCGAGTAGATCACTCTTGCCGTCATACGGCGCGAGTGGGACCTTGTGGGACCACCTCGTATGTGAGTCGTTGCCCGCCTGCCGGACCCCGTGCGTCGCCCCTTGCGGGGTCAGCGCGGGGCCGAACCGGCCGGGCCCCCACAGTACATTACCCCCAAGGGGCTCTCGTGCCTCCCCGGTCCCTCCAACAACTACCCCTGTTGGTGTCGATGCATGGGTCACACCTCCGCAACCCGCTACCCATTCCATACCACCACAACCTTGCTCACCCACACCTCGCACCTCTCGTTCCATACCCTCCGGACCAACCATACACCTCACTCTTGGCCTCTCACGAACATCCGGGTCTATCTCGACCCCCAAGCTTATTAAATCACCTGGCGCATCATACGCACGACCATATTGGTCACCACTTACACCGGGTCCTCTTTCTCTTCGCTTCTCCTCCATCACCTGCGAATCCCTCATCCGGTTAATGAGCACATCATCACGATCCGAACACAGACTTTGGACCAATTCTTTTACTTCCTCCTTTATCTCTTTCTTATCCTCTCTCCGTCGCTTCTTAATTTCGCTCACCCCTTCTTCCACTTCTTCTAATTTCTGCTTCACCTCCTTCATCTCCTCGTGCGCCCCTTTAAGTTCTTCGTCTAACTCCACTTTATTTTTTTCTATGTGCTCCCGCACCTCCCGCTCTTTAACCTCCATCACCTCTACCACTTTGTTCATTTTCCTCGTCAGGTCCTCATGTACCGTCTGACACTCTTTTTTAATTACCCCTACGTCCTTTTTCATCTCCTTCTTTGTCGATTTTAAACCCTCTATTACCGCTGTGTTCTTCTTTACCTGGTCCCCCAACTCCTTTTGTCCCACTGTCAGTTGTTCCACTCCCAGCGTCAACTCCTCTATACCCCCTTGCAATTTTACAGTCCCCTTTCTCACCTCCTTCTCCATGCGCTCCTTACAGTGCCTCACCTCCTCGCGCACTCCTCCGACCTCCTCACTCACACCTCTTCTGATCTCTTCTCCCATCACTTGCATCTCCTGCCCAGATGCCACCCTCATCTGCTCCATTTCCTCCCTGTGAGCATCCAGTTTAGTTTCTACCCCCATTCTGACCCCCTCTATCTGCTGCCCCATTTGTTTAACTTCCCTTTCCGCTTGGTCCCTCATGTCCCTCAATTTGCCTTCCATCCTGTTTTCTAACCCCTCTAACCCCTTTTGCATCCCTTCCATTTGATTCTCTTGAGCGGCCATTCTGTTTTCTACCCCCATTAACCCATTTTTCACCTCTTTTATCCCGTTGTCTAACACCCTCAAATTTGTCATCTAACTTCCCAAATTTCTTGTCTAATCCCTTAAAATTATTGTCTAACCCCTCAAATTTCTTGTCTAATCCCTTAAAATTATTGTCTAACCCCTCACCGGTACTCCTCGCTTCGTCCCTCATTACCCCCATTTGGCTTCCCATTACCCCCATTTGGTTTCCCATTACCCCCAATTGCTCACTCTGAGCCCTCATTTCCTCCCTCATTTTCTCGCTATTCTGGGCCATAAGGGCCTTCATTTGTATGAAAAAAAGGTCCAAAACTACCAGCGGCGCTACTACGGTCGCGGGCGTGGGCGCCGTGGCCATGTGCGAGGCGCCATTTTGCGCGCCCGTAACCTCGTGCGCGACGACGCTATTTTGCGACCCTGCCACCCTCACTGCTTCGCTCTCCTCATGTCCCTCATTTTGGTCCTGGATCGACCCTGCCTCACTCTCCTCTACCGGAACCCAGCCGTCTTGATCTGCCATAGCGCGACTTCCAAAATTCGGGTTTTTATTTTTTTTGTAAAACACAATCAAATTTCGCTGTTATAATTTCGAGCGCGTGAAACGCGCTCCGGGACCGATCCCACTTCCCGACACCAATTGTTACTCTAATAGTACAATTGGTGTTCCAAAATTTGGGCTAAATGAATTTAGTCCCAGGTCCGAATCCCACTCCTGACACCAATTGTTACGGACACGACTATTTGAGATGTTATGCTGGGCCGAGCGGAATGGCCGCCGTGTTCGCACAAGTTACCCGATTACACTCGAACGTTGGCCGAATCGCGCTATGCTAAATCAATGAAGGAAAGGACACAACGGCTAGGTTAAATGACACGACACCAGGGGTACAGTTCTCAAGACCTCCGGAGGAGGTTATAATATGGGTTTGCAGAACGTTTAGATTACACTGACAAGAGGTACAGCATAGAAAGGTGGGCACTTAAACACGGTCTTATCTTAGCCCCGACAGACCACAGATAAACGGGACAAGACTGACTCACACAGGGATTGATGGCAAGGAGGGGCAGGTAGTCGATGGCTCAAGGTGCACCTTGGCTCAGGGGCAGAATCGACCCGGTCCGGTCCAGAGATGCGGGAGGTCTCTCTCAGCGCTAGGAGGTGACGTTCTTTCTCCAAGCTGGGGGCGCATCTCCCGTCACCTCCGGTAAGTGGCTGCGTATATCCAGCGGGGAGTGACACGCCCTCGGCTCGTTAGCTCCGCCCCAGATGGGATCGGTCCGCCGCTTCTTATTGGGTGCGGGGGGGGGGGTTACCGGGCTCCGCCCTTGACGAGGAGCTGACAGTCAGCCCCTTCGTGGTAACCCCGTCGGAGCACATGGGCAATGGCGGCTAACCAAGCCAGAGTGAGGACGCCCACTCCCCGCACCGCCGCCGCGCCGCCCCCGCTGTGGTTGTAGTTGTTGTTGTTGTTGTAGTTCCATGAGATGATGGGAGGATGCGGAGATAAGGTTGTGGGGAGGTATTGGGAGGTCCTAAACTCACTACTGGTGCCATACAATCACATTCTGGTGCAACGAAGAGTCAGAATTAATGGAAACGAGTCCTTAACTGACATAGACTAAGAATAACTAGCAAGATGTCCTATAGTTGTCTACGTGAGATGCGGTGAACCTGGGCACGACATTTAATGGGGGAAAAAGGGGAAGGTCGGGGCTACAGAGTGTTGTTTACAGACAATGGGACTAGGGAATGGGGGATTGGGGATAGTTGGGGAGTATTGGGGAAATAGGGGAATATTTACAAGTGGATATGGATGGAGGCCAAATCCCATATCCGCAACAATATATTGTTACGGTTTTTAGAACCTTCACATGTAAATTAAAAAAAAAAAAAAAAAAAAGGAGTAAATTCCCTTGTAAATGACCCCTGTGTACATGTCCCCTTAATTGGCTGTTAATTAAAGATTGCACCTTAGTTAGTCCATGTACAACACGTAGGACACTTTAGGACCTCTCTATAGTTATGTCATTATTATGTGTTCCAGGTAAGGCTGTGTTTCCAATAGTTGACTCTACGTTGCATCAATCAAATAAGATAGGTCCCTTTCAGTTCCCCAATCATCTCTTCAAAGTGCCAGTAACAGTTGGGCTGTTTTCGTTGGCGTTCGTCGCCGTTGCATTGGGCTGTTTGCCGCCGTTGCATTGGGCTGTTTTCTTTGCCCCAAACTCCATTATGCACGACGCCAAGAACGGAGAGAAGGGGGGAGGAGCCGCCAGAGCACGGGCGTGGCACCACCTCGTCATCAAAGGTGGAGTCAGAGAGCCCTTAACAACCAACCAGGGCTTGGTGGGCATGGCTTGATAGGACGTGGCAAGAAACGTCTGGTGAGTTCGAGAGGGTTCCAAGGGCGTGGTAATAAAACCCTTGGCGCGAGGCCCCCACCAGAAATGCGTGAGGAGGTTCAAGAGAGTCGGTAAGAGGCAGATGAGTGAGGGAGCACGACCCAAAGAGTTGAGAGAGGAGGGAGGGAGGAGCGACCATTCACTTCTTGGCGCGAACATCCTGCGGCGAGTGAGAGTCGGCACGCCCGTGGGCGATACCAACCAGCACTGACGACCGGGTTTTCGCCACTGAACCAAGGGCGAGGGCGTGCACGCGGGGCACCGACGTCGTGCCGCGATCCCCGGACCTCCCTGCCGCCAGCTCTGTGGACCGTCTGCCCTTCTCATCCCTCCAGCCATTCCTGCCTGCAATTCCCCATTTGTGTACGTGAGTTTGTGCTGTTTGTGTTGTCCTGTGGATTTAAGTAAGACTGTTTTAAGGATTTGCGCTGTGTCTTCTTCTTCTTCTTCTTCTGTAAATCACTTTCATTCCCTTCTTCCTTGGTTTTGGTTTTTGTGTAAATAATTAATAAATGTCTGTTTTTTTTTTTTTTGTTGTTTTTTTTTTTTTGTATACTGAATCGACGCTCGTGAAAGAGCTGACATTTACTTCACAAACAAATCAACCAGACAAACAAAATATATAAAAAGAGGGAGCGGAAGACAAGATGGGGAGAGAAGGGGAAGCACACAAACACTTGAGAGCACATAACATTTGAGAGCAGGGAGATGTGTGGGAGGGAGAGGGCTTGGGGGGAGGAGGCGTGGGAAGGGGGGGGGGGGGGCGGAGAAATATAAAACACAAGGACACCAAGGACTTCCAGGACAGAAGTTGGTATTTCAAAAAAGTGGATTGGGGTGAAATTAGCAGGGGTAGAAAAGATCAAGGTTTTGGATGGGGGAAGATAAGAGATGGTGGTGAACAGCTGTTTTAAAGACCTGGAGGGTGGAGTGGGATTGAAGAGAGTGAGGGAGTTTGTTCCAGAGGAATGAAGGAGTGAAGGTGAGCAGAGAGTCTTGATTTTGGCAGTTTAACCATAAGAGGGTTGCAGGCAGATCTTGTGCGACCTGTAGGAATATTTGTTGGACAGAGCCCAGAGAGAGCTGGGGGAGCTAGGTTGGAGAGGAGTCAGTAGAAGACAGAAAGACCACCAAACTGCCTGCGGTTGAAAGAGAGAAAGGCCCTCAGAATCAGCTTCATCACGGGAGATTCCAATAATTCTGTATGCTTTGGTTTCAACAGCGTGAAGCCAAGCTAGGTGTGAGGCAAGAGCACCGGCCCAGAGGGGAGAACAGTATTCCAGTGAGCTGCGGATGAAAGCTTTGTAAGGGGTGAGGAGCTCAGGTGTGCTAAGGAAGGACTTCACACGACGGAGGATGCCGAGTCAGCAACTGGCTTTGGAGGCCAGCTTGGAAATGTGATTTCCCAGGAAAGATCATGGCAGATAGTGAGACCCAAAAGCTTGAGTGACAGAACTTCTTGGAGAGAATTGTTGAGAAAGTAGATGGGAGGTGTTTCCAGAAGGTCTTTTTGGAGAGACATAGTGAGAGAGTGAGATTTGTCAGGATTGAAAGACATGTTCCACTTGTTTGACCAGTTTGTGATTTTGTCCAGGTCTGCAGAGAGTGAAGAGGCTGCAGACTGCCGATCTGAGAGTTGAGATATGGAGCGGCAGAGAGTGGAGTCATCAGCAAAGAGATAGAGAGGATTTTCCAGAGAGTCGGAGAGATCATTGATGAAGACCAGAAAAAGCACAGGGCCCAGAACACTGCCTTGGGGAACTCCAGCCTGAACAGGAAGGGGAGATGAGAGAAATCCATTCAGGGCCACACGTTGACTGTGACCAGAGAGGAAGTCCGCCAGCCATGCATGGAGATTTCCATGGATACCAAAGGAGGAGAGTTTGGTGAGCAGAGCAGGGTGCCAGACCGTATCGAAGGCACGTGATATGTCAAGGGAGACAGCTCTGATTTCTTGTTTGGCATTGAGGACCTCCATCCATTGTTGAGATAGCAGAAGCAGCATGTCCAGAGTAGAATGACCTTGTCTGAATC
Organism: Myxine glutinosa; assembly: GCF_964187855.1. Taxonomy (NCBI): domain Eukaryota; kingdom Metazoa; phylum Chordata; class Myxini; order Myxiniformes; family Myxinidae; genus Myxine; species Myxine glutinosa. The sequence continues at coordinate 14,865,959 of NC_136271.1, forward strand.
CAAATTGATGATCCGAGATCAAACCATTGGAGAAGAGGAAGGATTTGATGTCAGAAACGATAGTGGATTCCATGACCTTGCTGATTATTCGGAGCAGGCTGATTGGTCTGTAGTTGCAAGGATTTGTTTTTGCACATTTTTTGTGTAAAGCGGTAATGTTGGCTGATTTGCAAGCAGATGGCAGATGACCTTGAGCAGAAGAGAGGGTGAAGAGAACAGAGAGAGTGTGAGATAGAGCGGCAGAGCAGGATTTTAGGACTCATGGGCTGATGTCGCCTGGTCCAGTTGCAGAATCAGAGTCGAGGTTTGATGAAAACTTATCCAGCTTGTCAGGAGAGAAGGACACAGAGTCCTGGAGCAGCTGGGTTCGACTGGGTACGGTGTGTACAGAGATAGATGGGTTTGGGACACAAGATTTTGAGGCAAACACAGAGTTGAGGCCTTCGGCTTTGTCACGTGCGGTGTCAACTGTGTAGCCGTTTGAGGTATGGGAGGGGATGGAAGGGGAACAAACACCAGACACAGATTTGACCAGATGCCACCAGGATTTGGAGGAGGGAGACAGGTTTGAGAGTTCAGTCTTGAGAGTAGTGAGATTGTTTCCTGGCTCTCCTGAGGGTAGACACACACTTGTTCCGAGCTTTGTGAAAGGAACTGAGATTGCCTTCCATTGGATTAGCCCTCCATGAAGTGAAGGCAAGTTGATTCATGGCAACTGCCTCACCACAAGATTCCGTGTTCCGTGGACGGGAGGAAGGGTACGACAACTGAAGACGATATGCGATAAATCCTTGCATGAGAGAGAGCAGTTTACTTTGGAAGCATTCCCAGGAAGAGTTGATATCAGAGGCCGTAGAGAGGGGAGACCAGTCCAGTTGATTGATAGCTGCTTGCAGACCGTGCCAGTCAGCCTGAGTGAAATGCCAGACTCGTCGGCGTTGAGGAGGCTCTCTGAGAATGGCCAGAGAGACGTCTACTTTAACAAGTACATGTGAGAGCATAAATTTGTTGTTTGAAATTTTGTGAGTGAGTGCATAAATTCTCATAATTCTTCCAGGCAAATGTGAGTGCATAAATTTGTTGACATCTGGGGGTTTGTTTTTGTTGGGCTTTAGCATAGTTTATTTTTTTGGAGGGGGGACAACGTTGTTGGATGTTTTTGGCGTTATTGGGGAGGGTGGGGTTATTTCGGATGGCTTGTTGTGGTTATTTGGAGGTGTTGTTGGATGTTTTTCAGCGTTATTTGGGGAGGGATTGTTGTGGTTATTTTTGGGGTTATTTCAGGGGTTGTTGCAGTTTTTTGAGTTATTTGTGAGGTTCTTGGGGAGTTTTCCAGGGTTATTTGGGGATTTTGTTGAGGTGTTTTGAGGTTATTTTGAGGACATTTTTGGAGGTTTGGGTGTTGTCTGCAGCATTGTTGGAATTTTTTGTGGTTATTTAGGGTGACTTGTTGGGGTTAGTTGGGGGCGTTATTGGAGTTTCTGTTGAATATTTCGATTTTTTCACAATTCAGTGCCCTAGGTGGTATCATGTCCAAAATGTACAGATCAAAGTGTTTGGTTTAACCTTTTTCCATGGCTGTGGTTTCTAGGTTATGCCAGGGGCATGTGCCAACATGTCGTGATACCATTCCAACATCTTATGGTGGCTCTTGTCAATCATGGAGCCGCAAGTTGGAGCAAATCAGAATGCTCAAAACCTGTAAAAATCACTGCTCACGACCCGTAGGAATCGTTGGAGCTTTTACCTTTCACACATCCCCCTCCTCCCCCTCCCCCAACCCCCTCCCCTCCCATAATATTTTGTAGCAATATGGTTAGAAGTCGGGTCAAAATCACAACTTGTATATATCTCATATTTTGAAAGTTTTAAACAAAATATAAAGTTGTTTCAATCCCCATTTGGTCCATTCTGATTTTCGTGTCTTTCTCAGTGATTTTCTTAACCTCGACACCTCACGACGTCCGTTGCACTAAGTTGCAATCTGAAGTGTAAACCAATGGAGCCAGCAGGGAGCGTCCGTGAAGCGCATTGCCGAGAGGAGCCGATTCTGAGAGATCGAGTGTATTACTATTGGGCTCCTCTTTGGGATGGATTGTTGGGCTCCTCTTCGGGATGGATTGTTGTGCTCCTCTTCGGGATGGATTGTTGGGCTCCTCTTTGGGATGGATTGTTGGGCTCCTCTTTGGGATGGTTTGTTGTGCTCCTCTTTGGGATGGATTGTTGGGCTCCTCTTCGGGATGGATTGTTGGGCTCCTCTTTGGGATGGATTGTTGGGTCCTCTTCGGGATGGATTGTTGGGCTCCTCTTTGGGATCGTTTGTTGTGCTCCTCTCCGGGATGGATCGTTGGGCTCCTCTTTGGGATGGTTTGTTGGGCTCCTCTTTGGGATGGTTTGTTGGGCTCCTCTTTGGGATGAATTGTTGGGCTCCTTTTTGGGATGGATTGTTGGGTCTTCTTTGGGATGGATTGTTGGGTCCTCTTTGGGATGGATTGTTGGGCTCCTCTATGGGATGGATTGTTGGGCTCCTCTTTGGGATGGATTGTTGGGCTCCTCTTTGGGATGGATTGTTGGGTCCTCTTTGGGATGGATTGTTGGGCTCCTCTTTGGGATGGATTGTTGGGTCTTCTTTGGGATGGATTGTTGGATCTTCTTTGGGATGGATTGTTGGGCTCCTCTTCGGGATGGCTCAGTGGGATGCTCTTTGGGACGGCTCGGTGACGTGCTCTTTGGGACGGCTCAGTGGGATGCTCTTTGGGACGGCTCGTTGACGTGCTCTTTGGAACGGCTCAGTAGGGTGCTCTTTGGGATGGCTCAGTAGGGTGCTCTTTGGGACGGCTCGTTGACGTGCTCTTTGGGACGGCTCGGTGACGTGCTCTTTGGGACGGCTCGGTGACGTGCTCTTTGGGACGGCTCAGTAGGGTGCTCTTTGGGACGGCTCAGTGAGATGCTCTTTGGGACGGCTCGTTGACGTGCTCTTTGGGACGGCTCAGTAGGGTGCTCTTTGGGATGGCTCAGTAGGGTGCTCTTTGGGATGGCTCAGTAGGGTGCTCTTTGGGACGGCTCGTTGACTTGGCCCAAATGTACGGGTCGCATGTTCGTGTATGTGAGGCTGAAAATATTTTGAACACACAACACCCCCTCGTAAGGATTGAACAGTTAACTCTGGCTATATATATAATAACCATATGTGGAAACGGGCTCACGAATCGGACTTGATGAACAATGAACAGAGTTTCGTGTCTGATACTGAACTGATATCTGTTACTGAACCACGAAATGACGGTTTTCTTATCTTTGCAGCTCCGTTAATTAATTATTTATTTGTATGCAGCCTGTGCCTGATTGGCTACATCATTTTTATGGGAGCGCGCCTGTACCGCTGATGCAGTGCCCCCTTACCATGAGCTAAAGCTGGTACTCATGATTCTGCCAACCTCGGGTGGATGACATGCTGAGTCGACCCGCCTGGTGTTAATTCAACAGCACCACAGGGGCTTCAAGTCAAGACCACTCAATGTCAATAAACCATTTTCCAAAGGCGTGCATTAGATGGGCGGAGCCATGCATTTGCCCCGCCTATGTTCGCAATGGCTCCGCCCTGAAGTTGTGTGCACGCGAACGGCAACACGGCGGCACGGAGCAGCTCCTGGAAGTGCAGGATTCGGACTGAAGGCGCGGAGGAGTCAGGGTGGAGGAGACCAGGACTTCAGGAGTGCCGGAGGCGAGTGTGGGGCTGGAGAGAAAGCAGGAGAGGCGCGCTCTTTGCTTCTCCAGACCATGGCTCTTTGGATCCTGTGCTCTTCCTCTTGTCCCTCTCCTCCGCGCCTCTTGCTGTGGTTCTTGCTTCTCGGCTTGCCCGTGCTGCGATGGAGCAGTGCAGAAAGCCTCTTGGGTTTCGTGTTTCCAGACGTGGAGCAAGGTTGGCGCGAAACGCGTTTACCTCAGTTTGTGAGGTTTTGTACTGATTTCAAAACAATGTGTTAATATGAACATCATTTATAATTATATGTACAATGTTCGTCCCGATATCTCCGTATTCGATTCTGAGGAAAATCTTCTTCTTTTGATATCCAGTATGTTGTTTTGTTCGTGTTTATTTAATTAAATGTTGATGAGTGAGAGAAAAAAAACTTTTTTTCCCCCCAAATTGATCAATTAAGTTTTGCGAGTGAAACTTCCTCACTGCGTGCTCACGGGAAACCACGCTGGTTACCTGGGTTACCTGTGGAAGATCACCGTCTGCCCTGGGTTACCTCAAGGGAACTCACTGCATGCGTTGAGGGGCTTGCTGGGTTCCTTGAGGGAGCTATTATGCCCTGGGGGAGCCTGCTGGGTTACCTCAAGGGAACTCACTGCGTGCGTTGAGGGGCTTACTGGGTTCCTTGAGGGAGCTATTATGCCCTGGGGGAGCCTGCTGGGTTACCTCAAGGGAACTCACTGAGTGTGTTGAGGGGCTTGCTGGGTTCCTTGAGGGAGCTATTATGCCCTGGGGGAGCCTGCTGGGTTACCTCAAGGGAACTCACTGAGTGTGTTGAGGGGCTTGCTGGGTTCCTTGAGGGAGCTATTATGCCCTGGGGGAGCCTGCTGGGTTACCTCAAGGGAACTCACTGTGTGCGTTGAGGGGCTTGCTGGGTTCCTTGAGGGAGCTATTATGCCCTGGGGGAGCCTGCTGGGTTACCTCAAGGGAACTCACTGAGTGTTGAGGGGCTTGCTGGGTTCCTTGAGGGAGCTATTATGCCCTGGGGGAGCCTGCTGGGTTACCTCAAGGGAACTCACTGCGTGCGTTGAGGGGCTTGCTGGGTTCCTTGAGGGAGCTATTATGCCCTGGGGGAGCCTGCTAGGTTACCTCAAGGGAACTTTCGACGTGTTCTTGGAGGGTTTATTGCCTTACTCAAGGATGCTTTGCGGAGCTCTCTGGGTGCCCTGAGAGAGCTCGCTGTTTGCCCTGGAGGAGCTTACTGGGTTACCTCAAGGTAACTTTCTACATATGCTGTTGGAGCTTACTGGGCTCCTCGATGGAGATATCTTGCCTGAGGAAAGCTTGCTGGAATTCTCAGTGGAGCTATCCCTGCCCTGGGGGAGCTTACCGGGTTCCTCGAGGGAACTCGCTTTGTGCCCTGGGGGAGCTCGCTGTGTGTCCTGAGGAAGCTTTCTGGGTTATCAAGGGAACTCGCTGTGCTCCATGGGGGAGCTTACCGGGTTCCTCGAGGGAACTCGCTTTGTGCCCTGGGGGAGCTCAGTGTGCCCTGAGGGAGCTTTCTGGGTTATCAAGGGAACTCGCTTTGTGCCCTGGGGGAGCTCACTGTGTGTCCTGAGGAAGCTTTCTGGGTTATCGAGGGAACTCGCTGTGCTCCATTGGGGAGCTTACCGGGTTCCTCGAGGGAACTCGCTTTGTGCCCTGGGGGAGCTCACTGTGTGCCCTGAGGGAGCTTTCTGGGTTTATCAAGGGAACTCGCTGTGCTCCATGGGGGAGCTTACCGGGTTCCTCAAGGGAACTCGCTTTGTGCCCTGGGGGAGCTCACTGTGTGTCCTGAGGGAGCTTTCTGGGTTTATCAAGGGAACTTGCTTTGTGCCCTGGGGGAGCTCACTGTGTGTCCTGAGGGAGCTTTCTGGGTTATCAAGGGAACTCGCTTTGTGCCCTGAGGGAGCTTTCTGGGTTTATCAAGGGAACTCGCTGTGCTCCATTGGGGAGCTTACCGGGTTCCTCAAGGGAACTCGCTTTGTGCCCTGGGGGAGCTCACTGTGTGCCCTGAGGGAGCTTTCTGGGTTTATCAAGGGAACTCGCTGTGCTCCATGGGGGAGCTTACCGGGTTCCTCAAGGGAACTCACTTTGTGCTCTGGGGGAGCTCACTGTGTGTCCTGAGGGGGCTTTCTGGGTTTATCAAGGGAACTCGCTTTGTGCCCTAAGGGATCTTATTGGGTTCCTCGAGGGAACTCGCTTTGTGCTCTGGAGGAGCTTGCTGGGTTCCTCAAGGAACCTTGCTGTGTGCCCAGAGGGAGCTTACTGGGTTCCTCAAGGGAATTCGCTTTGTGCTCTGGGGGAGCTTGCTGGGTTCCTCAAGGAACCTTGCTGTGTGCCCAGAGGGAGCTTACTGGGTTCCTCGAGGGAACTCGCTTTGTGCTCTGGGGGAGCTTGCTGGGTTCCTCAAGGAACCTTGCTGTGTGCCCAGAGGGAGCTTACTGGGTTCCTCAAGGGAATTCGCTTTGTGCTCTGGGGGAGCTTGCTGGGTTCCTCAAGGAACCTTGCTGTGTGCCCAGAGGGAGCTTACTGGGTTCCTCGAGGGAACTCGCTTTGTGCTCTGGGGGAGCTTGCTGGGTTCCTCAAGGAACCTTGCTGTGTGCCCGGCAGGAAAGCGTACGGCGCATGGTCCCAAGCGCTTTGATCGGACGCGGAACAAATGGGCGGCTTTGCGTGCGCTCTAGATGGGAGTTGAGAATCGCAGTATGGAAAAAAACCATTATCTTTCTTCACGTGCAGAGAATGATCAGGTGAGGTGAGTAAAACAGGGTGTTCAGTGGGAAGGGGTAAAAAGAGAAGGTAGAATGGATGACAGAACATATCGGTGATTTTCTGTTCAACGCTCGTGAATACATCAAATTAGAGCTCCAAGGAGAATTTATAATAAATTATTTACAAAACTGATTCACACTGTGCTCGCATATGTCAAATAAAGCAGAGTATTGGCCTGTTTTCGAAATAATGATGTGACGTACATCCGTTTCCAATGACATTTTCATTGACAAAATCTCTTGATGATTAAAAGTTTACATTTGGCCTTTCTTATCAACAAAAGACTTTAGCTCCAACTTTTTACTCCATATAAATAATTAATGCAGCCTGCAAAAGGAGTTTTAAAACGTTTACATCAAATACTTCGTTATTGGGAGAGGTACTTGGTCATCCTCAAGTTGAGCGAGTGTCGTGTAATGGTATTGACCAATAGGATACGTTGCTTGCATACATTTATGGGTTATCAAGAAATTCTCAGCCTGACATGAAAAATAAACTTTCCCTATTATGTCTTTTTAAAGCAATCAAAAAACTCGTACCCGAGTGATCTCCGTTGTTTTCTTTTTGGACCGTAGACCCCTTAGATCACGGATAGATCTCTTCGGCCTAACCCTTCCCTTTAGAAGGTGCACCAGCAGGTCTTTTCCTAAGTCCATGAAATAACTCTTCTACCCTTCTACCCCCATTAATTCACCCCAAATGCACTTTTTTTTCTTTTTTTTTAATACCGACTTTTTTTCTTTCCTGGAAGTTCCAGCAGTGTCCATGTGTTTTATACTTCCCCACCTCCCTGCCTTCCCATGCCTCCTCCCTCCAAGCCCTCTCCCTCCCACAGATCTCCCGTTGTCCCTGTTCTCTGCTGTTGTGCTTGTGTGCTTCCCTCTCCCCATCTTGTCTCCCGCTCCCTTTTTTGTATGTTTTTCGTGTCGGTTTTTTTTTGTGATCAATGTTAGCTCTTACATGAGCCTCGATCTTGTATACAAGCCCCCCCCCCCAAACCCCCCCCACCCCCCACCCCCAAAAAAACAAACAAAAAAACAAACCTCAATAATCATGGTAGAAGTTGTATCTCTAAGTCCTTTTGAGAACAGATAAACGGCCAATGGACTTGAGATTCGCACCACAGTCTTTTTCCTCACGACTGCCTCGTGTCTTAAATGTTCATTTACTTAGTGGATGAAACTAAAATGTCGGTAGTTTTAGATCACGTTCCAGCAGCTGCTTTATTGTGATTTCGCAACCTTCCAATGATATCAAAGCAATGCATGATTGAGTAATGATCAACTCATATTAACTCGATGGTATTCATGGAATACTTACCCTGCGCAGTCAACTTGTTGCGAGCCAACTCTTCTGTTTTTGAACATTTTTTTTTCTTTGATCCAATATGGCTGTCAGACCACGTGAGCGATGACGTCATAAATTTTTATTCTCTAACATAATTGTTGCATGGATCACGCTTGACACGTTTCAAACTGATCAGACTAAGCGTTGTCCCTGTCGAATTATGTCGTCATAATTATGGCACCAATGACGTCATCCTTAACAACACCTATTCCCCATATGGAGTTATTTACAATGAGCCATGTTTCAATTTTTTCCATGCAGTGGTTTTGGAGATGTAGTGGTGCAACATTTTTCGGTTTTTCCAAGATGGCGCCTGTACCACATGACCTATAACGTCATGATTATCAATAAAATATCCTCAAGGAGGAGGAGGTCCTATGGTGAAAATTTCGTGTCCATCAGACCAACAGTTGCTGAAAAAAATTAATAATCGGATGGATGTGTTGTATTTGTCGAATAATGATGTCATAACGAAGGCACCGATGACATCATCATTAACATATCTTATTCCCCATGGGGAGTCGGTCACAATGAGCCAGGTCTCAATTTTTTCCATGGAGTGGTTTCAGAGATATAGAGGTGCGAAGTTTTTCCAAGATGGCGCCTGTACCACGTGCCCTATGACGTCATACCAATAATTAAAATAGTCTACAGGAGGAGGAGCTCCTATGGTGAAAACTTCATGTCAATCGGACCAACGGTTGCTGAGAAATTGAATTTTTTAAATGCAGACCCGGCACACGTACTCAGCTGAATGCTTAACCCCACTTGTCGCTTCGCGAGCACAGGGTAAACATCCAATATGGAAGGCATTGCTTACGTCAGTCTGACAAAGAGATGTTCTTATCTAAAACTAAAATCCAACCGTTTATTGGAGTTATTTCATAAAGAATCGATACTTTTTTTTTTGTAGGTCACTTTGTGCGCTCCCATTTGGTGCACGAGCTCACCTTCCCAACGAGAGTGGACACGATGGGTCACCTGCTCTCGCTGAACCTGCAGCACGTGGCAGACAAACGGTCGAGCCGCCAATTACGCCGACGTGACGCGGACCCATTGCACTCCGAGAAGCTGCACTACAACCTCACTTTGGGTTCGGGACATCTTGCGCTTCATCTGGTAGAGCACCGGGCTCTACGTGCGCCGAGCTACGTCTTGGAGAGGCGGCGAGGAAGTCTATTACGCTCTGTCCTGTCACCAGGTACCTTCAAACATTGTCATTTTACAGGAAGAGCAGAGCTACAAGGTCAGGCTGAAGGGCACGGCACGGCGGCCATCAGTGCCTGCGATGGTTTGGTGAGGCATCGCACATCAAGGACCGCACTTTTCCTCAATTTATGTTCCTCAATGTCATTCCACGTCTTTCAGATGTCGCTAAATCTTCTCTTTTTAGTTTCTTCCACTCTTCAATCATTGAACTCTTCATCTATCTTATACCTGTTATGCCTCTTTAACTAGATGTCATGAACACATTTACCTTTTCATGAATAAGTCTGATTTTCACAACTGTTGGTGAAACACTTTCTGTCCATCATGTCTAACTTCAAAAAGTCTCATGTGGCATTTCATCATCATAAATAACATACATGTAGAATGTAGATGGATCCATGCTGCTGTTGTCAATACTTTTTCGTGGAAGGAAATAGCATGTGTGGTTTGCCATTGCCTTCCCATCTGTAGTCATCTATCTATAATTCCAGTAATCTCTGTGTGTATGTTTGTATGTTTGTATGTTTGTATGTTTGTCTGTGACCGCTGTTTCTCGACAACCACGGGTCCGATATACTTGAAACTTGCCAGGTATATTGCTGGGGACCTGAGGATGTGCCTTTTCAAGGTTTCATATTAATCGGACAAGTAGTTACCGAGCTATGGCGATTTCTTTACAAAACTCCGCAAGCCGTTCGCTTTGGACCAAACCATTTCATGTAAATAGAGGGGGGGGATATAATTTTAGATATATATATAGTACGGGCATGCCCTAGTGGTTGGAATTTGGCCAATATAGTATATACAATACGAGCCTGGTGTTGGCTTAGCGGTTAGGGTGCCGGCTTGGGATCCTAGGATCCTGGGTTAGAATCCCGGTTGATCTCTGAATTAACACCAGGGGGGTTGACTCAGCCTGTCATCCTTCCGAGGTCGGCAAATTGAGTACCAGTTCACTGGTAATTCCCTGCGTGTCACAAGAGGCGACCAACAGGATTGGCGGCAGGAAGGGCATCCGGCCATAAAACATTGCTTCAAAAAGGGGACCAGGGTGCCCGAAAAAGGTGGGGAAAAATGGCCTCTAAAGGTGGTTCTATACTATATACAATATGACCTGCGTGGGGATACCAGTTAGCAGTTAACATATAAATGAATGATCGTTTTGAGGCCATTTTCCCCCGCTAAAGCGGGGGTTAGCCTTGCGGGCCCCATGACAGTCATGGTTCCCTGTTTGAGGCAATGTTTTTATGGCCGGATGCCCTTCCTGACGCCAACCCTTGGTCACGCTCATTCGATGCGCAGCGATACGGTGTACCTATTCTAAATCGGGGTACACACCGGGATCAATCATCCCAGTGAGCTGGTACTCAATTTGCCGACCTCGGAAGGATGACAGGCTGAGTCAACCCCCCTGGTGTTAATTCAGCGATCGACCGGGATTCGAACCCAGGATCCTAGGATCCCAAGCCGGCACCCTAATCGCGAACCAACACCAGCCTTAACAAACAAATAACAAAACCAGTCAACAAATAATGTAAGTATTTAATTTTTTTTGACTTCAGGCATGGACAGCCGGTTCGTGAATGACTTGGATACAAAATGCAGTGAATGGCAAATGATGAACCAATAAATTCCACATTCCTGTGCCAGCTTCAGTCAAAAATGTCAGGCCATCGACAGCAGGGTCTCTACATTTTCATTCCAAACAGCATAATTTATCATTCCAATCACAAATTAATACTACTAGCAACGGTACCTGCCCTATGTGCGGGGCTTCAATTGGGAGGCCCAAATGAAAAGGCAAAATATCAGAAATTGAAGGCTTTTAAAATGTTAAACGATTTCTATAAACATCCGTTAAATCATATCACACGCAAATCATCAAAATCTAAACAGTATTTGTAGAATTTCAATAAAAGCCACATCACTGTTCATATCGGTAAATATAATTCCATCGTGTTTGGAAAAACTGGAAAATTGGAAAAATTGGAAAAACAATATAGCCTATTTTACCCCAGGGGGTCCCAGGATTACCCACCCAAAATTTCGTTGCGATCGGTTCAACCGTTTTTGCGGTACCTCGGAACAGACAGACACACATTTGGTGAATTGTCGTAATATATCACGTAAAATTGTCGTAAAATTGTCGTAATAATATGTCGTAATAATATCATATACTCGTATTAATATATCAAAATATAATGTGAAATCAAGATTGTATTGAGACGTCAAACCAGCGAATCGTCGTCATCTGTTCATTTCCGGATTCTGGAGCAAGGTCCGTGTCGATCGCATTTCAAAATCGTAATTGTATTGAGGAATTTCTGAAACCACCTACCCGCTGGGAACCCAAAACGTTCCACAGAAGGTTATTATATTTCCTTTTTGTAAAATATGCAACTGTCATGGTTACTAAACGCTGTCCCCCTGTCATGTGACCAGATCTTCAGCTATGATTGGTGGACGTTTATGGGGACATACGGACAGACAAACGCTGTTCTACACATCATTGCCCTATGGGCTACACCGTAAAAACCCAAATAGCGAACCATATTAACATTGACCGTTGATTTTAGACTCCGTTGGTATTGTACGTTACACTTTCTATTTAATTTTTTGGCAACTACATGGTAGTTGTGGGAAATGCTGTGCAATTTCTAGGATTCTAATGTACTTTAATTACAAGGTCGTTTCTCAAAGACTGGGAATGAAGTTAAAGTGTAAAAAGGGATTACGATCGGTGTTTGTAATAACAAAATGGAGGTTATGAAACAATATTTAGAAAGTCATTTTTGAACGTCATGATTGCAAACAAACTTGAGTTAAGAAGCCAAGCTTGACTTGCTTACTCGGCTAATTCTTGACATTAAAAAAAAAAAAAAAACCACCTTTAGAGGCCATTTTTCCCCGCAAAGCGGGGGTTGGCCTTTTTCGGGAACCGTGGTTGTTGTTTTTCGGTCCCCTATTTGAAGCAATGTTTTACGGCCGGATGCCCTTCCTGACGCCGACCCTTTTTGCCGCCTTTAACGACAAACAGGGAATTACCAGTGAACTGGTACTCAATTAGCCGACCTCGGAAGGATGACAGGCTGAGTCAACCCCCCTGGCGTTAATTCAGCGATCGACCGGGATTCGAACCCAGGATCCTTGGATCCTAAGCCGGCACCCTAGCCGCTAGCCCACCACCAGGGATGCGCAATGAAATTCTTGACATGTGCAATGAAATTCCTACTACAGGAAGAGATTTCACATTTAGGGTTAAAAATAAATTGTTGTTACTCCACACATGTGAAGTGAAAAGCGGGGTTAAACAATATTGGTTCACGTCTGTCTGTCCGTCCGTCCACAAACGTCAGTTTATTATCGAGGAACAACTTGATTTAAATGGAATGTTGTATTTTGAACACGAATCGGAAAACGAACCTGCAGTTTACCAGTACCTTGTCTGACAGTTAAACAAAATTGAAAATCATTCCAACCAGGAAACTTACTGTTTTTAAGGAAATTATAAAGGACACAAACAACAGCCACGAATAACTAATGTAACGTGTTAGATAAGGTGATGTAAAAAATGATACATCAACGGCGGTAAGCTTATGGAATTTGTTTTTCTGCAACCTTTAAAATCTTTATTTTATTTAAATTGAATTATATACTTCAACACCGTGGAACACAAAATCGCCTTTTTGTCACTTTCAAAACCCTTCCATTTAGCGTTACTTGAACAAAATATTATGCCGTTTTACGTTATCACTACCGATCAAATTTGCTGGTCGTAAACTCCACCTTTTGTATTATGTTTTTCCCCTCGTTATATTGTACACCGCTCCTTTCCTATTCCATCTCCAGGCACTGCATGATGTCATCTCCGGGCATGAAGGGGCCCGGCGATGACGCGCGCTGAAAGGGAGTACTCGGTTTTCAGTCTGGTTTCTCGTTTGTTTTCTTGCTTGCTTGTTTGTTTGTCCGGGCTATATCTCGGCCATCCTTTGAGCTAGGAAGCTGAAATTTGGGCACATGCTCTGGCAAAAACGTTATTTTTTGTTTGTTGATTAATCAATTACTTGATTAATTACTTAATTATTATTGATTAATTAAATACTTATTTATTTCCTTTGTCATCTGGGCATTATCCCAGGCACCCTTTGAGTGAGGAAGCTAATATTCGGACACGACAGTGACCAAGTGATTTGGCTATAAAGGATATTTTTTATTTATTGATTAATCAATTAATCGATTAATTATTTATTGATTAGTCAATTAATTAATTATTTAGTTTCATTTTTTGGATTAATGACTTATTTAATTAATTTTCAAAAAGTTACAGCTTCGGATGAAACACTGGTAGTTGAGGTATGCTATTAGCCAATTGATTAAGAAATTATTTTATGATTATCGTTTATTGATTTTAACTATGCAAATAATCAATCAATTATTGTACACCTCTCCCACCCAAAACCGTCTCTATGTGCTGCGGGGCGGTATCGCCGGGTGCCGAAGGTGCCCCGGCTATGCCGTGCTGGAGGATGTTATTTATTTATTTGGCATGGGGGTCGGGTACTTTGAATGTATCTGTACTTGTTGTTATTAATATTATTATTATTATATTTATCCTAATAATGTGCAGGGTAAGGTGTTCTATGACCCCTCTACTTATTTTTTGTGTAAATTAGTAATTCGTTCACGCTTCAGTGCAATGAAAATAAGTAAGAAATAATAGGTTAGATCTCTACATGCGTCTTGAAATACTGAATCAAATAGCAACGCATATACATCATTGTCTGCATTGTAAGGATACATGAGCATACCATATTAAACGGGTACTGGAAGAGCAACAACAGGTGTAATAAAAAGAGTGTAATAGATGTATACCCGTATCGGGAAACTTCATCCGATGCCATTCCACTTATCCTTACTCACTCCCTACAACATGCTATATGACCCCCTTTTCCAAAAGGACTTTTCCAGGGATCTTTATCCGATAATCTTGCTACTGTGACCCCTATTACCATTTGTCTGTAATCCGAGCTATACCCCCTCCTGCTTCAGCTCCTGCCGTGTTTTGAACGTTCTAACACGTCACACTCTTTGTAATGTTCCTTGTTTCTTGTCTGTAACCGTCGGTGTTATAATGGGAAGGCAAACAATATGACGTGCAGAACAATTTTATCTTACTGTATAGAAACGAGCTTTGACAGTCATTTTTGGGCTAAAGTTTTGTTCCCTTTCTTTGTAGTTCGAGCACCCCTTCCCCCTCGCCACCCTCGCGTAGACCCGTCATGAAACGTCCAGAAACCCAGTGCATGTAGCTTGTTATTGCTCATTTGATCAGTTTTTGTGCGGTGCGTGTTTGCAGCAAGGAGTTATACGGCTTCCACAGGGAGATTACTTCATCGAGCCTGTGCATGGCTACACACCCCGGCCTGGCGAGCCCCATGCACATGTTGTGTACAAGCGACATGTCGAGGGATTACCGACCGTGACACATCCTCCCACCTGCGGCGTACGAGGTACATATTTGTACACCACGAGATAAATCGCTAACTTCAGTGTAATCATTGAGCCCACGCATTTCATGAAACTTCAAACGACGATCTTCCTGGTGCATCCGGCTGCTTCGCACAGCTTTTTGTGAGGCGAGAACGCGGGTCTTGGCCTGATATAACCTTTAGGGTATGAGCCAGACCCCCCAAATTGACCGCTCGGTACCATACAGATGGAGTAAGGCTCATTGTGATTTTTAGCAAGATATATGTCCCTAGATATGAAAAAAAAGTGATAGCAGTGTATAACTCTCGGCCATCTCTGTGTTATCACCCGAAATATTATTATACGCCCGCTTCGCTTCGCCAAAAAATGTGATATTTGCTAAAATTGGAATAAATATGTTTTTAAGGACCACAGAGTGCCAATAATTTGCATGCTGGATGCCAACTAATATAGTAATAGAATATAGAACATTTGTGGGGGTTATTTATCAAATTTTTGATATAATGACAAAAAATATGTTAAATTTAGTGAAAAAGTGGTCGAAATCGCTTCGAGTTCAGAATTCACATTGTACATTTTTGTCAATATTTCAAAAATGAAAACTCCCAGAGTAACATTTGACCACTCAAAATCTTCGCAAGGAACCACTGCATTGGAATATATCATTACGTTGTAATATGGTGGTTGTTTGGGGCACATATTTTGGTGAAGTTCAAAGTTGACCAAGGTAAAGACCAAGTTGTGTCTGCATTGCCAATGGACTGAAATGTACAGACATGTGTAAACTTGCCACCTGCGACAATCAGCCATTGTCTGTCGAGCCAGACGACGACAGCCTCGACGAGGATGATCCATCTGACGAGGAGCAAGAATACGGATTCTGAGCCAAATATGCTGCGCATCTAAAGGGAGGGACACTTTCGTGATGTCATTTCAGACATTTATTTTCTGTTAAGTGATTTAAGTATAATATGTATGACGTTCATTGTAATTTAAAGTAGCCCGATGCATAAAAGGATAGGTTCAATCTATAAGCATTATTTAGTATGTGTTTTAAATGCCTGTAATCTGTGTCAATTGTGTTAAAAATTGATTGGTAATAATACTGTATAATAACAAGGCGTATTTGTTCGAGAGATCATGATAAACCTAGAGTGTGGAGCAAGTTTGCATGCATTGTGAAATATAATGTAGCTGATGTTACAAACCTACTTTAGGATACTAGCTAATACCAAAAATTACACTGAGATACCAAAAGTAGTAGACGAATAAACCTAAAATGTTCAAAAGCTATGTTTCGTTCCAAAATATCAAAATTAGGGGGTATGGTTGAACATATTTTGAACTTTGCCAAAATATGTGCCCCAAACAACCACCATATTACAAAGTAATGATATATTCCAATGCAGTGGTTCCTTGCGAAGATTTTGAGGGGTCAAATGTTACTCTGGGAGTTTTCATTTTTGAAATATTGACAAAAATGTACAATGTGAATTCTGAACTCGAAGCGATTTCGACCACTTTTTCACTAAATTTAACATATTTTTTGTCATTATATCAATATTTTGATAAATAGCCCCCACAAATGTTCTATATATCTATTACTATATTAGTTGGCATCCAGTATGCAAATTATTGGCACTCTGTGGTCCTTAAAAACATATATTTATTCCAATTTTAGCAAATATCACATTTTTTGGCGAAGCGAAGCGGGCGTATAATAATATTTCGGGTGATAACGCAGAGATGGCCGAGAGTTATACACTGCTATCACTTTTTTTTCATATCTAGGGACATATATCTTGCTAAAAATCACAATGAGCCTTACTCCATCTGTATGGTACCGACCAACCCCCTTGGCTCATAGCCTACTTTAATCGGAGAGATGTTCAGCACATGTGGAACACTAATGGGCACCACATGCTACATCATATATTTATAGCAAACCACATAGCGGGATCTGGATTCTGTGTGATAATCTCTTCCTAGGTTGTCGCATATGTATAGCGGCAGTATTTCTGGGACGTACTATATCCAGAGGCTGACGGTGCGGCCCACATTTCAAGTTGGCTATTTGCTATCCCTTCTGGATTGGAGCACTGAGAATTATGTTTGATTTGCTATTCTGAGACCCAAATGGTAGAGGCCAAACTTTTAAACTCTCTTCTGCTCTCCTAGAATCGATGTAGATGAATGTCGGCCTTGCTATTCTCACTTTTCTGTCCATCTAGATTATATAACAGAATGGAAAACTAATCTTGATCGGAAGAAAACACTTTTCTTCCGACGAAGGGATAAACACTCCATGTCGTCTTCCCTTTTTTCCCCCACAACATTCTTTTGATTCCATTCACACAGTAGAACGGCACTCGGTGGAGCGCATACCTCCAACAGAACAGGCTGAACAGTTTACGTTTTCCATCCCACCGATTGGCCAGATCTGGATCCGGACCTGAACCAACATCCAATCGGCTTGTTCTTGTCACCTAACCAACTCATCCACCAAGTTTCATCCGAATCAGTCCACAAACTTTTGAGATACCTTGCTCACAGACAGACAGACAGACAAGGTTGAAAACATAACCTCCCTCCACCTTTTGTGGTGGAGGTAATAAAATAATAATATTACTCACACTATCCAAGTGTCTTTGAGTAAACATGTGATGAGTCTGCTCATAGATTTCATATCTAGTTGGACTTTACACGAAATGATACATCCTTGTGATCTCCTTAGTTTTCATTGAAAAAAGTTTTTTTTTAAACTCTGATATTATTTAATAACTTGCATCGACACTGTCACTTGATGTTCTCAGATGGCATTATATCCTTTATATTAATTACTGCTGGATATTCACATTAATAATCTAAGCCTGGTGTGTTGGCTTAGCGGTTAGGGTGCCGGCTTGGGATCCCAGGATCCTGGGTTTGAATCCTGATTGATCGCCGAGTTAACACCAGGGGGGTTGACTCAGTCTGGTGTTGGCTTAGCGGTTAGGGTGCCGGCTTGGGATCCCAGGATCCTGGGTTTGAATCCTGATTGATCGCTGAGTTAACACCAGGGGGGTTGACTCAACCTGTCATCCTTCTGAAGTCGGAAAATTGAGTACCTGTTTACTGGTAATTCCCTGTGTGTGTCGCAAGAGGCGACTAACGGTTGGCGGCCGGAAGGGCATCCGGCCATAAAACATTGCTTCAAAAAGGGGACACGGTGCCCGAAAAAGGCCAACCCCTGCTATGCGGGGAAAAATGGCCTCGAAAGGTGGTTCTATTCACATTAATAATCTACTTTAATCTGCTGTTGCCAAAAGGTAACAGAAATTATTTGTAATTCTGCTTTCTTTCATTTACCACCTGTTCCCCCCCCCCCCCTCACTCCATCTGCCGATTCTTCCTACCTTATTGCTTCCTTTGTATCATTCCTTCCTTTTTCCTTACCCCCAATATTCTGCCCCTTCCATTAAATCCCTACAGACTCTGTTCGCGCAGACCGACATGCGGAGCGGCGACGTCAACGCTGGGAGACTCGGCGGCGGCGCCCGCGCCGTATGGTCACGCGCTCAGTTAGCCGTGAGCGCTGGGTGGAGACCCTGGTGGTTGCCGACCACAGGATGGTCAAACACCATGGAAGTGACACGATTGAGTCCTATGTGTTTACCATCATCAATATGGTCATTAACTATTTACAACTTTGAATTGTTTTCTTGGTTTTACTTCCTACAGTTATCATGCTGTATTATTTTTATTTAATTTATATTAATTCCTCATTATTTATTATTTATTTATCCTTCTCGATTATTTTTATTTCTTTTTCTTAATTACTCTTTGCCATTTTTTTTTGTTTTCTTTGAATTGTTTTCTTGGTTTTACTTCCTACAGTTATCATGCTGTATTGTTTTTATTTAATTTATATAAATTCCTCTTTTTTTATTTATTTATCCTCTTCGGTTATTTTTATTTCTTTTTCTTAATCACTCTTTGCCATTTTCAATTGTTTTCTTGGTTTTACTTCCTACAGTTATCATGCTGTATTATTTTTATTTAATTTATATAAATTCCTCATTATTTTTTATTTATTTATCCTTCTCGATTATTTTTATTTCTTTTTCTTAATCACTCTTTGCCATTTTTTATTGTTTTCTTTGAATTGTTTTCTTGGTTTTATTTCCTACAGTTATCATGCAGTATTATTTTTATTCAATTTATATAAATTCCTCATTATTTTTTATTTATTTATCCTTCTCGATTATTTTTATTTCTTTTTCTTAATCACTCTTTGCCATTTTTTATTGTTTTCTTTGAATTGTTTTCTTGGTTTTACTTCCTACAGTTATCATGCTGTATTATTTTTATTTAGTTTATATAAATTCCTCATTATTTTTTATTTATTTATCCTTCTCGATTATTTTTATTTCTTTTTCTTAATCACTCTTTGCCATTTTTTATTGTTTTCTTTGAATTGTTTTCTTGGTTTTATTTCCTACAGTTATCATGCAGTATTATTTTTATTTAATTTATATAAATTCCTCATTATTTTTTATTTATTTATCCTTCTCGATTATTTTTATTTCTTTTTCTTAATCACTCTTTGCCATTTTTTATTGTTTTCTTTGAATTGTTTTCTTGGTCTTACTTCCTACAGTTATCATGCTGTATTATTTTTATTTAATTTATATAAATTCCTCATTATTTTTTATTTATTTATCCTTCTCGATTATTTTTATTTCTTTTTCTTAATCACTCTGCCATTTTTTTATTGTTTTCTTTGAATTGTTTTCTTGGTTTTACTTCCTACAGTTATCATGCTGTATTATTTTTATTTAATTTATATAAATTTCTTATTTTGTATTTATTTATCCTTCTCGATTATTTTTTATTTCTTTTTCTTAATCACTCTTTGCCATTTTTAAAATTGTTTTCTTTGAATTGTTTTCTTGGTTTTACTTCCTGCAGTTATCATGCTGTATTATTTTTATTTAATTCATATAAATTCCTCATTATTTTTTATTTATTTATCCTTCTCGATTATTTTTATTTCTTTTTCTTAATCACTCTTTGCCATTTTTTATTGTTTTCTTTGAATTGTTTTCTTGAGTCTTGAATCTTTGATAAATATTATTGGCATAAATAAATGTTATTAGCACTTTCACTTCAGTCTATAACAAGGTTGCTGTGATTACATTCTTTTGGCAGGTGGCTGGCCTTTTTAGAGATGCCAGCATCGGTAACGCAATCAACATTGTTCTTGTCCGTCTCGTCATTTTGGAAGAGGAAGAGGTACACAGCGGAATGCAAGCGAACTCACTTTGTTCACCACGTTTACTGTCAAACTTTACTCTGATCCACGTTCATTACAGAAAACCATGTTTTTACTTATTGTATGGTAAAACTTAACTCAAATATCGAATGCAACAGGATTTGACTGACCTTTGGATATAAGACTGCTTAAACCGCCAAATTACCTTTTCGTCCAAAGCATTGATGTGTAGACCAGTAAGCATCAGGAGTTATGGAACGTTTAACCTTTGCCTGTGACCTTTTTTTCGTCAGGAAAAGCTCAAGGTGGTCCACCATGCGGATCACACTTTGGACAGCTTTTGCCAATGGCAGAAATCCCTGAATCCCAAAGGAGACTCTCATCCATCTCATCATGATATTGCTGTCCTACTCACCAGGCAAGGATGGAGACGAGGAGATATATATGTGGCTCGTTAGGCAGATGTCACATGGAATCCTAGGATACAAATTTGTCAAAATATGATTATAAAATATGCTCATTGTTTTTTTATAGTTGATAATGTGTCCAGGAAGGACCTATGTGCTGGTATGAGTCGTCCGTGTGAGACTCTCGGATTGTCCCACGTGTCTGGGATGTGCCAACCTCATCGTAGCTGCAACGTCAATGAGGACTCGGGTCTCCCAGTAGCCTTCACCATCGCACATGAACTTGGCCATAGGTCAGCTCAAACACTATGCATAATAAATGAATGAGTTCCACAATGACAAAATTGCAAACTATACTTGGACAGTGTATTTTAAAGACGTGTATTTCCAAAGCTATGGGAATTATTGTTTTACAACCATTAAATAAATAATTTATTGAGGAATTCATTGATTATTTGAAGTTGACTTGGTGAATACATTTTTTACTTTGTATCCAGACATGTCACAGGTTTACAAGAGCTTTGCATTGCTGTTGTTGTTGTTTGCGTTATTTTGGAGTCTATTTTTGAAATGTGCACCCATTGGTAGGACAGCTGCTGGACCACACCCACATCTGTTGCTTGACTCCACCCACTATAGCCCCAAGAAAAAATGATATGGCTGCCATCTTGGTTTTCTGGTGGGCCTAACACATCACTCCGATAGGCCTATGCTGATTATATGCTGCCAGGGTTTGTTGCTCAGATTTCCATTAGCTTTGTTTGGGTCGCGTGTTATTCACGATGAAAAATCCCCAAAAATCTAATCGTATGTCAAATAATAAATAGTAAGGTTTAATCAAGCCCGTCAGAAGCCTGGTGTTGGCTTAGCGGTTAGGGTGCCGGCTTGGGATCCTAGGATCCTCGGCTCCAATCCCGGTCGATCGCTGAATTAACGCCGGGGGGTTGACTCAGCCTGTCATCCTTCCGAGGTTGGCAAATTGAGTACCGGCTTGCATGGGATGAAGGATCCCGGTGTGTACCACAATTTAGAATAGGTACTCTGTATCCCTGCGCATCGTAAGAGGCGACCAAGGGTTGGCGTCAGGAAGGGCATCCGGCCATAAAAAATTGCCTCAAACAGGGAACCATGATTGTCATGGGGCCCGCAAGGCTAACCCCCGCTCCAGCGGGGAAAAATGGCATTAAAACGATCATTCATTCATTCGAGCCCGTCAGAGCGCACGGTAATCAAACATTACGTTATGCTTATTGCAATAAAAAAAGCTTTACATAAAAAGCATTTTTGAACGGCCCCATATTGGGGTTAAGCAATCCATGACCCTGTGATGAATCAGCTCATTCTAATAACAGTGGGGAGGGTGACATGGATGATAGGTGTCGAGTTGATCTTTTAATAGCGCATTAAATACGTGTTTCCAAATCGTGCTGTTCATCTTTTAAGATGGCTTTAAAATGCGCGTTTCCCGATCGACCGTTGCCGATTTTAGTATCGGATTACGACCACAGTGCGGTCATTCTTGGTTTATAATGGCACATTAATATCCGTGTGCCCTGGAATCGGATTTGCTTAGCGTAATACTATTGCGGATTCCTTAAAAATTGCTTTTCTTCTCGCATGTTATTGGACAGAACAGCATCGGACGTCACAAAATTACATCTTGGTAACCAGAATTTCAGATGATAATCATGGGAACCTTTAAAATTTAGTGATGGAATTACGTTCTGAGGATATCACAGAATTCCTCTAAAGGTAATTCTATCATAAATAGCCAAGAGTGATAAGAGTATCCACGAATGCTAAGAATACCCGAGCTGTGAGGGTTACGTTTTTTGTGTAACTCATCTTGGGCCGAACATGGACTTCAGTTTTGTCGTGAAATTTTTACTAACTTCGTCATTGAGTTTCTGCAAAACATTAACGATGCCAGAGTACATGTATGACGTCGAATTAAATTGTGTTGGAAAGCACAGAAACGTTTCGTAATTGTTGGAAGAAGTCAGCAATCTGACAAGAAGTCAGCAATTAGCTCTTACACGAGCCTCGATCTTGTATACAAAAAGAAAAAAAAGAAAAAAAGTTGTTCATTACTAAATAATAGATGTAACACTGATTGGGTGCATGTGTTGTATGACATTTGATGCATCTCGATGAATCGGTGTTTCTCAGCGGAAAACATCAATGCCACTGTTTTATCATGTCCAATGCAGATCAACGTTAAAAGATGAGAGGTTTTTCATTTTCATAGCAAACCTTTCATGAACAGAATAGCTCGATTGGTAAGGATATTTTCCGTAAGCTTTCTCATCCGAGTTCAATCCTTTTCCTCACCGAACTCACCAAACGATCCATTACCTGTTCCAATGCACTGCCAGCAGGTGGCACTGCATCTCGGAGTACACCATCCTCCGGATGGAGATGTAAAGTCAACTGTCCCGTCTCCATTGAGGGATGACATGTTAAAATATGCAGCAATATATAGTTGTGAAAAGAGCAGGTCGTTGTGTGAGAGTGTCCCAGCGAAATTTACTGCACGGAGTTAGTTGTTTAATGAATACTAGCTGCAGAATGTGGAAGTGATAGGATATGGATTACCCTTAAAGTTAAAGTAGTTGGAGGGAATCATTACAGGAGAGAATATGAGTAGAATAAAAACAATATGAAGTAGTGCACAGTGGAGATTAATTGGCATGCATGGTAGAGAGAATCTACTCGTGTTGATTAAGTTAGAAGATGATCTTCGATACTATTATCAACCCAACAGGGATCCGTGGAAATTCCATGTAATGCAAAATATGACCATGTCCTCAACCCACCCATCCCCAAGTCCTCATGCCCCCCTCCCAATCCCAAGTCCTCATGCCCCCTCCCAATCCCAAGTCCTCATGCCCCCTCCCAATCCCAAGTCCTCATGCCCTCCTCCCAATCCCAAGTCCTCATGCCCCCCTCCCAATCCCAAGTCCTCATGCCCTCCTCCCAATCCCAAGTCCTCAACCCACCCATCCCCAAGTCCTCATGCCCCCCTCCCAATCCCAAGTCCTCAACCCACCCATCCCCAAGTCCTCATGCCCCCCTCCCAATCCCAAGTCCTCATGCCCTCCTCCAAATCCCAAGTCCTCATGCCCTCCTCCCAATCCCAAGTCTTAAACCTCCTCCCAATCCCAAGTCTTAAACCCCCTCCCCACCCTGTTTTCAAATGCCCTCAAGCCCCTCCCCCTCACCCCGCCCTCCAAAGCCCCCCACTCCCACATCCGCACCCCAACTCTGTCCTGTGGGGGCAGACGGGACACCCAGTTTAATATCCATCCGAGGGACGGCCTCGAGTTTAATATCCATTGATACTTCGCCCCACCTGCGAAACACCAGGGTGACAGTTTACAGCTCGATCGAGATGCGAACCCAGGATAGACAGCTCAGAGGCGAGTGTGCATGCCATCCTACCAGAACTTGGTTTATGTATAAAACTTTCTTTAAACTTTTTACGGTATCCATGGAAACCTCCACGCATGGCTTACAGACTTGCTTTCCGGTCGTAGTCAATGTGTGGCCCTGAATGGGTTTCTCTCCTCTCCCCTTCCTGTTCAGGCTGGAGTTCCCCAAGGTAGTGTTCTGGGCCCTGTGCTTTTTCTGGTCTTTATCAATGATCTCTCCGACTCTCTGGAAAATCCTCTCTATCTCTTTGCTGATGACTCCACTCTCTGCCGCTCCATTCGTCATCCCTCAGATCGGCAGTCTGCAGACTCCTCACTCTCTGCAGACTTGGACAAAATCACAGACTGGTCAAACAAGTGGAACATGTCTTTCAATCCTGACAAATCCAAATATTCTCACTTTGTCTCTCTGAAAAGACCGACTGGAAAACCCTCCATTCTACTTTCTGAATAATCCTCTCCAAGAAGTTCTGTCACTCAAGGTTTTGGGTCTCACTATCTGCCATGATCTTTCTTGGGATAACCACATTTCCAAGCTGGCCTCCAAAGCCAGTCGCCGACTGGGCATCCTCCGTCGTGCGAAGTCCTTCCTTGGCACACCTGAGCTCCTCACCACATACAAGGCTTTCATCCGCAGCTCAATGGAGTACTTCTCTCCCCTATGGGCTGGTGCTCCTGCCTCACACCTAGCTCAGCTCGACGCTGTTGAATCCAAAGCTTTCAGAATCATTGGAATCTCCCATGATGAAGCTGATTCTGAGAGCCTTTCACTCTCTCACCGCAGGCAGGTTGGTGGTCTTTCTGTCTTCTACCGACTCCTCTCCGGCCTAGCTCCCCCAGCTCTCTCTGTGCCTTGTCCCCCAAATATTCCTACAGGATGCACAAGATCTGCCTGCAACCCTCATGTTTAAACTACCAAAATCAAGACTCTCTGCTCACCTTCACTCTTTCATTCCTCTTTACTCCCACCTCTGGAACAAACTCCCTCACTCTCTTCAATCCCACTCCTCCCTCCAGGTCTTTAAAACAGCTGTTCGCCACCATCTCTTATCCTCCCCCATCCAAAACCTTGATATTTTCTACTCCCGCTAATTCACCCCAGATCCACCTCTTTAAATCCCCAACTTCTTTCCTGAAATTCCTAGTAGTGTTCATTTGCTTTATACCATGTACTCCTCCCTCCTCCACAGCCCTCCCCCTTCCACAGATCTACCGACGTCCCTGTTCTCTTCTGTTGTGCTTGTGTGCTTCCCCCTCTCTCCCCCTCTCGTCTCCCGCTCCCTTCATTGCATGTTTTATGTGTCTGTGCATGTTTTCATGTTCAATGTGTTAGCTCTTACACGAGCCTCGATTCTGTGTACAAAAAAAAAGGCAAATGAACAAAGCCTTGGCTCAAACAGGAAGCACATCTTGTTTACGATTGGGTGAAATTGCCATGTAATGTCATGCGTGTCTTTGATTGGCCAGTTGTGGACAAGAGATGGCTGATTCCACGGGAATTTCTGGGAGGTTTTATGGAATGCTCAAGTCTATCATTTTGAGCTTTCGAAGTTTGACTTTTGTTTCACTCGAAGCTTGTTTTTGGTTTTAATGACGTTCCTTTTTTTGATTAATAAATGGCATTTTATATTTATTCTACATGTGTAAAACATGTGTAACATGTGTAAACACATGTGTAAACATGTGTTTTACATGTGTAAAATATCTCTAAATTTCGTAGAATTTTAGAAAGGATGTACATCTTGTTATTCCCCGTGTGCGAGCATTTGTTGGTGGACGTTAAATATCCCACGGTGTCCTTCGCAAAGAGTAGGCGAGCTATCGCCGGCACCATGAGCAAATTACAAATTATTGCCCTAACTAGTTGAACGTGAGACCGAGCCAGCCGGTTTGTGAAGACTCGGGCCAAGTTGCCCCCGGGCCGATCCACACACAATAAAAGGTGGGTTAATAATGGCCGCTTAAAAAAGAAGAAGAACGTGCATTTTGTTATTCCTTTCTGACATGTAATTATACCATTGCTAAGAGTTACAGTTTACATGTTGTTAAACGACTTTTTTTTTTACATGTTTTTCTTTTTTCTTTTAGGTTTTTTTGTTTTTTACATGTTTTCTTTTTCTTTTTACGTTTTTTAAAATTTTTGCTTTTTTCTTTTTTTTTCATGTTTAAAGTTTACATGTGTATTTCTTTTTTCTTTTACGTGTTTTTTTTTACGTTTTTTTCTTTTAACATGTTTTTTTATTTTAACTTTTTTCTTACATGTTTAAAGTTTACACGTGTATTTCTTTTACGTGTTTTTTTCACGTTTTTTTTCTGCTTACATGTTTTTTTATTTTACATTTTTTCTTTTTTTTACATGTTTAAAGTTTACATGTGTTTTTTTATTTTAACTTTTTTCTTTTTTTTACATGTTTAAAGTTTACACGTTTTTTTTTTTTACTTTTTTTTTTTTTTATATGTTCAAAGTTTACATGTTTTTCTTTTTTCTTTTACGTGTTTTTATTTATTTATTTATTTTTACGTTTTTCTTTCTTTTTACGTTTTTTTTTCTTTTTTCTTTTTTTTTCATGTTTAATGTTTACATGTGTTTTTCTTTTTTCTTTTACGTGTTTTTATTTATTTATTAATTTTTACATGTGTTTTTCTTTTTACAAGTTTTTTTTTTTTTTTTTTTTTTTTTTTGCTTTTTGCTTTTTTTTACATGTTTAAAGTTTACATGTGTTTTTCTTTTTTCTTTTACGTGTTTTTATTTATTTATTTATTTTTACGTTTTTCTTTTTCTTTTTACATGTTTTTTTTTCTTTTTTCTTTTTTTTCATGTTTAATGTTTACATGTGTTTTTCTTTTTTCTTTTACGTGTTTTTATTTATTTATTAATTTTTACATGTGTTTTTCTTTTTCTTTTTACAAGTTTTTTTTTGTTTGTTTTGTTTTTTTGCTTTTTGCTTTTTTTTACATGTTTAAAGTTTACATGTGTTTTTCTTTTCTTCCTGTGTCCCTTCACTCAAGTTTTGGTATCCAGCACGATGGTCAGGGCAATGAGTGTGAGGCCGTTGGCAAGCGTCCCTTCATCATGTCCCCACAGCTACTGTATGACAGTCGCCCTCTCACCTGGTCGCCTTGCAGTCGCCAGTACATTACCCGCTTCCTCGAGTATGCAGCATCCGCTTTACTCATTTAATAACCCCTGGTGCAATGTTTACACCAGACTGTAAACAAGGGTTGATAATTGCCTTTGGGAACCTCACAGGGAAGGTTGTGGGTAGTCGGGGTTTGTGGGGAAAGGGTCATCAAAAGTATCATCCTTATGGCATTTCCTTTCAGGTTACGAAAACTATTATTATTACGATCATTAACAGAAGTGACGTAACTATACTTTTCCTGCCGAAGCAGTCGTGGATGGGGTTTCTGCCTGGACGATGCTCCTTCGGCCTCGGGCCTGGAGTTGCCAACGGTGCCACCAGGTGTGCTGTACGATGCACCACATCAGTGCAGGCTACAATATGGGCCTGACTCCCGTTTCTGCCGAGGCATGGATGTAAGGCCGACTCGTTTGCCAGAAACATTGTAATAGCCACCGCTTTTTACATTATCATTTAATACTATATAAACTCCCATCTTTCGTTTAGATTCATTGTTTTTTACTTCAGTGAAATGAGATTAAGGTGTTGCAAAGAAAGCGAGTACATCCAAAGGTATTTCTTGCAAGGTTCTATGCTCACGGTGGTGTTGAGAGATGACGCAATAACAGTGGGCCACAAAAACAACAACTGCCAACTTGATGCTAGTTTGGTCAGTGTCCAAACAAGGATGGAATAGGCAGATGGGGACAAAATGTACAAGGCAAACAGACACGAGGAGGAAATATGAAAGTTCAGAAAGCCATACATGGGTAGTGGTAGGCTGAGGGGGGATGTTAGGGGGAAGATAAACTCCGAGAACAGAGGTTATGGGTGGAGATGGGAGCACGGCCTGGAGATGGCCATGGGTCAACATCTTAAAAGATTGGAGGGAATAACGTGAGTCGGGAGACTCAGGAATAAGGTGGTTCCATAGGTGAAAGAAGAGGAAACTACAACGACACTCGGTAGAGCGCAAACCTCCGCCAGGCTGAACAGTTTATGTTTTGTATCCCACTGATAGGCCGGATCTGGATTCGGACCTGAACCAAAACCTAATCGCTTGTTATCACCAAACCAACTCCTCCACCAAGTTTTGTTATAATCCGTTCAAAACTTTTTGAAATATCATGCTATGGATCGTTTTTGGCTCTCACTGTTGAAGATTCACTTAAAATGTTAAAACCTCTCGTGTCCAGATCCGTTTTCAGATCTTCACCAATTCTTCCCCGTCACATACCCAACCTGTCCACCAAGTTTCGTTCAAATCCGTCCACAACTTTTTGAGATACCCTGTTCACAGACAAACAGACGGGTGAAAAAATGAGTAGAGGTGGGCAGTAAGCCTAGATTTGGGGGAGGGTAACAAAGTAGGGGATGCCAAATGAGCATGTTTGGTTAGGGAGGGAGGAGGACGGGGAGGCTGGGTGAAATAGAGGAGGGAGAGACACCAGATATGAGCAGTGTAGGACCACCAGGCCACCAACCTGCCAGCAAAAGATTGAATCAAGGTAATAAAATGTATTGTTCCATCCAGACAGACACCAGCCTTCACAGAGAGTGGTATTCCACTGTAACAATGTAATCGCTTTCCTAATAATGGTCTAAGTGGGATAACGCAGACCGTAGATAGGGGAAGAACCCAATCGCAAATCGAAATGAAATATCACTTTTGAGCCAAATCGATTGAGCTTGCTCGTGCTTGGGGGATAATGGCTTCGGTTGAGGATTAAAAATTATACATGAAATTTTTTAAAAGAACATTGAAATTTAATCCTTCGGAGGATAATTTAACTACGTACTCACATAAGTCATTAAAGTATTGGCCTTCGCTGCTTTGTGACTCTGGGATAAAAATATAATATGTAATCTGATATTGAGAGGCAAGCCCTCAATACCTATCGGTTAATACACATAGTAAACATGCTGGTATATCATTAATTGGTGGATTTACAAAAAAATATATCAAAAGCGGTTATTATTAACAATGTAAATTTATTTCCTCGATTAGTAACGATTTGGAAATATTATCTTGCTTGTTTTTGGAGCTGCTTGATAACATTTGAATTTAAATACAATTTAAATTGACCATTCCTATTTATTAATTATGTTTGTCTCTGCCACCGAAGGTAAAATCACATTTATTATTGTGGTTGTTTTAATGCAAAGTTAAGGTGGTGGTCAAAGGGGTCTTTTGAGGGCCACGAGCTATGATGCCCTTCTCTCTAGCTCCTACTGCCTCGTGTCTACAGAACGTGTGCCACACACTCTGGTGTTCTGTTGGAGGCACATGCCACTCCAAGCTGGATGCGGCGGCAGATGGGACCGGCTGTGGTCAAGGCAAGGTGAGGACACCTTACATTAGCAATTGTCCAACGTCGATCTATTAAATCTACTTTCTACCTGTTAAACTCCTCTTTCATCAGGGAGTCTTTGATGTGAGGCCATAGGGCATCCAGATTATACATGTGCCCCTTGTCCCACTTGGTCTGCAAATATTTTTCATTAATTCTATTGTTGCGCTTTTGGGAAACCGTTAAGAAGTAATGACAACCACAATACAGATCCCTTAGAATAGTTATTTCATAGCAGAACATTATCTTAGTCCCTTCCACTTATATGGGTTAGTATGCCGTTATGCGTTGGGAAGGGAAAGACAGGCCCTCCACTCATAAGGGGATAATTTGCCAGGCAATGCACACAGGCTCAGAGGCACACCATCCAAGCACCAGGTAAAAGTCCGTTCGAGAGGTGTGGGGGCAGGGTGACAAACTCCACCAATCGGCAGCCCGAAAACACTTCTAAAACAGCCCCCCCTCTCACCAGGGCTGGATAAAAAGACCTTGCACACGTGCCTCTCTCTCTCTCTCTCTCTCTCTCTCTTGGCCGGACCCTCTCTCTTCTCTGCACGTGCCTGCATGACACTCTGTTTGAGAGAAAGGCCTGGGACTTTGTTCGCTCTGCACGTGTTTTTTGTTTCGCTCTCTGTGCCCGTGGCCTGCCAGCCGATCTCTCTCTCTGCTCCCTCTGGCTGCACGTGTGCACGATGGACTCTCTTGCTGAATGAAGCCATTATGTATCCTTCTCGCTGCACGAGGCCACGACGTACTCTTACTCTGCACGAGGCCACGGCGTACTCTAGCTCTGCACAAGGCCACGACGTACTCTAGCTCTGCACGAGGCCACGATGTAGTCTTGCTCTGCACGAGGCCACGACGTACTCTTACTCTGCACGAGGCCACAACGTACTCTAGCTCTGCACGAGGCCACGACGTACTCTCTTTCCACGTGTACTGTCTCTTACCTGCACAGATCCCGACGCACTCACCTGCTTAAGTTCATGATGAGGATCGCCTTTACCTGCTCAAGTTCGTGATGAGGATGGCCTTTACTTGCTCGAGTGCAAGCTGGGGATCACCTTTACCTGCTCGTGTTCATGCTGGGGATCGCCTTTACCCGCTCAGGGTGCTCGGTGGCAACATCAAGACAAAGGTCGTCGTGAGGAGAATCATCTGGTAACATCGTGGTCATTTTGCTAAAAGGATGCCAACGTTCGTTTCCCCTCCCTTCCCCCATGAATGTGTGCTGGGCGCCCTTGTTGTGTTTATTCGTAGTGATCGTCATAAGGCATAGAATAAGCTAAGTTTCTGCCTCTTGTCTCTTTTTCTTTCCTATCAATAAGTTGCACTGTAAATATTTGTAAATAAATCGAATCGTTAAACGTTTCCTTTCCCTCTGTCCGTGAATGTCCTTTGTCCTTTCTTCCATTTGTCCGCCATTGCTCGCACCCAGAGTAGCGATCGGCCGTAATAAAATTAGCTTCAGCCCGGCGGGTACCAACAGTTGCTCGGGCCGTCTAAATTTCCATCCAGGAACAAAAGTGGTACACCGCCAGAGGGTACACCGCCAGTTTCAATCAGGCAACGTACCCAATCAGGTACGTTGCCTGATTGAAACCATCACGTGGTACAGGTAAGCAGTGTTAGACGATTGGACCCTGCTATTGCGCGACAGACCAATTGGCTTTCGTAGTTGCTGGTTCGGATTAAATTGGACCAAAAAATGTCAATTTAATCCATTTAAAGTTCAGGCTGTAACACAAAAAAAAGTGAAAAAGTCAAGGGGTGTGAATACTTTCTGAAGGCACTGTAAGTACCCTGCGATGAAGTAGTGACCTGGCCCGGATTGGCTCTCGACCATTGTTTTGATAATGACATGTTGTGGATCCCATGCTACTCCCTCACAGTTTGGGACTTCCAAATGAAGAAATATTTAATCTAAGATTTAATTATTTATTTAATTATTTATTTACTAATTTAATTTATTTAATTTATTTAATTAGATTTTAATAGAAATATTTAAATATTTAATATTTATAATAGTTTTATATTTAATCGAGCACCCTGCTTAAGCCATCCACTCGTAATGATTCCAGAAACACAACACCTTGCTAAGGTGACCTCATGAGTACAATAAATGTGGCAATGGGTTCATGTTTGCAAACGACTGTGCACTACTCAAGCCGGATGCTTTTCTGCAAAAGAAAAAGGTTCTCACATCGATGTAAGCAGGCAAATGCTTTGTACAATGGACTGTCGCTCACAGGACGACCAGTCTCGGGTGGTTAACAACAAGCGTGGAATTACCCAACACAAACGTGGAAATAACACTTGGGCCAAAAAAGCCTGCGATGGTCTTGCATTGTTTGGGGCACAGCCGAACAGCTGAGACATTCTCAAAGGGCCAGAACAGCCGCTTTGATGTGGAGTGCATGTGGGACAAGGAGGAAGAATCTGCTTTAATAATGAGGTCGCGTAAGAACGATCCCCCTTGAGACTTGGGTTATAAGAGCCTTGTTTGTCTGTAGAGTATCTGCTGGGATTGAAAATTTTCCCTGGGTATCTGGGGAAGGTTAGCCACGATAAAAGCAACTTGTTAGGGCTTTTAATTTCTGCAACTTGCATCTCGACCAGACTCGGTGGATTCATGGTTCGAGCATCTGCTGTGAGTCTGGCCAAAGATTTTAAAAATGGTACATGCTGCTTCCTTGCTGGGTGCTCAGAACTTTAAAGAGATGGAGGACGGACAAACAACCATCGGTTGGTAATTATTGCATCGGCGTTGATGGGGGTTATGGTCTTCTTCTGCAGCCTGGAAGGGAACTCCTATTGCATTAACTTCTTCACCTCACAAATGCTGAATTGCAACTCCAACCCTATCATATCGTTACCCCAACTTGTACTCATCACCGAGGTCATTTTAAAACCTTAATTGGTCAAACTCTTTTTTTTTGGTCATTTTAAAACCTTAATTGGTCAAACACTTTTTTTTGGTCATTTTAAAACCTTAATTGGTCAAACTCTTTTTTTGGTCATTTTTAAACCTTGATTGGTCAAACTTTTTTTTGGTCATTTTTAAACCTTAATTGGTCAAACTTTTATTTTGGTCATTTTAAAACCTTAATTGGTCAAACTCTTTGGTAATTTTTAAACCTTAATTGGTCAAACTCTTTTTTTGGTCATTTAAAAACCTTAATTGGTCAAACTTTTTTTTTTGGTCATTTTAAACCTTAATTGGTCAAACTCTTTTTTGGCCATTTTAAAACCTTAATTGGTCAAACTTTTTTTTGGGTCATTTTTAAACCTTAATTGGTCAAACTTTTATTTTGGTCATTTTAAAACCTTAATTGGTCAAACTCTTCGGTAATTTTTAAACCTTAATTGGTCAAACTTCTTTTTTTTGCCCTCCACATGCAGTGGTGCTTTGGTGGAGAGTGCACGGAGATGGGGGAGCGACCAGGCGGTGTTAACGGTGCATGGGGAAGTTGGTCTGGTTGGTCGAAGTGTACCCGAACATGTGGAGCTGGTGTACAGTCTGCGCAGCGTCAGTGTGACAGCCCAACGTAAGCACCTCATTCACTCGAGAGAACTTTGGCTTGAGAGTTCACTTAAGGACCACAGTTATGCTTTGATTTAAACTTTAAAGCAATCTTTGGAGAAGGCCTACAAATGAAGAATAGATTATCAGCAAGCACCGGGTCTTAACCTTTACACTTGGCAATAAATACTAAATTAACAAACACATTTTGATCGCAAATCTGAGCTGTAATTTTGGATTGTTTTTGAAATTTATCAATTGAGTGAGCTCACGATTCTTTAACATAATGGTTTAGTTTGAGGATTCCTCTTCTTCTTTATTATGCAGCACATGGTTGTGAGTAGCAACATTGGCTGAGGGCATGGCTGCGCTGCTGATGCAGTGCCCCCTGTAGGTTAAAGCAGGAATTTGTAATTTGTCCAGGGTGCCGGCGATAACTCGCCTACTCTTCGTGAAGGATACCATATAGGATCTTGAACATCCACCAACGAATGCCTGCAGATGAGACACCCATTTAGCGTTCATCCAAGGGACGGCACACACATTGATGAATCACCCGACCTGCAAAACACCAAAATGACAATTTATAGGTAGGTGAGGATTCAAACCCAGGCTCGATAGCTCGGATGTGAGTGTGCGTACCTCTAAGCCATCCTGCCAGACCAAGGATTCCTCTTTCAGGTGTTGTGTGGAATTTTTAAAAAAGAACATTAAAACTTGCATCAAACTTCTCCCACCATACCCACGTTCTACCTGTACTACCTGTTATACCTATACCTGTACCCGTTCTACCCTTAAAATCCACAATGGCTGCTTTCTTGCACAGTTTTCCTGATTGTGGGATGATCATCCAGGATTTGTTATTCAATACGGAAAGGCAACAACACCTTGACAGTTATTAGATAATACCATATATACTATAATAAGCACTATTGCAGACGTGCTAGAATGATCGCGATTTGGCGGATTTGCACTTTTGCCTCAAGTTTGGTAATTACTTCCAAATAGTTATTTCCCACTGACCTATTGACTATGCAAAACTAGCAGTCTGGGTTTGTGAGAGCAGTGACGTCTGATTGGTCAGTTTAAGTCTTATTGTGTGAACTATTATTACTCCCGCTAGGGAGTAATGCATTCGATCGTGTTTGTGTGTGCGTGTGTATGTGTGTGTTCGTGTGTTTGTGAACAAGATATCTGGAAAAGTTCTGAACAGATTTGGATGAAAGTTGGTGGGATGATTGCCCTTGGGATAAGGAAGAATTGATTAGTTTTTGGTGAAGCTCAGGATATTATTCCGGATCCAGGAATTTTTTGAAGGATTGTTTACCATTGGAAGACAGGGCTCATTTTTTTTTGACATTATCTTCTATATATTCTATATTTAACATTGTGAAATGAAAATAGTTTTCATATTTGTTGTAAATGTAGTTTAAACTCGTGGTTATGCGTTAGAGCGGTGTATTTTGTTAGCAGCATCGTCTTCAAGGTTCGTTTTTTCTTCTAATAAAGACATATTCTGTCATTTAAACACCACCAAAGTGTGTATTAGGTTTCCCCGTTTCATAAAATGTATCGTTTGATACGTATAATGCTTTAAAACTTTTTTTTTTCTTTTTTTTTTTTTACCTCAGAAGAGATATAAACATTTACCTCAGCGAATGTCAATCGCGGTGTCAGTATTTGATGAACTTATAAAGACTTAGGTGGCATAAGTTTGACCAGCATGTGCACGGGATTCTTCCCAGAAGAATGAGTGGTCGCATTAGCTTGCACGACTTAAAATGAGCGAGTTTTGTTTTCACGTTTGGGCCAGTTTTACATGTTGTATCCCTAAGGAATGAAACGAACGTTTTTCTTGGCTTACAATTTTATTTGAAATCACACATGCCTCAAAATACACTCACTTGTATAGAATTGAACGCTGAATCCGAAAATGTCAGTGAAATTGCCTTGTTTTCTTTAAACATTATCTTCTATATATTCTAAATATATATCTGTGCAGTGTCTGTCTTGTGTTGTCTCGTCTTGTGTTGTCACTGAACTACTCCCTCAAACTTTAGTGAAATCGTACTATTCCAACTTGACCCACGGCGGGAGTATGCGCTCTACTCAGTGGCGTTCTAGTTCTCGTTGTTTTTAGTCACTTATTCAATTGTATATTTGTTCATTTGTTTCTTTGTTTGTTTTATACATTCACTCCATGAATAATTATACACAAAGAATTAAGTTAAGCACCCCTACACAACGAATTAAGGTAAGCACCCCCTAATATATATTCTTTGTGTATATGTATACATTGGCATATATTCTAAGGTATGTGAGATCAAATAATGATTGGTATGACATTAGCAATTATCCATTGATGAAATTGAGTGATCAAAGTGAAAAAAAGTGATTGGTTGAGTCAGTGATCCGATCACGTGGGTCCTACACACGTTATTGACGCAAAGATCGCTAGAGGTCTTCTCAGAACAATGACTGTACGTTAGAAAACATAAACGTCATCCACACTGTCCGTGATGGACCTATAGCTCCATACTTAAATTGAGGTGAAAATATGCCTAAAATTCCCAAAAAATTTCACCTTAA
The DNA here is from genome assembly GCF_964187855.1 of Myxine glutinosa. Classification (NCBI taxonomy): domain Eukaryota; kingdom Metazoa; phylum Chordata; class Myxini; order Myxiniformes; family Myxinidae; genus Myxine; species Myxine glutinosa. The sequence goes on from NC_136271.1 coordinate 14,901,196, forward strand.
ATTATTCAGAATAAAATATTGAAAACGGCATGATTGTTATGTTTTTATGTGACCATAATATCACTTCTCCAGAAAATATAGCAATATCATGGGTATATTTAACTGTTTTGACGACAACAAACTTGTAATGTGCGAGGTTGTAAAAAAACGGGGGGGGTGCTTAACTTAATTCTTTGTGTATATTTATTTTCCGTTTTTTTCTGCCTTCGCCGACAAATTTGCCGGAGGCATTATATTTTCGGGTTGTCCGTCCGTCCGTCCGTATGTCCGTATGTCCGGGCTAAACCTCGTTTTTCTCAACAACCATATGTCCGATTGAGACGAAACTTTCAGGGTAGGAGTGACACCCATGAAGAATGTTTTTATGATAATTGTGACGTCATAGGTCACGTGGTATGGCCTTGTATTGGATTAAATTGGATTAAAATTATATCTTGGATTAAAAGCAAATAATAACAAAATTACTTCTCGGAAACTGCTGAATGGAAAAATTTGAAACTTGACACAAGATCTGCCAGCAACCCTCTTATGGTTAAACTGCCAAAATCAACACTCTCTGCTCACCTTCACTCTTTCTTTCCTCTTTTGTCCTGCCTCTGGAACAAACTCCCTCACTCTCTTGAATCCCACTCCTCCCTCCAGGTATTTAAAGCGGCTGTTCACCACCATCTCCTATCTTCCCCCATCCAGAAACCTTGATCTCTTCTTCCCCCGTTAATTTACCCCAGATCCACTTTTTTGAAATACCGACTTCTTTCTTGGAAGTCCTCGCAGTGTCCATGTGTTTTATACCTCTCCCATTTCCCCCCCTCCCCACCATCCTCCTTCTCATGCCTCCTCCACCCAAGCCCTCTCCCTCCCACAGATCTCCCGATGTCCCTGCTCTCCATCTTGTCTCCCACTCCCTTTATCATATGCTTTGTGTCAGTTTGTCTTTTTGTGATCGATGTTAGCTCTTACACGACCCTCGATGTTGTATCCAAAAAAAATAATTGTCAAGTATTCCCAATGGGGAACAAAAGCAGGATAATGATGACATCATTGGTGAAGTGGTGTACCAGCCAAAAATGTTTTAATCGAATTCCTTGTCCTAAAAATCTGAAATTGCATGCACATGATCTATGACCCATTTGAATTGAAATATTAAATTTATGACATCATAGGTCACATGGTTTGGCAGCCATTTTGGATTTGAGGAAAATATGAAATAATTATATCTCTGAAACCGCTCACCCTATCGATGCGAAATTTTACAAATATCATCTAACAGCATTGTTGCATATAGTTTGAAAATGATGTCATAGGTCACGTGGTTTGGCAGCCATCTTGGATAGAAAAACGAAACTTCACAAACGTGATCCACGACCCATACATATGCAGAGTGATGGCATCTCCTCGTTGTGGGACTATGCGGAGGCATATTGGCGACACAGTCGCATTGTTCTAGTTTCTTTTACATCCCACCTGCATGTCTCCTTCATAAAGAGAAACCACAACATTGATGGTGATTAGATCATTACCTGCTGTGTGATTAACTGTGCAGGATCACCTGGACAGCGTTTTCTGGGTTAGTTGTTGTAAATATCAATGAGGTGAACTGAGGAAATCGAGGAGGGAAGAAAGGGGAGGGGAGGAGTTTGGAGAGAGGTCAGTGGAGATAACTTCCCGCTCTTGATTTTCTGCCACCCACTTCAAAGCCCAGTGTGAAATCCCCAGCACGCGTGCCAAGCGGCCTGACCCTTATTTTGAGGATAAAAGGCATCACAGCTGGCATTGTCTGCTGCTAAGGAATGGTCATCCGGAGTCGATGCTCTCCCTGCTAAATGGGTTCAGGCAAGGTGGGTGGTGGGGAGAGGGGGCAGGGGTGTCGAACAGTTATTGGAGAGAATAAGCCATTCATAAAAAGCAATAAAATATATGGATCTTCTTCTTCTTCTTTCAGATGCAGCACAAGGCTGCTGGGCGGCATCATTGGCTGACGGTGCAGTTGTGCCATCGATGCAGTGCCCTCTGTAGGTTATGCCAGAAATTTGTAATTTGTTCATGGTGCTAGCGATAACTCGCCTACTCTTTGTGAAGAACACCATGGGATCTTTAACGTCCTCCAACTAATGCCGGCAGATGGGACAACTAGTTTAACGTCCATCCGAAGGACAGGCACTTTGTACCTAACACCAGCCTGCGAAGCACCAATGCAACAGTTTATAGTCGGGCCGAGAATCCAACCCAAGCTAGACAACTCAAAGGTAAATGCGCTACCTCTGCACCATCATTTCAGGACGATGTGTGAATGCATTGCACATACAATGTCGGAAAGTCATTAATCAATCAAGAACATGCACAGCGTGATGATTTCGAGCTCATGTGAAACATGGAGCTTGCTTGCAGCTCGGCCTTTTCCTAGCACAGAGAAATCACAGTTTATGTAGGAGAGGCAAGGCATGAAAGTGTGAAAGCTTGGGAATAGATAGACAGGCCAGATAAATGGAATACAGTATCCATTACGCCTTCGCTAAATCCTGGGTACATCATGGTGGAATCGGTGTGTGGGAGAGGGATTGTTTACTTGGGGTGACTGTATATCACAGGTCAGCAAGCTGTGAGCATTATTCCCTGCGGTGGAGTGGTTGTACACGTTTTGTGGACACGTGTGTGACAAAACAAAATAATGGCTAAAAATCGTGCGTTATCACAAAGCAGTCTACTTCTAAATGAACCCTTGGATGCAGTGATTGGGCCTCGGAGGCCCACAAGGTTTTTTTGTTGCAAAAACTATGCTGGATAATTTTTTTTTGGGAATGAGCCTCATTTTCACCGACTTTCATGTTGTTGCACAAAATTCAAAAAAATTAATTCAGGCTCGTGGGAAAATCTTCTTTTTTCACTTATAACCCGAAAATCCGACACGAATGCAGGCCTGGGGCCTTCGAGGCCCCGCATAAATGTTGTTGTACTACTATGTTATATTATTATTTTCTTGATATGAGCCTCATTATATGCTCCTATAACTTGGTTACAAATAATTCAATGACAAAAATATGAAAATTTAAAAACTTTACACGAATACATTCGTGAGGCCTCTGAGGCCCAATGGTTGCATAGGTGTAGGATTTTTGATAGTTGTGGAGATATACATTCTAAATAAAAGGATTAGTGAATCATATGTTTTGAGCAAATACTCCTCCATGAGTCTCAAATTTTTAGAGAAAAAAAGTTGGAAAACCAAGAACAAAAAAAAAATTTTTGCAAAAAAAGAAAAAATATTCATTACTTGTATGGGATTCTTCCAACTAATAGGATTAGTGATTCACATTTTCTGAGCAAATACACATCCATGAGCATCGACTTGGATTGGAAAAATATATGAAAGAAAAAAAATCTATATAAAAAAAAACAAACATTTCAAGAATGCACCCGTTGGGCCTCCGAGGCCCAATGGCTGCGTTTATGTAGGATTTTTGACGCCTGCATCTATGAGTTAAACAGATCAGTTTGGTGGAATTTAGCAGAAAAATGGTCGAGTGTGTGCTAGATTATCCTTGGTCTCAATTCAAAACGTACTACCTTTAGTCATTCATAAAGAGCTTACACCTACCAGAGTAATTATAACAAAGTGAATGTTTCAACCAAATACAACCCATCAAAGGATGATGATTATGATTTCTTTTTCATCATCCTCAGATATCACAAATTTTAGGAATGGATTCAATACTAAAAGCAACCGACTTGGAGAACCAAATGGCCTCGAGTACATTTCGATCTTTTTCTAAGGCGAGACACGTAATAGTCGCTTTGTCATACAGAACAAGTCTGTCATGTTTGCCATGGGCAGAACGAGTTAGAACAACCATACGCTAAGCATGTGGTGCTTGTTTTGTCAGGCCTTGCCGAACAATACTGTGCTTGAAAATATCTCTTCCATTGATGGCCACGTTGCAATGAAGCATTTGGCATTTTCATTACAGTACAGCATCATACGTCACAACTTCCTGTAACTGAAAATATTCTTTATTCCTTCTCAGCAAAAACAATTCCTAAAGGATTAAAAGTAGGGGTTGTGGGATAGCTCCGCTGCCAGCGTGCTCCGAAATTGTCTTGTGTGTGTCAATGTGTGTGCCGTCCCTCGAGTGGAAGTTAAACCGGCATTCTGTCTGCTGGCATTAGGTGGTGGACATTAAAGTTCCCCACGGTATATATATATATATCGATCAGTAATGCGAATAATTATGGGAAAAGAGTAAAAGCTCAACATATAATGGCAATAACACATGGGACGCATACCATCGCAGGGGCTGAACACTTTACGTTTTGTATTCCACTGATAGGCCGGATCTCCATCCGAACCTTGTCCAAAATCTAATCGGCTTGTTATTGTCACCTGTCCAACTCATCCACCAAGTTTTGTAATAAGCCATCCATTACCATTTGTCCCCAGCCCCTCGGACAAGGTCGGAGATGGGGGCCATTAAAATGAGCTTTGTCCGACTGACCGACCAATCGTCCATTTATGTTCGTGATATTTCAAAAAAAGGTTGAATACGAGTATTTACCTTTCATATTGCAGATATCTATTCCTCATAGCATTATGTCAACCTGACTGTGCCACGGCGGTGATTACATTGGTTTGTGCACGGCTGTATGCGATATTTGAATAACCTTTGAACATTTAGCTTTCGTATTAAACAGATCTGTTCCTCATACCACCCAAAAGGCGGGGGACCTAGAGTATCAGCTCCTTATTGAAATATCGTGTTATATGTCGTTCTTGGCCCCATCTCTCAATGGTGAAGAATCACTTTAAATATTCTAGTGCCCTGTTCTGGATTTTCACCAAATTATAATCAGTTCGTCCTTGTCACACTCCGTCTCCAAAAGTTCACTTTTTTGTGAAATCAGCAGAAAAATAATCATCTTGTGTGTAAAAAAACAACAACTCAAGTACACCATAGTACAGTCCTCTGTTGATGTACTACAGTGTGATTGGTCTTCATTCAAGCAATCGGAAAGTGTCACACCTGCACAATGACGATGAAAGTATCGGTGGTGATGTCACTCTCTGATTGCTTGAATTCCAACCAATCAAGTATTCTATATCAACACATGACTGTACTATGAAAGCATTTCATTTTTACACCTGGGATGTGTATCCCACCTTGCTCACCAAATTGTCTGCCAATGGCATCCAAGGCCTACTTCACTCTTGGATTACTGACTTCCTCCACTCTCCTAGCCAACGTGTGGCTATCAACGGAATCCTTTCTTCTCTTCTCCCTGTCAATGCTGGAGTGCCCCAAGGCAGTGTTCTAGGCCCCATCCTTTTCCTAATCTTCATCAATGATCTCACTCACTCTGGAAAATGCTCTTTATCTCTTTGCTGATGACTCCATACTCTGTTATGATATCCTTCATCCTAACAGATAGGCAGCATCCTTACCTCTTGATATTGTCGCGCGAATGCCCTCGGTTAAGACCGTGGGATCGCGGATAGCCTGAACGAGCTTTAACTCCGAGACGACGATCAATTGCGGATTTGACTATGCAAGCACGGGAGGAATAAGGAAGAGGAAGAAGGGGCGAGCTCTTACCTCACAGCCCGCGCGCGCGCCAGTGTCTTCAACCTGCAAATTAATTCAAACCGAAACGGAGGTAAAATGTACGAAAGTAAACAGGGTTACGACACGGAACCCGATACAAAGGAAACGCGATGGAAGAAACTAATTCTAAATTAGGACGTCCCCACACAGATTTCAAATACGAGACAAAGGGAGAATGAATAAAATAAATGTCTCGTTGTGTATTTGTGAATGCAAGATTATCTCCGTCTGGCAGTGTCAGGGATCGTCTGGCTCGAGCGCGTCGTCCGACGCAGCTTCGGTTGGCGCGAACTGCCTGGTCCTTGGCGCGGAGCGGCCCTCAGCACGCCCGCTCGTCAGCGCTCCAACGCAATTTTCCCCTCCGTCGTTTCACTCTTAGATCGTCATAATTTAACACCACCTACTAAATAAGGTTTTCATCTTATCACTCCTACATAATATAGGCGCAAAGACCCTTGAAGGACGTAATTCGATTTATTTAATTACTTTTCATAAGTAATTATCACTCTCTCTCTCTCACTTTCACCAAATAAGCAGATAATAAGAATAGGTTCACTTGATAACACTTGATAAAATAACTCATGATAAAATAACATAGGTGCACTTGATAAAATAACAACAGGAATAGGTGTACTTAAGAGACACTACGCGTAGGCCAAGTTAGTAAAGGGCCTCCAGGGCCTCTCACTTACACCACCCGTACGCCAAATTAATAAATTAACAATTAACAGCGCTCCAACGTCAGCGCTCGTCGTTCGTCGTTCGCACACCAACGCAAGGAAGAAAATCGACGGCGTTCCTTCTCTCCACCGTCTTTCGAACTGCTCGTTCCTCCACCAGGTCCGAAGCAAGAGCAGGCCCAGCATGAAGGGGACAGTCAGGAGCAAGAGGCCAAGGGAAGAGAAGGGAAGAGAGAAAATGCCGGCGAGCGAGTCGTTTTGTCACTCGCGGTGCGACGTCAGCCCTCCTCTCTCCCAACCAGTGCCTTGTTTCTTGGTGGTCTTTCGCGCCTTCTGACGTCACCGGCGCTGGTCCTTCAATCAGCAACCTGCTTCTAAGTAGTCGTTTTGCGCCTTCCACACTGATTGGCCGAATGTTCGCGCCTTCCGCACTGATTGGCCGAGGTGTCATCGGTCAGTGGGCAATCAGTGTGTCGCTCCTTCACCTTTCTTAACCCCAATCACGGGGAAGCTTTTTGTCCCTTCCCTGACCAATCACACGTTCTCCTGGGCGGAGCTCCCAGCCTGTCTGGCACGATGTTTGTCGCCATGGTGGCGTACTGCGCGGCTGCTGCCTGTTGGCTCTTCCAAAGTCATTGTGGCGGTGGGGGAATTATTTAATGTGTGGTGCGCTAATGGGCCTATCTAATGTCCATGGGATTTATTGCCATGAGGGACAATGGGATGCTCACAGAGGGAACGACACACAAGGGAATTTTACCCATAATCCCTGTACTAATTAGCATGCCCCGCCCCCTCGTAACAGGGACGAAGATACAAGCTTAATCCGACATCCGGGCTACAGAACTTATTACATCTAGATTCGCTATCACGACAGCCGGACACCTACCGATGCAGATCTACCTGGATCTAGATATTCTCTACCCCTAATTTTCATAACAATATCCTTCATCCTAACAGATAGGCAGCATCCTTACCTCTTGATATCCTTCATCCTTGTTTTTCTTCAGACCTTGACAAAATCACAAGCTTGTCAAATACTTCGAATATGTCTTTTGATCCTGACAAATCTCACACTCGCACAATGTCTCTCCCTCTCTCTCTCTCTCTCTCTCTCCCTTTCTCTCCTTCTCCCCCTCTAAGGACTATATGGTACACTCTCTTATCTACTTTCCAGAAGTTCAGTCACTCAAACTCCTGGGTTTCACTATCAGCCATGATTTTTCTTCTTGCCGCTGCCTCACACCTTGCTCAGCTTAACGCCGTGGACACCAAGGTGTTCATGATCATTGGAATCTCCCATGATGAAGTTGAGTCCATCGGCCTATCACTTTGTCATTGCAAACAGGTCGGTGGTCTCTCTGTCTTCTACCGTCTCCTTTCTGGTCTTGCAACCTCTGCTCTTTCCGTGCTTTGTTTCCCCCAGGTTTCCACAGGGAGCACGCGGTTCACCATGAACCTTCTTCTTCTTAAACTCCCAAAATCCAGATTCACTCCTCACTTCCACTCATTTATTCCTCTTTTTTTTCCCTGCCTGTGGAACAACTTTCCCATTCTCTTCAATCCCATTCTTCCCTCCAGATGTTCACCACCATCTTAGATAATCCCCCATGCAAAACCATGATCGTTTCTACCTCCGTTAACTCCTCTCCCTCTCGCAAGCTCACCTCCTTCGAAATTTATACTTTTCCCTCCTGAGAGTTTCCTTTTGTATCCATCTTGTCCTTCTCCTTTGTCCTCTCCCACCCCTCATTCCTCCGCACACCCATTGTTTGGCCAAGTGTTCCTCTATTTTCTCCTTCAATTCTGCTGCCCCCCTCTCTCCTGCTCCTTTTGTCCTGTTACATCCCGATCTGTTCAGTGTTCTTGCTGTTTCACGAGCCTTGACTGCATATACCGGTACCTAAAAAAATCGATGAGAAACAGGCACATTGAGCATTTATTATGGATCTCATTAGTGTGTTTATGTACGTGTTTTCATGTCTGCAGGTTCCACCCATATGGAATCATTCTTTGGAGTCACAAATACCCTCTAATCATTCGTTGAATGTGCAACATTATTTTTTAGTGTGGTCTTGCGGACACTAAGGTTTGTTTTGTAGCTGTGGGTTGTGGCTGTAAATAGTTTCCTTTTGGAAAAGGCTGTTCATAGTATTCTCAACAATCGTCAACATTGTAAAAAGACACAAGTTGAAAGAACATTGCTTCTTTTCCACCAAGATGATAAATCTGCCCCAAATTATTTTGGAGTTTCCACATTTTACCAACGAGTTAACAATGACAAAGCTGTCTTTGTTGAGAAGGGTTTTAACTTGAGCATTTCACCAGATGCAGTTGTGTTCACCTTTATTAGTCCCTTCCCAGAGGGGACTATAGGTTTTCTCTCAGTCTGTCTGTCCTTTCGTCTGTCCGTCTGTCTGCCCGGTCGCAACTGTGGTTTTCTGCACTTTTTCCATACCCTTTAACATCTTCAACTGAAACTTGGTACATGGTTTTATTTTGATAAGTTACAGGACAAGTTTGAGTTTCGGGGCGTTTCACCAATTGTTCACGGAGTTATGGCCTTTTTGAACTTAGAAAATATCACATATTAGATCACCAAAGCATGACTTTTACCCCTTACCCTTTAACATCTGTCTGGACAACCCTCCCATCTACTTTCTGAATAATCCTCTCCAAGAAGTTCTGTCACTCAAGCTTTTGGGTCTCACTATCTGCCATGATCTTTCCTGGAAAAACCACATTTCCAAGCTGCCCTCCAAAGCCAGTCACCGACTGGGCATCCTCCGTCGTGCGAAGTCCTTTCTGGGCACTTCTGAGCTCCTCATCACATATAAAGCTTTCATCCGCAGCTCAATGGCATACTGCTCTCCCCTCTGGGCTGGTGCTCCTGCCTCACACCTCGCTCGGCCTCACGCGGTTGAATCCAAAGCATTCAGAATCATTGGTATCTCCCGTGATTAAGCCGATTCTGAGAGCCTTTCACTCACTCACCGCAGGCAGGTAGGTGGTCTTTCTGTCTTCTACCAACTCCTCTCCAGCCTTCAGCCCATGCTCTGTCTGAGCCCATGTCTGCTTGGACCAGGGCGGATATTATATGTTCGTTTTATTATTGCCAAATGGTACGAATATTATTATTGTTAATATAATTAGTATTAACGATATATATGGTGCTGGGGGTGACGGTGACGCTGGGGGTTTTTGTTGTTTATTTTGTAATCGGAATACATTGCCATGGAATGACCTATTAAACTGCTCTATACACCTTAACATGTCTTGTGTTTAGAAACATAGGAATTATTCCGGATTCTTTGTAGTTAATTAGCCTAATCATCTCAGGAGATCATAACTAAATCTATTCTCATTTTGAACAGCTGCCAGGGCTCTGCTGCTGAGCCCGCTGGGGAAGCTTAGAGCTCTTTCAAATGGCCCCCTCAATAGGCATTTCTGACTGTCAGTGCCTGCAGGGGGCGATATTTTTGACCTTCGCCCCGAGTGCCACAAACCATCACGACGCCACTGAGTATGGCAGTTTTCGGGGAAATTGGGTCAGGGGTTTGGAAATGTATGAGGAACAAACAAATGAAAAATCTCTCATAAAGCGGCACTCGGTAAAAGAGACCAAAGAAGAATGGCACTCAGTAGAGCATCCTTTTGACCTCACAAATAAATGGTGGTTGAATTCAGTGACCTGATATGCAAATCGTCTTCAAATTTTAAGTTAATTGGATGAAAATTGACAATTCTAGAAATTTGGCCTATGTTGACATTTTGGCCTATGTTGACCTCAAAAATAGTTTGTGGTTGAATTCAGCTGATATGAAAATCCTTTTCAAATTTCATGTCAATCGGATGAAAATTGAGAATTTTAGAGATTTGAAAAGGTTATTGACCTTCGGCTTATGTTGACCTTGTGACCTATTTTGACCTCAAAATAGTTGGTGGTTAAATTCAGTTAGCCGATATGAAAATCCTATACAAATTTCAAGTCGATCGGATGAAAATTGAGGATTTTAGAAATTTGAAAAAAGTGGTTGACCTTTCGCTTATGTTGACCTTTTGACCTCAAAAATATATAGGATTTTGTCGGACCACCAACCCTACCATTTGGTGAAGTTTCGTGAAGATTGTTTTAAAATTGTGACCTGTAGGCAAGTATAAGAGAGCAGACAGACAAACACACAAACCGGAGTGATCAACGTACTTGTCCAAAAAAAAAAAAAAATCGCCAAGTAACAAATACACTCACTCTTGTGCAGGGTGTACCAAAGAAATGTTACCCCATTTTGATGTGAATTGATGTGACCGTGGTAATATCCTTCTGGTACACCCTGCATTTATAGATGCATAGTCCATAGTTTCAACGTTGTCTTTGTTTTTACTCCTACCTAGACCTGCATATGGTGGTAAATTCTGTACAGGGGAAAGGAAGCGCTACCGAGTATGCAACATTCAGTCCTGCCAAAGAAACCAGCCTTCCTTCCGCCAGCAACAGTGCAGCAAGTTTGACAGTGTTCCCTACAAAGCAGAACTGCACACCTGGCTAGCCGTTTCAAACCCAGGTCAGTCCGAGGCATGCACTCAATGTTATCCTTGTACATTGGCTCTGATTGGCACTTGATGATTCCTGCTTTGCCTTGTTTGGATTGGATATTGGTAGCTGCGATGGACATAATTCAATTTCACATTGACCTCATCTTTCTTTTGAATTTTGTCCTTGAAAAGTGCGGCCTTGTGAACTGCACTGCCGACCTGCCGACGGTTACTTTACGGAGAAGATGCTTGATGCAGTGGTAGATGGAACACCGTGCTATGATTCTCCTGGAAGCCGTGACCTCTGCATCGATGGACTCTGTGAGGTGGGTGCACAAACATCTTTCCGTTTTCCTGAACGGAATCTCAATAGTCTCCAGGTGAGGAGATATTATTAATAGCCAAGCAGCACATTTGTGCACATTATTGTGTGTCATCAAGCCAGGATAGTCAAGCCTGGAATAGCAAAGGCAGAAATCATGGCGAACAGAGCACGATGTCAGGTCAGTGGCTCAGGATGTGTATTCTGGTGAAGGAAGAAATGTGACAATTTTTTAATACAGATGTCGAAGCTCATGGAGGAGCTGAAGAACAGAGCAATGATGATTTACAGATATTTGTTCCCACTGTATCTTGCATTGACACTGAAAGTTGTACAATGAGCAATGAAGTCGACCTTTTAAGGTTTATTTTAAGGTTATTGTGGAAGTTTTTGGCGCAGAACAGCCGACTATACAGTGTATTGCCAAACAGTTGATGAAAAAGATTTGTTTTGGATATTTAGAGACTTTACTCGATGTACTTTGGGGTTTTGAGTTAGCCGGATGGCCGAAAGGTACACGCTCTCGCTTCATGTGCGTCTGACTCGCATAATGGTGCATATCTTACTATAATTCACCAAATGTCCGTCTATCTGTCTGTCTGTCTGTCTATCCGTTCGAAGGTATGGTAAAAACTGCTGAACCGATCGCAACGATATTTTGGGTGGGTAATCCTGGGATCTCCAGCGGTAAAATAGGCTATTTAGTTTTTCCAATTTCAGCTTTGGTCTCCAGCATTCTCAGGTTTGGACTCCCGCATAACATTCGCGTTCGCATAACGTTCATTGTGACGATGTTCTCTTTGTGACGATGTCGTTTTCCCGGGTGCCGCACAAACGGCTGCACCGATTGCTGCACAGCTGCACCGATCGGACTCGGTGACCTCGGACAAAGACCTTTTATAAGGACACGGGTTGAATCCCTGCTTGAGAGAATTCCAACCCCCTCGCCGCCATCACGGCCGTCTCTCCAACTTACACTCCCACGAGATATGCGGAAAGGACGACCCAAAACCAATATAAACGTCATTAAAGATCATTCGTATATAAACATCATTAAAAGTAAATAATGACCTCGGCCAAAGTTCAAACGACATTTAATATCTACATGAGAGAATTCCACATAGCTATTTGGGCAGTGAATATGCCAACAGATCGCTGTCTCCATCGATCTTGCCAAGGCCGTAACACCTATCGGCTCAAAATCCTTTTAACTGTTGATTTGGTAGTTTTTACAATGAAGGAAACATTAACAATGTTGTTAAAAGTTTATTTTGTGATTAATTTGTGATTGGAGATATGTTGTTTGGAATTAAAAAAGAGAACACCAGGCTTCGAACGAACGTGAACGTGAACTGAACGTGAACTACTTTCTGAACGTGAACTTCGCGGATCGCCATATGCAGATTCGCCACGGTCCCACGATCGATGTTTCTACACGTGAACGTACCCGTTTGTTTGCGAACGGGTACATTTTTCATGGAAGCCCTTCACGAACTTGCTGTCCATGTCTGACGTGTGACTGAAGGTGCAACAGGAATGTGGAATTTATTGGTTTCATGCTTTAGCATTCGCCGTATCTGCATTGCCTGTTTGCTTCTGGCCTCCCACCCGTGCGTAGCACGGGAATCTCCCTAGTTATAAAAATAGTAAAAACAGTCCCATCGCTCAGTTTGAGAACATCTGATCTCTGAACATCTGAGGAGTTGACATAGTTCAAATGAAGAATGATAATTATCTGTCAGAGAGTAGGAACCTCAATCAGGACAATTTCAACATTCTAGCAACCTTCAAATCAAGCATGTGGAACATCATCATGAAGTGAAAGAATACAGGCCATGCCCATCATGACTAACTATCTTGAAGATGATGAAAATTTCCTCGAGTAAGGAGAGAACAGTGAGACAGATTTATATTGTTACGGTCACGGGCTTCGAAGGCTACTACGAAGGGGTTAACCTCCGTTCCCTCCCGAACTTTCTGGACCTGAGGCTGCCACGCACTAATAGCTTCGTACTTTGGCAGGTTTCTAACCAGCAACTATGGATGCCAATTGGTCCGTCGCCCGATAGCAGGGTCCAATCGTCTGACACCGCTTACCTGTACCATGTGACGGTTCCAATCGGGGAACGTACCCTCCGGTCGTGTACCACTTTTGTTCATGGATGGAAACTTAGACGGCCAAGCAACCATTGGTACCCGCCGGGCTGATGCTAATTTTGCTACGGCTGATCGCTACTCTGAGTTTGAGCAATGGTGGACCAATGAAAGAAAGGATATTCACGGACAGAGGGAAAGGAAATGCTTAACAGTTTAATTTATTTACAACTATGTACATTGCAACTTACCAATATGAAAGAAAAATGGACAAGAGGCAGAAACTTAGCTTAATCTATGCCTTATGATGATCACTACGAATAAACACAACAAGGGCGCCCATCACACATTCACGGAGGGGGAGGAGGGGGGGGTGGAACAAACGTTGGGAACCTGTAAGCAAAATGGTTACGATTTCACCAGGATCTTGTTGTCTTGATTCACCAACGAGCACCATGCCAGCATAGGGCAGTCCCCCCAGCATGAGCACGAAGAAGCAGTCACCAGGTCGAACACGGGCAGGGAGTTCCAGCACGAACACGGAGATGCAAGCAGGCACGTGCAGAGAGAGTCCAAGTTATGCACATGTGCAGTGCAGAGAGTCCGGTGAACATGTGCAGAGTGTCCGATGACCATGTGCAGAGTGCAAAGAGTCCGATGAACACATGCAGAGTGTCCGATTATTATGTGCAGAGTGCAGAGAGTCCGATGAGCACGTGCACCGTGAGGGAGCAGAGAGAAAGATGTATCAAGTACATGTGCTGAGGCCTAAGAGAGAGTGTCGTGCACACGTGCAGCAAGATGGAACAGAGAGAGACCGGCCAAGAGGTAGAATCATGCAGGCACGTGCAGAGTGAAACCGGCAGACAGAGAGCAGGCACGTGCAGAGGCCAGAGAGAGGGTCCGGTCAAGAGGTAGAATCATGCAGGCATGTGCAGAGTGAAACCCACAGACAGAGCAGGCACGTGCAGAGGTCAGAGATAGGGTCTGGCCAAGAGAGATAATCAAGTGTGCAAGGCCTTTTTGTCAGGCCCTGGCGAGGGTGGGGGGCTTTTTCAGGGTGTTTTCTGGGCTGCCAATAATTGGTGGTGTTGCTTCCCCTTCCTGGCGAGGGTGGGGGGCTTTTTCAGGGTGTTTTCTGGGCTGCCAATTGGTGGTGTTGCTTCCCATGCCCCCACAAGCCCTCTCCAAAGTTCGTCTGGTGTTGATTAGTGGCCCATTGTGTAACCCTGCCCCCCACAAGCCCTCTCGAAGGGACTTTTACCTGGTGCATTAAAAAGGTTCCCTGACCACAAAATGTTGTTGCTGGCATCCACCCTTGAGGCCTTTGGCCTGTCTTCTGTCCTTCAAGACTTTGGATCAATACCTGTGGATGCAATCTTTGTGCATCTGCCTGGCTTCCCCTTATGAGTGGAGGGCCAGTCTTTCCCTCCCCAACACATAACGACATACTAACCCATATAAGGGGAAGGAACTAAGATAATGTTCTGCGATGAAATGACTATTCTAAGGGACCTGTATGGTGGTTGCCATTACTTCTTAGCGTTTTCCCAAAACTGCAACAATATGTTGGTTCTTCATCAGATATTCCAAGCAAGTGTTCCTTGAGGTTTTTCTTGAGGCTACGGTAATACCCCGGTTTACGTCGTCCTTTTTATGTCATTTCGCAAATACATCACGTTATTAAGACCACGTCTCAATATTTGTCATCTCAAGTCACACTTGCGTCATTTTAAAAGCCTTACCTGTTATTCTCGAGCATTTTTAGAACTTACAAGACTGATAAAGACGCCAGCATACATCGCTAAAGTATCAAATCAGAAGATCGCACAATCGCCGAAAGAACTACCATAACAAATCAGAAGATCGCACAATCGCCGAAAGAACTACCAGACTTTGCTTCGTACATAAATAAATACTGTACTGTAAATTGGCTAAGAGGTGTTATATAAAATGTAAAAGTGTTACATTAGAAGTGAACTTAGATGTTATTCGTCAAATGGATGCTGGTGAACGTGCCCGTTGGTGTTGCCAGGTTATTAAGTTTGCCTCCGGTCTATAAATATGCGCATATTTATTAAAGAATGAGGAAAGAGAAGACGTACCACCAACTTCGACCAATTATTATGGAAGAGGTTTATTACTCTCACCAGAGAAGAGGGTATTGCATTTGAGTCCGTTTGTTACTTGGCAAAAAAAAAAAAAAATTGCAAGTATGTTGCTCACTCCAGTTGTGTGTGTGTTTGTTTGTGTGTTTGTCTGTCCGCTCACTTATACTTGCCTACAGGTCACAATTTTAAACCGATCTTCACGAAACTTCACCAAATGGTTGAGTTTGTGGTCCGACAAAATTCTATATATTTTTGGGGTCAAAAGGTCGACATAGGCCAAAGGTCAACCACTTATTTTCAAATTTCTTAAATCCTCAATTTTCATCCGATTGACTTGATATTTGAAAAGGATATACATATCGGCAAACTGAATTCAACTATTTTTGAGATCAGCATAGGCCAAAAGGTCAACATAGGCCAAAGGTCAACAACAATTTCAAATTTCTAAAATCCTCAATTTTCATCCGATTGACTTGGAATTTGAATGTGATTTACATATCAGCAAACTGAATTCAACCACCAACTATTTTTGAGATCACCATAGCCCAAAAGATCAACATAGGCCAAAGGTCAACCACTTTTTCCGAATTTCTAAAAGCCTCAATTTTCATCCGATTGACTTGAAATTTTTATTGGATTTTCATATCGGCTAGCTAAATTCAACCACCAATTATTTGTGAGGTCAAAAGGATGCTCTACTGAGTGCCATTCTGCTTTGTTCTCTTTTGCCAAGTGTCGTTCTATGAGTGATTTTTCATTTGTTTGTTTGTCTGTCTGTCTGTCTGTTTGTCTGTTTGTTTGTCCGCACAGAATAAATATGATTTTCTCTGCAACCGTTGGTCCGATTGACAGGAAATTTTCACCATAGGTGCACCTCACCTGTATAATTTTTTAATGATAATTATGACTTCATAGGTCACATGGTATGGGCGCCATCTTGGAAAAGCCGAAAAATTCTTGCACCTCTATATCTGTGAAAGCGCTGCATAGAAAAAATTGAGACATGGTTAATTTTAAAGAACTTTCCATGTGGAATAACATATGTTAATGATGATGTCATTGGTGCCTCCATTATGACATCATAATTCGACAAGTACAAAACTTCATCCGATCAAGATGAAATTTCATGAGCATCATCTAGGGATAAATTGGCAGAGAAAAAAAGATGACATCATCGGTCACGTGGTTCGGCCGCCATATTTGTTTTACTACAAAAGCCTTAAAAACCACTGAAAACTCGTCCTGGTGAGGGTCTGCAATCTCTGATTGCTCTTTCTTGTTTTTACTAAAATATGTCTGGTAAATGTTTTTTATTTTATCAATATGAATGTGTGCTTGAATATAACTGTCATTAATCAAAAAAGGGTAATTCCACAGTTAAAAAGCAAAATGGAATAGGTGAAGTGCGACGTTACGTTAGGTCCCCAACCCCTCTCCCTCCCTCCCTTATTCCGTTAATTCTCATGAGAAAAACTGCTTTGATTTTCGTTGTTTCGATATTCGTCGCACTTTTCAGGAACACATCCTCCACTTAAACTGGGGTCTGACAGTACCAAGGAAGGCCTTGGTAAAGCAGGGAATTCCAACTGTGTTCCTGGCTTTGGAGGCCAGCTTGTCAATGAAATATATTTACAATTGGTGAAGATTAACATTTCTGTTTTTCAATTATTTTTCATGTTGTACTTGGACTTAGTCCTTACTACATTTTCCTGTATTTAGTTTAAACCTTGTAATTGTGTGCAGAACGTAGGCTGTGATTACGAGATCGATTCAAATGTTGTGGAAGATCGCTGTGGGGTGTGCCAAGGAGATGGCTCTTCCTGTGAGACAGTCAAGAGAACGTTTAATGCCAGTGAGGGCCTGGGTACGCCAACCGACACGGCAGAACATGTGTGTTTATAACTCCAACACAGTCATTAATAATTCTCAACTAACATGTATCATTATACGCATATAAAATGTAAAATTTTAAGTGTTTGTATGAAAACAAAAAGTATAAAGCAGGGCAGCATCGAAACATCGGTCCAATGTGCATGTGTGCATGAGAAAATGTGAGGGCATCACTAAATGCTGATATGTTAAGGTATATATATATATATGTGCAGTATATAAAGGACTAGCAGAAGTACCCGGCATGGCCGGGCGGGGGAGGGGAGGGGGAGGGGAGGGGAACGGGGGGGGGAAGCGAGCCCCTTGGCAAAGCGAGCGATTTTTTTTTTCATAGCGTCATAGCGTCATAGCGTTTCATAGCGTCATAGCGTTTCATAGCGTCATAGCGATTTTTTTTTTCATAGCGTCATAGCATCATAGTGTTCATAGCGTCATATCGTTCATAGCGTCATAGCGTTTCATAGCGTCATAGCGATTTTTTTTTTCATAGCGTTTATAGCGTCATAGTGTTCATTGCGTCATATCGTTCATAGCGTCATAGCGTTCATAGCATTTCATAGCGTCATATCGTTCATAGCGTCATAGCATCATATCGTTCATAGCGTCATAGCGTTCATAGCGTTTCATAGCGTCATAGCGATTTTTTTTTTCATAGCGTCATAGCGGTCATAGCGTCATATCGTTCATAGCGTCATAGCGTTCATAGCGTTCATAGCGTCATCACGTGATCGCTCTGAGCGAATCAGCGCCCACCTGCTCTGATTCCGTTGATTCCGTGCGCTGAAATGCACTGAGGTAAATATGAATAAAAAATATGGATCGTCAAATATTTTGAGTTCGGCCATGTTTGTCCCAGGCTCAATGGCCATGTCTATGCCAAATATCAAGCACGTGAGCCTCTCCGTTTAGGAGTCTATCGGTAACATTACACACACACACACACACACACACACACACACACACACACACACACACACACACACACACACACACACACTGTGTTTTATATATATATAGATAGATGAAACACACTGATCCATATAATGTGTTAAAGCTGTGATTATTCATAATGAACATTGTAACATTGATGGCTTGATAGGCCGCATGGCAGCCTCCGCATTGACATACCTTGTAAATCACATGTTTGTCATGATATGAAAAGGATAAACTTCCACACACCGTAATATACATGTACCTACCGCCCGCCACACCTATCATTTCAACTAACATTTCAGGTGGACTCACTCCCTTTCCTTCCTTTAATCTTCTAATAGCCAATTCAACTTCTTCTTCACACATTTCGTCTTTTGTATCTTCAAATCTATTACATTACAGATTATTCTCCCACTCGTTTTCTTTATTCAACATCTTTTCAAAGTAAGCTTTTCATTCCTTATCAGTAGCATCTTGTTTCACGAGGTGTCCGTTTTTGTTTTTCAAAAAATTTAAACTTCTACCACATCTCTTCAATCCTTTACCATCTCTCTGGATATTTATTTACCCTGTACTCGCAAAGCGAGAAGTGGGGTTAAGCGATCGGTGCGTGCATACGTACATGTCTGAATTTTAAAAATTCATTTTCTTGGCAAGCGTTGGTCCGATTGACACGAAATTTTGCACCATAGGAGTACTTCCTCCTGTAGAATTTTTAGTGATAATTATGATAATTATTGAAACTTGGTGCATTGTCAAGTACTCCCCATGGGGAATAAGATCTGTTAATTATGATATGATCGTTACCTTCATTATGACATCATAACTCGACAAGTACAACGTTTGATCCGATCAGTATGAATTTGTTCTCTCTGCAACTGTTGGTCCGATTGATATGAAATTTTTACCATAGGAGCACCTCCTCCTGTTAAATTTTTCGTGATACTTATGACGTCATATGTCACGTGGTACAGGTGCCATCTTTGAAGAACTGAAAAACGTTGCACTTCTATCTTAGAAACCGCTCCATGGAAAAAAATTTAAACGTGGCTCATTGTAAATACTCTGCATGGGGAATAACTGTTGATAACGATAACGTCATTGGTGCCTTAATTATGACATCATAATTCGGACAAATACAACGCTTAGTCCAATCAGTTTGAAATTTCCTGAGCGTGATCTACGCTGTATTGGAGAATGTAAATTTATGATGCCATCGCTCACGTGGTCTGGCAGCGATATTGGATCAAATATTTTTTTTTTAAATTTAAACAGAAGAGTTGGCTCGCACCAAGTTGAACGCAAGGGGTCATAATGAATATGTCATTTAATTCTATGACTTATATTATGAATCGTATTCTATGAATTCATTCTATGAATACCATCTCGTTTGAAAATGTTATTCTTGCCCTCTGATGTGATTAACCTTGTTTCCTATTCTAACCACATTCTTCATAAACTTTATCATATACATTCTTTGTTACCTCTATTTCTTTCTTCAGTCGTTTATAATATTCTTTATCTCGAGGATCTCTACTCTTTTGCCATTTTTCGTAATAAATTTCTTCTGTTTGAGCACTTTTTGACTCGAATATTCCACCACCGTGTTTCGCATTCCTTTTGAAACCTGCCAGTGCTTGATGTACATTGCTCCTTTCCTATTCCTCTCCAGGCGCTGCATGACATCATCAATGGGTGCCAAAGGGTGCCCGGCGATGGCGTGCGCTGAAAGCGAGTACTCAGTTTTCACTCCATTTGTTTGTTTTCTTGTTTGTTTGTCCGGGCGATATCCCAGCCATCCTTTGAGCTAGGAAGCTGAAATCTGGACATGACAGTGACCAAGCAATTTGGCTATAAAGAGTATTTTTGATTTATTGATTAATCAATTAATCAATTAATTATTTCTTGCTTAATCAATTAATCGATTAATTTGTTTCATTTTTTGTTTAATTAATCATTTAATTTATTTTCAAAAAGTTAAAAATTCAGATGAAACTGATGGTTTAGGTATGCTATTGGCCAATTGATTTGGAGATTAATTATTTTACGATTATCAATTATTTTGATTATTTACTGATTATTTATAATTAATTATTTTACGATTATTTTGGTAGTAGGTTCTAGACAGCAACCGCCCAGGGTGGTACTAATGTCATGACTTAGGAGAGTTAAAGTGGTGCCCGGAACCATCTTGCACTCATGTCTGGATTGCTGGTCTTTCTTTCTGTCTCACTCAAACTACAGATACCGAGCTAGCTTTAATCTCTCTTTCTCACAAACAAGCACCATGCACTTTTCATCATACACTTTTCTTCTCTTTTATTTAAGGCCTGCCCTCGATGAGGGCGATAACAGTCCGTGCCTGTAGCCTCCAACATAATTTTTTTTAATCATTATTTATTTATTTATTTTAATTGCACAATCAATCAATTATTGTACGCCGCTCCCTTCCCATTCTGTCTCCATATGCTGCAATGCATGATGGATGGTAAATGATGGTACCCCTGTATTGTCACGCGTTGGAAGATATGTTATTTATTTATTTGGCAAGGGGGCGGTGTACTTTGAATGTATCTGTACTTGTTTTTCTTCTTTATTGTTTGTTTGTCCGGGCGATAGCTCAGCCATCCTTTGAGCTAGGAAGCTGAAATTTGGGTACAATAGTGAACAAGTGCTTTGGTAAAAAAAAAACGTATTTAAATTTCTTGATAAATCAATCAAATGATGAATTACTTAATTATTATTGATTTATTAAGTGCTTATTTATTCTCTTTCTCATCTGGGCATATATCAGGCACCTTTTGAGCTAGGAAGCTGATATTTTGACAAGACAGTGCAGTGACCAAGTGAATCAAAGTACACCGCCCCCATGCCAAATAAATAAATAACATATTCTCCAGCACGCGACATTGTGCGGGCTCCTTAGGTGCCTGGCGATGCTGCAGTGCAGCACATAGAGACGGAATTGTGAGGGAGCGGTGTACAATAAATCGATTGATTAATTGTGTAATTAAAATAATTAAATATTAGTCGTAAAATAATTAATTTCTTAATCAATTGGGTTAATAGTATACCTAAACCATCAGTGTTTCATCCGAATCTAACTTTTTGAAAGTTAGTTAAATGAGTTATTAACCAAAATATTTTTTAAAATAATCCATTAATTGATTAATCAATAAATAATTAATTGATTAATTAATCAATAAATCAAAAAATACCCTTTACAGCAGTGGTTCCCAAACCCATGGTCGCGACCCAAATGAGGGTCCTGAGGGTTGCGGAACAGCGTTATAAGGAACCTGAGGGTCTCAAAAACCGAAATATTACAGTGTTATAAGAGGATTACTTCACTGGCCAAATATGAAGGATTATTGAAATAGTAATTAAAGTAGAATAGTTGTGGATAATATAGCATCTGTTATGTTTGGAATTTACGTGTTATAATTCACATGTAATTTATGTTTGGAATTCACATGTTATAGTTCATATGTTTTGGAAACGGAACTGATGGTTGGTTTTGGAGAGTGAGAGGAGCTAAGGAAAGATGGGGTTTTTGGAGGCCTAATAGGTACGCTGTGCTGTCTTGAGATTTCGGATCAAACCATTAATGTTACCATCAAGTACATTTTGGGTAATTGCTGGATACAGCAGCAACCTTATACGCTTAATATAATAATGTTCGAGTCCGTTCATGTCCAATACTCATGCGTCAATCAGACCAGCGAGGAGCCTGTTGTTAAGTAGCACTCTTATCTGAATGCGATATTATAGATGGCGCTGTAATTTTAGCGTTTTGAGCATAATTATCGAATGCACTGTTGTTATTAAAATTTAAAATGTTTGATTTTTATACGTTCATAACTGTTCCAGATGAGTTTTATCATCGGAGTTAATTTTATTATATTATTTTGCCAAAATTTCTTTTTTATTATTCTGAATCATTCAAGAATGGTCTAGAAAACCAATTTTTCGCATATAAGAAACTTGATTTTCACATGTGTCGACAGTTCACAATCTGACAGTCGTCCTTTCACTTGTTTACTGGAGGCTCAGATCTAGTTACTACAAACAAAGTAAGTATTGCCTGCATCTTACTTGTCTTTATTTACGTGTGGTTTTTGATGAATGTTACTGTGTGGAGTCAAATAATATAATAATGAATAATAATTAACTTTACAATTGGTTATTTTTAACTGTTTGAACAATTTCCAATGTTTTCTAAAAATGTTATAATTTATGACTCTTTTCATTCCAGGTCTGGTCTTTTACTGGAAAAATGGCCCAACGCAAAACACAACTGCTGTACAAGCCTGAGTTTTTGACATATGGCTTCACCGAGATGAGAGAAAAATCTGAGAATGTCCGACCTCGGTGTGTTCAGTGCCTGCAAGTCCTCGCCAATGAATCTATGAAGGAAAACAAATTGAAGCGTTATTTGCATTCAGTTCATCCAAACTTTGTCGAAAAGCCACTGAGTTACTGGGAGGACAACGAAGAACAGAAGTGGATTGATGCTCCCTTGAGTTCAGCCTTTTCTCTAGAGAAAGCTTCCTTGGCATCCTTTGAAGTGGCGTGGTATATTGCAAGATGCAAAAAGCCCCATAGCATTGGAGAGGAGCTGGTGAAGCCAGCAGCAGTGGCAATGGTGAAAACTGTTTGCGGAGCAGATGTTGCCAAGAAGATTGAATCGGTTCCACTTTCTGACAATAGCATCAAACGTCGAATTGATCTCATGTCAAATGATATTTTGGCTCAACTGATTGCAGTACTGTAAAAAGCAGGAAAATTTTCGTTGCAGATGGATGAATCAGCAGGCATTGCTGGTTGACGTAGAGAGGAGAAGATGACATTCTGGAAGAATTTCTTTTCTGCAATGCCTTGCCAAGTACCACCACTGGAGAAGACATTTTTAATATGATGAACAATTTTTTCAAGAAACATGATCTAGACTGGTTGAATTGTTTGGCTGTATGCACTGACGGAGCTCCATCTATGATGGGAAGTCGTTTGGGTTTTGTTACTCGTTTTAAAGCAGAAAACCCTGATATCATAATAATTCACTGTTTCTTACATCGGGAAAACCTTGCCACTCAACGTTTGCAACCGGACCTCCATGTAGTTCTCAATAATGCCATCCAAATTGTGAATTTTGTCAAGGCCAGGGCTTCAAACTCACGCATTTTCCATAAAATGTGTAAAGAGATGGGATCACATCACCAGAACTTGCTGTTCCACTCTGATGTTCGTTGGCTCTCTCAAGGGAAGATTCTCAGAAGCGTTATTGAACTAAAAACGGAAATTGACATTTTTTTTACGTGAGAAGACATATGCACTGGCAGACAGCTTTCAAGATGCTGCTTGGCTTGCCTATTTGGGTGACATCTTCATGCACCTGAATGAACTGAATTCAGACATGCAGGGCGTAATCATACCATGGTGGACATAGATGAAAAAATTGCCTCATTCAAGAAAAAGCTTGCTCTTTGGAGAGAAAAACTGGCCAAAGGAAAAACGGCTGCCTTTCAAGAACTGAGTGCTGTGCTGGAAGATGCGTCGGTAATATCCCTTGTTGACGTCAAAAGTATTTTCGAAGATCATATGAAGAACCTTCAGGAAGAAATGGACAGGTGTTTTCCAGAAAATGTCGACCTCAAGAAGCATAGTTGGATCAGAAATGTGTTCAATGTGGATGTCAGTGAAGTCGGAGAAGATATTCCGGGATTACGAGAAGAACTTGTAGAACTCCAGGAAAATCAAGTGCAGAAGCAACGTTTTGAAGAGCTCCCTTAGTCGAAATTTTGGACCCAACTTGAGGATAAGCCCATTCTGACTCAGGAGGCTGAAAAAGCTCTTCTTCCTTTTCCAATATATCTATGTGAACAAGGATTTTCAGGTCTTGTTGCAATCAAGACGAAAGCAAGGAACCACGTGGATCCTCAGCATGACTTGCGCTGTGCTCTGCCCATCAACATAAAAGCAAACTTAGAGGAGCTTACCCACAAAATGAAGCAGTGTCACTGTCGCCACTGAGAAAATCTTTGTGTAATAAAGTCTCATTTTCATGTAAATTTGTCTTTCATTTTGTCCAATTAAAAACTCTTTGAAAATCATTACGTGTTGGTAATTAATTCAATAAAACTATATGAATAAACACAATGTATCAAAATGATAGGTCATTAACACTGCATGTACAGCCAGGCCAGGCCCTGCCAGGCCAGGACAAGATTGTATTCAGGGTCGCCACCAAAAAAGTTTTGGAACCACTGCTTTACAGCCAAATCACTTGGTAGTTGTCATGTCCAAATATCAGCTTCCTCACTCAAAAGGTGCCTGAGATATTGCCCAGATGAGAAATAAAATAAACAAGTGCTTAATGAATCCATAGTAATTAAGTAACTAATCAATTAATTGTTTAATCAAAAAATAAAAATTACAGTTTTTGCCAAAGCACGTGCTCACTATTGTGCCAAAATTTCAGCTTCCTAGCTCAAAGGATGGCTGAGATATCGCCCGGACAAACAAGAAAGAAAGAAAGAAAGCAAACAAACAAACAAACGGAGTGAATACTGAGTACTCCCTTTCAGCACGTGTCATCGCCGGGCCACCTTGGGTGCCCAGCGATGACGTCATGCAGCACCTGGGGATGGAATCGGAAACGTGCGGTGTACAAAAAGTCACGGGGTGTGAATACTTTCTCAAGGCACTGTATCTGTACACAGATTTGGAGCAGGATTTTATGTCCTAAAGGATGGAAGCAATCGGTCTACTTACCATTGCCAAAGAAAGGGGATGCAAGGAGAATGTTCAAATAACCAAACCATCCCCTTGATTTCACATGCAAGCAATTTGTTACTGAAGATCATTCAACACAGAATAGAAGACTTCATTAAGCGAGAAATGCTCGTTGAGCAAGCAGGCTTCGGAAGAGGAAGAGGAATTAGAGATCAAATCTCAAATCTGAGGTGGATCCTGGAAAAAGCAAGGGAATATTAAAGGAAGGTGTATGTCTGTCTTCTTGATTAAATCAGTCTTCATTTGCATTGATGATGAATTGATGTGGATTACGTTGAGAGAAATGGGGATGTCAGACCACCTGATATGTCTGATAAGAGGCCTGTACACTAAACAATAAGCTACAATAAGAATAGAGTACGTGGACTGGAGAGACAGAATGGTTTGGATTTGCAAAAGGGGGTCAACCAGGGGGTTAACAGGGGGTTCATCCTCTCCCCTTACTTGTTCAATCTGTATGGTGAGTACATGATGAGGAAATTAAACATGGAAGACATTAAGATTGGAGGAAGATGTACCAACAATCTAAGGTACGCTGATGATACTGTGTTGGCGGAAAGTAAAGAGGACTTGATGAAACTGCTGTGGATAATGAAGAAGGAAATCGGAAACTCTGGTCTTTATTTAAACCAAAAAATATCAATATTTTATCAACTCAGAAGATCGATGTGTTCAGTTTGGAGATGGTCGTATGGAAATCGTGGAAAGTTTAATCTTCCTGTGTTCTAATATTGAAGAGAGCAGAAAATGTAGAGGAGAAATTACGAGACGGTTCGTGTTGGGGAGAACAGCAATGTCAGGATTGACGAAGTTTGGGAAAGATAAGGATGTGACAAAACAAACCAAGAGGGGGGGCTTGTGAATGAATGCTTTGGTTTATCCAGTTGCAATGTATGGATGTGAGTTCTGGATAGTGAAAAAGAAAGGAAGAAGAAGGTTGACAGATTTGAAATGTAGTTTTGGAGACAAATGTTAATAATCCCATGGAATGCAAGAAGAACAAACAAATCCGTTGTTGAAGAAATTAGACCGTCGTGTGCATTGGAAGTGCTGATGATAAAACAGAAACCGTCACACTTTGGACACGTCACGCGTGCAGAAAACGAAAGTTTGGAGAAATCAACCATGATGAGTGTGGATGAGGAAAGGAGGAAGAGGTCAACCTGTTATGTGCTGAATGGATGGGGTAGATGATGCAAGCAAGCTTTCCCTGCCATAGCTTCAGGGAACGGTGCAGGATAGGGATGTTTGATGGAATCTGACCATGAATGTCAGCAGAAGTCGGGCATGACTTGATGGGACTAGACAACGGTGTGGATTGAAAAGTGGTGTTCATAATAGAGTTGCTATATAGAAAGGGGAATGGTATTGTCTGTAGTAAAGGAGACGAGTGGAAGGTTTTTGCAGGATAGCCAGCGTTGAGGTATGCGCACTCACCTCTGAGCTGTCTCACCTGGGTTAGAATCTCGACCCATCTATAAATCGCCATCCTGGTGTTTCACATGCAGGCTGATGTGCTACTTTGCATGCCGTCCATCAGATGGATTGAAGCCAGAGGACGCGTCTGATCATTCTGGTCGTTGGCAGACACAAATGACCGACCCGCGTGGTCTGTTACGTGAAAAGTAGGCGAGATATCATTAGCACCATGAACACATTTCTTCCTAATTCACCTTCAGTCAAATATCATGCCCGACCTGTCTGTTTGTGAAAGACTTGGGCCAAAAACATTCTCCAGCAGACCCCACAAGAAGGTGGCAAAAAATGGGGTAGTAGTAATGGAGCATTAGTAGTATAGAAGAAGAAGAAGAGGTTGGTTGGATGGACAGTTGGATGCCTTTGTCTGGAAAAATCTGACAAGCACATATTTTAACATATGTATTGTTATGTTTTTACACATGTAGAGTATGTATCATGATTGGCTACTTCATTGAATGAATGAATGAATGATTCATTCATTCATTCATTCTACTTCATTAATTACTCCTGGATATGAAACTTCATAAAACTGGCCAGAAAAACAATTGGGCCAAAAAAAAAAAAAAAAGGTTCCTTTCCCTTACCTGGTCAACAAATACAGGTGGAATTCAAATGATACTCGTGGCGTATATGAATCATATACTTATGCACGCTTACAGAAAGCCACGCTACCGTTGTTTAGCTGTGACTTCAGGTGAAGAAGATTCCTTTGTCAGCACAGAAGCGTTCTATGCTGGCTTGATGCCATATAGTATCTTTATAATTCTGTGCTTTGCAGAACAGTCGCCAGGAACTGATAATTTATCTTTGCAGGTGTAGCGTACTCGTAATTGTAATTTAATAGAACGGGATTTTTTGATTTTACAATGGCCAAGTGACGTGAGAATTACCAATCTGCATGATTTTAACCAATAGTCAGGTTCACTATGTTAACAAATATAATTTCGTTCAAAATTTTGGGATTAGCAAACCTGTACATTTTTGGAATCTTCAGAGCATGAAGAATCCGAAAATCAATGCTGGCATTTGCACAGACACCTACATGGCCGCCATTTTGGATTTTCAAAATGGCCGCCATAAAATACATATTTTGCGCGATCTCGGCTTCTCGTCGACCTAGAGACTTAATTAAATATGCTAATCCTATGTTTTCTGGGTTAAAGAATCCAATAAAGGCCTCAAAATAGTGCTCAGGGTTATAGAAAAGCAACAAACAAAGGTAATTGAAAACCGGCACTGCTGCTGATCTGCCGGCACTGCTGATCTCTCAAACTTCCGGGAGTAGGTGCCGGTGCCCGGGGACGGAGTTCGCTGTCTAAACATGGTAGCGCTAGGCCAGTGGGACCGTCGGGACCCACGTGCACTCACAAGTTGTTCTGCGCGTGGGCGGCAGTATCAGACCGGGGCGCCCAAACGCTCCCCGGCTAAAGTTCATCCTGAAAGCGCCCACATTGTGCGGACAAACCAAGTCAAGGGCCACGTGGTCAGGAGAACCTCGTCCCTTCCGGTCACACTTTGCCTATCGGCCGGCCTCGAAGACCGAAATTGTGACGGTGTCACCCGAAAAAATTGTCTTTATATTTGTGATATAAATTGTCTTTATATTGTCTTTAAATTGTAAAATTGTCTTTATATTTGTGATATAACTGTATTACATAATACATGATATTGCAAGTCCTTTGAAGTTATAGGTTGTTATAGGAAGTTATAGGTAGTATCAGATTGAACTATAAGTCCTATACACAGGATCTACGAGGTCTATACCGTTCAGGAATATGCTTTTACAGATCTTCATCACTGTCCTGAGTGTCATTTTCGCAAAGGTGTCTACGCAAATGTAAACATTAATTTCTGGATTCCTCATGCTCTGAATATTCCAGAAATGTATAGTTTTGCTAATCTACCAAAATTTTGAGCGAAAAAACATAGTGAACCTGACTACAATGTTTTAAATTATTTTCTTTGTTGACTAAAATTTTAATTAGCCATTATGATGAACTGGCGGCCATTATATTTGTTTATTGTAAAGAATTTGATGTACAGTGTTTTCATTGTATCGAGCTTCAACATTCCTTTAGTATTTTCGTTGCATATTTCTTCCACGCCACAAACAAGTCAGTCATTGATAACCAAATTTTGTTCAGTGTTAACCTATGAGGCACCCGAGAAGAACTCAGAACTCGTATGAGGAACACAGACAGAACATCTCATATTTGTTTCAAACATACAAAAGTGTGATATTTCTTTTTATTATTTACATTTATTTCCCGACACACTCATAGCTTGTACATAAATCACATGCAGAACATAAGATATTAGTAATCATCAATGGACTTTCACACGAATTACAAGCATATTATTTGATAATGGACAAACATAGATATGGTATATGGGATTTGGAACCTGGGCTTCCTGTATCATGAGGTTGACATGGGAACATGAAATGACCAACAGAAGCTTGTTATTAGTTGTTAATTCTCTCACTTATTATCACCAGTTAATTCTCCGTTGTTAATTTTCTCGTGTCTGCGTGGGATTTTAAACGGGGTAGGGATGGAGGAGGCAAAAATGTAAATGACGTCTTTGTCGTCGAGCTGGCAAGCTGGGAGCAACAATTCGCATTTATTGCCACATCTGATGCAATTTAAATGCTCTAATAGCGGCAACGTACTCCATTTTAAACTCTTTGTTCGATATATGTAGTTTTTTTATGCCAATGGACCATAATAAAAATCTATATTGTTGTCCAAGCCAGTGACCAATTGCAAATCAATAGTAGGATTCGGATTATTTATGTTTGAGCCATAAACATGACAAATCTGTGCAGTATACTAGGAATCATATTTAGAAGGAAATAGTTTTTCCCACATACTTGATGTTTCGTCCAGAACACTGAGATTAAACGCAGCCAGTGATGTTGGATTTATACTTATACTTTTCTTATATTTATACTTTCTTTCATTATTGGTTGCATTAGTGTGTTCATGTTTTTGGTAATTACACTATTTTATTCATAAAGATTCATAAACAAAGTACCAGTAACAAGGGATTACTGCATAAAAAAAACAATACAAATATCCATCCTTATAAAATACACTTATTTCATTCCTAGAATTTCATTCTTATTTCATTCATTCATGATATTTCATAGAATTTCATTCCAAGAAAAGTATAAAGGATTCATTTATAAACAAAGCTTGTTAAATAAGCCATCATATATATATATATATATATATATATATATATATATATATATATATATATAAATAAAATATATATATGAATAAATAGAAATCTGAAAGCCATTAAATGTGATGAGATACAGAAAAAAAGAAGAGGAAAAACTGGCAAAACCAAGTCCTGAAACAAGGAAACCTCTCCACAGGACCATTGCGCGGGTGGGGGTAACTCGGCCAAGCTGAAAAATAAATTTTCCTACACCCATTCATATTCATGAAGAAAATACAAATGATATACAGTGCCCTCCATAAGTATTGGAACAGTGAAGTCAGATTTGCTAATATTTCTATATACTCAATAAATATGGATTTGAGATCAAAAGATGAATATTTATACTTTCTATCAAAAATATTATAAGAATATCAAAAGATGAATATTATAAAGTGCACAAAGTCATCTTTTATTTCTTGGTATTTCTATACATACATGTTTTACCATTGTAGAGCAATAGAACCTTTTATGTTCATTTCCCCCATTTTAGGGTAAGCATAGGTATTGGACCAAATTACTGACAGGTGTTTCTTGTTGCATTGGTTGTTCACACATGAAAGAGCCATGAATGTCCAGTCTTGGTTTTAGCCTTTGCTTTTACCCTGAGAGTCTGCCTTTGGAGTCAGTCGGCATAAACCAACATGAAGACCAGAGAACTGTCTGAAACAAAAGCAAGAAATTTGGAAGCCGAAAGAACAGAATAATTCAATTAAAACCACAGCACAAAAACTGGGAATAGCAAATACAACAATTTGGAATATTTTGAAAAAGAAAGAAACCACTCGTGTACTTAGCAATGGACAACGGCCAGGTCAGCCAAGGGAATCAACTGCAGTTGATGACAGAAACATCATCAGAGATTTTAGATTAATCAGATCTTCAGATTCAGCGACATTATCAGATTTTTGTCAGGTCGGTCTTTTGGGACTGCCACTGGTAACATGTAACCCAGTGCTACCTGCCGCATGGTCTGGTTGGCGGTGACTGAACCGACACATTTCACTGGCTTTGCTAGTGAGGAGGGTGACTGTGACATCCTGCCAGGACCAAAAGCAACAACTGGCAAAGGACGGATGACCTCCCGTGGGCAGCCAATGGCCATCCAGTAAGAAGATGGTGTCTCCTAAAAAACACCCATCCGGTTTGCACCAGTTCAAGTCATACCAAAGACTTTTAAAATCGTACATGCTGCTTCCTTGCTTGAAAAGGATAAGGCACTGACAATCCCCATCGGTTGGCATCCATGGGGAGGAGGAAATTCCTCTTGAGGAAATGCTCCACTGAGTATGGTGAGAAACACGGCGCCATTGTTATGACGTCACTGGTACCCAGAGTATCCCGGGAAGTGACGGTAGTAGCGGCACTTCCCCCAAGCTCAGTGGCTGTGTTAAGTGTTTGTCTCGTCGGTGTGTGTGTGTGTGATATCACTAATAACCTCCAGAGTGCAAGGGTGAAAGTGTCACAATCTACCGTTCGCAGAAGACTTCGACAGCAGAATTACAAAGGCTACACTGCAAGACGCAAACCTCTCATCAGCACCAAAAATAGAAAGGCCTGATTAGAATTTGTTAAGATGTACAGAGGTGAATCAGTAGAGTTCTGAAACAAAGATTTATGGACAGATGAGACCAAAATAAAACTTTACCAAAGTGATGGAAAGGTGAAAGTGTGGACAAAGGAAGGAACTGCAGATGATCCAAAGCAAACTACCTCATCTGTGAAGCACAGTGGAGGAGGTAGTGTCATGGCTTGGGCTTGCATGGCTGTCTCTGTAACTGGCTCACTCGCCTTTATTGATGATGTAACCAATGATGGCAGCAGCAGAATGGATTTGAAAGTCTAGAGAAACATTTTTTCTGCCTATATACACGAAAATGCCGCCAGACCTGTGTGGAATTTCACCATGCAGCAAGATAATGACCCAATACAAAGTGGAAGGTTGTAGACTGGCCAAGTCAGTTTCGATTAAAATCCATTGGAGCATGCATGTCACTTGCCAAAGAGGAGACTAAAGTCAGAAACCCTCAAAACAAACAACAACTGAAAATGGCTGCAGTAAAGGCTTGGCAAAGCATCTCAAAGGAAGATACCAAGAATTTGGTGATGTCAATGGGTCACAGGTTTGATGCAGTTATTTCATGCAAGGTATATGCAACAAAATACTAACTATTATACTACTTTAATTTACTTTAAGTCAATCTGTTCCAACACTTATGCTTACATAAATTGGGGTGGGGTGGACTGAACATAGAAGGTGTTATTGCTCCACAAAGACAAAACATATATACATAGAAATACCAAGACATAAAAGCTGACCTTCTGTACTCTTGCCTCATTCATCTTTTGATCTCAAATCCAAATTTCTTGAGTATGTAGGAATAATAACAAATTTGACTTCATTGTTCCAATATTTATAAAGGGCACTGTATATGTACAGACAAAATAATTGAATATATATAAAAAAAATAACCACCTTTAGAGGCCATTTTTCCCCGCAAAGCGGGGGTTGGCCTTTTTCGGGAACCGTGGTTGTTGTGGTTTTTTGGTCCCCTTTTTTAAGCAATGTTTTACGGCCGGATGCCCTTCCTGACGCCAACCCTTTTTGCCGCCTTTTAACGACAAACAGGGAATTACCAGTGAACTGGTACTCAATTAGCCGACCTCGGAAGGATGACAGGCTGAGTCAACCCCCCTGGCGTTAATTCAGCGATCGACCGGGATTCGAACCCAGGATCCTTAGCCGGCACCCTAGCCGCTAGCCCAACACCAGGGCTTTGGGTACTCGAATACTCGATTGAATTACATTATTACAACACTTGAATACTCGATCATATTTGCATAGGGTCATTAAAATATCCAAAATATTCATCTAATAGACAAAAAGTCTTAAAAAGTACATCATTCATCAATAATTATCAATAAATTGGGACCAACAATTCCAAGAAATCCAAAATATGATTCCATACACCCTCAAATTACTATTCAATTATTGTAACGATGACCCAACCATGTACAGTATTGATGATAGGCGATTTAATTAGCTTCTTGTGAACTGACTTGGGCTACACAGGATCAACCTCAGCTTATGAACAGGTGTGCACCTTAATTTTGAGAGAGAGCCAAGGTGGCATGGTAGACTGACAGACATGTATGCTTGCTAAAGGAGAACGTATTGATGCAATCCCACAGGTTATGTCGATGTAGATCTTATTCCGGAAGGTGCCAGAGACATACATGTAGAAGAAGTGGCAGAAGCAGGAAACTTCCTTGCCCTCCGGAGTGAAGACCCCAAGCGTTACTTCCTCAATGGTGATTGGATCATCCAGTGGGATGGGGAGTACACTGCTGCTGGGACAACCTTCAAGTATGCACGCACAGGGAATCTAGAGAACCTCACCTCTACTGGGCCCACAAACGAGCCTGTCTGGATTCAGGTGAAATAATCATGATCATATCATTCTCCCAATTGCAAATAAGACTGATTACTGCTTAAATTAACCTCTGATTTAAATGCACTAACTCATATAACCATGTTCTGTGATAGTTGCATTTTTTATTAGTTTGAGATTGTATTATTTTGTGTGCACATATATCTTTACAATTGAATTGTAGCTTAAGTCTCCCAAAAAAGGTCATGTACTCATTTTAATTAATGAAAAATGCAATCCCTGGAGTTTTGGATACAGACAGTATGTACATACAGACAAATATATGCGACACTCCACAAGACTGTTAGACGTGACAAACACAGCCACTGAGCTTGGGGGGAAGTGCCATCACTTCCCAGGGTACTCTGGGTACTAGCGACGTCAGAACAATGGTGCGCACCACTTTTCTCTCCCCACTCAGCGGGCTATTTCCTCCTCCCCATGGATGCCAACTTATGGGGATTGTCCGAGCTCTTAACCTTGTAAATGCTGAACAGCAAGCAAGGAAGCAGCATGAACCATTTTTATAAAGTCTTTGGTATGACTCGACCTGGGTTACTTTGGCTCTGAATTTGGCAAATTGTACGGAGTCTCGTCCCGAGCACGTAAGTGTAAAGGAATTGCTTCAGTCTGGCAGTCTGGCTGTCAAACAAAATTGAAAATAATTCCAAACAGGAAGCATACTGTTTTAGCAATGTTATAAAGGACACAACCAACAGGCACAAATATAATGAATTGAATGTGTTAAACGAGATGGTGTAAAAGATGGTGCATCAATGGCGGTAAACGTCCAATTCAATGGTCTTTTTTTTTTTTTCTACATTCTTTAAAATCCTTATTTTATTTCATTTGAATTATATATGAACACTGTAGAATGCAAATGGCCTTCTTTGCCCTTCCAAAATCTTTCACTTTAGCAGTACTTGAGCAAAATTTAATGCCGTCTCCACCGGTCAAATTTGCCGGGCACCATTAGGGCGGAGTAACACCAAGAGGCAAACATAATGGCACCACCGAGCGATGCAACCAGTGTCTGAGACCCTCTCGATGTTTACAATTTTGCTTAAGTACATCGGGATGTCTCCTACGCATCCACGGTCCATGCTACACCTATACGATCCTACCTGTACTATGGTATTTCATCCTCTACCCCCATAAAAGTAACAATATCATTTTGGCCCCATCACTCAATGATGAAGAATCACATTAATAATTAAAAAATTCTCATATCAGGATCCAGGTCTTCACCAAAATCGAACCAATCCTTCCTTGTCACACACCACACCTGTCCACCAAGTTTTGTCCGAATTCGTCTATAAGGTTTTGAGATGTCCTGCTCACAGACAGACAAACAGGCAGGGGTGAAAACAACCTTTGGTGGCAGAGGTCATAAAGGATTAAAAAGCTTAATGAAAAGAAGCAATGCATCTCCTTTCTCCTCCTCCTCCTCCTCCTCCTCCCCCTCCTCCTCCTCCTCCTCCTCCTCCTCCTTCTCCTCCTCCCCCTTCTCCTCATCTCAAAACAATATGATTCACTTAAAATATAGGACTCATTTTGCATAGTGTTTGTATTTATCAAATGCAATTAGATAAGACAAAAAAGTAGAGACGTACTACAATGCACATATACAGACTGCCAGGCACAAATGGTCCAACACACCTGACAAAGCATAGCCTTCAAATACACACAATATTACACAATATTATCCGGATTCTGATTGGCTGTCAAACCTCCTGCATGAAACTGGTATAAACTGAACACGGATTTCGACCATATCTTGTCGTATAAATGAAATAATATGTCTGCCCGGATCCCATCACGAATTGGGCCCGATATCTTACTATAATTCACCAAATGTCTCTGTCCGTTCCCAGGTACCGCAAAATGGCTGAACCGATCGCAACGAAATTGTGGGTGGGTAATCCTGGGACCCCCTGGAGTAAAATAGGCTATATTGTTTTTCCAATTTATTTCCAATTTTCCAATTTATTTCCAATTTCCAATTTTCCAGTTTTTCCAAACACGATGGAATAATATTTACCGATATGAACAGTGATGTGGCTTTTATTGAAATTCTACAAATACTGTTTAGATTTTGATGATTTGCGTGTGATATGATTTAACGGATGTTTATATAAATCGTTTAAAATAAAAAAAGCCTTCAATTTCTGATATTTTTGCCTTTTCATTTGGGCCTCCCAATTGAAGCCCCGCCCGTAGGGCGGGTACCGTTGCTAGTTTCCATAAGAGACCACACACACCAACCAAATTTGTCTCGCTAAGTGTCTTAAAGCATTATATCAAGTGATGTCGACTGGCCTTTAACATCTTGGCAGGATTTATTTTGGTTACAAACTCTTCGGATGCAACGCTTTCTGCTGGTACGGAATCAGGACAGCAGTTTTGTAGTAAAAGGATTTGTTACATCTGGAAATTGGACCCCAACCTAAAATCGAAATGAAATACACCAGAAAGTAATCCATTATACATTCGCAAAATTAGAGGAGGCACACTGACATTATCCAGGGTGTGAAAAGCTTTTCCATGAGATTCAACAGCTTGTCTACAAATCTATTGTGCACGAACTAATCCATTTAAAGTAATCTCTCCCAGCTTCATTATCAAACGATGATAATTCTTAAGATAATTATATAATGATTTCTTAAGATTTTAAGATTCTTAAGATTAAAAATAAATAAATAAATATTTTTAAAAATCCAAAACCTTGATCTTTTCTACCCCCGTCAATTTACCCCAGATCCACTTTTGTGAAATACCGACTTCGTTCCTGGAAGTCCTAGCAGTGTCCATGTGGTTTTTTTTTTTAACCTCTACCACCCCCACCCCCTTTCCCACGCCACCTCCCCCCAAGCCCTCCACCTTCCACAGATCTCCCGATGTCCCTGCTCTCAAATGTTGTACTTGTTTGCTTCCCCCTCTCTCCCCATCTTGTCTCCCGCTCCCTTTATTTCGTTTTGTGTGTCCGTTTGTTTTTTTGTTTTTTTTCGTCATTGATTTTAGCTCTTACAGGAGCCTCGATCTTTTATACAAAAAATAATAATAATAATAATTTTAAAAAATGGTTATTCTTATTTGAAATGGCTGCCTACTTTTCCACAAATTGTTTTGGTGGAGTGGAGAAGACAGCATGAATGCTGTAGATGTTCATTCAACAATTTACATGGATTTTGAGTAAGGAATGATAAAAATATATAATGTTGAAAGAGGTGGATGATTCATCCACAACATGGTCTCTTATTTGCTATTTTTGGGGTAGGGGAGGGGGGATTTTCCTTTTCCTGAGTAATTTGTCCTTTCTATTAGAAATAACAGACACTCAGTCCCGGCACGTTCATTGCCAAAGTTAGACATTGAGAAAAACAATGACCAGGGATCAGCATGGCGAGCATGGAGCCGCCGCCTTTCTCGCTGCATGTCTCCCATGAGGAGTTGATGACCTCAAGTTGAACTTGCCCCCAAAATATTTTCTTTCCTGCTTTGTTCATGATCTGGGCCTCTACTTTAAGGCCTACTTTGATGGATCCTGCCTTTAAGGCTATTTTTGCAGGAACTAGAGGGGCTCCCTTGACAATACTCTGCACTTGAGATTTCTTCTGTCATTCCTGCTTTTACCAGTCACAATATAACGGATCTATATTAAAGAAGTCTCAATTTTAACTGAAACAACATTTATATGAAGAAAAGTATGAGGTTGTAAATTTCTGCTGCTTTAACATATCCCTTTTCATGGGCCTGGGTAGGATTTCTCCATAGGAAAAAGGGGAGGGGTGGGGTTCGACCCTTACAAATATGTAACACAGAACATGCACCTGGGAATGTCACCACCGATCATTTTACGCTGGGCTTGTGTTGGAGACAATATTGGTGCATGTGGTCTCTCAAAGTGAAAATTGAAATGTGTGTGTTAAACTTAGATTAATGGCGTTTTTGGAATTTCTTTTTAATTTGACCATATTTATTTATCACCAAGTTTCAAAAATAGGGAATATGTGTATTTTGCATAAGGTAATCTTTCAACTTTAAAACTTTATATTGCAGAGGAGAAAAACTTTGGGGGGAGTGTGTCTTCAGTTGTTATCTCCATATGTGGGTTTTAAAAGATGGAACACAGAGCCCTCCGAGGACTCAGTATCCACTTGTGTGTGTGTGTGTGTGTGTGTGTGTGTATGTGTGTGTGTGTGATTAAGTTTAGGAACAACCAATACTGCACAATTAATTAAATGCTTAAATAAGAATTAACTTGCACCAGGAGAGTCAGTTTGAGGGGGGTCTTGATGACCCGGCCGAAACGACCCCTGGTGATTCGTGTGGGGGTGGCAGGTGGCGTGGCGGTGGATGGTCGGGCGGGGGGCTTGGTTGACGGGGGACGGCCCCGCCGTGGAGGAAGTGCCAACCGTGGAGGTTGGTCGAGGTCCAAATGGGCCGGTTTGAGGCGGTTCACGGAGATGTGGTCTGGTTTGCCGCCGATGTCCACGATGAACGACTTGTCGTCCCTTTTCAGGACCCGGAAAGGTCCATCGTACGGCGGCCGGAGCGGTCCCCGGTGTGCGTCGTTGCGGATAAAAACGTACTCCGCAGTGCGAAGTGCTGGGGGGACGTGGGGTTGGGGGCAGCCGTGATGGGACGTGGGCACGGGGGCAAATCTCCTGGCAGCCTCCTGGAGGACCGAGTGTTGGCGAGCCGCGGACCAGGGGCCGGTGGCGTCAGGGATGAACTCGCCCGGCACGCGCAGTGGCTGGCCATAGACCAGCTCAGCGGTGGAAGCCTGGAGGTCCTCTTTAAGGGCCGTTCGGAGGCCCAATAGGACCCACGAGAGCCTGTCGGCCCAACCGTCGTCCTGGAGACTGGCCCTGAGAGCGGCCTTCATCGAGCGGTGGAACCGCTCGCACAAGCCGTTGGCGTGGGGGTGGTAGGCCGTGGTGCGGTGAAGCTTGACCACCAGGGCCTGGGCGACCGCACCCCAAAGCTCGGAGGTGAATTGCGGGCCTCTGTCAGAGGAGATGTCCGAGGGGGCGCCGAAACGGGCAATCCAAGTGCCAATGAAGGCCTGCGCCACGTCGGCGGATGTTGTTGATGCCAGCGGGACGGCCTCCGGCCACCTGGTGGTCCTGTCCACCATCGTGAGGAGGTGGGTGAAGCCCCACGAGGATGGAAGGGGTCCCACCAGGTCCACATTGACGTGGT
Source organism: Myxine glutinosa (assembly GCF_964187855.1). Taxonomy (NCBI): domain Eukaryota; kingdom Metazoa; phylum Chordata; class Myxini; order Myxiniformes; family Myxinidae; genus Myxine; species Myxine glutinosa. The sequence goes on from NC_136271.1 coordinate 14,939,488, forward strand.
CGAAGTGCCGCGCGGGCACGTCGAATGGTGCCAACGGGCCTGGTTGTGCCGGTGGACCTTCACGCGCTGGCAGGCGACACAGGCATTGGCCCAGTCACGGACGTCTTTACGGAGCCCGTGCCAGACGAACTTCGCTGCCACGAGCTTCTGCGATGCCTTCCGGCCCGGGTGGGAAAGGCCGTGGAGGGCGTCAAAAATGTGCCGCTGCCATCCGGTGGGCACGATGGGGCGAGGTTGGCCCAGGGAAATGTTGCACAGGAGAACCGTGCCCGTGTCCTCGAAGGGGACGTCGGCCAACCGCAGGCCTGTGTCGGCTGTCCGGAGGGCTTGCACCGTGGGGTCTGCGGTCTGGTCGGCCGCCATGCGGGCGAAGTCCACACCCAGGTGGACGGCGTTCGTGCCGGACCGGGAGAGGCAATCCGCCACCGGGTTGTCCTTCCCCGCGACGTGCCGGATGTCCGTCGTATATTCGGACACGGCCGAGAGGTGGCGCTGCTGGCGGACCAACCACGGCTCGGTGACCTTGCCCATCGTGAAGACCAGTGGCTTGTGATCGACGAAGGCCGTGAACGCACGGCCCTCGAGCAGATGGCGGAAGTGCCTGACCGCCAGGTGAAGCCCGAGCAACTCGCGGTCGAAGGTACTATAACGGCGTTCGGGCGGGCGAAGCTGCCGGCTGAAGAACGCCAGCGGTTGCCAGGCACCACGCACCCATTGCTCGTGCACCGCGCCCACCGCATAGTCCGAGGCGTCGGTGGTGAGGGCGATCGGTGCATCAGGCGCCGGGTGCGTGAGCATGGTGGCGTTAGCCAAGGCGAGCTTCACGCCCGCGAACGCCGCGTCCATCTGCTCGGTCCAGGTAACGTCGCCTTTGCCCGGCTTCCCTCGGAGGGCCTCGTGCAGGGGGCGCAGGAGCTGGGCGATGCGGGGCAGGATCCGATGGTAAAAGTTTACCATGCCCAGGAACTCCTGGAGCCCCTTGATCGTGCGGGGGCGCGGAAACCCCTTCACCGCCTCCACCTTGGCCGGCAGGGGCATGGCCCCGTGCCTGGTGATGCGGTGCCCCAAAAAGTCGATGTCGGCGACGCCGAACCGGCACTTGGCGGGGTTCACAATGAGGCCATGCTGGCCCAGGCGTTCGAAGAGCGTGCGGAGATGGTGGAGGTGCTCTTCGCGGGACGCGCTGGCGACGAGGATGTCGTCCAGGTAGACATACACAAAATCCAAGTCGCGCAAGACGCTGTCCATTAGTCGCTGGAACGCCTGAGCCGCATTTTTCAACCCGAAGGGCATCCAAAGAAATTCGAAAAGTCCGAATGGCGTGATGACGGCCGTCTTCAGGATGTCCTCCGGCCTGACGGGGACCTGACAGTAGCCGCGTATGAGGTCCACCTTTGAAAAGAAGGACATGCCCGCCAACCGGGCGGAGAAGTCCTGAATGTGGGGGACGGGGTAGCGGTCGGGGGTGGTGGCGTCGTTGAGGCGCCGGTAGTCCCCGCACGGTCGCCATCCCACGCCGGGCTTTGGCACGATGTGGAGCGGCGACGCCCAAGCACTCTCGGAGCGCCACACGATGCCGAGCCGCTCCAGCGTAGCGAACTCCGCTTTAGCTACCGCGAGCTTCGTCGGCTCGAGGCGGCGTGCCCGGGCGTAGACCGGTGGCCCGGCGGTGGTGATGTGGTGTTCCACCCCGTGCTTGACGGCTCCCGCCGAGAAGGTGGGCCGCGTGAGGGCCGAGAAGCCGGTGAGGAGGCGGGTGAATTCGTCCGCTGCCGGAAGCGTACAGATCAACCTGGCCGGAACCGAACCGCTCAGCAAGCCGCTCGGCGAGCCGCTCGATGAGCCGCTCCGGGAGCTGCTCAACGAGCCGGGCAGCGCGCAAGCGAGCGAGCTGAACGTCTCGGCCTGGACGAGCCTTCTGTGCTTTACGTCCACCAACAGCCCATTTGCACACAGGAAGTCCGTGCCAAGCAATGCCATGGCACGTCGGCAGTGACGAACGACCACCGGAAAACCTGCCCTCCGAACCGCAGAGAGAGGCAGCGTTTTCCGTTTCCGCGTTTTCCAGCGGGCATCCCTGCACCCCGGACGCCGCCAGTCGCCAGAGGGCGCTTCGGCCGGGTCATCCGTTTGCCCCGCAAACTGACCCTCCAGGTGCGCGGGAATTCTGGGGGGGGGGGGGGGGGCGTGTGGCGGACACGAAAGCTGACTGGCGTGATGGCATCATTCCGCGCACAAAGTGGGCGGCGGCCACGCCCGAGGGGTAGGCGTGGCCTCGGGATATACACGGGGCACACAGCCCCGAGCACGGCAGTGCTACAGTAGGGCTCTTTCAATAAACTCTTTTAATTCACCGCGTTGGCCGCTTCCTCCTTGGTAAGCAAGCAGCGCGCGTAGCACCGCGCTTCACCACCAACTTTCATCCAAATCCGTTCATAACTTTTCCAGATATCTTGTTCACGAACACACACACACACGCACACACAGACACGATCGAATGCATTACTCTCTGGCGGGAGTAAAAAACTTTGTATATGCATTCAACATTGGAGAACGCATGAAACATGTAACGATTTTTGGATTTGACCTCTGGTTCATGCCCCAAGGGGTGAGGACTTAGGGCCATAGTGGTCAAAACAGGAAAACATTTTAAAGTCAAAATTTGATATTGGGTCAATCCTTGTGGGACATTTTGCGATTGTACTCCATCGACTTCGGTCGAGCTTGAATTTAGATTTACATAACGATGTGAATTTACAGATACAATGATGATTATCGTGAGTAAATTTCATTGTGGCTGCTCCCTTCTTCCCCTTCGTCTGTGAGTATGTTTTCATGCATATCGAATGTTTGGATAGCTAATGGAATGGCCTGAGATGAATTTATTGGTCATTAGGTCACATGACGTTAAAAAATTTTGGATACAAAAAGTATAAAATCTTAACGGTTATGTGATCTTTAATGACTTGAGATTACCTGAGATGACTCAATACAAATAAGTGAAGAATAAGTAATCATTTTAAAACTACATTTGAACATTCCCATGATGTGAGATGAGCAGGAAGTTGTCTTTACAAGGTCAGCTTGGGTTCGTATATGAAAATTTTTTTTTTTACCTTTTTTATTTTCTTTGAAGTGTAACCTGCGTAGTGTACTATCTGTCCACGGCTGACATAATATAATCAACTATTGTTCCAAGATCTCTTCAAGTTAATTGGTGGCAGAATTCCCTTTTGATGTGGCTAAATGACACACATGTAACCTTATTCCACCGTCTGCAGCTGCTCTTCCAAGAGCGAAATCCTGGCCTACGTTATGAATACACCATCACCCGTGAAGCAGAAAACACTAATGAAATCACTCCGCCAGTATTCTACTGGAAATATGGCACCTGGACACCATGCACAGCCACATGCGGAACAGGTCAGGTTGCAAATACCCGACGCACTTCCTTCTACTGTCACTATGAACATTCCTGCATTGATTGAATCCAATACCGATATAATTTTTTTTTTAATTGTTATGGAACAGCTCCATAGGACACCGACACATTGTAGTTGTTTGTACAGGTGTGCAGCGGCAGACAGTCCAATGTGTGGAAAATGCAGCTGGAGTGGTTGAAGAGAAATTCTGTGACTCTCTGCTGAGGCCCGAAGACAAGCAGCGGACGTGCAATGAACAGGATTGTCCAGCCAGGTGCACACCACTTACACACACACACACACACACACACACACACACACTCAGACACACACACACTCAGACACACACACACACACTAACACACACACATTATATATATATATATATATATCAGTCACTATGCGACCTTCATATCATCAGTGGAGAACCGCCAGCAAGGTGTCCCATACAGCTGCTGCTGCACCTTGCAGGGAGCGATACGCACCGCCTGCCACGCGGTGACGTTATCTCTGGTATCCACTCATCATATGGAGTCGACCTGTGTGACCTGTCGACCTGTATATATATATATATATATATATATATATAAATATAAACACAACTGTGAGAAATAGTAGAAACTCCACAGTACGAGCACGGCGTCTCATTTGCATTAAATAAATAATCGGGAGATTAAATCAGTATTTAATCATTAGGTTACTAATTATAACTAATTACTTTAATTTTAATTAAATTAATTTGGTTACTAATTCGTAGTATCCATGATGTCTGTACATGTTTGCATCCCATATATATATATATATATACCACCATGCTCTTCCAGCCAAAGATTAAGCTGCATAAATCAACCAGGAAAAGAAAAACATGGCACACCCTTTGCTCTTTCAACCCCTACTCGGATTTCTTTACAGATGCAAAACATTGCCAAGTAGCACATGCATAAGAATCCCAATGCTACATGCCCGCAAGGCTAACCCCCGCTCTAGCGGAGAAAATGGCCTTAAAACGATCATTCATTCATTCATTCATATACTTGCTAACTCCATCACTTTGTAACTAAATGTTTCATGATATTTGTTATATTATATCACCTTTATCTGTCAATATTGTTGAAATGAAGATCAAATACCTGTATGTTGAAATATGTTGAAAAAGTCAAAACTTTACATGGGGTGTTTACTTTTTCACGTGACTGTATATATATATATATATACAGTGGAACCTTGACTTACGAGTTTAATTCGTTCTGTGACCGAGCTCGTAACTCAAATTGCTCGTTTCTCAAATCAAATTTCCCCATTAAAATGCATTGAAATGCTATTAATCCGTTCCAGCTCGTATCTCGAAAAACTCGTAAGTTGGGGCACTCGTAAGTCAAGGTTCCACTGTATATATATATATATATATATATATATATATATATATATATATATATTGTTACGGACACGCGGATTAAGATGTTATGATGGGCCGAGCGGAATGGCCGCCGTGTTCGCACAGTTTACCCGATTCCACCCGACGTTGACCAAATCGCGCTATGCTAAATCAATGAAGGAAAGGACACAACGGCTGGGATAAATGAAACGAATACAGTTCTCAAGACCTCCGGAGGAGGATATAATTGGTGGTGGAGAAAAGGGGTAGATTACAAGGTAAGAGGTAAAGCACAGAAGAGATAGGCACTTAGACACAATCTTATCTATCCCAGACAGACCACAGACAAACGGAACAAGACTGACTTACACAGGGATTGATGGCAGGGAAGGACAGGCAGTCGATAGCACAAGGTGCACCTTGGCTCAGGGGCAGAATCAAGCACGGTCCAGTTCAGAGATGCGGGGAGGTATTGCAGCGCTCGGAGGTGGTGTCTCTCTTCCTTCAAGTCCAGCGCGCATCTGACGTCACCTCCCTCTTCCTGCGCATGCTCAGCGGGGAGTGACACGCCCTCGGCTCGTTGGCCCCGCCCCAGATGGGATCGGTCCGCCGCTTCTATTGGGTGCGGAGGGTTACCGGGCTCCGCCCTTGACGAGGAGCTGACAGCGAGCCCCTACGTGGTAACCCCGTCGAGCACATGTTCGATGGCGGCTAACCAAGCCGGAGTGAGGACGCGCACTCCCCGCGCCGCCGCCGTTGTTGTTGCTGTTGTTGTTGTTGTTGCTGAACCGTGAGGAAGAGCTGCGGGGAGGTATTGGGAGGTCCTAAACTTCCTAACGGTGCCATACAATCACATTCTGGTGCAACGAAGAGTCAGAATTAATGGAAACGAGTCCTTAACTGACATAGACTAAGAATAACTAGCAAGATGTCCTATAGTTGTCTACGTGAGATGCGGTGGACCTGGATGCGACATTTAATGGGGGAAATAGGGGAAGGTCGGGTCTACAGAGTGTTGTTTACAGAAAATGGGACTAGGGAATGGGGGATTGGGGATAGTTGGGAAGTATGGAGGAAATAGGGGAATATTTACAAGCGGATATGGATGGAGGCCAATCTCATATCCGCAACAATATATATATATATATATATATATATATATATATATATATATATATATATATATATATATATATATATATATATATATGTATATATATATATATATATATATATATATATATATATATATATATATATATATATATATATATATATATATATATATATATTGTCGTGCGGACCCTTCGGTTAACACCAGGGACCCTCCAGGTGCGCGAGCCTGGAGCTGGTCTTCACCACAGATGGACCAGAACGGATTTACTTGAGGCGACGACCAAACACGGATTGGGCTATAAAACGCGGGAGGGAGAAGGGAAATGGACGCTGTGGTAAAAGCGCTTACCTGGAGAGTAGTACCTACCTACCTATACAGATCTAATTGGCTCTACATTTTGCTCTGCCCCCAGACATAGCAATATATATATATATATTACTGAGTGACTTTGAAGTCATCAGCACATGTCATTTTAGAAATGTTGTTGAACAAGAATGATAATAAAGAGTAGTACTCTACATGTGCAATCGGCACTTGGTCATTTATAATGCAAATGAAGAACTTTCCTGCCATTTCCTGTATTTCCCACCATTCTATAGGTGGTGGACAGGTGATTGGCAGTCCTGTTCAACAAGCTGTGGTCCTGGCGGTCTGGTGAAGCGCACCATACTCTGTTTGCGGGCCATTGGAGCCGATGAGCAGCAGGCGCTCCTCGACACTGACTGCCAAAATTTGCCCAAGCCGGAGGTCGAGGGGCCTTGCCCATATTTCACTGAATGTCTCGAGCAGTGGATTACTGGACCTTGGTCTACGGTACATTGTGGTTTGGGTGGCTTGGTTGTTTATATCTGAATGTTCACAAACATTGGAAAATATGTAATTGTGTACATTGCCCGTCGAAAAATCTCCTGGAGCTGATGAGATCCGATGGGAATTCCATTAAAAAAAAAAAAACCACCTTTAGAGGCCATTTTTCCCCGCAAAGCGGGGGTTGGCCTTTTTCGGGGACCGTGGTTGTTGTTGTTTTTTGGTCCCCTTTTTGAAGCAATGTTTTACGGCCGGATGCCCTTCCTGCCGCCAACCCTTTTTGTCGCCTTTTACGACAAGCAGGGAATTACCAGTGAACTGGTACTCAATTTGCCGACCTCGGAAGGATGACAGGCTGAGTCAACCCCCCTGGCGTTAATTCAGCGATCGACCGGGATTCGAACCCAGGATCCTAGGATCCTAAGCTGGCACCCTAGCCGCTAGCCCAACACCAGGCTAAATTCCACCCATGACACCCATGACATCTAATGACATCTAATGGAATTCATGACATCTAATGTGGTCCTGGCGGCACCCATGACATCTAATGGAATTCCATTAGATGTCATGAATTTTCATTTGCAAAGGTAAAGTATCAACCAGATTTTAAAACACTTTTTTACATGAGACTTTTTGCATCCAAAATCTTACAGGTTATGCGACCTCAAATAAAATAATGAGAGGCTATAATTTACAAAGTCCACTGATGAAAGATAGTGTGTTGCTAACAATCCAATTAATATCGCAATATTATTCGTAGTATCCATTCTCATCAATGCAAGCATCCCATCATTTTCTTGATGCCAGCATTGTCTGTAACATTCTCATTGTAATGGCCGCAACAATAGAAAAATAGGTCACAAAGCTGGATAATTCAATCGGAACATGATTTATTCTGAAACACAATATAATAAACAGCAGAACAGTAGCTTAGGGCAGCATGCCTCCAGAATTTAGTGTCAGCCAGCAGTCTTCCTATGCGTTCTGCTGACTGAGCACTTGGCCTACTCCCTCGCTGCCGCTCGCCCCATCCCTGGTGGCCTGCGGCTCTTTTCGCTGCCTCCCGGTACCTAAGGTAAGACTTATTCTGTTACACTGACACAATGGCTGACTGTTGACCTCAGCAGATGATGCAAAAAGTCATCTCATAAAATTGTTTCCAATGCTGTGAAACAAGTAGATGTGTCATGTGGAGTCTCAGCAGAGCTGCTTCTTCAGCACAGTGGGTCCCAGGTTCCATATGATGATGTAGTTACCTTCGATTACTGTTCTACCCTGTTAAATGTTTGGTCCCTCTTTTCTTATGTAATCATAGAATTCTGTGGAGAGAACTTCATCTTTCCTAACAGATGCATCTGTTTTTTTTTTACCTCTGCCACCAAAGGTGGATTGAGCTGATGTTTTCACACCCCTGTCTGTCTGTCTGTTTGTTTGTCTATCCGTTTGTGAACAACATATCTTAAGAAGTTGTGGACGGATTCGTAGGAAATTTGGCAGAGAGGTAGCGCATGTGACAAGGACGAAAATGTGACAGGGGAGATCGGGCCAAAAACAATACATAGCAAGATATCTCAAAAAGTTGTGGACAGATTTGAACGAAACTTGGTGGACAGGTTGTGTGTGTGACAAGGAAGAATCGATTCGATTTTGGTAAAGATCCTGATCCGGATCCAGCTAGTAGAATATTTTCAGTGATTCTTCACCATTGAGCGATATGGTCAACCAGGTGGAGGTATGCTCTCTACTGAGTGCCGTTCTCCTTTTATTTTCTATTTTTTTGGTGAAGAAGGTCTTCCACTCAGCTATCCTTTTTATTTTTATTTTTTCGCCTTTTACCATTCTGGTTCACAGTAGATCTTGTCAACTAAGATGTTGTCTTCACCCAAAATTAAATGGCCCTCGTGTTATTGTCAGGTTGAAAATACATAAATTGTGCTTCAAGATTTTATGTCGAATGAATGCGACATCCTCACACCATCCAAGGTGAGTTTATCTGAATGGGCTTTTGCTGTTTGTACGTGAGCGGTCAAGCAAACATGTCCCTGCTCACGCTCTTCTGGGGTGCGCCTTGTTGCTGCCCCTTCCTTTCCGACTATGCTGAGTAGTGGATAGGTCGCGTGCTGCCAAGTTTTTATTATTTATTTATTTATATAGAGAATAGAGAAGCAGGTCGCAATTTATCAACCGCAAATACGTGGAATACGCGTACCCGCGAATTGCGGAACCGCGAATAGCGGGGTCCGACTGTATGCTTCAGATGTTAACATACAATTAAGGGCTTATCAATAAGTACATGGCCTGTGATGTGATGGTAAAACGATTTTTATACTTTCATTGTACATCAATCTTCCTGAATTTCTTACATGGTTCTTCTAAAACAATTGTAATTTTTTTATGTGAGTAGTCACACTTGTAGGGCTATGTACATTTACATATGCATTAATGGGAAAGTGGGGTGGGTAAATTGAGAAACGGAAAGGTGGATGGTAGAGGCGAAAATGGAGGGGTATGCAAGACGGATCGAGGTGGTGGGGAAGTGGAGGGATGGAGAAAGGAGAAAGGAGGTGAGGAGAGTCTACGTATTGCAGTGAGGATTCCTGCAACTGAAGTGATTGCAGTTGTAATTACAGTCGTCTGCAGAAAATACCTGCTTAAAACTAGAACGGCACTTGGTTGAGAGCGTACCTCCGCCATGCTGAATACGTTACGTTTAGTATCCCACTGATAGGTCGGATCTGGACCTGAACCAACTTCCAATCGGCTTGTTCTTGTCACCTAACCAATTCCTCCACCAAGTTGGAATCTCCCGCGATGAAGCTAACTCTGACGGCCTTTCACTCTCACCACAGGCAGGTTGGTGGTCTTTCTGCCTTCTACCGACTCCTCTCCGGCCTTGCTCCCCCAGCTCTGTCTGTGCTCTGTCCCTCAAATATTCCTGCAGGATGCACAAGATCTGCCTGCAACCCTCTTATGGTTAATCTGCCAAAACCAAGACTCTCTGCTCACCTTCACTCTTTCATTCCTCTTTTCTCCCGCCTCTGGAACAAAGTCCCTCACTCTCTTCAATCCCACTCCTCCCTCCAGGTCTTTAAAACAGCTGTTCACCACCATCTCTTATCTTCCCCCATCAAAAACCTTGATCATTTCTACCCCCGCTAATTTCACCCCAGATTCACTTTTTTGAATTACCGACTTCTTTCCTTGAAATCCTAACAGTGTCCATGTGTTTTATACCTCTCCCCCCCTCTTCCCATGCCTCCTCCCCCCAAGCCCTCTCCCTCCCACAGATCTCCTGATGTCCCTGTTCTCTACTCTACTGTTGTACTTGTGTGCTTCCCTCCTTCTCCCCACCCTCTCTCTCCCCATCTTGTCTCCCGCTCCCTTTATAATATGTTTTTATGTGTCCGTTTGTTTCTTTTATGATTAATCTTAGCTCTTACACGATCCTCGATCTTGTATACAAAAAAAAATTTTTTTGTCATTACCTGGCTGCACCTTTTTGAGATATCATGCTATTATATTATTTTTGGCCCCATCACTCAATGGTGAAGAATCACTTTAAAATTAAAAAAAAATTCTTCAATCACTTCACCAAAATCAAATCAATTCTTCCTCATCACATACCTAACCTATCCACCAAGTTTCCTCCTAATCCATCCATGACTTTTTGAAACACACTCGGAAGTACTCATGGCTTTAGCACTCGTCATCTGCAATAACCTCCAATCTTACAATGCTGTAAATTTTCATCGTCATACTTGCTGGAATTCAGAACAGCTGGGAATCACCCCCCCAAACACAACAATAAGTATATTTATTGTGTCATGTGTTCTCCATGCAAAAGGAGAGGAGTTGATTGAACTCAAACAAAACTTTTTTTTCCTTCTTTTTTTTTGGCTTCAGAGCAGTCTTCATGTGGTTTTGTCCAATTTGTGTTTTGCAGCATTTATTTCCAGCTGGAAAAACATTATCGGTCCTGAATTTCGAGGCAATTGACTGGTCAAAGTAAATACCACCCGTCGAAACCACTGTAAGCAATGGGTACTTGGGTCAAATCGAACTGCGATCGATACAGCTGTTCCAATTTTTCTTGCTCCTCCTTCATCATATCATATCTCGAATGTGATGATCCCACTGCAGAATGGCCTAGCTTTCAGCATCTGGCTGTACTTGTAGAGACGAGCAGGCGGTGATTTAAACAGGCTTCTGGCTAGAGTCCAATCCTGTGTATCACCTGATAGCTCCAGCTCTTGCCATGTGCTTGCCTCTGGGATGGAGCCAAGAGGAAACAGCTGATACAGCACATGTGTGTTATTGTTTTGTTTTTTTACCTCAGTAACGAATAGATCACAAAGCCAGGAACCCGAAAGTCCCAGGTTCAAAAGCAACGGGTACCTTTCTAATCTTGTGTTTAAACATCTATTTGAATGTGATATAATATTCCCTTTCAATATCAAGGCTTTCATTATGTTTTGAGAGATGTAACTGGTAGAGATTGGAGAGGAGAAGGGAATAATTCGTTTTTCATTGTGGGTATAAATGACTGTGAAATCGGTAGACTAAGTGCATTCAGAAAGTATTCAGACCCCTTCACTTTTTTCACATTTTGTTATGTTGCAGCCTTATGCTGAAATCGTTTAAATTCATTTTTTCGCTCATCAATCTACACTCATTACCCCATTAATACCCAAAATGACAAAGAGAAAACAGGATTTTAGAAAGTTTTGCAGATTTATTAAAAAGAAAAAACTTAAATATCACATTGACATAAGTATTCAGACCCTTAACTCAGTACTTAGTTGAAGCACCTTTGGCAGAGATTACAGTGTCGAGTCTTCTTGGGTATGACGTGACAAGCTTTGCACACCTGGATTTGGGGATTTTCTGCCATTCTTCTCTGCAGATCCTCTCAAGCTCTGTCAGGTTGGATGGGGACCGTTGGTGGACAGCCATTTTCAGGTCTCTCCAGAGATGTTCGACTGGGTTCAAGTCAGGGCTCTGACTGGGCCACTCAAGGACCTTCACAGAGTTGTCCCTAAGCCACTCCTGCGTTGTCTTGGCTGTGTGCTTTGAGCCTTCGACCCAGTCTGAGGTCCTGAGCGCTTTGTTTCAGGTTTTCATTAAGGATATCTCTGTACTTTGCTCCATTCATTGTTCCCTCCACCCTGACCCTGCTGCTGAAAAACACCCCACAGCATGATGCTGCCACCACCATGCTTCACCGTTAGGATGGTATTGGGCAGGTGATGACCGGTGCCTGGTTTCCTCCAGACATGACACTTAGAATTGAGGCCGAACAGTTCAGTCTCGGTTATATCAGACCACAGAATCTTGTTTCTCACAGTCTGAGAGTCCTTTAGGTGCTTTTTTGCAAACTCCAAGCGGGCTTTCATGTGTATTTCACTGGGGAGAGGCTTCCGTCTGGCCACTCTGCCATAAAGCCCAGATCGGTGGAGTGTTGCGGTGATGGTTGTCCTTCTGGAAGTTTCTCCCATCTCCACACAGGATCTCTGGAGCTCAGCCAGAGTGACCTTCGGGTTCTTGGTCACCTCCCTTACCAAGGCCCTTCTCCCCCGATTGCTCAGTTTGGCCGGGCGGCCAGCTCGAGGAAGAGTCCTGGTTGTTCCAAACTTCTTCCATTTAAGAATTATGGAGGCCACGTTTTTGAGGCCATTCGTTTTTGCTCTGATATGCATTGTCAGCTGTGAGACCTTATATAGACAGGTGTGTGCCTTTCCAAATCATGTCCAATCAATTGAATTTACCACAGGTGGACTCCAATCAAGGTGTAGAAACATCTCAGATGATCAAGAGAAACGGGAGGCACCTGAGCTAAATTTCAAGTGTCATCACAAAGGGTCTGAATACTTATGTCAATGTGATATTTCAGTTTTTTTCTTTTTAATAAATTTGCAAAACTTTCTAAAATCCTGTTTTCTCTTTGTCATTATGGGGTATTGAGTACAGATTGATGAGGGGAAAATGAATTTAAACGATTTCAGCATAAGGCTGCAACATAACAAAATGTGAAAAAAGTGAAGGGGTCTGAATACTTTCTGAATGCACTGTATATATGTATCATCATTATATTTCAAAAGGTTTTGGACAAGTTATGACAACATTGGGTGGACGAGTTGGTTCAGTGACGAGAACAAGCCGATTTGATTTTGGTACAGGTCCAGATCTCGGATCCAGATCCAGCCTATAAGTGGGATACAAAAACATTAACTGTTCAGGCATTATCAGTGGGATTCAGCGCTATTCGCTGTTCTTAATTATCAATTTGTTTTGTTTTGGGAACACTGGTGGGGTTTGTCTGAAACAAGACATCGTCTGCATTCAATAGTACGGTACACTATATGGTATTGTTGTCTTTAAATGATAGGCATAACTTTGTTGAATGATGTGATCAATGTAAGATTGTGTCTTAAAATAAACAATTGTACAACAAATATCTCACCCATAATTTTCATGGAAGACTTCAACAACTCTCTCGCAATAACTTTGAATGACTACAGGATCTACAGGATCACGCAGTTGGTTGCATGCTTTCCTCTGAGCTCTTGTGTTCTATGTTCCCATCCTCGGTTGTACTTTTTTTTTTTTTTTTTTTTTTTTGTATACAAGATCGAGGCTCGTGAAAGAGCGAACATTAATCACACAGAAAGACAAACAGACACATAAAACAAATAACATCGGGAGCGGTAGACAAGATGGGGAGAGAGGGGGAAGGACACAAACACAACATTTGAGAGCAGGGACCGAGAGACATGGAGACATCGAGAGATCTGTGGGAGGGAGAGGGCTTTGGGGGGGAGGCATGTGAAGGGGGGGAGGCATGTGAAGGGGGGGAGGCATGGGAAGGGGGGGGCGGTGGGAGAGGTATAAACATATGGACACTGCCAGGATTTCCAGGAAATAAGTTGGAATTTCAAACAAGGTGGATCTGGGGTGAATTAGTGGGGGTAGAAAAGATCAAGGTTATGGATGGGGGAAGATAAGAGATGGTGGTGAACAGCTGTTTTAAAGACCTGGAGGGAGGAGAGGGATTGAAGGGAGTGTGGGAGTTTGTTCCACAGGCGGGAGAAAAGAGGAATGAAAGAGTGAAGGTGAGCAGAGAGCCGAGATTTCGGCAGTTTAACCATCAGAGGGTTGCTGGCAGATCTTGTGCGACCTGTAGGAATATTTGGGGGACAGAGCACAGAGAGAGCTGGGGGAGCAAGGCCGGAGAGGAGTCGGTAGAAGACAGAAAGACCACCTACCTGCCTGCGGTGAGTGAGTGAAAGGCCCTCAGAGATAGCTTCATCGCGGGAGATTCCAATGATTTTGAAAGCTTTGGATTCAACAGCGTGAAGACATGCGTACTGACGCATGTCTGACGCATGTCTGAAGAGTACTGACGAAGTCTGAATAAAACTACCGTTATGGTTCCATGCTGTCAGGGCACACTGGGGCTCCTGGGGCTCCTGGGGCTCCTTCCCCTTTGGAGGTGATATAAAGCTGATTGTCACGTCTGAAGAAATATGCATATAAAAGATCTATGTCATCTATTGGAAGGCGAAGCCTTTGATTGCAATACCATGCCCATATAAACAGAACCAATACACAACAAACATGATATTGATGTTTCAATGTAAACATTACAAATGGCGGATGCATTGAATAGATTGATAATATATAATTGTGAGTGCAACACCGATGTGAGGACACAAAGTTCCAATACATGCCTGATTTGCAAACAGTGCTGTATTTTTATTGATTTATGGAAACGTTTGTTTGTACAATAAGTATAAGTAGAGTCACAGCCAATAGAGCAATCAACATAGTATAAGGGATTTCAACTTCGGGTCTGAACTGCATTATGCAAGTGCTCAGATGGGAATAGTAAGTAAAGACGATGAAAACATTGCTTAACTAGAATCGCAGACATTCACAAGTGAATGCAATATGTCTGCCGTCCCTTTCCTGTGAAACATCTCCATCTTCCCCCACAATCCCCCCCCCCCTAACCATCGCAGTAGGCCCCTGCTCCCCCACCCCTTCTGCACCTAATTTAACCCTTGTGAAATGGAAAATAAGACACCGGAGCAATGTTTAGTCTGCAGAGGCTGGAGCAAGGTATTTTTGTACCGTGTTGTCTGGATTGGTTATATAAAGGCTTGGCAGGCCAGAAACCTCAATTTCATGTCGGATTTTGACCTTTGACCCCATGTGGAATCTGAAGAGAACCACCAAACGAATGTTTTCCACTTCAATCTATCAAGCTTGTGGTAAGGCATAATTTTGCCAAGTACTGTCTGAATTGATTGAAATAGACATTGCACACCGAAACCTTAATTTAGTGGCCATTTTGACTCCTTGTATTATCTGGAAGTGGACTGTAATCCGAAATTATTTTGAGGAATCCCCACAGAGTTGTTTGAAAGCCCCTTTGTGCCAAATCGCATCACCATTGACTCAAATACAATGGAATGGCAAGGGGAAATGTGATTTTTTTTTTTTGAGCATTCCACCTTTGACCCCTTAAATTGGACCAGGGACCTAAATTATTGAAAAACTACAAAAGTGTTCTGGGTATATTGGATCAAAGTACTTCCATGCCAATTTTTTTAAGGATTGGTTCAAGAATGACGGGACGGTGTGCAATTGCCAATGTTGGAAAGAACAAAGAAATAAAGTAATGGGAACTGGAAAACAATTAATATATCTTCCCTTCCTGAAGGCAGAGAGACCTAATTAATAAGGACAGTTTTCCAGGTTCTTTGCTGAGTTTGTTTCAGTTCTAGACCCACTGTGACGGTAACTTACCCAGACATGAAATATTGTGTTGTATTCTCTTTCCAAATTAGATGACTTCATGTATTTTTTTTTCCTCTTTCTTTCATGTATGTACAATTAATAATGTACACGCAATCTTGTTCACAAGAAAGTTAAACACAAGAAGGAGCCAGACCATAATCTTCGCGTTCTCATGTAGCTGCCGAATCTGTGACACGACTTGTGCCTGCGCTGTTAGTGTTTTCACATACGTGGGAGGGAGGCCTGTGTTTGACACAAACCGTAATATTTATCTTCAAATGTTAAACCGTTTGAGCAGGTTCACAAGTTCAAACACAGTGTAATGATTTCAATTACAACTCCTAACCCTAACCCTAACCCTAACCCTAACCCCAACAACCCTAACCCTAACAACCCTACCCCTAACAATCCTAACCCTAACCCTAACAACCCTAACAACCCTAACCCTAACAACCCTACCAACCCTAACAACCCTAACCCTACCAACCCTAACCCTAACAACCCTAACCCTAACCCTAACAACCCTATCAACCCTAACCCTAACAACCCTAACCCTACCAACCCTAACCCTAACAACCCTAACAACCCTAACCCTAACAACCCTACCAACCCTAACAACCCTAACCGTACCAACCCTAACCCTAACAACCCTAACCCTAACCCTAACAACCCTACCAACCCTAACCCTAACAACCCTAACCCTAACCCTAACAACCCTACCAACCCTAACCCTAACAACCCTAACCCTAACAACCCTAACCCTACCAACCCTAACCCTAACAACCCTAACCCTAACAACCCTAACCCTAACAACCCTGACCCTAACAATCCTAACCCTAACAATCCTAACCCTAACCCTAACCCTAACAACCCTAACAACTAGTTCTCCTAACACATGCTTATCGGCATACAGTAAGAGAAAACACAATCCAGCTGCAGTGACACAGCCACATTAATAAATCTGTTAACTGTTTCTTATTCCCGCAGTGCTCGGTCAGCTGCGGTGGAGGTAAACGTCGGAGGCAAGTCAGGTGTGGGCACAGCGCCGACGCCACCTGTGTGCCCGGCGATAGACCCACGGTGGAGTCGACCTGCGGCGTCCCACCATGCCCGACATCTAGTGCGGTTCCAGAGTTTGGCGACCTCGACAATAGTCTCGATGGCAACTCCTGGGAAAATGGTGGTAACTGGGAGGTGGCTGAACCTGCTAGCAACAGTGTGAATGTGGAGACAAAAACCGAGAGGAAGCTGGTAGACATATTTTACTACGACTACAACTTCATCAGTTTCCACGAGGACAGTTTGTATGATCTAGATGGCGGCTGGTTGCCCAACATGCATGACTACATCAAAATTTCAGGTGGAGAAGACTCAAAAGAGCAAACGTTTCCTAATCACGTGTCGGCCAGCAACCCCTTGACTTCCTCAACTATTGCACTGTCAACAGCTCAAGATGGAGGAGAGGAACCGGGAGCGATTGAAAATACTTCAGTGATAGCACCAGAAATAGGGAGCTCTGCAAACGAAGATCTTCAAACACATGATTTTGAACAAAAACAGGAATCCCCAACAGAAGACAACACTTTGGACATTGACAACGATGCCCATCAAACGAACCTCAATTTTCATGGAGAAGGTTACAGGCCAATGCATCCAGATGTCTCATCGAAAGTTGGTCCAGGTTTCTCTGAAACTTCCTGGATGACATCTACAGCAAACCCAGACTCCTCGTCTTTGAACCAGCGCGCATCTGCTCCAAGTCATAGCTCCACTTCATCCCCAGTTATCAGCGCATTAGATCCTAGCATTAATATTGGGAATATACCCTCAGTGGGTCCCACATTGAAAGAGCGCGTTCCACCACAATCGACCAAACCTCCATCTTCAGTTGGAACTCAACGATCCATTCACGCGTTCAGTCCACAGGTGCCACTCATCTTTGGGACAGCTTCTCATAATCCAGTTAACCTCAATAACACAACTGTGTGGACGAATGTTGACAGAAGAATGCAGCCTTCATCTTCTTCTTCACGTTCCACATCCACAACGCCTAGCCTCACTAATAGTCACAAAGGTCTTCCTCCTTGGGTCCATGCCACTGCAGATGAAGAGATCTTTTACACGGATAATCCTTTACGGAATAGTGGTACTTCCAATGTGCCGATCACCAAATCGCATGTTGTCATGCCGACACCCTCAAGAATTCCAGTGAGACAAGAAGCTTCTCGGATGAATGGTGATTTTGTTTTCCAAGATGGATCACAAACAATAACAACATTCTACCAAACGAGCAATCCTTTAGGAAGCTCTACCACAAACCAACTTACACATGGTTTGGGCCACCCTGGTATGGAAACCACAGCATGGCCCAGTCAAATTATGATTGCGGGCGAAGTGCAGACCACAGTCGGACGCAGGGCAAACCGACTTTGGCCTAGTCCTATTAACAGGCCAGATAGGTGGCACGGTTTAGCTGGTGGACTTTGGAAAGATGATAACAAGATCGATGCAGATAACGAGTGGGTAAAGATGCAGAAACCAACTAGGCCTTCATCGCTAAAGTCGACATTTTTGTGGGGCATGGAAGGCCAAGATACAAACTTTGGGCCTCAGCATTTGATACCAACCCCTCAAGTTACAACACACACAACGGTAGCCAATGAGAAGATATGGACAGCATTTTGGAAGGTTGGCCTCTGGAGTAAGGTGAGGTTCCTTCTTTATTCACATCCATTTTTCCTACAAAAATACACTTCACAAATTGCAGAAACCAATTTTGAAATTGTATGCCTTAAATTGGTTAAATCAGAAATGGTTAAATTGGTTAAAATGGTTAAATGGTTTTGAAATGGTTAAAATCAGAAATGGAAATGTTTTGCTTGTGAACGAGAAGATTTAAATTTATGTACAGTACATACATACAGTGTGTGCCTGTCTGGCAGGATGGCCTCGAGGTACACGCACTCACCTCTGAGCTGTCTAAGGCTAGCATCACACCAAAGTAGTTCTATCCCGTTATACCCCGTTCTAAAAAAAATACTAGAACGGGTTGTGATCACGGTAGAATGCGTAGTTTGGCATAAAATACGATGCGAGTTCGTTCATAAGCAGTCCTCAATACGTCGATCTCGTTCTTAGCCAGTCTGCAGTCCGTTTGTATCCAGTTCAGATCGTGTAAAAGTGCCCGTTCACCTCATGCCGACAACGTTTCGAAGCAGTTCGAGCCCGTCCGTAGCCGTTCTCAACCCGTTCTTAACCAGTTCAACCTCGTTCTACCTCGTTCACAATACGTCCAAGCCAGTTCTAACTAATTCTTAACCCGACCAACTCGTTCGCACTACGTCCTCACCTCGTCCCTAGTGCGTGTGTACTCCCGTCCTGGCCCGTCCTGGCCCGTCCTGGCCCGACTGCTATGAATACCGAGCGCGTTGTAGCCAGTCCTCATTCAGGTTCAGGGCTCCGAGCTGTACACATCTACAATACAATCTCCGATCATCATGCCTCCAAAGAGAAGTCGATTCAGAAAGACAGGGCGAGCGAAATCAAGCACAAATAGCCCTGCTGAAGGCCATGCAGATCCTCCTGAAGCTGCTGAGACTATTGAGGCAGTTTGAGGTTATAGGTGTGTGTGTGTGTGTGTGTGTGTGTGTGTGTGTGTGTGTGTGTGTGTGTGTGTGTGTGTGTGTGTGTGTGTGTGTGTGTGTGTGTGTGTCTAATTGGAGAACGGGATGGACGGGATAAAATTTTGAGCAGGCTCAAAGTTCTAGAGCACCCTCCCCGTCCGAGCCCGTCCATTAAGTTCGTAAAAAGACTGTATTTAGTTGCTACTACGTCCACTACGTTCATACACAGTTGGAGCCCGTTCGACAACATTTTCACGAACGTATTGAGAACTAATTTGGTGTGATGGGGGTATAACTTGGGTTTGAATCCCGACCCAGCGATAAACTGTCATCCTGGTGTATCGCAGGCAGGGTGATTCATCAACGTGCGTGCTTTCCTCTGACGGATGTTAAACTGACTCCCCATCTACCGATATCAGTTGGTAGATGTTAAACTGGCGGCCCATCTACCGATATCAGTTGGTGGATGTTAAACTGGCTTCCCATCTACCGATATCAGTTGGTCGATGTTAAACTGACTGCCCATCTACCGATATCAGTTGGTCGATGTTAAACTGACTCCCCATCTACCGATATCAGTTGGTGGATGTTAAACTGGCGGCCCATCTACCGATATTAGTTGGTGGATTTTAAACTGGTGGCCCATCTAGCGATATCAGTTGGTGGATGTTAAACTGCCAGCCCATCTACCGATATCAGTTGGTGGATCTTAAACTGGCTCCCCATCTACCGATATCAGTTGGTCGATGTTAAACTGGCTCCCCATCTACCGATATCAGTTGGTGGATGTTAAACTGGCTCGCCATCTACCGATATCAGTTGGTGGATGTTAAACTGACTCGCCATCTACCGATATCAGTTGGTGGATGTTGGTGGATGTTAAACTGGCGGCCCATCTACCGATATCAGTTGGTGGATATTAAACTGGCTCCCCACATACCAATATCAGTTGGTCGATGTTAAACTGGCTCCCCATCTAACGATATCACTTCGTGTATGTTAAACTGGCTCGCCATCTACCGATATCAGTTGGTGGATGTTAAACTGGCCCCCTATCTACCGATATCAGTTGGTCGATGTTAAACTGACTCCCCATCTACCGATATCAGTTGGTGGATGTTACACTGGCTCCCCGTCTACCGATATCAGTTGGTCGATGTTAAACTGGCTCCCCATCTAACGATATCACTTCGTGTATGTTAAACTGGCTCGCCATCTACCGATATCAGTTGGTGGATGTTAAACTGGCCCCCTATCTACCGATATCAGTTGGTCGATGTTAAACTGACTCCCCATCTGCCGATATCAGTTGGTGGATGTTAAACTGGCTCCCCATCTACCGATATCAGTTGGTGGATGTTACACTGGCTCCCCGTCTACCGATATCAGTTGGTCGATGTTAAACTGACTCCCCATATACCGATATCAGTTGGTCGATGTTAAACTGACTCCCCATATACCGATATCAGTTGGTGGATGTTAAACTGGCTCCCCATCTGCCGATATCAGTTGGTCGATGTTAAACTGGCGGCCCATCTACCAATATCAGTTGGTGGATGTTAAACTGGCTCCCCATCTGCCGATATCAGTTGGTGGATGTTAAACTGGCGGCCCATCTACCAATATCAGTTGGTGGATGTTAAAGATCCCGTAGGCGAGCTTTTACCGGTACAAATTACATATTGCTGTCTTGACTTCCTGTGTCACGAGTGGAAACCCTTCCAGGATTGTAAAACCTCGCCAAGAAACTGTTTTGGCAGAACCGATGCTCCACTCGCTTTATCCAGTTTGCTACCGTAGGCAAAGATTCCGTGGGCCTTGTCCTGAAAGTTTCTTTTCAGCTCTAACGTTTTTTATATCCACGTAGCCTGAATAATGGAGGTCTGAATCTCACCCGTGGCATTGGAAATCTGCACCAAGGCCAGACGCCTGTTTTATTCTCTGTTGTCTGTGCCTTCACACATCATCACATAAGCGGTTTCCCTGAGACGATCAGATTTACTAGCTCGATGGGAAATCTGGAAGTCGTTTTCACATCTTGGTTCGTTATGGAAAGCTCAGCAAATCGTTGCGCCTCTTTTTTAAACGCATTGGTGATTGCAAGGCCTTCGCAGCACTGCGTCAAACCCAGGCCACAACAGGTCTTTGTTTCATGGGCTCAGCTTCGTAGCTGGAAAGAAAAACCACAACTCATGCAAACAGATTTATTTTGTAGCATGAGTAATGCAAGCATTTATTTATTTATTTATTATACATGGCTGAGGCCTGTGGAAGATTGCTGTCGTTTTCTATCTTTACAACAACTGATTTCAAATTGTCTCCTCAAAAAAATCAACAAAATACTGAACTTCACTGCGAAACCGAATCATAATCAGCACATTTCTTTGGATTTGGTGTGATGATGTCACGGCGTATTTCCCCAGCGAACACAGCACCGTTGGGCCAACGTTGGCATTTGGTCAATTGGTCGCAAGCGCATTGTTGACGTCGGGGTGACGTCGTTCCAACGTTGGCCCAACGGTGTTGTGTTCGCTGGGTCATATGTTCATAAAAGGCTCGCTAGGTGACACGAATTTACGCAGCAAAGCTCACCTAAGTATGGTTCATCATAACATTTGGGTTTCATAGTGAAACACAAGTCAGCAGTACGTTCACCTTTGACCTCTCAACTTTGATCACAGTGCTCGGTTACTTGCGGGCTTGGAGCTATGTGGCGCCAGGTGCAGTGCAGCTCCGAGGGCCATGGTACCTGCGACCCCGAGAAACGACCAGCACCAGCACGCCGCTGTTACATCCGGCCTTGTCCGGCCTGGCGTGTTGGAAACTGGACCAAGGTTCGTTCTCTCCTTATTTCTTACATTTAGCTACAGATTTTTTTCTTTTCTTTTCTATCAAGTTTTTGCTTTCCTGAAGGAGAGAATGAGCGATTGGAGCATGACCGAAGTTGGGAAACAATGGTTAAATAATGAAGGTGGAAAAACACCAGGTAACAGGTATTTTACATGCAAGGGCGTTGAAGGAAGTACCAACCACCTTTTAGAGGCCATTTTTCCCCGCAAGCAGGGGTTGGCCTTTTTCGGGAACCGTGGTTGTTGTTGTTTTTCGGTCCCCTTTTTGAAGCAATGTTTTTTTTTACGGCCGGATGCCCTTCCTGACGCCAACCCTTTTTTGCCGCCTTTAACGACAAACAGGGAATTACCAGTGAACTGGTACTCAATTAGCCGACCTCGGAAGGTATGACAGGCTGAGTCAACCCCCCTGGCGTTAATTCAGCGATCGACCGGGTTTTGAACCCAGGATCCTAGGATCCTAAGCTGACACCCTAGCCGCTAGCCCAACACCAGGGTATGAAGGAAGTACGATAGTGGAAAAGGTGGATCCAGTGCAAACAGATCTTCATTCAGACAGGTCGAGTCCTGGAGCATTGGATGGAAAAGTAAATCTTGCTCATGGAAAAGTAACGGCTGGTGCGACAACAGGGGTTTGTTTTCTACGACCTTCGGGGAGGCCTCTTTGCAGTGGTTGTACCTCCCAACGCAAGTCGGGGACCAAATCTTCCCCATTCTTCCCTGCTGCCCGGATTCGTTAGGGCAGTGCGGTCATGGTCGGAGAGCCGATCGGTTCAGATGGACCCCTTTCCCTCTTGTCTGTCTTTCTCTCCCTCTCTCTCTTTTTCTCTCTCTCACTGTTTCTTTTTTTCTCTCTCTCACTGTTTCTTTTTTTCTCTCTCTCTCTCTCCCTTGCCCTCTCTCTTTTTTTTCTCTCTCTTTCTTTTTCTCTCTGTTTCTCTTTTTTGTCTCTCTTTTTTTCTCTCTCTCTCCCTTGCCCTCTTTCTTTTTCTCTGTTTCTCTTTTTGTCTCTTTTTTTCTCTCTCTCTCTCCCTTGTCCTCTTTCTTTTTTCTCTCTTTTTCTTTCTTTTCTCTCTCTTTTTCTCTCTCTTTCTCTCTCTTTCTTTTTCTCTCTTTCTCTTTTTTGTCTCTTTTTTTCTCTCTCTCTCCCTTGCCCTCTTTCTTTTTTTTCTCTTTTTCTCTCTTTTCTCTCTCTTTCTCTCTCTTTCTTTTTCTCTCGTTCTCCTTTTTTCTCTCTCTTTATTTTTCTCTCTCTTTTTGTCTCTTTCTTTTTCTCTCTCTTTCTCACTTTATTTTTCTCTTTCTGTTTCTCTCTTTCTTTTTATCTCTCTTTCTCTCTCCTTCTTTTTCTCTCGCTTTCTCTCTTTCTTTTTCTCTCTCTTCATCTCTCTTTATTTTTCTCTCTCTTTCTCTCTCTTTCTTTTTCTCTCTCTTTGTCTTGCTTTCTTTTTCTCTCTCTTTCTCTCTCTTTCTTTTTTCTCTCTCATTCTCTTTCTTTCTTTTTCTTTCTCTTTCTTTCTCTCTCTCTTTCTCTCTCTTTCTTTTTCTCTCTCTTTCTTTTCCTCTCTCTTTCTCTCTCTTTCTTTTTTCTCTCTCATTCTCTTTCTTTCTTTTTCTTTCTCTTTCTCTATCGTTCTTTTTCTCTCTCTTTCTTTTTCTCTCTTTCTTTTCCTCTCTTTCTCTCGCTTTCTTTTTCTCTCTCTTTCTCTATCTTTCTTTTTCTCTCTCTTGCTCTCTTTTTCTTTTTCTTTTTCTCTTTCTTTCTTTCTTTCTCCCTCTCTTCCTCTGTCGTGGCCCTGACTTTGTGAAGGCGGGGGGACACCATCCTGTATGTGGGGGATCTCTGCGTCACTCCTGCGAGATCGATCGTCTGTCTCCGATCGGCTGTCTCCATGTCGTAGGCTTGTTTGAGAGAACTGTCCGGGGCGATACAACAACACCAACAACAACAGCAGGGGTTTTCTACTTTTATGTTACAGCATAGACTTGCTGATATAGTCTCATAGTAGTGATAATTAGATCTTCTGCATTTGGGGCCTTCCATGTTTTACTTAATGTACATTTGTGCAATATTCGACACCCTTTCCAACACCCTTCCCACAATTTTCAGCAACGCTGGGGTAAATATCCACCCCCATCCCATCCCAATAATTCTGGAATGCTTTGTGAGACCACACTATCTCTCCAAATTAAACCACTCCCCCATCCACACACCTTTAAAGAAAGGATGCCACAATTCGAGTTTATGAATATTCACTATGGATAAGCTTCTTCTTCTTTGTTTAAAAAAAACCACCTTTAGAGGCCATTTTTCCCTGCAAGCGGGGGTTGGCCTTTTTCGGGGACCGTGGTTGTTGTTGTTGTTTTTTTTTGATCCCCTTTTTTAAGCAATGTTTTACGGCCGGATGCCCTTCCTGCCGCCAACCCTTTTTGTCGCCTTTCAACCTTCTTTGTTTGACAGCCACAATTATTCTCATGCTATTGTGGGGTTGGTTGGGGAAGTTTTTGGCACCTAACTCCCACCTAACTACTTACTCAAACTTTTGGAAAAGTTTGACTAAGTAGTTAGGGCAGGAATTTGTATTATTTTCAGGGAGGCTGTCGATAGTTCGTCTACTCTTCACAAAGGACACCGTGGGATCTATAACGTCCACCAACAAATGCCGGGAGATGGGACGTCCAGTTTAACATCAATCCAATGGACGGCACACTCATTGATGAATCATCCTGCCTGATTCACCATGGATAAATGGTGTTATTGCTAACATGAAAAATGTTTTTCGTTACATAATCAAAGACAGGCGATGTGTTAGCAAAGCACCCTAGTGATCCTAAAAGCTGGAATAATGGGGCAAATCTTGAAACCTAATGCTGCTCACCTCAGCTGCCTACGATAGGCTCGTAAAAATGTAAGTACGCTGAACTATGTGAAAGGATTATGCAGCACACGCTTCCCCCCACCCCTATGTACCACTTGCTGAACCTTACTCCTACCCCCCCCCCCCCTGATGTTGCACCCACTGAATCTAGCCCTCCCTCCCCTTCCCCCAGGTAGCACACGCTAAACCTTTTCCACCTCCCCTACCACACTCCACATGTAGCACACGTTAAAGCTCTTCCCTACACCCCCCCCCCCCCCCCACTCCGCATCTTACCCGGTACCCCCAAGCTCATTGTAACACTGGAATGCTGCTCTAACCACCAACTCACCCACGCACCCCCTGTGGGTTGTATAATATATGACCATCTTTTGTGGATTGTTAAGCTGGGAGGATGATAAGTATTTTTAATAAAAGGAACGGTACAAGGTGGTTGTTAGAAAATAAATAAATAAACCATCTGCAGAAGTGGAAGTTTTTTTTTCTTGATGAAATGTCAGTCGTGATTGTGATGGAGATTATTTTCTGAATGTTTAGACATTATGTACAAAATTGTGTGAAGTTTCTTTTTGATTTAAAAACGTATTTATTATTCTATTAAAACGGTTACCAGCTTCGTAAATGAAGTAATTTGAGTTTTTGTAAACGTTGTGGTAATGTTGCTGTGAAACAGATTCCTCGGGGGATCTCATCCAAACGTTCCGGGTAATAGAGGGTATCTGATAATGAATGATTCAGGGAATGCTTTTCATTCGTTAAAAGTGGCGAGTCTTTGCGACACCGAGGATGTAACACAATTACAAGGTATAATAATTAAATACTCGACAACTACCCAGGGACTGGTATTATAATTAAATACTCCATAACTACCCAGGGACTGGTATAATAATTAAATACTCGATAACTACCCAGGGACTGGTATAATAATTAAATACTCGATAACTACGCAGGGACTGGTATAATAATTAAACACTCGATAACTACCCAGGGACTGGTATAATAATTAAATACTCGATAACTACCCAGGGACTGGTATAATAATTAAATACTCGATAACTACCCAGGGACTGGTATAATAATTAAATACTCGATAACTACCCAGGGACTGGTATAATAATTAAATACTCGACAACTACCCAGGGACTGGTATAATAATTAAACACTCGATAACTACCCAGGGACTGGTATAATAATTAAATACTCGATAACTACCCAGGGACTGGTATAATAATTAAATACTCGACAACTACCCAGGGACTGGTATAATAATTAAATACTCGATAACTACCCAGGGACTGGTATAATAATTAAATACTCGATAACTACCCAGGGACTGGTATAATAATTAAATACTCGATAACTACGCAGGGACTGGTATAATAATTAAATACTCGATAACTACCCAGGGACTGGTATAATAATTAAATACTCGACAACTACCCAGGGACTGGTATAATAATTAAACACTCGATAACTACCCAGGGACTGGTATAATAATTAAATACTCGATAACTACCCAGGGACTGGTATAATAATTAAATACTCGACAACTACCCAGGGACTGGTATAATAATTAAATACTCGATAACTACCCAGGGACTGGTATAATAATTAAATACTCGATAACTACCCAGGGACTGGTATAATAATTAAATACTCGATAACTACCCAGGGACTGGTATAATAATTAAATACTCGATAACTACGCAGGGACTGGTATAATAATTAAATACTCGACAACTACCCGGGACTGGTATAATAATTAAATACTCGACAACTACCCGGGACTGGTATAATAATTAAATACTCGATAACTACCCAGGGACTGGTATAATAATTAAATACTCGACAACTTCCCGGGACTGGTATAATAATTAAATACTCGATAACCACCCAGGGACTGGTAACTGGTATAATAATTAAATACTCGATAACTTCGCAGGGACTGGTATAATAATTAAATACTCGATAACTACCCAGGGACTGGTATAATAATTAAATACTCGACAACTTCCCGGGACTGGTATAATAATTAAATACTCGATAACTACCCAGGGACTGGTATAATAATTAAATATACTCGATAACTACCCAGGGACTGGTATAATAAATAAATACTCGACAACTTCCCGGGACTGGTATAATAATTAAATACTCGATAACTACCCGGGACTGGTATAATAATTAAATACTCGATAACTACCCAGGGACTGGTATAATAATTAAATACTCGACAACTACCCGGGACTGGTATAATAATTAAATATACTCGATAACTACCCAGGGACTGGTATAATAATTAAATAAACCATGGAGGGTTACACCACTGTTGGTTGTGTTAGGCCACCACGTGACGTGTAATGTTATCACGAGTTCTGATCTTGTTTAACGTCGTGAAACTCTATTTTAAAGGATTCATTTATCATTCTGTCGACGCTCGCTCTTACGAATGGGAATGAAAAGGTTTATCATCGGAAACGTTTTCACAGCTGCGATCACGACTTGTATTCCAAAGGGATCAGAAACGCGAATGACCATTACAGGAAATTTGTGACAATGGCTCAAAAGTACTGTACATAGAACAACAAGGCCATCTGTTTGCTTGGTGGTCAGGGGGCGGCCGCCCTCCTCCCCTCATGCTTCCACACTTCTTGTGTTATTATTCTTGAACCTTCTTCTGACCTGTTATTGGCATCGACTTGGGAATAGGGGTCCAGGTGGTGAACATCATGGCCCGTGTTACACATTCTGAAAGTCTTTGTGTTTACAAACTCTTGCATTGGAAACGCAGTGTTCGGAAAAGTGTGGTGGCGGAATGAAGAAGCGTGAGGTGACATGTGTCGACTCTCGTGCTCGACGCCCCCTGAGACCTTTTCACTGTCGCCGCCTACCTTACAAGCCCCCGTCACGCCTCGCCTGCAATTCCTGGCCTTGCTTCAACTGGATCGCGATGCCCTGGGGCAAGGTACGATCTTTTGCCGACCCAACATGGCACACTCGAGTGAGCGTCTCGGTCTGGTTCCTGTTGCGAGTGTAGTCCTGCGCACGCTTCTTGTGGTCTAGCGCTTTGTCGGTCCCATGTCCTTTTACCCATGTGTCTGCCAGTGCTCGGAGGATTGCGGTGGCGGTGAGCAGCGTCGTGAGCTCACCTGCCCGGTGTTTGCACGGTGCAACGAGCACCAGAAACCCAATGACACTCGACGTTGCAACTTACGGCCTTGTACGGCCTGGCTAGCGGGGCCCTGGGGTCAGGTGAGCTGGCAACTTGGACCACCTCCGAGAAGGAAGCGCTGATTTTACCCAAATGAGAATTTATGATCTTACTTGATTACCGCCTTCAGAGACACAATAACATCAAATATATAAATATAATACAGTATACACATTTTTTGTTTTACTCTTCCTCTTTTTAAATTCCTCTTGTTTACCTTGCAGTATATATACCTTCATACACGGTAAAACTTCAAAATAATTGCCTGCAGACCAACTGCTCGTTCGTGTGAGATGGGATTCTTGCTGTGCTACATGGAATAAGTCGCATGTTTGTTTCCATGCCACTCGTGTATTGCGAATGTCGATTGGTTACATTTTATATTGAAGCAAATAGAATGTAGAGACAATGTACAGTTTATTTAGTAGACATTTTCATTGCTCGTGCAAATATGATCAGGGAATTGAATGCACTGCTAATTTTTTTTTTTTTTTTTTGTATACGTACAAGATCGAGGCTCGTGTAAGAGCGAACCTTAATCACACAAAAACAAACAAACGGACACAGAAAACATACAATAAAGGGAGCGGGAGACAAGATTGGAGAGAGAGAAGCACACAAGTACAACAGTAGAGAACAGGGACATCGGGAGATCTGTGGGAGGGAGAGGGCTTGGGGGAAGGAGGGGTGGGGTGGGGGGGGGGGGGGTGGGAGAGGTTAAAAAAAAAACACATGGACACTGCATGAACTTCCAGGAAGGAAGTCGGTATTTCAAAAAAGTGGATCTGGGGTGAATTGACGGGGGTAGAAAAGATCAAGGTTTTGGATGGGGAAAGATAGGAGATGGTGGTGAACAGCTGTTTTAAAGACCTGGAGGGAGGAGTGGGATTGAAGAGAGTGAGGGAGTTTGTTCCAGAGGCTCATGCATAGTTCATGAGATATTGAAATATAAAAATGAAATCATGTGACTCTAAAAGCATTCGTGAGATGGAGTTGTGCAGCCCGGCTTGCTCCTCTTCCAAAAGCAGTCGTGCCCCTTGCGATGGAACAGCATTTAGCGTGGGCGAGATCCTTATGAAATTGAGTTCTCACAAGTAACACAAAGCAGTTTTTGTGAAATATCCTGCAAATAATGAAATAATTTTTCTTTCATCCCAAATACTGAAGAAAAGTACTCAGGAACTTCCTGTAACTGAGTTCAAGAAGTTTTTAAACAAAGCCAATAAAAAACGAATATACCATTTTGCTTTCATGTAGAGTAGGTACTGTGAGAGCAGTCGTTGTGTATTAAATGCACAAGGTGGACTACTATTACATTCCCAGCAGGGTGAGGAAGTGAGCCGACAATCAATAAATGGTCGTACAGAAGCTCATGAGCCTATTTTACCAACCCAGAACTCCTAACAACACAGGACGTCTGGGTTGTTAGGACTTCTGGGTTGTTAGGACTTCTTGTGTTGTTAGGACTTCTGGGTTGTTCGGACTTCTTGGGTTGTTAGGATTTCTGGGTTGTTAGGAATTCTGGGTTGTTAGGACCTCTTGTGTTGTTAGGACTTCTTGTGTTGTTAAGACTTCTGGGTTGTTAGGACTTCTTGTGTTAGGACTTCTTGTGTTAGGACTTCTTGTGTTAGGACTTCTTGTGTTAGGACTTCTTGTGTTAGGACTTCTTGTGTTAGGACTTCTTGGGTTAGGACTTCTTGTGTTCGGACTTCTTGTGTTCGGACTTCTGGGTTGTTAGGACTTCTTGTGTTGTTAGGACTTCTTGTGTTGTGAAGACTTCTGCGTTGTTAGGACTTCTTGTGTTGTTAAGACTTCTTGTGTTGTTAAGACTTCTGGGTTGTTAGGACTTCTTGTGTTGGAAGGACGTCTGGGTTGTTAGGACTTCTTGTGTTGTTAAGACTTCTAGGTTGTTAGGACTTCTTGTGTTAGGACTTCTTGTGTTAGGACTTCTTGTGTTAGGACTTCTTGTGTTAGGACTTCTGGGTTGTTAGGACTTCTGGGTTGTTAGGACTTCTTGTGTTGTTAGGACTTTTTGTGTTGTTAAGACTTCTGGGTTGTTAGGACTTCTTGTGTTGGACTTCTTGTGTTGTTAGGACGTCTGGGTTGTTAGGACTTCTTAACAACACAAGAAGTCCAACACAAGAAGTCCTAACAACCCAGAAGTCTTAACAACACAAAAAGTCCTAACAACACAAGAAGTCCTAACAACCCAGAAGTCCTAACACAAGAAGTCCTAACACAAGAAGTCCTAACACAAGAAGTCCTAACACAAGAAGTCCTAACAACCCAGAAGTCTTAACAACACAAGAAGTCCTAACAACCCAGACGTCCTTCCAACACAAGAAGTCCTAACAACCCAGAAGTCTTAACAACACAAGAAGTCTTAACAACACAAGAAGTCCTAACAACGCAGAAGTCTTCACAACACAAGAAGTCCTAACAACACAAGAAGTCCTAACAACCCAGAAGTCCGAACACAAGAAGTCCGAACACAAGAAGTCCTAACCCAAGAAGTCCGAACACAAGAAGTCCTAACCCAAGAAGTCCTAACACAAGAAGTCCTAACACAAGAAGTCCTAACACAAGAAGTCCTAACACAAGAAGTCCTAACACAAGAAGTCCTAACACAAGAAGTCCTAACAACCCAGAAGTCTTAACAACACAAGAAGTCCTAACAACACAAGAAGTCCTAACAACCCAGAATTCCTAACAACCCAGAAATCCTAACAACCCAAGAAGTCCGAACAACCCAGAAGTCCTAACAACACAAGAAGTCCTAACAACCCAGAAGTCCTAACAACACAAGAAGTCCTAACAACCCAGAAGTCCTAACAACACAAGAAGTCCTCACAACACAAGAAGTCCTAACAACCCAGAAGTCCTAACAACACAAGAAGTCCTAACAACCCAGAAGTCCTAACAACACAAGAAGTCCGAACAACCCAGAAGTCCTAACAACACAAGAAGTCCTAACAACCCAGAAGTCCTAGCAACACAAGAAGTCCTCACAACCCAGAAGTCCTAACAACACAAGAAGTCCTCACAACACAAGAAGTCCTCACAACCCAGAAGTCCTCACAACACAAGAAGTCCTAACAACCCAGAAGTCCTCACAACCCAGAACTCCTAACAACACAAGAAGTCCTAACAACTCAGAAGTCCTAACAACCCAGAAGTCCTAACAACCCAGAAGTCCTAACAACACAAGAAGTCCTAACAACCCAGAATTCCTAACACCACAAGAAGTCCTAACAACCCAAGAAGTCCGAACAACACAAGAAGTGCTCACAACGCAGAAGTCCTAACAACCCAGAAGTCCTAACAACACAAGAAGTCGTTCAAATATTTCGAGGCAATAATACCTTTGTCAGCATACCTAAGCTCGAAGCGGTCTACTTCTGGATTTGATTCCTGGCAGAGTCAAATGTGAACAAGCGTTACGCCTAGGTCCCCCGTCTTGAAGTGATGCGAGTTGACAAAGTGGAAGACGCAAGCCGGCCATCTTGGATTTTGACGTGGCGACCCAATTTTCAATAGCGTTCTCCCTTATGCCTGGATACACCCACACACCAGATTAGAAGTTGGTAGTTCGTTTGTTTTTCAAGATATTCCGCTCACAAGGTTCAGACATGCATAGCGGCGGCCATCTTGGATTTTGACGTGGCGACCCAATTTTCAATAGCGTTCTTCCTTATGCCGAGATACACCCACACACCAAATTAAAAGTTGGTATTTTGTTTATTTTTCAAGATATTCCGCTCACAAGGTTCAGACATACATAGAGGCGGCCATCTTGGATTTTGACGTGGCGACACAATTTTCAATAGGGTTCTTCCATATGCCGAGATACACCCACACACCAGATTAGAAGTTGGTAGTTCGTTTGTTTTTCAAGATATTCCGCTCACAAGGTTCAGACATACATAGAGGCGGCCATCTTGGATTTTGACGTGGCGACCCAATTTTCAATAGGGTTCTTCCATATGCCCAGTTGCACCCACACACCAAATTAGAATCTGGTCCTTCGCTTACGCACGCACACATGCACGTCCGTACGCACGCACGCACACACGGACGGACGGACGCACACATGGACGGAGGGGAAAATCCATAGTCCCCCTTTCGCTCCGCGGTGCGACGGGGGACAAATAAAACTGCCATTCTGGTCGGTGCTGGTAGACAAGTGCCACATTGTAGAGCACGGTCTCCGTTGGAAGCTATGGGAAGTTGGCTGTCGCAGTTGCAATGTTGAAGATGTGAGCGGACAATGACATTGTCATCCATGAGCCTTCCTTGAAATTGGGTAACGCAAAGGGATTGCATAAAGCTAATGAAACAGAACTCGATGTGCATTGATACAAATTTGAGAATGAAGTTTGTGCTTTTAAAACAAAGCGAAAAGAAAAAGTGGACAGTTTTGGACTTTGAGGTAATTAGGTAACGTTTCCACCCCTGTGTGTCTGCCTGTCTGTCTGTTTGTCTGTCTGTGAACAGGATATCTGAGAAAGTTGTGCACAGTTTCGGCCGGAATTTGTGGAGAGGTTGGTTGGGTGTGTGACGAGGAAAAAAATGATGAGATTTTGCTGAAGATCCGGATCCAGATAATATAATTTTACAAGTGATTCTTCACCATTGAGAGATGGGGCAAAACAATATAGAGCAGCATATCTTAAAACTTTGTGGACATATTATGACAAAACTAGGTGGATGAGTTGGGTAGGTGACAAGAACAAGCCGATTTGATTGTGGTTCAAGTCTGGATACAGATCCGGCCTGTCAAGTAGGATACAAAACGTAAACTCGTCAGCCTGGCCAAGGTAGGCCTACCATTTTGTTGTTACCAAGGTACATGTCTCTACGAAATGCCGTTCTAGTTTGTCATGAGATGGTAGACGGAAGTGATGAAATGATGAGGTGGGTAACGAGGTGATGAAAACAAATGTTCTATTTTGTACGTGCAGTGTTCAGCACCTTGCGGTGGGGGTGTCCAGCGACGCCTCGTGCGGTGCATGAACACCAGGACAGGCCGGGCTGAAATCAGTTCGGCACGATGCGAGCACCTGCCACAGCCCGATGCCACCCGACGCTGTGGCACTCAAGAGTGTGTCATCGAGAACACCGAGCCACGTAAGTGCCAAAGATCGCACGGCATATTATGCCAAACATGTACCCTGAAAACAATAACATCAGACTTTTAGGCCAGCAAACTAGCACCCGTCTCATTGGTAGGCAAATTGAGATTATTAACAACGAGCAACGGTACCTGCCCTACGAGCGGAGCTTCAATTGGGAGGCCCAAATGAAAAGGCAAAATATCAGAAATTGAAGGCTTTTTTTATTTTAAACGATTTATATAAACATCCGTTAAATCATATCACACGCAAATCATCAAAATCTAAACAGTATTTGTAGAATTTCAATAAAAGCCACATCACTGTTCATAATCGGTAAATATTATTCCATCGTGTTTGGAAAAACTGGGAAATTGGAAAAATTTGGAAAAACAATTTAGCCTATTTTACTCCAGGGGGTCCCAGGATTACCCACCCAAAATTTCGTTGTGATCGGTTCAGCCGTTTTTGCAGTACCTGGGAACAGACGGACAGACGGACATTTGGTGAATTATAGTAAGATGCTAGGCCACGAGCTTGGTGTTGGCTTAGCGGTTAGGGTGCCGGCTTGGGATCCTAGGATCCTGGGTTTAGTCTAGTAGGAAGACTAGGTCCCTCTGCACCCCCCGGAGATATACTTCTAATCAGTGTTTCTAGATTGGAAAAAATGTGTAGAAAATGACTAGCTATGGCCCCAAGCTGAAAAAATGTCCCACATACCATTTTTATGCAAATTACTGCTGCAAATTTTATGCAAAATTATGCAAATTTTATGCAAATTTTTGATGAGGAGTAGAGTTGAGGGGTCTTTGAGGGCTTCATCGAGGTGCTCTCGGTTGCAAGACTGGGTCATTCTGAGAAGCACAGCAGGGTCAGAGATCATGATGTTCTCCTCCTCAGTGAATCTCTCCATCAACAGCCTCTCCATTGCCTCACACACTGTTTTGAGGCAAAAGAGGGACTTTGCGTAGGCCTTTCCACTGAGAACACCTTTGAGAGATCCACTTGTTACTAGTTGTGCCTCAAAGAGAATCTCTGCATATCCAGAACCACGCATCTTGTGTCCAGTGAGCATCCCGATGTAGTTCATGGATGTGTGGAAGGGTCCAATCGTTACTACATGACTAGCAAATTCATTTGGCCAGCGCCAGATGATGGGAAGGGCTTTCATGCAGACACCCAGATCAAATGTATTCAGGACCCATCTCTGACCCACCTCAGCAGTTGCTGCCTCGGAACGCTTCAGTAGCTCACGAACAACTGCGTTGTCTGTGATCGGTTGGTGGATAGGCGTGCAGTAGTCGACTGTTGATTTGCTGGGTGGGGGAGAACCAGTTGCAGAGGTGAAACCCCCTAGCCCAGGCACAGGCTGCAGGCCATTGCCATGCCATGCAGGCACCAGGCATAGTTAGAATCCCGGTCGATCGCTGAATTAACACCAGGGGGGTTGACTCAGCCTGTCATCCTTCCGCGGTCGGCAAATTGAGTACCAGCTCACTGGTAATTCCCTGTGTGTCGCAAGAGGTGACTAACAGGGTTGGTGGCAGGAAGGGCATCCGGCCATAAAACATCGCTACAAAAAGGGGACACGGTGCCCAAAAAAGGCCAACCCCTGCTCTGCAGGGAAAAAATGGCCTCTTTAAGGGTTCTAACAATGGTAGGCGATCCTTGTGTTAAGCCTGCGCTTTGGATGATTTGGACCTTTATATGGTGGAAGTTCATACTTTATCAGGTAGGCTTCTTGGGTCACATTTCTGTATTCACTAGATTTCTGTTACGTGCAGTATTTAACTATATTTGTCAGTTGTCATTCAACGATGATAAGGAGTTTAATTTACGTGAACTTTTCCTTTTGATATTATGAATTATCGGTTCAAGAATCCTATTATACGCAGCTCAGATTTACAACGTCACATCGTGAGATTACCGGTCGGACATCAGTTTGTCCTCCAAATCGAAATATTGTTGAAAAGTTGTTTATGCTGCATTTTTACCGTTTACCAAACTTACCTGGTGAACCTGGTGCTCTTTATGGAAGTTCTAAAATCTCTGTTTTGGAAACTCCGTGATTACACTGTAAGTACCTCACAGAGCTTCAATGACATATTCAAGGAAGGATGCTTTAAGGTCAACTCTGAATTCCTATCTCACTGAAATTCAAATATGGCTGTCCGTTAACTTTCTCACATTCAATCCTTATCCCCTCATCCATCCTTTTAAAAGTTTCAGCCCATGTCTTCTGCGACCTACCATTTTTTCCCAACATAATCACCACGACGGACCCAACTATTTTGTATGTTCCATACGTTGCTAAAATCCATAAATCCATTTTCTTCCATCTGCACGATATCGCCCAAATCCGCTTGTGGATAAATCTGAGGATGACCGAAACCTCGGGTTCATGCTCTCATCATAACAACCTTGGATTACTGAAACTCCCTATTATTGGGTTGCCTGTCTCTTCTCTCAAGGCCTTAAAACTGGTGCAATATGACAGTCGTGCTCATCGTTGAAGATCATAAATTTGATCACATTACTGGGTGGATGGGGGAAGATAAGAGATGGTGGTGAACAGCTGTTTTAGAGACCTGGAGGGAGGGGTGGGATTGAAGGGAGTGGGGGAGTTTGTTCCAGAGGCGGGGGAAAAGGTGAATGAAGGAGTGAAGGTGAGCAGAGATCCTAGATTTTGGCAGTTTAACCAGAAGAGGGTTGCAGGCAGATTATTGGCAGATTATTTCTGGTTGCAGGTTTAAGCATAAGAGGGTTGCAGGTAGATTATTTCAACAATATTGATGGATAAAGGTGATATAATATAACAAATATCATGAAACATTTACATTTTGTAGTCCATTGTATAATTTAAATAAACATAAATGCAAATTTCGCATGTGGAAAAAGTAAGTGCACCCTTGGCTCTAATAGGTGGTATTGTCCCCTTTGGCAGAAACAACCTCAGGTAGGCATTTCTTATAACTGTCTACCAGTCTCTGACATCGACTGGGAGAAATGTTTGCCCACTCCTCCATGCAGAATTCTTTCAGCTGTGCGATGTTTGAGGGGTTTCTTGCATGCACAGCTCGTTTCAAATCCCCCCACAACATCTCGATGGGATTTAGATCCGGGCTTTGACTTGGCCATTCCAGAACCCTCCATTTCTTTCTTTTCAGCCATTCCTTGGTGGATTTACTGGTATGTTTTGGGTCATTGTTATGTTGCAAGGTCGACCTTCGGTTGAGCTTCAACGTTCCGACAGATGGCCTCACATTATCCTCAAGCACCCTCTGGTACAATGAAGAATTCATAGTGGATTCTATGATGGTGAGGTGCCCAGGCCCTGAAGCAGCAAGGCTGCCCCAAACCACAATATTTCCACCACCATGCTTTACAGTTGGTATCATCTTCTTGTGGTGAAATGCTGTCTTTGGTTTTTGCGAAACATGTCTTCTGATACTGTGGCCAAATAACTCCACCTTTGACTCATCTGTCCAGAGCACATTGTTCCAGAAGTGCTGGTCTTTGCCTCGGTGTTCATTGGCAAACTTTAGTCTTGCCCTGATGTTCTTTCTGGACAGCAAAGGTTTCCTCCTGGCACACCTACCATGTAGCTCAAATTTGTGCAGCCTCTTTCTAATGGTAGACTCGTGCACTTCGACATTAACAGTGGCAAGAGCTACCTGTAGGTCCCATGATGACATTCTGGGGTTCTTAGAGACTTCTTTCAGCATCTTGCGGTCTGCTCTCGGGCTGAACTTGCTGGGGCGGTCTCGCCTGAACAAGTTGGCAGTTGTTTAGAATCTTCTCCACTTTTAGATGATCTTCCGGACAGTTGAATGATTGATTTCAAATTGTTTGGAGATCTTTTTAAATCCCTTCCCAGACTCGTAGGCATCTATAACATTCTTTCTGAAGGCCACAGAGAGCTCTTTTGATCTAGGCATGGTGACGCGGCACACTTCAACAACAAAGAGCAAACCAAACTAAATGTCTGAGGTTTAAATAAGACAGGTTCCTCCAAGATCCTCTCTAACGATGTTCTAATCATTTGCACCTGAGCTGGTGCACCTGATTAATTTTAGGTATTTGAAGTAGTGATAAATGTAGGGGTGTACTTACTTTTTCCACATGCGAAATTTGCATTCATGTTTATTTAAATTATACAATGGACTACAAAATGTAAATGTTTCATGATATTTGTTGTATTATATCACCTTTATCTATCAATATTGTTGAAGCCTGGTGTTGGCTTAGCGGCTAGGGTGCCAGCTTAGGATCCTAGGATCCTGGGTTCGAATCCCGGTCGATCGCTGAATTAACGCCAGGGGGGTTGACTCAGCCTGTCATCCTTCTGAGGTCGGCTAATTGAGTACCAATTCCCTGTTTGTCGTAAAAGGCGACAAACAGGGTTGGCGGCAGGAAGGGCATCCGGCCGTAAAACATTGCTTCAAAAAGGGGACCAACAACAACAACAAAAAAAACAACAACCACGGTGCCCGAAAAAGGCCAACCCCCGCTTTGCGGGGAAAAATGGCCTCTAAAGGTGTTTTTTAAAATTTTATTGTTGAAATGAAGAACAAATAGCTGTATGTTGAAATATGTTGAAAAAGTCAAAACTTTACATGGGGTGTACTTACTTTTTCACGTGACTGTATATTTCTGAAAACCTTTAATCAAAACATTAATTACTTTCTGACCTAATCACACCTTCAACCCTAGCAAGAAAGGCAACGACTAAGTACGGGAATCTCCGGGTAGTTCCGCGTACTCAGATGAAGAGTTTAAGAGATCAATCATTCTTCAGATCTGCTCTTCAACTGTAGAATTATCTGGTTCTTAAAATCCACAAAGTCTCATAAATTATGGTTTTAAAATATCTTAAAACCGTATATTTTTCCCTTTTATTTTTGCTAATTATTTTTACTTTCCTTACGTCTTCTTTCTTTGAAAGATGCTTTGAGATTTTCTCTGAATGAAAAGTGCTATGTAAGGAATTGATTGATCGACGGTCATGCAGTTCTGCAGATGGTGAGGTGAGACGCGCCTTGAAAAGACAGCATCCTGAGCCAGAGCAACGAGGCTTTAAAATTGACCTGTTCAGGTGGTGGATGAAAGAGCCAGATGAGAAAGGAAGGCCAGAAAGTGGAAAAAAGCAAGGTAGACACATTGAGGTATTGTTCTCTTTCCTAAATTAACAGCTTTGCCTGCCAAGTGACGTGAGCATGAATGCACTTTTGGATCTTAATAACCAAAGCGACCCCACACCATGCGGTGCGCTTCCGCCGCCTTACCTGGAACGGGTCTGCGGTGAGCAGCTGGGGGCAGTCAAACCAGACGGATGGTTCGACCACAGTCCCGTGGCTGCAGGAACTTTGTTTCTCTTTGCACATAACTCACTGGCGTGGTTGCGGTGAGCTCTGTCTTTCAAGACTATCTTTCACGGATTCCATACAAACAATCATGCGTTGGCTTCGCTCCAGCAGGCTACCTCTCTGCGAGTCTGCTGAGACGGCTCAAGCCACCCGCCTGTTGTTGTCTGTCCATTTGAACAGTATGGCAATGCAGTTTAGATACAGACATGTACCATCTTCATGATGACACCAACATTCAGCATTTCTGACGAAGCTTTTCAGTCCAGGCACGAGTTTCGATTATCAAAGAAAAAGGACCGCAATGTGTTTGCTCTGCATGGTCGTACACAGCGTGACGACAGTATTACAACAAGAAAAAGAGCAATCAGAGATTGCAAACCCTCGCCAGGATGTATTTTCAGTGGTTTTTAAGGCCTTTGTGTTAAAACAAATATGGCGGCCGAACCACGTGACCGATGACGTCATCAATTTTTTTTTCCTAAACTAATTTATTCCTAGATTACGCTCAAGAAATTTCATCTTGATCAGATGAAGTTTTGTACTTGTCGAATTATGACGTCATAATGGAGGCACCTATGACATCATCATTAACATATTTTATTTCGCATGGAGAGTTCTTTACAATGAGCCATTTCTCAATTTTTTCTATTCAGTGCTTTCGGAGATATAAAGGTGCAACTTTTTTTCGGTTTTTCCAAGATGGCGCCCATACCACGTGACGTATGACGTCATAATTATCATTAAAAAAATTATACAGGTAGAATTGCACCTATCGTGAAAATTTCCTGTCGATCGGACCAACGGTTGCAGAGAAAATCATATTTAATCTGTGCGGACAAACAGACAGACAGACAGACAAACGTTCTCAAATGCAGTACCCTCTCCTCAGGCGAGGGTAATGATTCAATAACTGCCATAGTTATAACAATAAGAGTATAATCAGCAACTCCTTTCAACTTCTCACATCATCGCACCTATTACGTGAAATTGCACCAAGTATTGATGGCTGAGCTACGAATATTTTCGTTCCACAAGTGAAAACTTTGGGTAACTCGAACACATGTGCTAGTAAGTAAAAAAAAAAAAAAATACTATTGACCCCTGCTTGGGTTCCTTTTAACATACCAAGTGTGATGTAATATGTGACTGGCATCATGTGTCACCATGTTATGTCATGTCAATGCATTGGAGCCGTACTTTATTGCATTGCTAAAACTTGCGAATATCGGCCTTACCAAACTTTAATGATAAATCTGAAATGATTGCAAGCGGCCCTAAATGCCTTCAGAATTTTAGGGCCGCTTGCAATCATTTTGGGGCCACTTGAGTGTTTGCTATGGATGCAAAGTCAAGGCTCATGGAAGAGCTAGAACACAGTGAGCAGCAGGGAAACACACAAATAGCAGGATAGAGGGACAGAATCGAGACATGTTTGGAGGAAGAATTTTGGAGGGGAAGAATGAGAGCAAGGGCAGGGGGGAGGACATGGTTGAAGGGGAGAAGGGGTGAACAAGCTGGATACAAACTCAAACACGTTGAAACAGAAATGGAATAAAAAACGAAAAATGGGGGTGGAAGGGGGGCCGGGGGCATAATAACCTGGAAAGGAAACGGTGCTTGGGTAGGGTTAATGAGGGTAGAAGATATCATTGGAATGGATGGGGGATGATCTGAGATGGTTGTTAACAGCCGTTTTGAAGTCCTGGAGGAGGAAGAATGAGATTGAACAGACTGATGAAGTTGGTTCCACAGGTGAGAGAAGAGGAACAAATCAATGGATGTGAACAGTGATCCTGGATTTTGGGGGTTTCACCAGAAGGGTGTTACTGGCAGACCGTGTGCACCCTGGAGAAACCTTGGTGGGGGAGGGAGGCAGCACGTAAAGGGCAGAGGGTTCAAGAGGACAGGGAGGTGACCAACCCTCTGTGGCGTGAGAGTAACACGCCCAACGTTTCACTTTGATCACAGGAGATTCCAATGATTTTGACGACCTTGGCCTCCGCAGATCAATATGTGAAAGTTGAGAGGAAGGAGCTCGAGCAGTACTGCATCAAGCTGTGAATTATGGCCTTGTGAATTGTTAGAAGTTTAAATTCGCCAAAGGAAAGACTTGGCATGATGGAAAATGCCCAGTCAGTGGCTGGCTTCGGAGGCCACCTTGGAGATGTGGTTTGCCTAAGAGAGATTGTTGCTGTGGTTAGATCCAGAAGTTGCAGTGACTGAACCTCTTCAAGAGGAATGTTAGGCAAGTAGATGGGAGGGTTTGCCAGATGCCCCTTTCAGAGAGACAAAGTGAGAGTGTGAGATTTGTCTGCATTAAAAGACATATTGCAAGTGTTGTACCAACTCTTGATTCTATCATGGTCAGGAGAGAGGATAAGCTGCCTGCCTATCTGAAGAATGAGGGATGCTTCAATAGAGTTGCATTGGTGAGTGAGTTGTCAGTGAAAAGATAAAGAGGGTTTTCCACATAATCAGAAAGATCATTGATGCAAGATGAGGATCAGAACTATCCCGAGGACACTTCTTTGTGGCACTCCAGCCTTAACAGGGCAGGGACATGAGGATCCCATTGTGAGTCACACTCTGACTGACTCGACAGTAACCAATGAGGTGGAAACCAAGGCCACCTATGAGAGGAGGTGGCCTTGCTCTCCAAGCTCTCAGCGGATGGCAACCAAGATGAGGTGCTATGACAAATGACTATGGCAAATGCTCAAGATGTGTCTAAAAAGACGACACTGATCTCTTGTGTGATATTCAGGGCCTCCATCCATTGGTGGGAGAATAGAAGCTGTATCTCCATGGTGGAGTGATTGGGTCGGATGTGCTTCCAAAAGCGTCTTCTTCACAGACACGCATATTACGGAAAATACTCCTATCTTTGTCTAGAGGGAAGTGTCTGAGTACTTATACATTCTTATATGCTACAATCGTGTTCCATTGTTATACTAAATGAGGTTTTTGAGGCTGTTTTTTTGTTGCTGTACAACTCTTCACTCATATGCAGCACTTAGCTTGCTCGGGAGTGTGGCTGTGCTGCCGATGTAGTGCCCCTCTCCTGTATATTCGGGCAGACATGTTTAGAATTCAGCGAGGTGTGTGGATACTTATTGGATAAATTATCCAGTCCTCATGCTGTTGAGTATCATTTTATTAACAAGTTAAAACTTGTGCAGGAGAAACAGGAGCACGTCGCAATCCAGCCGGCATGTTAGCAGCCAATCGCCACGTCAAATCGGACATCACATGTACCAAACATCACATGGAAATTACATGTGCAAACAAGAAACAGCAATCAGAGATTGCAGACCATCGCCAGGATGTGTTTTCAGTGGTTTTGAAGGCTTTTGTAGTAAAACAAATATGGCGGCCGAACCACGTGACTGATGACGTTATATATTTTTTTTTCTCCACCAATTTATCCTTAGATGATGCTCAAGAAATTTCATCTTGATCGGATGATGTTTTGTACTTGTCTAATTATGACATCATAATGGAGGCATCTATTACATGATCATTAACATATTTCATTCCCCATGGAGAGTTCTTTACAATGAGCCGTCTGAACTTTTTCTATGCAGCGCTTTCAGAGATATAGAGCTGCAAAAATTTTCGGTTTTTCCAAGATGGTGCCCTGTACCACGTGACCTATTACGTCATAAATATCATTAAAAAATTATACAGGTGGAGTTGCGCCTATGGTGAAAATT
Organism: Myxine glutinosa; assembly: GCF_964187855.1. NCBI lineage: Eukaryota > Metazoa > Chordata > Myxini > Myxiniformes > Myxinidae > Myxine > Myxine glutinosa. The sequence continues at coordinate 14,981,760 of NC_136271.1, forward strand.
TCCTGTCAATTGGACCAACGGTTGCAGAGAAAATCATATTTATTCTGTGCGGATAGACAAACAGACAAACAAATTAAAAATCACTCAGAGAGCGACACTTGGCAAAACAGAACAAAGTAGCATGGCACTCAATGGAGCATCCTTTTGACCTCAAAAATAATTAGTGGTTGAATTCAGTGACCTGATATGCAAATCGTCTTCAAAGTTTAAGTTAATCGGATGAAAATTGATAATTTTAGAAATTCGGCCTATGTTGACCTTTTGGCCTATGTTGACCTCAAAAATAGTTGGTGGTTGGTTTCAGTAAGCTGATATGAAAGTCCTTTTCAAATTTCAAGCCAATCGGATGAAATTGAGGATTTTGGGAATTTGAAAAAAGTGGTTGACCTTTGGCCTATGTTGACCTCATGACCGATGTTGATCTGAAAAATAGTTGGTGGTTGAATTCAGTTCGCTGACGTGAAAATCCTATTAAAATTTCATGTCAATCAGATGAAAATTGAGGATTTTAGAAATTTGAAAAAGGTGGTTGACCTTTGGCCTATGTTGACCTTGTGACCTATGTTGACCTCGAAAATAGTTGTTGGTTGAATTCAGTTCACAGATATGTAAATCACATTCAAATTTCAAGTGAATGGGATGAAAATTGAGGATTTTCGAAATTTGAAAAAAGTAGTTGACCTTTGACCTATGTTGACCTTTTGTCCTAAGCTGATCTCAAAAATAGTGGGTGGTTGAATTCAGTTAGGCGATGTGTATATCCTGTTCAAATTTCAAGTCAATCGGATGAAAATTGTGGATTTTAGAAATTAGAAAAAGTGCTGACCTTTGGCCTATGTTGACCTTTTAACCTCAAAAATATATATGATTTTGTCGGACCACGAACTGTACCCTTTGGTGAACTTTCATGAAGATCGGTTTAAAATTGTGACCTGTAGGCAAGTATAAGTGAGCGGACAGACAAACACACAAACAAACACACAAACAAAAAACACACAAACACACACACAAACCGGAGTGATCAACATACTTGTAAAAATAAAAATTTGCCAAGAAACAAACGGACTCAAATGCAATACCCTCTCCTCTGGCGAGGGTAACTAGTGTTCCGCGTCACAGGATGCTGGCGATAACTCACCTACTCTTCCTCAAAGACCGTGGAATCTCCAACATCTACCAACTAATGCTAGCAGACGGACGGACGGACGGACGGGTCACCGGCTTAATGTCCGTCTGAGGGCCAGTGCTCTTTGTGTTGCAATACTGTGCCTGCAAATCACCAATCGAACATTTCATAGTCAGGATGAGAATCAAACCCAGACGAGACAGTTCAAAGGTCCTCAAAGGTACGTGCACTCCCTCTGCACCATCTTGTCAAGGTGCTCCTAACACCCCTTCTGGCAAACCTGACTGCAACCAAGATCGTTGGTCTATAGTAAATAATGTACACTGCGTGTATAATGTTAATCCACCACAGCGAGATACCAAGACAAGAATTTGTAATTTTCTCAGGCACTGACACACAATGGCCACGAGTGTCCACAAGCGAATTACGAATATATTGAACAGTCTGCTTTGTTTATTGCTATTTTATCATTTCCTTGTAGCTCCCGATGGCATTTGTAAGGCAAGGAATTTGCTTTTTTATCCCCCCTCGTACAGGCAGGCCAAGGCTTTCTGGCAGACCCTAACACGCCGAAAGGAATGAATTAGCTTCTTGTGAAAGCATTTGGCACGTGTTTCCCCAGCACAAATAAACACGCATGGCCTGATATCGTAGTTTGCTCTACAAGTGGCTTGTTGCTGCCTGAATGGGAAACTCGCATTGAGGTGTTCCTGATCCTGGTTGTCAAAGCCTTTATGGTATCACCTTCCAAACTCGCATTTAATTGTAACTTTGTTTTCCCAATTTTGTCAGTTCAACTCCGCAGACGAAGCCTGGTGTTGGCTTGGCGGTTAGGGTGCCGTGACTCGCACACACACACACACACACACACACACACACACACACACACACACACACACACACACACGGGAGTGGGTCACACACACACACACACACACACACACACACACACACACACGGGGGAGTGGGTCACACACAAATAATACAATCCCTGCCTCCGTGGATGCCTGCAACAAAGCCCCGAGGAAGAGGCAGCTTCGCAACCGTACTGTGATCCAAAAACACAAAGGAAAAAAAAATTACAGCGCCAGCAACAAGGCCTCTGAATGTGGTTGGAATTTGATTCCAAACAAACGACCGCTTGAGACGACTGGGTTATTTGGAAAACAAAGTCAGGGACTCGTAGATGTCGTCAAAATTCCATCGTGATCTCCTTGTAGTTCCTGCAGTAGAGTGTGAGGGTGCCTTGCCCTTCCCTGTACTTTTCCTCCCATCATGTTAAACACCATCGATGAGTGTGTGAAATGCTGCTACATTGTTCCGTCCTTTGAGCGCAATTACTAGAAAGCACGTCCAATACACATCCAATGTCACATGCAGGACAGAGACGTTGGGAGATGTACATGTGCTTTTACATGAATTACAAGGACATTAGTCAACGATGGACAAACTAGTGCACTGGGATTTGAACTTGGAATTTTGTTCAGAGCTATGCTCAGATGGGAATGCCAAATGGACTTCCTCTGTTTGCCTTTTAAACATGGACTGTCCAATGTACTTTTGGAAAATTTAGATGTTCTAACTTTCTGAATTAACCATGCATCTCCAATATTTTTTATTCCAGTAAAGTAATTATAAAATGGTGCTAAACCAAAGAGAAAGTTTACTTTATTTTACTATTTAGTGAAATTTGTCCAAAACAAGACTGAAAGCCACTCATTTGTAAAGGGATACAAATAAAAAGGAGAAGAGGAAAACTGGCAGAACCTTCACCTGGTCCGAAAACAAGGAAACCTCTTCACAGGACCATTGTGCAGGAGGGGGGGGGGGGGAGGGGGGGGGGGTAACTAGGCCAGGTGGAAAAATTAATTTCCTACCCCCCCCGAGTGTTTTTTTTTAGGAGACACCATCTCACTACTGGATGGCCGTTGGCTCCCAAAGGGAGCTCATCCGCCCTTTGTCAAGTGATGTTTTTAGTCCTGGCACAGTTACCCTCTCCATGAGCAAAGCCAGTGGGGGTGTCTGTTTAATCGCCGACAACCCGATCATGTAGCAGGGAGCACTGGTTTACATGTTACCGGTGTTTCCAGTGGCAGTCCCAAAAGATTGACCTGACCTGAAATCTGAGCACAAGTGAATAAACTGTGTGCGCATGCATGTATAGGATAAAAGTAAAAATGTATTTTGAGTCTGTTGTTATTATTATTATACTCTATTATAACACACAATGTTGATTAATAAATTCGAGGTACATGGAGAGATGTTTGGATACCCTAGAGGTGTGCACACTCATCTCTGAGCTTGGGTTCGAACCCCGACCCATGTATAAACTCATCTTGATGTTCACCTTCAGTGATGGAGGTAATGAAACACAGCAAGAAGAGGAAAGCAGGGATGAAATAGAAAAGGACCAAACCAGCAAACAACAAAAAATAAAATGGTGGGCAAGGGGCGTCACAATCACCTGGTAAAATGTGAGTGCTTGAGAATGGGGTAATTTGAGGTCGAAGTGGGAGTATAATATCTGACCAAAATGTTAGTCACGGATTTCGGGTCTACTACGAGGGGGATCTTTGGTTCCCCTCAAACTTACCGGGCCTAAGGCCACCGATCACTGATAACTTTGCATCACGGTGGGTTGATAGGCTAATGCGAGGGCCAATTGGTGTACCACGTGGTCCCAGGATCCTCCGTCTGACCACCGTTTAGTTGCGCCACGTGGCTTTCAAATCGGGGGATGCTCCCTTGGCTATGCACCAATCTTATCTTAATTAGGGTGGCCAAGTTTACTGCTGAAGCATGCTAGACTGAATGAGCCAATCAATTGGGGAATTATAACCGAATGTGCGAATAGCCCTGGATCAATAGGAAAATGACGAACACAGACAGATTGAAAATGAAGTTCAACAAGAGGAATTTGTGATTGCAAGCAGGAAACTGCAAAGGGGGGAGGGAACTCAAGGACATTAATGTACAGCAAGGGTAATCAATCAAAATAGATCAAAAATGGAGAATGCAATTCAAAATGTACAAGCAATCACGAGCAATGTAGAGTGCAGCGATATTTACACAGGAAAGAAAACGGACAAGAGCAGGACTTATCCTATGCCTTACCTACTGGCTGTACACAACATGGGTACCCAATCAGACCATCCGTGGAGAGAGATAAGAACAGAAGGTGCGAGGGTTATCGGCCTCTTTATCTTACCGGTTGGGAGCCATCGTGCTCCCGCAACCCAAATGCCTCATGTAGGGGTCAATGGGAAAGAAATACTGTGGTGTCTAGGGTGGGTGACTATAGAGCATGCAGTGGGGTGCCAGGTGCGAGTGGTGCAAGAGAAACTGCAAAGGTGTGTAATCAGTGGTTGTCACTCCAAAGGAGTCAGGCCGCTGCAATGCCACCAATTGTTGATGCCCTCTTTATTGATGACAAGTCTGCATTCAAGGGAGAATGATAAAATTAAGATAGCTGAGAAAATAATGCACGAGATAAATAACCTTCTGTGTGAGAACCCAGCTCCAATACGCTTTTGCAGCGACCGTTCCCCCACGTTGATTTTCCCCGCGAAGCACTACGAGTCAGCAGTGGACAGGACGAGCACCAGTATCTTGTTCACAGTCAGACAAAAAACCAATGCCCAGAGTAGTATCTGCCCTTTGGCTCTTATAATCCCTCAATGGGGGCAGGGCCTAAAAGTGGATCAAGATCAAAATTCCCTTGGTGTAACTACGCCTGCTGGTTGACGCATCCTGGCTTAGCCCCGCCCTTGCCAGTCCTCCTTCATGAGTTTCGTCCAGTCTGTCTCCAAACCACGACATGCGACCAGAGCTCTGTGATTTAACATGAGCCGTGCTCGCAGAACCGGTATACAGGTGTGGGGGTGAACGCCAGGAAGTTGGTACTTGTCAGGGTGAGTGAGCGGAGCGATAAGGTGTCAACGAGATGCCAGTGGCCAATTAGCACCTTGTTGTTTGGGTGTTTAACCTGGAATGGAGGGGAAGAGTCAATCAGACACCGCCGCCATTTCCCGTACCTTTACCATCTCACGCTTCTTGGTTGGCGGAGGTGTCTACGGGGTGGTTAGATGACGTCGTGGTTATGCGGGCCGGTTGTGACAAAGTGGTGGTTTTCGGGTTGAGGGGTTGTCGGGTCAGGGTGCTTACTGTGTGTCTAATGTCTTAACACCATGTAAACATAACGTGAAAATTATAATAAAACCACAATAAAGTGCAACTAAAAATCTGTTTAATAAAGCTGAGTGTTGTGTCCTTATCGTGTATCTAAAGGGAAGATTTAGAGACGGGGAGGACGAGTGGCAGTTGGAATTCGGCGCGCAATTCAAACGCCTTTTGACACGCTATGTCGACTAACTGGCACATGCACCATGGTGCTATTAAACTAAAACACGATGTACATACGTAACAATTGCTCCCGAGGAAATGGTGATAAAAGGGTGAAAACCCTCTCTAACCCTCACCAACGCATTGTATCACATTCTAACCCACTACACAAGGGAAAGGTACTGCTCTAACCTTACATTATGGAAATAACTACGCTGAGATACCTGTATGTTGGGTGCAATTACCTTCGGGGCCGTTAATTGTTCACAGAACTACAACAATACATTTATTCACTTGTGCTCACATTTTTAGCAGTTAACACATTATCCTGACTTTCTCTTTGGTTTACCACTATTTTATGTTTATTTTACCATGATGTATAAATGAGGGTTGTTCAGGGTTAAGCTGCACTTTGTTCCAGATAAGTAAAAAGGAATAACAGATATTTGCTGAGTCGTCATGGCAACATCAGCAACTCCTCTATGAAGTGATGAAACAGCTGCATAAAGCATTGTGGCTCATTTCAAGATGACAATGAGTACGTTGTCGCGTGCCAGGGAACATTAGTACAGTATTGTGTTTCTCATAAACAAAAACGTCAAACCAGCAGAAATTTGCTTGACTTTTCAATGATATGTATGTCACACTGAAGTGTGCTTCAGAGGGGCAAAAGGTTTTAAAATGCAGATGAAACAGGTTAACCTTTCACCTTCAGCAGGCTCATTGACCTCAAATACAGTGCCGTCCACCAGTATTGGAGCAGTGAAGTCAAATTTGTGATTTTTGCTATATACCCAATTAATTTGCATTTGAGATCAAAAGATGAATACGAGGCAAGAGTACAGAAGCTTTTATTTCTTGGTATTTCTATGTATATATTGTTGCGAATATGGAATTTGGCCTCCATATCCGCTTGTAAATATTCCCCTATTTCCCCAATACTCCCCAACTATCCCCAATCCCCCATTCCCTAGTCCCATTGTCTGTAAACAACAATCAGTAGAGCCGACCTTCCCCTTTTTCCCCCATTAAATGTCGTGCCCAGGTCCACCGCATCACACGTAGACAACTTTCGGACATCTTGCTAGTTATTCTTAGTCTATGTCAGTTAAGGACTCCTTTCCATTAATTCTGACTCTTCGTTGCACCAGAATGTGATTATATGGCACCAGTAGTGAGTTTAGGACCTTTCCCATACCTCCTTCCATCTTCTTCCCCAAACAACAACTACAACAACAACTACAACTACAACTACAACTACAACAACAATTACAACAACAACGACGCTGCGCGGGGGGAGTGTGCGTCATCACACCGGCTCGGTTAGCCGCCATTGACAATGCGCGCCGGACCATGCGCTCCACGGGGTTACCACGAAGGGGCTCCTTGTCAGTCCCCCGTCAAGGGCGGAGCCTGGTAAACCCCCCGCACGCACCCAATGAGAAGTAACGTGCCGATTCCACGAGGCGGAGCTAACGAGCCGAGGGCGTGTCACTCCCCGCCGGATATACGAAGGACTCACCGGATGTGAGGTCAGATGCGCCCCCAGCCTGGAGAGAGAAGTTGCCACGTACGAGCGCTGAATACCTCCCCGCATCTCTGGACCGGACCGAGTCGATTCTGACCTTTGAGCCCAGGTGCACCTGGAGCCATCGATCCTGCCTTTCCTAGCCATCAAACCCCGTGTGAGTCAGCCTTTTGTCCCGTTTATCTGTCGTCTGTTGGGGTTAATATAAGATTGTGTCTAAGTGCTTGTCTTTCTATGCTGTACCTCTCGTCCTTGTAATCTAACCTTCCGTAACAATATAACCTCCTCCGGAGGGCTTGAGAACTGAACCCTGGGTGTCGTGTCATTTTAATCCCAGCCGGGTGTCCTTTTCCTTTATTGACCTAGCGCAGCGCGATTAGTCAACGTTCGGGTATAATCGGGTAACTTGTGCAGACGTGGTCATACCAAAACCGCTCGGTAAATAACATCTAAGCCACGTCTGTAACAATATGTTTTCCCATTGCAGAACAATAACAATTTTTATGTTCAGTCCCCCCATTTTAGGTAAGCATAAGTATTGGAACAGATTATCTTAAAGTAAATAAAAATAGTATAAAAGTTAGTATTTGGTCACACATACATACATCCCTTGCAGGCAATAACTGCATCAAACCTGTGACCCGTTGACATCACCAAACTCTTGGTATCTTTCTTTAAGATGTTTTGCCAAGCCTTTACTGCAGCCATTTTCAGTTGTTGTTTGTTTTGTGGGTTTCTGATTTTAGTCTCCTCTTCAGCAAATGAAATTCATGCTCCATTGGATTTAAATCAGGAAATTGACTCGACCAGTCTAAAACCTTCCACATTTTATTGGGTCATTATCTTGCTGCATGGTGAAATTCCGCCAATGAGTTTGGAGGCATTTTCTTGTCCATAGGGAGACAATGTTTCTGTACACTTCCGAATTCATTCTGCTGCTGCCATCATTAGTTACATCATCAATAAAGATGAGTGAGATGGTTCCAGAGGCAGCCATGTAAGCCCATGTAAGCCCAAGCCATGATACTACCTCCAGCATGGTTCGCAGATGAAGTAGTTTGCTTTGGATCATCTGCAGTTCCTTCCTTTCTCCACACTTTTCCTTTTCCATCACTTTGGTAAAGGTTTATTTTGGTCTCATCTGTCCATAAAACACTGTACATGAACTCTCTTGGCTCACCTCTGTAGCTCTTGACAAATTCTAATCAGGCCTTTCTATTTTTGGTGCTGATGAGAGATTTGCATCTTGCGGTGTAGCCTTTGTAATTCTGCTGTCGAAGTCTTCTGCGAACAGTAGATTGTGATACTTTCACCCCTGCACTCTGGAGGTTCTTGGTGATGTCACCAACATTTGTTTTAAGGTTTTATTCACAGCTCTGATGATGTTTCTGTCATCGACTACAGTTGTTTTCCTTGGACGACCTGGACATTGTCTATTTATTTCTTTTTGAAGATATTCAAAATTGTTTTATTTGCTCTTGCCTATTTTTGTGCTATGGTTCTAATTGAATTCTTCTATTCTTTCAGCTTCTAAATAACTTCCTTTTCTTTCACAGACAGTTCTCTGGTCTTCGTGTTGGTTTATGCCGACTGACTCCAAAGGCAGACTCTCAAGGCAAAACAAAGGCTAAAAGCAACACTAGACATTTACAGCTCTTTTGTATGTGAACAATCAATGCAACAAGAAACACCTGCCAGTCATTTGTTCCAATACTTATGCTCACCTCAAAAGTTTTGTATTTAGATTTCTTCTTCCGTATGCTAAACACGATGAAAGCAGCTAAAATAATACAAACCAATTGATGGTTTTCTGTCATCTTGACCTTTTGATCTCAAAAGCAATCTGCTTCAGTGAACCAATATGCAAACCATGCTCAAATTTCAAGTCAATCGGATGAAAATTGACAATTTTATGCAACCTTGACCTTTGACTTTTGGATCTTAAAAAACAAGCAATCGGCTTCTAGCTTTTGATTGGTGAACCAATTCAGTGACCCAATATGCAAATTCTTAAACTTCCAGGTTAATTGCATGAAGATTGACTATTTTAAGTGATGCTGACCTTTGGCCTTTTGATCTCAAAAAAAACATCGGTTTCTAGCTTTTGATTGGTGAACCAATTCAGTGATCCAATATGCAAATTCTTAAAATTTCAGATAAATTGGATGAAAATTGATGCTTTTATGTGATGCTGACTTTTGCCCTTTTAACCAAATTATAAATTTACCTTCTCTGTATTATCATAATAAAGCTTTGTTGAAAATTTGATGACAAAACTCAAATCGGAAAAAAAGTTACGGCCCTCATAGATACATACAGACAGATACATACAGACAGACACAGACACAGACAGACAAAGTTATTGCAAAACACCGTCTCCTGCTGCGTGGGGTACGGCTAACAAATTTGACTTCACTGTTCCAATACTTATCGATGACTCTATATATATATCGTATATATATGATCGTATATATATGATCGTATATATATTGGGAGGGGTGGGGGGAAGGGGTAAAAAATATATTTTTGGATTGGGGGGGGGGGGGCTGAGACAGCTGTATTGAATGAAGCCCTGGAGGTCTTTGAACTTTGAATGTGCAGATAATTTTGTTTTCCCACCTCCAAATGAATGAAAGACTGTGCCGCTTTTGGAGATTCGTTAGCTTTGCTTTGTTGGCTTTGTCAAACTTCTTAAGCAAGTTCTACAATACTTACCTTAAGTGGAAATTCTGATCATGTCAACATCGAGGTTCAGGTTCCTTATTCTTCTCCATCAACTGTTGTTCATCCGATCCTTCGAACTGTCTTCCAATATAGCAAGTCTGAGTGGGATGCCTTGCGTTCTTTTCTTGCCGAAGTTCACTAGAACTCAATCCTTTGTCACAACCCATCTGAAGCTGCCAAGGAAGTTACTGAGTGGATTCCTGTTGGTATGGACCTCTTTATCCCTTATCGGACCTACAGGGTGTCTCAAAATAGATGGAACCCATTAACATGATAATAATTTATTACTCAGACAAGAAACTCCAAAAAAGATTACATTTCCTGGAAGCTGATATGATAACAATTTAAAAAACTGAAGATTTGAGGTCTCCAGCTCAAAGGATACTGTTACGGAAACGGAGAGGGCTTCCCTCGTTGCCCTGCGGAGATCAACCCGCCGTTCCTTCGACTAACCACTCTCCGTTCCTGGTCGTCCAAACACTCTCTCCCGCCCGCAGCGCCGCCAGGGTATTCGGGCCAGAAAGTCGGAATGGGCCTTCCCGGGACCTGAGTGCAACGCTCGGTCGTGAGACAGGGAAGAGACGGCCGTTCGAGCTACGGTTTTAGGTTACCGAGCGGGTTTAGTAACCCGTAGTTCGAACCATTAACAAGCTACACCCGATTATAACGTTGGCCAAATCGCGCTATGCTAAATCAATGATAGAAAAGACACGACGACTGGGAAAGATGAAACGACGCAAGGGGGTACAGTTCTCAAGACCTCCGGAGGAGGGTGTAATTACAGTGGTGGAGAAAAGGGGTAGATTACAAGGTAGAGTGAGGTAAAGAACACAGAAGAGATGGGCACTTAAATACAGGCTTATTTAAGCCCAGACAGACCACGGACAAACGGACAAGGCAGACTCACACAGGGGTTGATGGCAGGAATGGACAGGTAGATCGATGGCACAAGGTGCACCTTGGCTCGGGGACAGGATAAAGCACAGTCCAAAGATGCAGGGAGGTCTCACTGAACGGCAGAGGTCTCACCGCGCTCGGAGGGTACGTCTTTCTTGCTTCAAGCTCAGCGCGCATCTGACGTCACCTCTCTCTCTACTGCGCATGCTCAACGGGGAGTGACACGCCCTCGGCTGGTTGGTTCTGCCCCAACTGGGGCCGGTCCGCCGCTTCCATTGGGTGCGGGGGTTACCGGGCTCCACCCTTGACGAGGAGCCGACAGGGAGCCATGTTCTGCCCCTGTTTGGTAACCCCGTCGAGCACATGTCCGATGGCGGCTCGTTGGGAAGGCCTGGTGTCCTTCCACCACTCCTACCAACAAAGCTGGAGTGAGGACGCGCACTCCCTGCGCTCGTTGTTGTTGTTGTTGTTGTTGTTGCTGCTGAAGAGAACTGTGAGGAAGAGCTGCGGGGAGGTATTGGGAGGTCCTAAACTTCCTAACGGTGCCATACAATCGCATTCTGGTGCAACGAAGGGTCAGAATTAATGGAAACGAATCCTTAACTGACATAGACTAAGAATAACTAGCAAGATGTCCTATAGTTGTCTACATGAGATGCGGTGGACCTGGATGCGACATTTAATGGGGGAAATAGGGGGAGGTCGGGTCTACAGAGTGTTGTTTACAGAAAATGGGACTAGGGAATGGGGGATTGGGGAGAGTTGGGAAGTATTGAGGAAATAGGGGAATATTTACAAGCGGATATGGATGGATGCAAATCCCATATCCACAACACTCCCTGTTGGTATGGACCTCTTTATCCCTTATCGGACCTACAGGGTGTCTCAAAATAGATGGAACCCATTAACATGATAATAATTTATTACTCAGACAAGAAACTCCAAAAAAGATTACATTTCCTGGAAGCTGATATGATAACAATTTAAAAAACTGAAGATTTGAGGTCTCCAGCTCAAAGGATACATTTATTAGAGCACATGTTCCAAATGACCGCCTTTGCGCCTTAGACACACTTGAAGCCGACGAGCGAAGTTGTCAATCACCCTGACACACTCTTCCTTCCTGATGGCACAAATCTTCTGGGTGATGGCCACTTTCAGTTCAGAAATGGATTGAGGACGATTCTCATACACGTGGTCATTCAAGAACCCCCAGAGATAAAAAATCTGGGGGGTTCAGATCGGGTGAATGCGGAGACCACTCGGGTTCGTGGCGCCTGCTGATCAGCCGATCAGGAAATCGGTGGTCCAGCCACTCCATCGTGATGTTGGCTGTATGTGGAGGTGCCCCATCTTGTTGGAACAATTGCACATCTCGATTCACGCCACGACGTCTCCCAAGTCCCCTCCAGAACTTGTTGAGCACCACAATGTAACGCTCCTTTGTGACAGTGACTGCCTCCTCGTCTGCGTCTTCAAACCAAAACGGTCCGATTATGCCATGTTTTGAGATGGCCACCCAGGCCGTGCATTTCACAGAGTGCAAGGGCCTCTGAAGCACCTCGTCTGGGGCTTGTGTGCCCCAGAACACATTGTTCTTGCTATTGACATGCCCACAGAGCAAGAAGTGTGCTTCGTCGCTGAACCAAACATCATCAAGAAAGTCAGGATCCTCTTAGATCTTGTTCTCGAACCACCGGCACATCACAACACGTTTTGCCATGTCAGCTGGTGTGAGTTTATGCTTGATCTGGATCTTGTATGGGTACAGCTGAAGATCCTTGATCAAGATTATTTGCACTGACGCACGTGAAAGACCCAGCTCTTGGCTACGTCTTCGGATGGACTTTTTCGGGCTCCTTCCGACAGAATGTCTCACCGCATTCACATTGTCAGGAGATCTTGCAGTCAGCTTCCTGCCAGAACTGGGTGTTTCTGCCTTCTTGTTGAGGTTGTTTACTGATCCAGTGGCTTGAAATTTGTGTGCCCAACGATAAATTTGGTTTTTCTGGGGATAGTTGTTGAAGTTGAACTTCCTGCGAAATTTTGCTTGCACCGTTTTGAATGATTTCGTCTCCAAATAAGTAGTGACGCAAAATATTTTTTCCTCCTTTGTCCAAGGCATTTTGATTGATAATTATTAGTTGTTATGGTCTCTTCTCTTCAAATCTGAAAAAAAAAGAACAAGAACATTAATATTGGCAGAATTATTAGCAGTGACATGGGTTCCATGTATTTTGAGACACCCTGTACCAAGTGAAACAACACTCTCAGCCATGGTTCACTCCAGCTTGTTCTGCTGCTATTGCCCATCACAATCACTTTTTCAAACAGTATCATCATGTCGGCTCAAGTGAGGCACATCATTTGTTCCGCCTTGTGAGCAACCTCTGTAAACGAGTATTAGAGAATGCTAAGCGACGAAATGCAGACTCTGTTTGTAATTCTATCTCAAATAAACAGCTCGGTTCTCGAGATTTTTGGAGAATTGTTGACCGCATTCTCAACCCTAATGAATCATCAATTCCTATCCTCATCAATGTCCCTGAAGTGCTTACTTCTCCGATTGATAAAGTTAACCTCTTCGATGAGCATTTTGCTGCAAACTCCACACTTGAAGACCATGGACATCCATTGCCTGTTTGTCCTTCCCGTATTGACACCAGGCTTTCCACTATCATCAGCACACCCAGGAAAGTTGCTAAGATTATTCAAAGGCTTGACATTTCAAAATCTACTGGACCAGATAAAATCCCGACAATTGCTTTGAAGATGTGTTCAGCTGAACTGTCTTCTGTTCTCTCAAAAATGTATTGCTTGTGTATGTCAAAGTCTGGAAGCATGCTTCTGTAGTCCCTGTCTTTAAAGGCTCCGTTGAGAAATCTGATCCTTCTAACTATCGGCCTGTTAGCCTTCTACCCATTATCGGCAAAGTGTTTGAATCCTTGAGAAAACAACAACTCATGACTCATCTAGAAACCCCCAACCTCCTAACTGATGTTCAATATGGCATTAGACAGTCAAGGCCTATAGGCTGGTGATGTTCTATCCCGAATCACTGAACATACAGTCACGTGAAAAAGTAAGTACACCCCATGTAAAGTTTTGACTTTTTCAACATATTTCAACATACAGCTATTTGATCTTCATTTCAACAATATTGATAGATAAAGGTGATATAATATAACAAATATCATGAAACATTTACATTTTGTAGTCCATTGTATAATTTAAATAAACATAAATGCAAATTTCACAAGTGGAAACAGTAAGTACACCCCAACATTTATCACTACTTCAAAAACCTAAAATTAGAATCAGGTGCACCAGCTCAGGTGCAAATGATTAAAACATCGTTAGAGAGGATCTTGGAGGAACCGGTCTTATTTAAACCTCAAACATTTAGTTTGGTTTGCTCTTTGTTGTTGAAGTGTGCGGCGTCACCATGCCTAGATCAAAAGAGCTCTCTGATGCCTTCAGAAAGAAGCTTATAGATGCCTACGAGTCTGGGAAGGGATTTAAAAAGATCTCCAAACAATTTGAAATCAATCATTCGACTGTCCGGAAGATCATCTACAAGTGGAGAAGATTCCAAAGAACTGCCAACTTGTTCAGGCCAGGCCGCCCCAGCAAGTTCAGCCCGAGAGCAGACCACAAGATACTGAAAGAAGTCTCTAAGAACCCCAGAATGTCATCACGGGACCCACAGGTAGCTCTTGCCACTGTTGATGTCAAAGTGCACGAGTCTACCATTTGAAAGAGGCTGCACAAATTTGATCTACATGGGAGGTGTGCCAGGAGGAAACCTTTGCTGTCCAGAAAGAACATCAGGGCAAGACTCAAGTTTGCCAATGAACACATAGGCAAAGACCAGCACTTCTGGAACAATGTGCTCTGGACAGATGAGTCAAAGGTAGAGCTATTTGGCCACAGTACCAGAAGACATGTTTGGCGAAAACCAAAGACAGCATTTGACCACAAGAACCTGGTACCAACTGGAAAGCATGGTGGTGGAAATATTATGGTTTGGGGCACCTTTGCTGCATCAGGGCCTGGGAAGCTCACCATCATAGAATCCACTATGAATTCTTCATTGTACCAGAGGGTGCTTGAGGATAATGTGAGGCCATCTGTCGGAAAGTTGAAGCTCAACCGAAGGTGGACTTTGCAACATGACAACGACCCTAAACATACCAGTAAATCCACCAAGGAATGGCTGAAAAGAAAGAAATAGAGGGTTCTGGAATGGCGAAGTCAAAGCCCGGATCTAAATCCCATCGAGATGTGGGGGGATTTGAAACGAGCTGTGCATGCAAGAAACCCCTCAAACATCGCACAGCTGAAAGAATTCTGCATGGAGGAGTGGGCAAAAATTTCTCCCAGTCGATGTCAGAGACTGGTAGACAGTTATAAGAAATGCCTATCTGAGGTTGTTTCTGCCAAAGGGGGCAATACCACCTATTAGAGCCAAGGGTGTACTTTTTCCACATGCGAAATTTGCATTTATGTTTATTTAAATTATACAATGGACTACAAAATATAAATGTTTCATGATATTTGTTATATTATATCACCTTTATCTATCAATATTGTTGAAATGAAGATCAAATAGCTGTATGTTGAAATATGTTGAAAAAGTCAAAACTTTACATGGGGTGTACTTACTTTTTCACGTGACTGTATGAATAGGGCTTTGGATCATCGTGGAGAAGCCAGGGTTGTTGCTCTCGACATCTCAGAGGCTTTTGCCAAAGTATGGGCACAAGGGCCTCATCCATAAGCTAAAATCATGACATTTCTGGAAAATTGCTTGATAAATCACTGACCTCCTTGTAAATCATCAAATTGTTGTGGTCCATGAGGGACGGTCTCCCCTGTCCATAATACGAATGCCAGTGTTCCTCAGGGGTCTGTGTTGGGTCCGATATTCTTGTTATATATCAATGATCTGTGTGATTGTATTCTTTTCTCAATTAAGCTTTTGCGCAGATGACTCAACACTGTATACTACCTACCCAGGAACCTTGTTTCCTACCTGTAACCATGCCAGGACCACTCACAGTCAAGACCTAGAGAGTGATGAACTGGGGAAAATACTGGCTTGGAACTTTCAGCCAAAAGAGACATCCTTGTCTGTTTCTAGTTCAAGATCACCTTGTTTTCCAACCCTGTCTATGGATTCTTCACCTTTGCAGGAACTACCTGTTATCCATCTGCTTGGATTGGATATCAGCTCAAACATGAGCTGGGAAAAGTACATCGCTGGTAGAGCTAAAAGAGCCTCCCAGTGCTTTGGCTGCTTATTTCGTGCTCGGCGATACCTTTCTCAAGCTGCTATGCTCCATCTATACAAGACCACTATACATCCTGTTATTAAGTATCATTGCCATATTAAGTTATTAAGTTGTTATTAAGTATCATTGACAGGAGTTGGCATCATCCCTGAAATATCTCAGTCTGCCGCTCTGTTGCTTTCTTTGAGCCTTTTATACAGATATTACCACGGAATGTGCTTTGAGGGGGTCTATCACAGGTTGTCCCACCTGAGCATACTTTCAGTCACTCGACACGTTTGGCAGTTTCTACCCATCCATACACTGTATCTGTCCCAAGGAGTAAGATTCCTCATTTATTTTCCCCACACGGCATCACTGGAACAGTTTACCTGCGTCCTGCTTTCCCCTCTAACCCAACCTACCTCAATTCAAGACGAATGTTCCTCCTTTCTGTCTAATATCTACTGTATACTTTCCTTTGTGTAGTTTCCACCTCGAGTGGTCTCCACCTTGTCTTTGTTGTGAACTACGATTTCAGTTGTGAGCTACTTTTCTCAGTTTGTATTTCTGTTGCTAACACACACTCCCCCCTCTCTCTTTTTCCTTTGCTTGTTGTGCAGGCCCAAGTTGTAAGGAAGACAGACTAAGTTTTGCCCTCTGCCGTACACTCAGCTTACTAGGTCGTTGTGGACTGCCTTCAGTGCGTGTACAGTGCTGCCAGACCTGTCAACAGAGCGGACACCTCTCTCACGACCGGGGTGGTCAAAAGGTTTCTTAAGACGTATATGCTGTAATCTTCACACCTATTCTCTGTGTTTAAAAATAATTAAATAAATAAAACCAATATGAATAACTGAAAAGTGATTCTCGCATGGTATAATTCCTGCATCTTTATACACATCCTGGTAAGGAAGCTTTAATTACTCCGAAGGAAGCTTTAATTACTCCGAAGATCTCGTCGTAGCACACAACCATCGCCACTTGTTTACCAGTGTCATTGATCTTCCTTGTTTTCATCAATGTGTCTTTACGTACGGTGCTATTCAGACAAATTATATTCTCACACATGCCGGTGAGCCTTAGATAATGTAAAGTAACGGAGCATCTCAGCTGTGCTGGACGTTCTAGGTGCAGTGTGCCATTTGCACAATGAAACACCCTAAAACTCCCTCCCCAGTGCATTTTCCTTGTAAATAGTCCCCGATCGCAGCGATTTAAACTTTACAATGTCACGTCCTCCAATGCTGTCTTTCCTGCTGTGATGCAAAATGATAGAAGGGGCAGCCAGGTCGGCCCGGATACCTTACCCAATTTATCAGTTGAATGCATGTTCGACTGGGATTTAATTATTAATTCAGTCTGCTGGTTGTATCGGAATTGAGATTGGGGTTTACCACCCTTGTTGATTAGAACACGGATTTATAATTTGTTCCGAGTACCAGAATGCCAGGGCCTACTCGTTTCAAAATGTACCATTAGGATGTTTAATGTCTTCAGTTAAATACAAGCAGATGCGACGTAATGCGGCCAATGATATACCCTAGAAACCCTTTTCCACCTTCTTCCTTCGCTGTGGTCAATGTATTTAAGCTGTTTGCAGTTTTTATTTTATTTAATACGGATATGTGGGAAAAATACGCACCCAGACCGGGGATCGAACCCAAGCCTCTGCTGAACTGTACCAGGTAAACCCGGATTCACCTGAGGCATGTTCGTACCAGGTAGGTTCATGTACGGTTCACCAGAGGCCTGGGTTTTGATCCCCAATCTGGGCGCGTAATTTCCCCACATATGCATATTAATTATTACAATCTTGTTAATTTACAATTTTTATTTTATCTTTGTTTCATTTTGCCATTTGCAATCATCCAGTATTGCTGTGTTCAGGGAACATTAATGTGGTTTTTTTTTTCACTGATTTTGGTGCTACTCTTTTGTGCAGAATTTTAAAAATGAATATTTCATATTTAATAAAGATTTTTAATTAAAAGTATGCCATTGCTGATTGTAGAAAAAGAAATGAAATAAACATGTTGATAAGTTTTATGGTGATACGAATCCTTTTTTTGTAGTCTAGAGCTACAGTATGACACGATGTGTAGCAGGTGTAGGCCTTACCTTCTGATAGAGAGCGTGGGGAGATAGAGATTCAAGGGAGGAGAAGAGAGACAAGCCGGACATGAAGACAGCTGCTTTCACACAGGTGCTTCAGAACAGGCAGACATGATTATTATTTCCTTTTTGTAATGACGACATTGTCAAAGAATGGAACAAGTACAGATACATTCAAAGTACACCACCCCATGCCAAACAAATAAATATCCTCCAATGTGGCATTGCTGTGGCGATACAGCCGTGCAGTGGGAGGTTCATCCTGGTAAGAAAAACATCATGTCCGGCTCGCTGTAAAACCATCCTGCCATTAGGTGTACAATAATTTATTGACTAATTGTGTAATTAAAATCAATAAATAATAATCGTAAAATAATTTCTTAATCAATTGGCTAATATCATACCTCAACTACCAGTGTTTCATCCGAAGTTCTAACTTTTTGAAAATTAATTAAATAAGTCATTAATCGGAAAAAAAACACAATTGACTATTTGACTAATCAATAAATAATTAATCGATTAATTGATTAATCAAAAAACCAAAAAATATCGTTTTTGCCAAAGCACTTGCTCACTATTGTGCCCAAATTTCAGCTTCCTAGCTCAAAGGATGGCTGAAATATCGCCCAGACAAACAACCAAGAAAGAAAACAAGAAACCGGAGTGAAAACTGAGTACTCCCTTTCAGCGCACGTCATCGCCGGATCCCCTTCGGTGCCCGGCGTTGACGCCATGCAGCGTCTGGAGATGGAACAGGAAAGGAGCGTAAAACCATCATGCCATCTTTATTTGAATAGTGGTTGTTCACGCGCAAACTTTACGAATGGAAGAAAGTTCCTGCACTCTGTGCATGTGCTGTCATGCCTGCGATAAAAAGAATTTCTTTTTTTTTTTGTAAAGAATCAAGGCTCATGGAAGAGCTAGTACATTGAACGGATCAGAACGCAACAGGACAGATAGAGGCAGATTTGGACAAACAATGGGTATGTTGGGGGGGGGGGGGGTGGGGAGGGGGGAATTTGGGAGGAATGAGGGGCAGGAAGGATGCATTGGGAGGACAAGATGATGGATACAGAAGGAAACTTTCAGATGGGAAAACTGGAAATTTGGAAGGAATGGGGTGGGGTGGGAGAGTTTACGTTACTCACATTACTCATGTTACCACTTTACCCACATTACGGTTACGACGTTACTAACGTTACTCATGTTACTGGAGAGCCTGGTGTTGGCTTAGCGGTTAGGGTGCGGCTTGGGATCCTAGGATCCTGGGTTTGAATCCCGGTCGATCGCTGAATTAACACCAGGGGGGTTGACTCACGGAGGTATATAATAAACTGGAGAGCCAATGACGGCTGTCGGCTGAAGCTAGCGGAAGTTGCTTGGCGGCCATATTGGGAAGCCGATTGTGACATTCGTCCACATCCATCAGGGCAAGTAATACAATACACCGGACTCGAACATGCAACTAAATTGGAAGTTTATTGTTCAATAGTTGTTATTTTTCCTTAGCTATCTGATGCCAATAACTGCAAATGAGGGTTGTATAAATTACAGCACTAGGTGGTTTGCCATTGCCTTCCCACTTCGCAGTAGCAGTAGGTAGGGCAGGAAGTTGTTCAGGGTCCTGGTACGAATCCCGATCCTGGTATTTCACGGGCAGGGCGACTGATCATCCTGGCGAACGTTAAGCCGGCTGTCTTGTCTGCTAGTGAAGGAGCTGGGGCTCCCACGTCGATCGGGGAATCGGAATCGGGGAATGGAAGCTGAATGACAGTTGGAAAGTGCCTGTAGCATACTTTATGATAAATGGATTGTCGGGGAAGGAACAGGCGAATTTGGTGACACAATGTCTACTAAAATTGCATGATATCGGTGCAGAGGTGGTTTCCTTAACTTGCGATGGACCGTCCGCTCATTTGACAATGTTACGTGAGCTAGGTGCCGACATCACGCCGCAGAATGTGAAACCAACATTTCCCCACCCAGCAAATCCCGAAAAGAAAATTTGTGTTGTACTCGATGCATGTCACATGCTTAAACTTGCAAGAAACTGTCTTGGATCCATGAAAATGATGGAGGATGGCAACAAAAAAGTCATCGCGTGGAAATACATCCAGGCACTCTTTGATCTGCAGAAGAGGGAAGGCTTGCGTCTGGGAAATAAGCTCTCCCGGAAACACATCGAGTGGAAGAGCAATGTCATGAAGGTGGACACAGCTGCTCAGACATTGAGCACTAGTGTGGCAGATGCAATTCGGTTTTGCAGGGACACTTTGCAACTATCAGAATTTCAGGGCAGTGAGGCTACCTGCCAATACATTGAAACATTGGACAAACTGTTTGACATTCTAAATTCTCGCAATCCATTGGCACGAAACTACAAGGCACCACTCATGACATCACGAGAAGGACTTTTCCTGCCATTCCTGGATACTGCCTACAGTTACTTGTCCAACATCAAAAACATGAATGGTCAAGTTATGACCAATACGCGTTTGAAAACCCCCTTCATTGGTTTCATGATCTGCATAGAGAGTGTCAAAATTTTGTATTTCACATATGTCAAACCTGCCTCATCTCCCCTGCGATACCTGCTCACGTACAAAATGAGCCAAGACCACATTGAACTTTTCTTTGGAGCGGTCCGCATTGCATGTGGAAGTGGGAATAACCCAACGGCCCGGCAGTTTGTTGCCGCATATAAGCGCCTCTTGATGCGACATGACATCAAGTCTGCAAGTGGGAACTGTTCTGCACAGGACTCAACCAGAATCCTGAATGCGGCTTCCTTCAAGTGCGTTGCAAAGCAGGCTGTGCCTGACGAGAGTCACGACATGTTGGTGGCCAGACGATACGACCTGGAGTTGAGATCGCCGGCAAAAGAGGACCACGACTATGCGGATATTCCAAATTTTGAGCAACTTTCCATCTTTACAGAGTCATGTGTTGGCTCTATTGCCGGCTATGTGGTGAGGATGGTGAGGAAGACTCTGAAGTGTAGCCAATGTCTTTCTGCATTGACCAGTAACAACGAAGAATGGCAAACCACACCAATGTACAGCCTGATTGTTACCAAGAACAGGGGTGGCCTCATAGTTCCCTCGCACAGTGTTGTTCGTGTCTGTGAGGCGACTGAACGCTGTGTCAAGAGGCTCCTGGCTGTAAGCAATGGCAAAATGCCTCGTGAAAGTGGGATAAGAGTGGCAATTTCCACTTCTGTCCTTTCTGAGGTCGGTCGGTCTACATTTGCTTCCTTGGATCGGCACATGTTTGACTGTGAGGCAGACAGCAACCATGTGTTTGCTTTAATACATTCTGTATCACAATCATACAGCAAGATACGTTTCCATCATGTTGTGAGAACACTCGATGATGACATGAAGGAAGAGCGCATCAGGAAAAAATATTGCAAACTGGTCCTGTTTGCTCACCAGTGAGGCAACACCAGAGCAAGCTGAAATATAAGAGCGACCTCATCTCTACATGGTGTGGGTGTGTTTTGTGGGTTAACTGTGAATTGTGTGGGTTAACTACATGACAGCGTTTCATGTCATTTATGTGACTGACTCACTGTTGATGTGTTGCTGACCCATGTCAGTGTAGAATAAACTCTGGTTATCATTATATCTGCGTGGTTTCTAACATCTCGGTAATAGAAACATACACATCTTAGTTACAATATAATGACTGAATTAAGTAACATCATATAACATGACAACAAATCAGATCTTTATATTGAGGAATATTATAGAACAAGCCAAAGAATGGCAAACGACGATGTACCTCAATTTTATAGATTTCTAGAAAGCTTTCGACTCCTTGCCCAGAGAAAGTCTGGGTCATAATGAAGAAATACAGCATACCTGGAAAATTAGTGAACCTTGTAAAAGCCCTTTACCAAGACTTTCAATGTGCGGTCGTCGACCAAGGTGAAACAACAGAATGGTTCAAGGTGAAGACAGGAGTTAAACAGGGGTGTAACATGTCAGGATTCTTATTCCTACTAGTGGGTGATTGGGTCATGAGAAGAACGATAAAGAACACCGAGCGGTAATTTTGGGCACTTTTTTTTCAAACAAGCTCTAAACCATTGGATTCCCCAGGAAAAATGCGTCTAGAATCAACTTCAAACTTAATGAACACCATTTCCTTAAAGAACGGGATTCTGAGCCCGAATATCAGTTCAAATATTAGTATTCTATATTAATTAAATAGTCGGCGGTCCTAAAATTCGCTCCAGTTGCATCATCAGTGCGCCACGCCTTTGCTTTGACAGGCTTACGATCGGCTTCCCAATATGGCCGCCAGACTATTTCCGGTGGCTTCACGGCGGCTAATGCTGCGAGGTGGCCAATTGGCTCTCCATATTATATACCTCCGTGGGTTGACTCAGCTTGTCATCCTTCCGAGGTCGACAAATTGAGTACCAGCTCACTGGCAATTTGGAACACTGCATCAGTGGCACAAACCCGCTTCCAGAAATATGATGCAACCAGCAGCCACAGGCTGCATACGAAACAACAACTCACGTTACTTATGTTGCAACGCCACCACCGTTACTCATTTTACAACGTTACTCGCATTACATTACTCGCTTTACAACGTTGTTCACGTTACTTATATAGTTTTAGGGTTAGATGGAATTCCAAAAAAAGCATACACACTCCTGGATGATTATCTTTACCTCCACGACCAAAGGTGGGCGAGGTTATGTTTTCACCCCTGTCTGTTTAGTTGTCAACAGGATATCTCAAAAAGTTGTGGACTGAACCGGCCGAAATTTGGTGGAGAGGTTGGGTATGTGACAGGGACTAAATGATTAGAATTTGGTGAAGATCCGAATTTGGATCTGAGAAAAATTATTTTATTCTTCATGTGATTATTCACTATTGAGAGACAGGGACAAAAACGATATTTCAAAAACTTATGGACGGGTTATGACAAAACTTGGTGGATGAGTTGGTTGAGTGATAAGAACAAGTCGATTGGATTTTGGTTCAGATCCGGATCTCGATCTGGTCTATCTTTGGGCTACAAAACATAAACTGTTCAGCCTGGCGGAGTTATGTATTCTCCTGGCGGTGTTATGTATTCTCCTGGCAGAGTTATGTATTCTCCCGGTGGAGTTATGTATTCTCCTGGCAGAGTTATGTATTCTCCTGGTGGAGTTATGTATTCTCCTGGCGGAGTTATGTATTCTCCTCGCAGAGTTATGTATTCTCCTGACGGAGTTATGTATTCTCCCGGCGGAGTTATGTATTCTCCCGGCGGAGTTATGTATTCTCCCGGCGGAGTTATGTATTCTCCTGGCGGAGTTATGTATTCTCCTGGTGGAGTTATGTATTCTCCTGGTGGAGTTATGTATTCTCCTGGTGGAGTGCCGTTCTAGTTCTTAAATGTTTTTTTAATTCTCAAAATTTGGAAATAAAATAGTTTGTGCCTCTGTTTGATATGTTCATGCCCAGATGTTATTGCATATTTGCGTCAAATATGAAAATGTTTCCAGTCATTGTTGAGTCGATTTTCTGCTCAGACAGATGGATGGGCAGGATCCAAAATGTAAGCCCCAGCAGGCTGACACCCAGTTGGGGATAAGAACAGATCACAAAAGGGTATGTAGAACGTAATGAGAACTGTTATCATCCGAGGATGACACTTGAGAGCAGGAAGTCGAGAGCGATGAAAAGCCAGATGAGATTAAGGAACAGACACAAGAACAGAGCTGAGCTGCTAAAGAGCGGAGAGCTGGTACGACAAAACATGATTTAAAATCGGTTTGTACAAAAATCTGGCACGACGCAACTACCCTGGGTATCATAAAATATTATCTTGTAGTTCTCCAAAGCATGAGATCCAGCAACATGAAGTTATAATCCTGTGTTGCACAAAGGAATTTATCTGTTGCTGCTGCTGCTGCTGCTGCCTGTATGTACATGTGACAATATCGTGGTATCTGAGCAACAAGAGGAAAGGAATCCCTTTCACTGGAGGGTATCCAGAACTGAGCCCTTTACCAAACAGCTGTCAATTGGAACCTACAAGCATTCAGAGAACCACCAAAGCACGTACTTGCAAACAGGGCCTCTGTACTACCACACAGGTGGGGGAAGGGGTTGCACCCCCTGTGGCTTTCATCTCCTGCTCCGAAGACCCCGAGGATGAAAGGGCAGGCCAGAGGCTAGCTCCCAGCACCTCCTTCTATTTGGCCTTTTCTTTGGGAGCAAAATCCAGCTGGAGCAGCAGCTGGTAATTCTTGCTCGGGCTGTTTTTAAACGTTGTCAGCAGTTGCTGGATAAACATGTGGAATGCTGAAGGAGGTGATTGACTTCTGATTGGCTTATAAGTTCAGGCGTCAAGTGCTTGGAGACCAAGGAACTTTCCGAAGGGGAGCGGTGATAACCCGGATCATTGTATGGTGTTTGGGAATCTTGCGTTGTTTTTATTTGCCAAACCATCATGGGAATGTTCCCCGAGATGTCAAACATCCTTTGCCTAGTCCACAACTGGATATTTGCCAAGTAGATCTTCACGACTTTGTTATCGAGGTTGTATAAGTGAAAGTACAACCAAGTCTGTATTTTCACCGAGCCCTACGGAGAAAAAAGACAATGAAAAACAGCCTTCGACTCCTGCCAATGTCTGAGATGAAGACACAGAGACAGCTTTTGTCCCGAGTGTGTGATTTTCCTCATCACATTAACCGCTGGAAGAGCCGCCCACAAGAGAGTGTGGGAGAAGAGGTCGCGGATGTGCAAAATATGGCGCATGCTGACGATGTGTTGACCAACTCGGTTTGATGATAAAATAGAATGTTTGTGCAACTTTCTACTTCCCATAATTTATCACAAACATTGTTGCTTTGCAATGTTTCACTCGATCCGTAACAATAACAACTCAATGACTCTATTCAAAGGGAAATGTTGATGAGTCTCTTTACAAAACGACTTCTGCTGGACAATAAATGTAGATTTCAACGTCCAAACAACTCCAAAGGAACTTTTCTCGAAGGAATTACAATGAATAAAAAAATTGTGCCAATCTGGCTTTACCCATACCTGAGCAAAAGGTGTCATATAATAAACAATTGGTTATTGTGAGCTCACCTACAACGAAGTTCAGGTGAGCTGATGCGATGGCGCATCATCTGGCCGTAAACACTTCTTCTCCGAAACCGCTGATGGGATTTTGACCAAATTTGGCACAAATTATATTTGTTGGGTTGTGACTGAAGTTTGTTCACCGCATTAAAAAATATCGGGGTCTAAGGGGGTTTACCGGGGTCAAAGTGGATCCAGGTTTGACCCCCCAAAATAGGAATTTGCTTTTTTAAATCAGAATCTACACACGCAATTCTGATTAAACTTGACCACAACCTTCATCACCCGTGTTGTACCAAAATTTGTTCAAGGTATTAAAAAAATGGGGCCGTGAGGGGTCTACTGGGGGTTGCTCCCCAAAATAGGGATTTGCTTTCTTTTAAGAAACTACACATACAATTCCGATTAAACTTGACCACAACGTTCTGTTCATCAGCAGTGGTGTACCAATGTTTGTTGCCGACATTTAAAGAATCGGGGTCTAAGGCAGTCTCGGTGGGGGGGGGGGGGGGTGGGCGCGGAAAGACATGTTGCCCCCCCCCCTCCCCCCAAACTAGGTATTTGCTCTTTTCTCTGAAACGACACAAGCAATTTCAATGAAGCTTCACCACAACCTTAATCACCCATGATGTACCAATGTTTGTTCAAGGCATTACAAAAATTGGGGTCTGAGAAGGTATATGGGGTTATGGGAAGGGGGGGGGGGGGGAGTTGCTCCCCAAAATAGGTATTTTTTTGTTTGTTTGTTGAAAGTCTTATGATTATGTTAGGAGACAGGGCAGCATGTAGAATCATACTATCAACCACTGAAATTGGTTTAAAATACGTTTAGTCAGTGGAGTATACTGTTTATTCTGCCAGGTGAGCGCTAGTTTATTATCATGATCACATGTCCAGGGGTTAATTGCTGCTGTATGGTGCACATGGCCAGCAAGGATACACTGTTTTGGTGCAAATCATTCTTACCAAGCTGACAGCCCTGGTACAAAGAACATGCACTCCCACATATGGAGTTGCAGCTTTGCCCCAGTATTCATCTTGCACCACAAGGATACACGAGGCACTTTGATGTATGATGAGGCCACTTGGCCAATCAGGTCTACACTATATCAACACAATATTCATTACATCTTCACAGAGATCACCAGTGATATATACAGTCACTTGAAAAAGTAAGTACACCCCATGTAAAGTTTTGACTTTTTCAACATATTTCAACATACAGCTATTTGATCTTCATTTCAACAATATTGATAGATAAAGGTGATATAATATAACAAATATCATGAAACATTTACATTTTGTAGTCCATTCTATAATTAAAATAAACATAAATGCAAATTTCGCATGTGGAAAAAGTAAGTACACCCCTACATTTATCACTGCCTGAAATACCTAAAATTAGAATCAGGTGCACCAGCTCAGGTGCAAATGATAAGAACATCGTTAGAGAGGATCTTGGAGGAACCTGTCTGATTTAAACCTCAGACATTTAGTTTGGTTTGCTCTTTGTTGTTGAAGTGTGCGGCGTCACCATGCCTAGATCAAAAGAGCTCTCTGAGGCCTTCAGAAAGAAGGTTATAGATGCCTACGAGTCTGGGAAGGGATTTAAAAAGATCTCCAAACAATTTCAAATCAATCATTCGACTGTCCGGAAGATCATCTACAAGTGGAGAAGATTCCAAACAACTGCCAACTTGTTCAGGCCAGGCCGCCCCAGCAAGTTCAGCCCGAGAGCAGACCGCAAGATGCTGAAACAAGTCTCTAAGAACCCCAGAATGTCATCATGGGATCTACAGGTAGCTCTTGCCACTGTTGATGTCAAAGTGCACGAGTCTACCATTAGAAAGAGGCTGCACACATTTGATCTGCATGGGAGGTGTGCCAGGAGGAAACCTTTGCTGTCCAGAAAGAACATCAGGGCAAGACTAAAGTTTGCCAATGAACACCTAGGCAAAGACCAGCACTTCTGGAACAATGTGCTCTGGACAGATGAGTCAAAGGTAGAGCTATTTGGCCACAGTATCAGAAGACATGTTTGGCGAAAACCAAAGACAGCATTTGACCACAAGAACCTGATACCAACTGTAAAGAATGGTGGTGGAAATATTATGGTTTGGGGCAGCTTTGCTGCATCAGGGCCTGGGCAGCTCACCATCATAGAATCCACTATGAATTCTTCATTGTACCAGAGGGTGCTTGAGGATAATGTGAGGCCATCTGTCGGAACGTTGAAGCTCAACCGAAGGTGGACCTTGCAACATGACAACGACCCTAAACATACCAGTAAATCCACCAAGGAATGGCTGAAAAGAAAAAAATGGAGGGTTCTGGAATGGCCAAGTCAAAGCCCGGATCTAAATCCCATCGAGATGTTGTGGGGGGATTTGAAACGAGCTGTGCATGCAAGAAACCCCTCAAACATCGCACAGCTGAAATAATTCTGCATGGAGGAGTGGGCAAAATTTTCTCCCAGTCGATGTCAGCGACTGGTAGACAGTTATAAGAAATGCCTACCTGAGGTTGTTTCTGCCAAAGGGGGCAATACCACCTATTAGAGCCAAGGGTGTACTTACTTTTTCCATATGCAAAATTTGCATTTATGTTTATTTAAATTATACAATGGACTACAAAATGTAAATGTTTCATGATATTTGTTATATTATATCACCTTTATCTATCAATATTGTTGAAATGAAGATCAAATAGCTGTATGTTGGAATATGTTGAAAAAGTCAAAACTTTACATGGGGTGTACTTACTTTTTCACGTGACTGTATATATGTTGGAACCCATCTGTGGATCGGTCCCATCGGCCGATGGGTCTGCGCCATCTGCGGATGTGTTGTTCACCTTGAAGGAATGTGTTGACAGAATGGTGCTCTTCAATCAGGTACGCAGTCATTGGAATTACATGTGGTAGGAATTTAACAGAGATGATTTTTAAATGTTTTATTATCTATTTCTACCCATCTATTTATACATTTTGTCAATACATTTTGTAATTAACAGATACATGGCAGTTTTAGTAAAGCTTTACATCACATACTCAACATTCATACAAAACATTAGGTGTTCTTCTGATAATGGCGGAGGGGAATGGTGGCAGGGTAGAGAGTGGCAGGTGCTGATGAAGGTGATGGCGAGGGTAAATGTAGTTTTGGTGGCAAGGATCCTGATGAAGGCCCAGGCCATATTTATACCATGCTGATACCAGGCTGATGGCACATCCGCAGATGGCGCAGACCCATCGGCCGATGGGACCGATCCACAGATGGGTTCCAACAGACGCACCCCCATGACACTATTGTACACGATGCACGTTGACGCACCCCCATGACACTATTGTACACGATGCACGTTGACGCACCCCCATGACACTATTGTACACGATGCACGTTGACGCACCCCCATGACACTATTGTACACGATGCACGTTGACGCACCCCCATGACACTATTGTACACGATGCATGTTGACGCACCCCCATGACACTATTGCACACGATGCACGTTTACGCACCCCCATGACACTATTGTACACGATGCACGTTGACGCACCCCCATGACACTATTGTACACGATGCATGTTGACGCACCCCCATGACACTATTGTACACGATGCACGTTTACGCACCCCCATGACACTATTGTACACGATGCACGTTGACGCACCCCCATGACACTAGTACACGATGCATGTTGAAGCACCCCCATGACACTTGTACACGATGCATGTTGAAGCACCCCCATGACACTATTGTGCACGATGCATGTTGACGCACCGCCATGACACTATTGTGCACGATGCATGTTGACGCACCGCCATGAAACTATTGTACACGATGCATGTTGACGCACCGCCATGACACCATTGTACACGATGCATGTTGACGCACCTCCTTGACACTATGTACACGATGCATGTTGACGCACCTCCTTGACACTATGTACACGATGCATGTTGACGCACCTCCTTGACACTATGTGCACGATGCATGTTGACGCACCTCCTTGACACTATGTACACGATGCATGTTGACGCACCTCCTTGACACTATTGTACACGATGCATGTTGACGCACCTCCTTGACACTATTGTACACGATGCATGTTGACGCACCCCCATGACACTTGTACACGATGCATGTTGACGCACCCCCATGACACTATTGTACACGATGCATGTTGACGCACCCCCATGACACTATTGTACACGATGCATGTTGACGCACCCCCGTGACACTATTGTACATGATGCATGTTGACGCTCCCCCATGACACTATTGTACACGATGCATGTTGACGCACCCCCATGACACTATTGTACACGATGCATGTTGACGCACCCCCATGACACTATTGTACACGATGCATGTTGACGCACCCCCATGGCACTATTGCACACAATGCATGTTGACGCACCCCCATGACACTATTGTACACGATGCATGTTGACGCACCCCCATGACACTATTGTACACGATGCATGTTGACGCACCCCCATGACACTAGTACACGATGCATGTTGAAGCACCCCCATGACACTTGTACACGATGCATGTTGAAGCACCCCCATGACACTATTGTGCACGATGCATGTTGAAGCACCCCCATGACACTATTGTGCACGATGCATGTTGACGCACCGCCATGACACTATTGTACACGATGCATGTTGACGCACCGCCATGACACTATTGTACACGATGCATGTTGACGCACCTCATTGACACTATGTACACGATGCATGTTGACGCACCTCATTGACACTATGTACACGATGCATGTTGACGCACCTCCTTGACAGGATGTACACGATGTACACGATGCATGTTGACGCACCTCCTTGACACTATGTACACGATGCATGTTGACGCACCTCCTTGACACTATTGTACACGATGCATGTTGACGCACCCCCATGACACTATTGTTAGAAACGAAAAACATTACGAAATTACGTTCACACCGTCATGTCAAACACTACCGTGAACACATACATCGTCACAACATCATCACAATGAGAACATCGTCGCAATGAACGTTATGCGAACGCGAATGTTATACGGGAGTCCAAACCTGAGAATGCTGGAGACCAAAGCTGAAATTCGGAAAACTAAATAGCCTATTTTACTCCTGGGGTCCCAGGATTACCCACCCAAAATATCTTTGCGATCGGTTCAGCAGTTTTTACGGTACCTTCGAACAGACAGACGGACATTTGGTGAATTATAGTAAGATTAAATAAGTACTTAATTAATCGCTAATAATTAAATAACTCCTCAATTAATTGATGAATCAAAAAACAAAAAATAGCGTTTTTGACAAAGGACTTGCTCACTATTGTGCCGAAATTTCAGCTTCCTCGCTCAAACGATCGCTGAGATATCGCCCGGACAAACAAACAAACAAGAAAGAAAGAAAACAAGTACACATACATTCAAAGTACACCGCCCCATGCCAAATAATTAAATATGCTGCAGCGCGGCATTGCCGGGGCGCCTCTGGCGCCCGGCAATACCGCAGTACAGCTCATTGAGGCTCCATTGGGAGGGAGAGGTGTACACTAATTGATTGATTAATTGTATAATTAAAATCAATAAAAGATTATCACAAAATATTTTCATAATCAATTGGCTAATCGCATAACTAAACCAGTAGTGCTTCATCCGAAGATGTATCTTTTAGAAATTTAATTAAAGAAGTCATTTATAAAAAATTAAATAATTAATTGATTACTCAATAAATAATTAATCGATTAATCAATAAATACTTAATAGATGAAATGATTAATCAATAAATCAAAAATATCCTTGATAGCCACATCACTTGGTCACTCATGTCCAAATATTAGCTTCCCAGCTCAAAAGGTGCCTGAGATATTGGCCAAATGAGAAAGAAAATAAATAAATGATTAATAATGAAAATAAATAAATAATAATCATAAAAAAATTAAATTATTAATCAATTTGGTCAGAGAACACATAAACTACCACTATTTCATCAGAATCTGTAACTTTAAAAAAAAAAATTTTTTTGTCATTAATCGAATAATTAAATAATTAATCGATTAATTGATTAATTAATAAATCAAAAATATCCTTTGCAGCCAAATCACCTGGTCATTGGCATGTCCAAATATCAGCTTCCTAACTCAAAAGGTGCCTGAGTTAATAATGGTCAGAAGAGAAATGAAATTTAATTAATTAAATAAGTACTTAATTAAACGCTAATAATTAAATAACTCCTCAATTAATTGATTATTCAAAAAACAAAAAATACCGTATTTGACAAAGGACTTGCTCACTACTGTGCCGAAATTTCAGCTTCCTAGCTCAAAGGATGGCTGAGATATCGCCCGGACAACCAAGAAAACAAACAAGAAACCAGAGTGAAAACTGAGTACTCTCTTTCAGCGTGCGTCACTGCCGAGCCCCCTTTGGTGCCCGGCAATGACGATTTGCAATGCCTGGAGATGGCATAGGAAAGGAGCGGTGTACAACAAACAACCAGAGTGAAAACTGAGTACTCCCTTTCAGCGTGCGTCACTGCCGAGCCCCCTTCGGTGCCCGGCAATGACGATTTGCAGTGCCTGGAGATGGCATAGGAAAGGTGCGGTGTACAACAACCAGAGTGAAAACTGAGTACTCCCTTTCAGTGTGCGTCACTGCTGAGCCCCCTTCTGTGCCCGGCAATGACGTTATGCAGCACCTGGAGATGTCATGGGAAAGGTGCGGTGTCCAACAAACAAACAAACAGAGTGAAAACTGAGTACTTCCTTTCAGTGTGCGTCACTGCCGAGACCCCTTCGGTGCCCAGCAATGACGTTTTGTACACCGCTCCTTTCCTATGCCATCTCCAGGCATTGCAAATCGTCATTGCTGGGCACCGAAGGGGGCTCGGCAGTGACGCACGCTGAAAGAGAGTACTCAGTTTTCACTCTGGTTTCTTGTTTGTTTGTTTTCTTGGTTGTTTGTTTGTTGTACACCGCTCCTTTCCTATGCCACCTCCAGGCATTGCAAATCGTCATTGCCGGGCACCGAAGGGGGCTCGGCAGTGACGCACGCTGAAAGAGAGTACTCAGTTTTCACTCTGGTTTCTTGTTTGTTTTCTTGGTTGTCCGGGCGATATCTCAGCCATCCTTTGAGCTAGGAAGCTGAAATTTCGGCACAGTAGTGAGCAAGTCCTTTGTCAAATACGGTATTTTTTGTTTTTTGAATAATCAATTAATTGAGGAGTTATTTAATTATTAGCGTTTAATTAAGTACTTATTTAATTAATTAAATTTCATTTATCTTCTGACCATTATTAACTCAGGCACCTTTTGAGTTAGGAAGCTGATATTTGGACATGCCAATGACCAGGTGATTTGGCTGCAAAGGATATTTTTGATTTATTAATTAATCAATTAATCGATTAATTATTTAATTATTCGATTAATGACAAAAAAATTTTTTTTTTTTAAGTTACAGATTCTGATGAAATAGTGGTAGTTTATGTGTTCTCTGACCAAATTGATTAATAATTTAATTTTTTTATGATTATTATTTATTTATTTTCATTATTAATCATTTATTTATTTTCTTTCTCATTTGGCCAATATCTCAGGCACCTTTTGAGCTGGGAAGCTAATATTTGGACATGAGTGACCAAGTGATGTGGCTATCAAGGATATTTTTGATTTATTGATTAATCATTTCATCTATTAAGTATTTATTGATTAATCGATTAATTATTTATTGAGTAATCAATTAATTATTTAATTTTTTATAAATGACTTATTTAATTAAATTTCTAAAAGATACATCTTCGGATGAAGCACTACTGGTTTAGTTATGCGATTAGCCAATTGATTATGAAAATATTTTGTGATAATCTTTTATTGATTTTAATTATACAATTAATCAATCAATTAGTGTACACCTCTCCCTCCCAATGCAGCCTCAATGAGCTGCACTGCGGTATTGCCGGGCGCCGGAGGTGCCCCGGCAATGCCGCGCTGCAGCATATTTAATTATTTGGCATGGGGCGGTGTACTTTGAATGTATGTGTACTTGTTTTTTGTTTTTTCTGTTTTGTAGGCAGAATCGAGGCTCGTGAAATTATTTCACAAACAAATCAAACAGACGAACAAAATATATAACAAGTACACATACATTCAAAGTACACCGCCCCATGCCAAATAATTAAATATGCTGCAGCGCGGCATTGCCGGGGCGCCTCCGGCGCCCGGCAATACCGCAGTGCAGCTCATTGAGGCTGCATTGGGAGGGAGAGGTGTACACTAATTGATTGATTAATTGTATAATTAAAATCAATAAAAGATTATCACAAAATATTTTCATAATCAATTGGCTAATCGCATAACTAAACCAGTAGTGCTTCATCCGAAGATGTATCTTTTAGAAATTTAATTAAATAAGTCATTTATAAAAAATTAAATAATTAATTGATTACTCAATAAATAATTAATCGATTAATCAATAAATACTTAATAGATGAAATGATTAATCAATAAATCAAAAATATCCTTGATAGCCACATCACTTGGTCACTCATGTCCAAATATTAGCTTCCCAGCTCAAAAGGTGCCTGAGATATTGGCCAAATGAGAAAGAAAATAAATAAATGATTAATAATGAAAATAAATAAATAACAAGTACAAATACATTCAAAGTACACCGCCCCATGCCAAATAATTAAATATGCTGCAGCGCGGCATTGCCGGGGCGCCTCTGGCGCCCGGCAATACCGCAGTGCAGCTCATTAAGGCTGCATTGGGAGGGAGGGGTGTACACTAATTGATTGATTAATTGTATAATTAAAATCAATAAAAGATTATCACAAAATATTTTCATAATCAATTGGCTAATCGCATAACTAAACCACTAGTGCTTCATCCGAAGATGTATCTTTTAGAAATTTAATTAAATAAGTCATTTATAAAAAATTAAATAATTAATTGATTACTCAATAAATAATTAATCGATTAATCAATAAATAATTAATAGATGAAATGATTAATCAATAAATCAAAAATATCCTTGATAGCCACATCACTTGGTCACTCATGTCCAAATATTAGCTTCCCAGCTCAAAAGGTGCCTGAGATATTGGCCAAATGAGAAAGAAAATAAATAAATGATTAATAATGAAAATAAATAAATAATAATCATAAAAAAATTAAATTATTAATCAATTTGGTCAGAGAACACATAAACTACCACTATTTCATCAGAATCTGTAACTTTAAAAAAAAAAATTTTTTTGTCATTAATCGAATAATTAAATAATTAATCGATTAATTGATTAATTAATAAATCAAAAATATCCTTTGCAGCCAAATCACCTGGTCATTGGCATGTCCAAATATCAGCTTCCTAACTCAAAAGGTGCCTGAGTTAATAATGGTCAGAAGAGAAATGAAATTTAATTAATTAAATAAGTACTTAATTAAACGCTAATAATTAAATAACTCCTCAATTAATTGATTATTCAAAAAACAAAAAATACCGTATTTGACAAAGGACTTGCTCACTACTGTGCCGAAATTTCAGCTTCCTAGCTCAAAGGATGGCTGAGATATCGTCCGGACAACCAAGAAAACAAACAAACAAGCAAGAAAACAAACAAGAAAACAAACAAGTACACATACATTCAAAGTACACCGCCCCATGCCAAATAATTAAATATGCTGCAGCGCGGCATTGCCGGGGCGCCTCCGGCGCCCGGCAATACCGCAGTGCAGCTCATTAAGGCTGCATTGGGAGGGAGAGGTGTACACTAATTGATTGATTAATTGTATAATTAAAATCAATAAAAGATTATCACAAAATATTTTCATAATCAATTGGCTAATCGCATAACTAAACCACTAGTGCTTCATCCGAAGATGTATCTTTTAGAAATTTAATTAAATAAGTCATTTATAAAAAATTAAATAATTAATTGATTACTCAATAAATAATTAATCGATTAATCAATAAATAATTAATAGATGAAATGATTAATCAATAAATCAAAAATATCCTTGATAGCCACATCACTTGGTCACTTATGTCCATATATTAGCTTCCCAGCTCAAAAGGTGCCTGAGATATTGGCCAAATGAGAAAGAAAATAAATAAATGATTAATAATGAAAATAAATAAATAATAATCATAAAAAAATTAAATTGGTAATCAATTTGGTCAGAGAACACATAAACTACCACTATTTCATCAGAATCTGTAACTTAAAAAAAAAATTTTTTTGGGTCATTAATCGAATAATTAAATAATTAATCGATTAATTGATTAATTAATAAATCAAAAATATCCTTTGCAGCCAAATCACCTGGTCATTGGCATGTCCAAATATCAGCTTCCTAACTCAAAAGGTGCCTGAGTTAATAATGGTCAGAAGAGAAATGAAATTTAATTAATTAAATAAGTACTTAATTAAACGCTAATAATTAAATAACTCCTCAATTAATTGATTATTCAAAAAACAAAAAATACCGTATTTGACAAAGGACTTGCTCACGACTGTGCCGAAATTTCAGCTTCCTAGCTCAAAGGATGGCTGAGATATCGTCCGGACAACCAAGAAAGAAAACAAGAAACCAGAGTGAAAACTGAGTACTCTCTTTCAGCGTGCGTCACTGCCGAGCCCCCTTTGGTGCCCGGCAATGACGATTTGCAATGCCTGGAGATGGCATAGGAAAGGAGCGGTGTACAACAAGAAACCAGAGTGAAAACTGAGTACTCTCTTTCAGCGTGCGTCACTGCCGAGCCCCCTTTGGTGCCCGGCAATGACGATTTGCAATGCCTGGAGATGGCATAGGAAAGGAGCGGTGTACAATAATCATAAAAAAATTAAATTATTAATCAATTTGGTCAGAGAACACATAAACTACCACTATTTCATCAGAATCTGTAACTTAAAAAAAAAAAAATTTTTTGTCATTAATCGAATAATTAAATAATTAATCGATTAATTGATTAATTAATAAATCAAACAAGTACACATACATTCAAAGTACACCGCCCCATGCCAAATAATTAAATATGCTGCAGCGCGGCATTGCCGGGGCGCCTCCGGCGCCCGGCAATACCGCAGTGCAGCTCATTAAGGCTGCATTGGGAGGGAGAGGTGTACACTAATTGATTGATTAATTGTATAATTAAAATCAATAAAAGATTATCACAAAATATTTTCATAATCAATTGGCTAATCGCATAACTAAACCACTAGTGCTTCATCCGAAGATGTATCTTTTAGAAATTTAATTAAATAAGTCATTTATAAAAAATTAAATAATTAATTGATTACTCAATAAATAATTAATCGATTAATCAATAAATAATTAATAGATGAAATGATTAATCAATAAATCAAAAATATCCTTGATAGCCACATCACTTGGTCACTTATGTCCAAATATTAGCTTCCCAGCTCAAAAGGTGCCTGAGATATTGGCCAAATGAGAAAGAAAATAAATAAATGATTAATAATGAAAATAAATAAATAATAATCATAAAAAAATTAAATTGGTAATCAATTTGGTCAGAGAACACATAAACTACCACTATTTCATCAGAATCTGTAACTTAAAAAAAAAAAATTTTTGGGTCATTAATCGAATAATTAAATAATTAATCGATTAATTGATTAATTAATAAATCAAAAATATCCTTTGCAGCCAAATCACCTGGTCATTGGCATGTCCAAATATCAGCTTCCTAACTCAAAAGGTGCCTGAGTTAATAATGGTCAGAAGAGAAATGAAATTTAATTAATTAAATAAGTACTTAATTAAACGCTAATAATTAAATAACTCCTCAATTAATTGATTATTCAAAAAACAAAAAATACCGTATTTGACAAAGGACTTGCTCACGACTGTGCCGAAATTTCAGCTTCCTAGCTCAAAGGATGGCTGAGATATCGTCCGGACAACCAAGAAAGAAAACAAGAAACCAGAGTGAAAACTGAGTACTCTCTTTCAGCGTGCGTCACTGCCGAGCCCCCTTTGGTGCCCGGCAATGACGATTTGCAATGCCTGGAGATGGCATAGGAAAGGAGCGGTGTACAAAAATATCCTTTGCAGCCAAATCACCTGGTCATTGGCATGTCCAAATATCAGCTTCCTAACTCAAAAGGTGCCTGAGTTAATAATGGTCAGAAGATAAATGAAATTTAATTAATTAAATAAGTACTTAATTAAACGCTAATAATTAAATAACTCCTCAATTAATTGATTATTCAAAAAACAAAAAATACTGTATTTGACAAAGGACTTGCTCACTACTGTGCCGAAATTTCAGCTTCCTAGCTCAAAGGATGGCTGAGATATCGTCCGGACAACCAAGAAAACAAACAAACAAGAAAACAAGAAAACAAGTACACATACATTCAAAGTACACCGCCCCATGCCAAATAATTAAATATGCTGCAGCGCGGCATTGCCGGGGCGCCTCTGGCGCCCGGCAATACCGCAGTGCAGCTCATTGAGGCTGCATTGGGAGGGAGAGGTGTACACTAATTGATTGATTAATTGTATAATTAAAATCAATAAAAGATTATCACAAAATATTTTCATAATCAATTGGCTAATCGCATAACTAAACCACTAGTGCTTCATCCGAAGATGTATCTTTTAGAAATTTAATTAAATAAGTCATTTATAAAAAATTAAATAATTAATTGATTACTCAATAAATAATTAATCGATTAATCAATAAATAATTAATAGATGAAATGATTAATCAATAAATCAAAAATATCCTTGATAGCCACATCACTTGGTCACTCATGTCCAAATATTAGCTTCCCAGCTCAAAAGGTGCCTGAGATATTGGCCAAATGAGAAAGAAAATAAATAAATGATTAATAATGAAAATAAATAAATAATAATCATAAAAAAATTAAATTATTAATCAATTTGGTCAGAGAACACATAAACTACCACTATTTCATCAGAATCTGTAACTTTAAAAAAAAAAAATTTTTTGTCATTAATCGAATAATTAAATAATTAATCGATTAATTGATTAATTAATAAATCAAAAATATCCTTTGCAGCCAAATCACCTGGTCATTGGCATGTCCAAATATCAGCTTCCTAACTCAAAAGGTGCCTGAGTTAATAATGGTCAGAAGAGAAATGAAATTTAATTAATTAAATAAGTACTTAATTAAACGCTAATAATTAAATAACTCCTCAATTAATTGATTATTCAAAAAACAAAAAATACCGTATTTGACAAAGGACTTGCTCACTACTGTGCCGAAATTTCAGCTTCCTAGCTCAAAGGATGGCTGAGATATCGCCCGGACAACCAAGAAAACAAGAAAGAAAACAAACAAGAAAACAAACAAGAAAACAAACAAGTACACATACATTCAAAGTACACCGCCCCATGCCAAATAATTAAATATGCTGCAGCGCGGCATTGCCGGGGCGCCTCCGGCGCCCGGCAATACCGCAGTGCAGCTCATTGAGGCTGCATTGGGAGGGAGAGGTGTACACTAATTGATTGATTAATTGTATAATTAAAATCAATAAAAGATTATCACAAAATATTTTCATAATCAATTGGCTAATCGCATAACTAAACCAGTAGTGCTTCATCCGAAGATGTATCTTTTAGAAATTTAATTAAATAAGTCATTTATATAAAATTAAATAATTAATTGATTACTCAATAAATAATTAATCGATTAATCAATAAATACTTAATAGATGAAATGATTAATCAATAAATCAAAAATATCCTTGATAGCCACATCACTTGGTCACTTATGTCCAAATATTAGCTTCCCAGCTCAAAAGGTGCCTGAGATATTGGCCAAATGAGAAAGAAAATAAATAAATGATTAATAATGAAAATAAATAAATAATAATCATAAAAAAATTAAATTGGTAATCAATTTGGTCAGAGAACACATAAACTACCACTATTTCATCAGAATCTGTAACTTAAAAAAAAAATTTTTTTGGGTCATTAATCGAATAATTAAATAATTAATCGATTAATTGATTAATTAATAAATCAAAAATATCCTTTGCAGCCAAATCACCTGGTCATTGGCATGTCCAAATATCAGCTTCCTAACTCAAAAGGTGCCTGAGTTAATAATGGTCAGAAGAGAAATGAAATTTAATTAATTAAATAAGTACTTAATTAAACGCTAATAATTAAATAACTCCTCAATTAATTGATTATTCAAAAAACAAAAAATACCGTATTTGACAAAGGACTTGCTCACGACTGTGCCGAAATTTCAGCTTCCTAGCTCAAAGGATGGCTGAGATATCGTCCGGACAACCAAGAAAGAAAACAAGAAACCAGAGTGAAAACTGAGTACTCTCTTTCAGCGTGCGTCACTGCCGAGCCCCCTTTGGTGCCCGGCAATGACGATTTGCAATGCCTGGAGATGGCATAGGAAAGGAGCGGTGTACAACAAGAAACCAGAGTGAAAACTGAGTACTCTCTTTCAGCGTGCGTCACTGCCGAGCCCCCTTCGGTGCCCGGCAATGACGATTTGCAATGCCTGGAGGTGGCATAGGAAAGGAGCGGTGTACAACAAGAAACCAGAGTGAAAACTGAGTACTCTCTTTCAGCGTGCGTCACTGCCGAGCCCCCTTCGGTGCCCGGCAATGACGATTTGCAATGCCTGGAGGTGGCATAGGAAAGGAGCGGTGTACAACAAGAAACCAGAGTGAAAACTGAGTACTCTCTTTCAGCGTGCGTCACTGCCGAGCCCCCTTTGGTGCCCGGCAATGACGATTTGCAATGCCTGGAGATGGCATAGGAAAGGAGCGGTGTACAACAAACAAGAAACCAGAGTGAAAACTGAGTACTCTCTTTCAGCGTGCGTCACTGCCGAGCCCCCTTTGGTGCCCGGCAATGACGATTTGCAATGCCTGGAGATGGCATAGGAAAGGAGCGGTGTATAAAAAGAGGGAGCGGAAGACAAGATGGGGAGAGAAGGGGAAGCACACAAACACAACATTTGTGAGCAGGGACATCGGGAGATCTGTGGGAGGGAGAGAGCTTGGCGGAGAGAGAGAGAGAGAGAGAGGAGGCGTGGGAAGAGAGGGGGGGGCGGTGGGTGGGAGAAGCATAAAACACAAGGACACCAAGTACTTCCAGGACAGAAGTTGGTATTTCAAAAAAGTGGATTTGGGGTGAAATTAGCGGGGGTAGAAAAGATCAAGGTTTTGGATGGGGGAAGATAAGAGATGGTGGTGAACAGCTGTTTTAAAGACCTGGAGGGTGGAGTGGGATTGAAGAAAGTGAGGGAGTTTGTTCCAGAGGTGGGAGAAAAGAGGAATGAAGGAGTGAAGGTGAGCAGAGAGTCTTGATTTTGGCAGTTTAACCATAAGAGGGTTGCAGGCAGATCTTGTGCGACCTGTAGGAATATTTTGGGGACAGAGCCCAGAGAGAGCTGGGGGCGCAAGGCCGGAGAGGAGTCGGTAGATGACGGAAAGACTACCAACCTGCCTGCGGTGAGTGAGTGAAAGGCCCTTGGAGTTAGCTTCATCGAGGGAGATTCCAATGATTTTGAACGCTTTGGTTTCAACAGCGTGAAGACGAGCTAGGTGTGAGGCAGGAGCACCAGCCCAGAGGGGAGAGCAGTATTCCATTGAGCTGCGGACGAAAGCCTTGCATGTGGTGAGGAGCTCAGGTGTGCCAAGGAAGGACTTCGCACGACGGACGATGCCCAGTCGGCGACTGGCTTTGGAGGCCAGATTTGAAATGTGGTTTTCCCAGGAAAGATCATGGCAGATAGTGAGACCCAAAAGCTTGAGTGACAGAACTTCTTGGAGAGGATTATTCAGAAAGTGGATGGGAGGGTTGTCCAGTCGGTCTTTTCGGAGAGACATCGTAAGAGTGTGAGATTTGTCAGGATTGAAAGACATGTTCCTCTTGTTTGCCCAGTCTGTGATTTTGTCCAGGTCTGCAGAGAGTGAGGAGGCTGCAGACTGCCGATCCGAGGGCTTGAGGAATGGAGCGACAGAGAGTAGAGTCATCAGCAAAGAGATAGAGAGGATTTTCAAGAGAGTCAGAGAGATCATTGATGAAGACCAGAAAAAGCACAGGGCCCAGAACACTGCCTTGGGGAACTCCAGCCTGAACAGGAACAGGAAGAGGAGATGAGAGAAACCCATTCAGGGCCACACGTTGACTACGACTAGAGAGGAAGTCCCACAGCCATGCATGGAGATTTCCATGGATACCAAAGGAGGAGAGTTTGGTGAGCAGAGCGGGGTGCCAGACCGTATCGGAGGCACGTGATATGTCAAGGGAGACAGCTCTAATTTCCTGTTTGGCATTGAGGACCTCCATCCATTGTTGAGAAAGCAGAAGCAGCATGTCCAGAGTAGAGTGACCAGG
The DNA here is from genome assembly GCF_964187855.1 of Myxine glutinosa. Classification (NCBI taxonomy): domain Eukaryota; kingdom Metazoa; phylum Chordata; class Myxini; order Myxiniformes; family Myxinidae; genus Myxine; species Myxine glutinosa. The sequence goes on from NC_136271.1 coordinate 15,023,248, forward strand.
TCTGAAACCAAATTGATGATCAGAGATCAAGCCATTGGAGAAGAGGAAAGATTTCATATCTGAAGCAGTGATGGATTCCATGACTTTGCTGATAATTGCGAGAAGGCGGATTGGTCTGTAGTTGCTAGGATCTGTTTTTGCACCTTTTTGTGCAAAGCGGTGATGTTGGCTGATTTCCAAGCAGATGGCAGATGACCTTGAGCAAAAGAGAGGGTGAAGAGAACAGAGAGAGGGAGTGAAAGAGCAGAAGAACAGGATTTTAGGACCCGTGGGCTGATGCCATCAGGTCCAGTTGCAGAATCAGAGTCGAGGGTTGACAGAAACTTTTCCACCTTGTCAGGAGGAAAGGACACAGAGTCCAGGAGCAGCTGGGTACGACTGGGTGGGTACGTTGGGTACAGAGAGGGATGGGTTTGGGACACAAGATTTAGAGGCAAACACAGAGTTGAGGCATTCAGCCTTTTCACGTGCGGAGTCAGCCGTGTAGCCGTTTGAGGTGAGGGAGGGGATGGAGGGGGAACAAACACCAGAAACAGATTTGACCAGACGCCACCAGGATTTGGAAGAGGGAGACAGATAAGAGAGTTCGGTCTTGAGAACGGAGAGATATTGTTTCCTGGCTCTCCTGAGGGTGGACACACACTTGTTTCGGGCTTTGTGAAAAGAAGTGAGATTTCCTTCCGTTGGATTTGCTTTCCAGGAGACGAAAGCAAGTTGTATCTGGGCAACAGCCTCACCACAAGATTCAGTGTACCATGGACGGGAGGAAGGGTATAACAACTGAAGACGAGATGGGATAAATCTGTGCATGAGAGAGAGCAATTTACTTTGGAAGAATTCCCAGGATGAGTTGATGTCAGAGGCGGTAGAGATGGGAGACCAGTCCAGATGATTGATGGCTGCTTGAAGACCGTGCCAGTTGGCCTGAGTGAAATGCCAGACTCGTTGACGCTGAGGAGGCTCTCTGAGAATGGTCAGAGAGATGTCCACTTTAACAAGCACATGATCAGATGAGCCGATTGGAGCAGAAGAAGAGCAGCAGACATTTTCAGGGAAGTTAGTCATAACCAAGTCCAGAAGAGAAGATGCTCCGTTGACTGAGATCCGGGTCGGGAAATTGACAGATTGTGTCAGTCCCAGTGAGTCGCAGAAGTCCTTTGCTGAAGGGCCATGGCTGGTGAGAGAGGTACCCACACCCAGCCAACTGGCATGGTGACAATTGAAATCGCCACATATGAGGAAGAGAGAGTTGGGATGGCTAGATAGAAGTTGGTCCATATTATCAGACAGTGAGATGTAGATGGAGTCATCACTGTTTGGTGGACGGTACAACACACATATGAACAAAAGGTGGGAGCGAAGGGGAAGCCGTAGCCAAAGGTATTCCTGGGGGTGAGGTGGAGAGAGGGCAGTGCAGGGCGAGTGAGGAAGAGAGTTTTTTTATAAAGATGGCAACCCCACCTCCAGGACGAGGCTCAGGTCTATCATACCGGAGGAGGGAGTAACCTGGGAGAAATACCAAGGAATCAGAGACATCATGAAGGAGGAAAGTTTCTGTTAACTCCTCAGTCACATTTGCTCTACGGCTAGGATACGGCGGCCGTACCCCCCCTAAATTGACAGAAACGTGCGGCGGCCGCAGAGTTTCTGAGGTGGCCTCAGGGTGGCCCTAGGGCATATGGCTATCTTTTATGCTTCAGTCACATTTGGCTCGGCGGCCGTAGGGTCTAAAAAATCTGCGGCCACTAGCAATTATAGGGCGGCCGCAGTATTTCCACGGTCACACAATGTAGCAGTCACATATGTTTTTATTTTTCGGGTAGCCGCACGGGGTATTTAGAAATTGTGGAGACCGAAAACGTGGGGGTGCCGTACGGTCTTTGATTTGATGTCGCACGGTGACCTTAGGGCGTCCCTGCGGCGGCCATATAATTTTCAAGGCAGACGCAAGGTAGCCTCAAGGTGCCCGCAAGGCGACCGCAGGGGGGCCCTAAGGCGAACGTGCGGCCAGACGGACGGTAACGAGTGGGTATATATACCAGTTCTTTTTCATATGTATGACAGCACTTACAGTTGTCATGGCTACGGCTTGTCAAATTGCTACGGCCGACCTAGAAATGAAAAAAGTTATAACTCCGCGCTATAATTCCACGGCGACCCCTACGGCCTGTAAAAGATAGCCATACGCCCTAGGGCCACCCTGAGGCCACCTCAGAAACTCTGCGGCCGCCGCACGTTTCTGTCAATTTAGGGGGGGTACGGCCGCCGTATCCTAGCTGTAGAGCAAATGTGACTGAGGAGTAAGCAGATCACGTCTGGTTTGGCAGAAGCAACCTGTGTGGAGAGATCAGTCAAGTTTGAGCGAAGGCCCCGGATCTTTGAGCTCCATACCGTTAATGAAGAGGAAGGGGGAGCATCGGATACAGAACAGGGGGGGGGGGCGGGGGAAGGGGTAGGGTAAGATGTGGAAGAGGAGGAAAGTGGTAGGGAGAGCTGTTGAAGGTGTGTCAGAGATTTCAGAATAGTTTGGAGATAGGGAAGAATGGGGTGGACAAAAGGTTTGATGGTGATTGGGTGAGGCACAGTGAGGTGTTATTTGAGGAGGGGGAAGAGCGAAGAACAGAGAAGGAAATATTTTTTGGGGTTTTATTTTTTGAGTTGAGATTTTAAACAAGGAAGTATGGGGTGAAAGACTGGGACAAAAACAGAGAACGAAAGTAATTGCAGCGCAATCGACGGACCGCTGAGAGAAAAACAAAGCCTCAAGGTCGGACACGGTAGCCTACTAGGCCTCAGAATACGCGACATGAATTAACCGACGATTTTGTATACATGTATGAAAAATTAACACCGATAATCTTACTAAAGACACACTATAGGTACACACACCGAAAGATAGATACAGTTTCGACAAAAACACAATTGTGAAAAATTACTTCTTTTTTTTTTCTTTTTTTGTATACAGAGTCGAGGCTCGTGAAAGAGCTAACATTTATCAAACAAACAAGCAAACAAAGTATATAAAAAGGGGAGCGGTCGACAAGATGGGGAGAGAAGGGGAGGAAGCACACAAACACAACATTTGAGGGCAGGGACATCGGGAGATGTGTGGGAGGCAGAGGGCCTGGGGGGAGGCAGGATAGGTATAAAATGCAAGGACACCAAGGACTTCCAGGAAAGAAGACATGTCACCTCAAAAAAGTGGATTTGGGGTGAAATTAGCTTTGTGCATCTTTACATGCTCTGTGGATTTCGCCCACCGACCACACTTAATTAATACAATAAATATTTCTTGTATAAGCATTTCGTAATAAAGAAGAAGAAGCATGACTCATTTTCAAATAAATAAAAAAAATCAATGCTTTATTGAAAAATAAAGAAGAAGAGAAAAAAATTAAATGAGAGCTTGACATAGGAACAAGCCACAATTAGGGGTGTTAATAATATGCGAAATACGACACTCATTTCATTATCCTAAAGATAACTGTGTATTATTGGTCGCACTCATAACTTAGTGTTTTATATCTCATTTCCCCTACAAGGCTTTGAGAGATTTTGTGTTAATGCTGTCCCCTGCCTTGGACTTTCTGTGCGAACCATTACACTCATAAAGTGACATTTAACCATTTCAACTGTGTCGTATCATCGCACTCATTACTTTAGCACTATGGGGCCATGGTTTGAGGGAGAGGGGGGAAAAGAAAAGAGAAGTGAGGATAAAGGACTGAGGAGTGAGGAAGTGAGGACTTTCATTCAAATCATAAAATGAAAAAAAATGAAAAAAGAAAAAATGAAAAAAAATGAAAATGAAAAATGAAAAAAATGAAATGAAAAATAATAAGATGAAAAAAAATCACAATCATCTCCCTCAAAAATCATCACAATCTTCTGATTTCAATTTAAGGACGTCAATGCTCCCTTTTTAAGAATTCACTTTTAAACCAATTAAAAGACAAACAAGCATAATCCCTTTTTCAATTTGGTCCAACTTCAATTTTGAAAACTAACTCAAAAGTTCAGCCAAAAGGTTTAACCGATAAAAATATTTGTCCATTCTAATCCATTTTCCTATCCAATCCGACAAAGGAGCCTGGAAGAGAATGGAAAATCACAAGCTCTATCAAAGGAATATGTTGTTCCACACCCACAACTACAAAAAAATATCAGCCAAAAAATCCGAAGGAATTCAATAACTTCGAAAGCGTGAGCGCATGGACAGCTTCGACAAAGACGTCGACCAAGACGTCTAGCTCCCTCTATGCACACCTTACATTTGACGTTTTGCAATGCCTGGAGATGGCATAGGAAAGGAGCAGTGCACAACAACATGCATTTTAAGGCCATTTTCCCTGCTAGAGCAGAGGTTAGCCTTGCGGTCCCCATGACAATCTTCTCCATTTTGCCCTATTTTCTGCATCTCTCCTTGTTAGCCCCCTTGCCCGCATTTCTTCTTCCACCACCTTTAGCCAAGTCTTTCTCGGTCTTCCCCGTCTTCTACTTCCTTCTACTTTCATTTCCATCACTCTTCTCAACCAGTCACTTTCATCCTTCCTCAACACATGACCAAACCATCTCAACCTGTTCCTCTTCACAGCATCAATCACAGGCTCTATTCCCATCATCTTTCCCAATTCATCATTTGTCTTCCTCTCTCTCAACGATACTCTGCACATCCATCGAACCATTCGCATTTCCACACTTTCCAGCCTTCGTTGCTGCTCTACGTTCATTACCCATGTCTCGCTCCCATAAATCATAACACTTCTCACACGTGCAGCATACACCTTTCCCTTCAGCTTCAACGACACTTCCCTCCTCATCAGCACGCCACTCAGTTCCCGAAACTTCTTCCATGCACATCTCACTCTTGCAACCGTTGCCGAGTCTGATCCACCTTCTCCATTCAGCATGTCTCCGAGGTAGCAAAATGTTTTCACACCTTCCAGCTTCACGCCGTCTCCAAGATCCAACTCAACATTTCCTCCATCTGCAGCTCCCTCTGTGCACACCTTACATTTGAATGTAGCTGCCACACTGGTTAATGACCCTCTCAGACAACTATATTTTTGATGAACCCACTCAGCGCACATTGTACAATGAATGGAGTTCACTCTGACACCCTTCCTGCACACAGCACACGGCCACTTCCCAGTTCTTTCCACCTCACCACATGCTTTACCACTTAATTGTACAATATAGTAGTGTACAATATATATATATATATATATATATATAGTATATAGTGTACAATATATATATATATATATAGTATATAGTGTACAATATATATATATATATATATATATATATAGTATATAGTGTACAATATATATATATATATATAGTATATAGTGTACAATATACATATATATATAGTATATAGTGTACAATATATATATATTGTACACTATATACTATATATATATATATATATTGCACACAAATACTATATATATAGTGTACAATATATATATATATATATAGTATATAGTGTACAATATATATATATATATATAGTATATAGTGTACAATATATATATATAGTATATAGTGTACAATATATATATATATATATAGTATATAGTGTACAATATATATATATATATAGTATATAGTGTACAATATATATATATATAGTATGTAGTGTACAATATATATATATATATATATATAGTATATAGTGTACAATATATATATATATATATATATATAGTATATAGTGTACAATATATATATATATATAGTATATAGTGTACAATATATATATATATATAGTATATAGTGTACAATATATATATATAGTATATAGTGTACAATATATATATATATATATATAGTATATAGTGTACAATATATATATATATATAGTATATAGTGTACAATATATATATATATAGTATGTAGTGTACAATATATATATATATATATATATATATATAGTATATAGTGTACAATATATATATATATATATATATATAGTATATAGTGTACAATATATATATATATATATATAGAATATAGTGTACAATATATATATATATATAGTATATAGTGTACAATATATATATATATATATATATATATATATATATATAGTATATAGTGTACAATATATATATATATATAGTATATAGTGTACAATATATATATATATATATATAGTATATAGTGTACAATATATATATATATATAGTATATAGTGTACAATATATATATATATATATAGTATATAGTGTACAATATATATATATATATAGTATATAGTGTACAATATATATATATATATATATATAGTATATAGTGTACAATATATATATATATATAGTATATAGTGTACAATATATAGTATATGGTGTACAATATATATATATATATATATAGTATATAGTGTACAATATATATATATATATAGTATATAGTGTACAATATATATATATATATATAGTATATGGTGTACAATATATATATATATATATATAGAATATAGTGTACAATATATATATATATATAGTATATAGTGTACAATATATATATATAGTATTTAGTGTACAATATATATATATATATAGTATATAGTGTACAATATATATATATATATAGTATATAGTGTACAATATATATATATATATAGTATGTAGTGTACAATATATATATATATATATATATAGTATATAGTGTACAATATATATATATATATAGTATATAGTGTACAATATATATATATATATATAGAATATAGTGTACAATATATATATATATATATAGTATATAGTGTACAATATATATATATATATATATATATATATATATATATAGTATATAGTGTACAATATATATATATATATAGTATATAGTGTACAATATATATATATATATATATATATATATATATATATATAGTATATAGTGTACAATATATATATATATATAGTATATAGTGTACAATATATATATATATATATAGTATATAGTGTACAATATATATATATATATATAGTATATAGTGTACAATATATATATATAGTATATAGTGTACAATATATAAATATATATATAGTATATAGTGTACAATATATATATATATATATAGTATATAGTGTACAATATATATATATAGTATATAGTGTACAATATATATATATATATATATAGTATATAGTGTACAATATATATATATATATATAGTATATAGTGTACAATATATATATATATATATATATATAGTATATAGTGTACAATATATATACATATATAGTATATAGTGTACAATATATATATATATATATAGTATATAGTGTACAATATATATATATATATATATAGTATAGTGTACAATATATATATAGTATATAGTGTACAATATATATATATATATTAGTATATAGTGTACAATATATATATATATATATAGTATATAGTGTACAATACATATATATATATAGTATATAGTGTACAATGGGTCTGCATTGTCATTTCTCGTGCATTCACAGATGGGTCAAACCCATCGGTCGATGGGACCGATCCACAGATGGGTTCCAACACGTCAACGTGCATCGTGTACAATAGTGTCATGGGGGTGCGTCAACGTGCATCGTGTACAATATTGTCATGGGGGTGCGTCAACGTGCATCGTGTACAATATTGTCATGGGGGTGCGTCAACGTGCATCGTGTACAATAGTGTCATGGGGGTGCGTCAACATGCATCATGTACAATAGTGTCATGGGAGTGCGTCAACATGCATCATGTACAATAGTGTCATGGGGGTGCGTCAACATGCATCGTGTACAATAGTGTCAAGGAGGTGCGTCGACATGCATCGTGTACATAGTGTCAAGGAGGTGCGTCGACATGCATCGTGTACATCGTGTCAAGGAGGTGCGTCGACATGCATCGTGTACAGTGTCAAGGAGGTGCGTCGACATGCATCGTGTACATAGTGTCAAGGAGGTGCGTCGACATGCATCGTGTACATAGTGTCAAGGAGGTGCGTCGACATGCATCGTGTACATAGTGTCAAGGAGGTGCGTCGACATGCATCGTTTACATCGTGTCAAGGAGGTGCGTCGACATGCATCGTGTACATAGTGTCAAGGAGGTGCGTCGACATGCATCGTGTACATAGTGTCAAGGAGGTGTGTCCACATGCATCGTGTACAATGGTGTCAAGGAGGTGTGTCAATATGCATCGTGTACAATGGTGTCAAGGAGGTGCGTCAATATGCATCGTGTACAATGGTGTCAAGGAGGTGCGTCAACATGCATCGTGTACAATGGTGTCATGACGGTGCGTCAACATGCATCGTGTACAATGGTGTCGTGACGGTGCGTCAACATGCATCGTGCACAATGGTGTCATGACGGTGCGTCAACATGCATCGTGCACAATGGTGTCATGACGGTGCGTCAACATGCATCGTGCACAATGGTGTCATGACGGTGCGTCAACATGCATCGTGTACAATGGTGTCATGACGGTGCGTCAACATGCATCGTGCACAATGGTGTCATGACGGTGCGTCAACATGCATCGTGCACAATGGTGTCATGACGGTGCGTCAACATGCATCGTGCACAATGGTGTCATGACGGTGCGTCAACATGCATCATGCACAATAGTGTCATGACGGTGCGTCAACATGCATCGTGCACAAGTGTCATGACGGTGCGTCAACATGCATCATGCACAAGTGTCATGGGGGTGCTTCAACATGCATCGTGCACAAGTGTCATGGGGGTGCTTCAACATGCATTGTGTACAAGTGTCATGGGGGTGCTTCAACATGCATCGTGTACATAGTGTCAAGGAGGTGCGTCGACATGCATCGTGTACATAGCGTCAAGGAGGTGCGTCGACATGCATCGTGTACATCGTGTCAAGGAGGTGCGTCGACATGCATCGTGTACATAGTGTCAAGGAGGTGCGTCGACATGCATCGTGTACTGTCAAGGAGGTGCGTCGACATGCATCATGTACATAGCGTCAAGGAGGTGCGTCGACATGCATCGTGTACATCGTGTCAAGGAGGTGCGTCGACATGCATCGTGTACATAGTGTCAAGGAGGTGCGTCCACATGCATCGTGTACAATGGTGTCAAGGAGGTGCGTCCACATGCATCGTGTACAATGGTGTCAAGGAGGTGCGTCAACATACATCGTGTACAATGGTGTCAAGGAGGTGCATCAACATGCATCGTGTACAATGGTGTCATGACGGTGCGTCAACATGCATCGTGTACAATGGTGTCATGACGGTGCGTCAACATGCATCGTGTACAATGGTGTTATGACGGTGCGTCAACATGCATCGTGCACAATGGTGTCATGACGGTGCGTCAAATGCATCGTGCACAATGGTGTCATGACGGTGCGTCAACATGCATCGTGCACAATGGTGTCATGATGGTGCGTCAACATGCATCGTGCACAAGTGTCATGGGGGTGCTTCAACATGCATCGTGCACAAGTGTCATGGGGGTGCTTCAACATGCATCGTGCACAAGTGTCATGGGGGTGCTTCAACATGCATCGTGTACAAGTGTCATGGGGGTGCTTCAACATGCATCGTGTACAAGTGTCATGGGGGTGCTTCAACATTCATCGTGTACAAGTGTCATGGGGGTGCTTCAACATGCATCGTGTACAAGTGTCATGGGGGTGCTTCAACATGCATCGCGTACAAGTGTCATGGCGGTGCGTCAACATGCATCGTGTACAATACTGTCATGGCGGTGCGTCAACATGCATCGTGTACAATACTGTCTTGGCGGTGCGTCAACATGCATCGTGTACAATAGTGTCATGGCGGTGCGTCAACATGCATCGTGTACAATAGCGTCATGGCGGTGCGTGAACATGCATCGTGTACAATAGCGTCATGGCGGTGCGTGAACATGCATCGTGTACAGTGTCATGGCGGTGCGTCAACATGCATCGTGTACAATAGTGTCATGGCGGTGCGTCAACATGCATCGTGTACAATAGTGTCGTGGCGGTGCGTCAACATGCATCGTTCACATAGCATCAAGGAGGTGCGTCAACATGCATCGTTCACATAGTGTCAAGGAGGTGCGTCAACATGCATTGTGTACATCGTGTCAAGGAGGTGCTTCAACATGCATCGTGTACATAGTGTCAAGGAGGTGCGTCAACATGCATCGTGTACAATAGTGTCAAGGAGGTGCGTCAACATGCATCGTGTACAATAGTGTCAAGGAGGTGCGTCAACATGCATCGTGTACAATAGTGTCATGGCGGTGCGTCAACATGCATCGTGTACAATAGTGTCATGGCGGTGCATCAACATGCATCGTTCACATAGCGTCAAGGAGGTGCGTCAACATGCATCGTTCACATAGTGTCAAGGAGGTGCGTCAACATGCATCGTGTACATCGTGTCAAGGAGGTGCTTCAACATGCATCGTTCACATAGTGTCAAGGAGGTGCGTCAACATGCATTGTGTACATCGTGTCAAGGAGGTGCTTCAACATGCATCGTGTACATAGTGTCAAGGAGGTGCTTCAACATGCATCGTGTACATAGTGTCAAGGAGGTGCGTCAACATGCATCGTGTACAATAGTGTCAAGGAGGTGCGTCAACATGCATCGTGTACAATAGTGTCAAGGAGGTGCGTCAACATGCATCGTGTACAATAGTGTCATGGCGGTGCGTCAACATGCATCGTGTACAATAGTGTCATGGCGGTGCATCAACATGCATCGTTCACATAGCGTCAAGGAGGTGCGTCAACATGCATCGTTCACATAGTGTCAAGGAGGTGCGTCAACATGCATCGTGTACATCGTGTCAAGGAGGTGCTTCAACATGCATCGTGTACATAGTGTCAAGGAGGTGCGTCAACATGCATCGTGTACAATAGTGTCAAGGAGGTGCGTCAACATGCATCGTGTACATAGTGTCAAGGAGGTGCGTCAACATGCATCGTTTACATCGTGTCAAGGAGGTGCGTCAACATGCATCGTGTACATCGTGTCAAGGAGGTGCGTCAACATGCATCGTGTACATAGTGTCAAGGAGGTGCGTCGACATGCATCGTGTACATAGTGTCAAGGAGGTGCGTCGACATGCATCGTGTACATCGTGTCAAGGAGGTGCGTCGACATGCATCGTGTACATCGTGTCAAGGAGGTGCGTCGACATACATCGTGTACATAGTTTCAAGGAGGTGCGTCGACATGCATCGTGTACATAGTGTCAAGGAGGTGCGTCCACATAACATGCATCGTGTACAATGGTGTCAAGGAGGTGCGTCAACATGCATCGTGTACAATGGTGTCAAGGAGGTGCGTCAACATGCATCGTGTACAATAGTGTCATGACGGTGCGTCAACATGCATCGTGTACAATAGTGTCAAGGAGGTGCGTCAACATGCATCGTGTACAATGGTGTCAAGGAGGTGCGTCAACATGCATCGTGTACAATAGTGTCATGACGGTGCGTCAAAATGCATCGTGTACAATAGTGTCATGGCGGTGCGTCAACATGCATCGTGTACAATATTGTCAAGGAGGTGCGTCGACATGCATCGTGTACATCGTGTCAAGGAGGTGCGTCGACATGCATCGTGTACATCGTGTCAAGGAGGTGCATGGACATGCATCGTGTACATAGTGTCAAGGAGGTGCGTCGACATGCATCGTGTACATCGTGTCAAGGAGGTGCGTCAACATGCATCGTGTACATAGTGTCAAGGAGGTGCGTCCACATGCATCGTGTACAATGGTGTCAAGGAGGTGCGTCAATATGCATCGTGTACAATGGTGTCAAGGAGGTGCGTCAACATGCATCGTGCACAATGGTGTCATGACGGTGCGTCAACATGCATCATGCACAATAGTGTCATGACGGTGCGTCAACATGCATCATGCACAAGTGTCATGACGGTGCGTCAACATGCATCGTGCACAAGTGTCATGGGGGTGCGTCAACATGCATCGTGTACATAGTGTCAAAGAGGTGCGTCAACATGCATCGTGTACATAGTGTCAAAGAGGTGCGTCAACATGCATCGTGTACATAGTGTACATAGTGTCAAGGAGGTGCGTCAACATGCATAGTGTACAATACTGTCATGGCGGTGCGTCAACATGCATTGTGTGCAATAGTGTCATGGCGGTGCGTCAACATGCATCGTGTACAATAGTGTCATGGCGGTGCGTCAACATGCATCGTGTACAATAGTGTCATGGCGGTGCGTCAACATGCATCGTGAACAATAGTGTCAAGGAGGTGCGTCAACATGCATCGTGTACAATAGTGTCAAGGAGGTGCGTCAACATGCATCGTGTACAATAGTGTCAAGGAGGTGCGTCAACATGCATCGTGTACAATAGTGTCAAGGAGGTGCGTCAACATGCATCGTTTACATAGTGTCAAGGAGGTGCGTCGACATGCATCGTGTACATAGTGTCAAGGAGGAGCGTCGACATGCATCGTGTACATAGTGTCAAGGAGGTGCGTCGACATGCATCGTGTACATCGTGTCAAGGAGATGCGTCGACATGCATCGTGTACAATGGTGTCAAGGAGGTGCGTCAATATGCATCGTGTACAATGGTGTCAAGGAGGTGCGTCAACATGCATCGTGTACAATGGTGTCATGGAGGTGCGTCAACATGCATCGTGTACAATGGTGTCATGACGGTGCGTCAACATGCATCGTGTACAATGGTGTCATGACGGTGCGTCAACATGCATCGTGCACAATGGTGTCATGACGGTGCGTCAACATGCATCGTGCACAATGGTGTCATGACGGTGCGTCAACATGCATCGTGCACAATGGTGTCATGACGGTGCGTCAACATGCATCGTGCACAATGGTGTCATGACGGTGCGTCAACATGCATCATGCACAATAGTGTCATGACGGTGCGTCAACATGCATCGTGCACAAGTGTCATGACGGTGCGTCAACATGCATCGTGCACAAGTGTCATGGGGGTGCTTCAACATGCATCGTGTACAATGGTGTCATGACGGTGCGTCGACATGCATCGTGTACATAGTGTCAAGGAGGTGCGTCGACATGCATCGTGTACATAGTGTCAAGGAAGAGCGTCGACATGCATCGTGTACATAGTGTCAAGGAGGTGCGTCGACATGCATCGTGTACATAGTGTCAAGGAGGTGCGTCGACATGCATCGTGTACATCGTGTCAAGGAGGTGCGTCGACATGCATCGTGTACATAGTGTCAAGGAGGTGCGTCGACATGCATCGTGTACATAGTGTCAAGGAGGTGCGTCAACATGCATCGTGTACAATGGTGTCATGAAGGTGCGTCAACATGCATCGTGTACAATGGTGTCATGATGGTGTGTCAACATGCATCGTGTACAATGGTGTCATGACGGTGCGTCAACATGCATCGTGCACAATGGTGTCATGACGGTGCGTCAACATGCATCGTGCACAATGGTGTCATGACGGTGCGTCAACATGCATCATGCACAATAGTGTCATGACGGTGCATCAACATGCATCGTGCACAAGTGTCATGGGGGCGCTTCAACATGCACCGTGCACAAGTGTCATGACGGTGCGTCAACATGCATCGTGCACAAGTGTCATGGGGGCGCTTCAACATGCATCGTGCACAAGTGTCATGGGGGTGCTTCAACATGCATCGTGTACAAGTGTCATGGGGGTGCGTCAACATGCATCGTGTACAATAGTGTCATGGGGGTGCGTCAACATGCATCGTGTACAATAGTGTCATGGCGGTGCGTCAACATGCATCGTGTACAATAGTGTCATGGCGGTGTGTCAACATGCATCGTGTACAATAGTGTCAAGGAGGTGCGTCAACATGCATCGTGTACATAGTGTCAAGGAGGTGCGTCAACATGCATCGTTTACATAGTGTCAAGGAGGTGCGTCAACTTGCATCGTGTACATCGTGTCAAGGAGGTGCGTCAACATGCATCGTGTACATAGTGTCAAGGAGGTGCGTCCACATGGATCGTGTACAATGGTGTCAAGGAGGTGCGTCAACATGCATCGTGTACAATGGTGTCATGGAGGTGCGTCAACATGCATCGTGTACACTGGTGTCATGACGGTGCGTCAACATGCATCGTGTACAATGGTGTCATGACGGTGCGTCAACATGCATCGTGCACAATGGTGTCATGACGGTGCGTCAACATGCATCGTGCACAATGGTGTCATGACGGTGCGTCAACATGCATCGTGCACAATGGTGTCATGACGGTGCGTCAACATGCATCATGCACAATAGTGTCATGACGGTGCGTCAACATGCATTGTGTACAAGTGTCATGGGGGTGCTTCAAATGCATCGTGTACAAGTGTCATGGGGGTGCTTCAACATGCATCGTGTACAAGTGTCATGGGGGTGCTTCAACATGCATCGTTTACATCGTGTCAAGGAGGTGCGTCAACCTGCATCGTGTACAAGTGTCATGGCGGTGTGTCAACATGCATCAAGTACAATAGTGTCAAGGAGGTGCATCAACATGCATCGTGTACATAGTGTCAAGGAGGTGCGTCAACATGCATCGTTTACATCGTGTCAAGGAGGTGCGTCAACATGCATCGTGTACATCGTGTCAAGGAGGTGCTTCAACAAGCATCGTGTACATAGTGTCAAGGAGGTGCGTCAACATGCATCGTTTACATAGTGTCAAGGAGGTGCGTCGACATGCATCGTGTACATAGTGTCAAGGAGCTGCGTCGACATGCATCGTGTACATAGTGTCAAAGAGGTGCGTCGACATGCATCGTGTACATAGTGTCAAGGAGGTGCGTCGACATGCATCGTGTACATAGTGTCAAGGAGGTGCGTCGACATGCATCGTGTACATAGTGTCAAGGAGGTGCGTCGACATGCATCGTGTACATCGTGTCAAGGTGCGTCGACATGCATCGTGTACATAGTTTAAAGGAGGTGCGTCCACATGCATCGTGTACAATGGTGTCAAGGAGGTGCGTCAACATGCATCGTGTACAATGGTGTCAAGGAGGTGCGTCAACATGCATCGTGTACAATAGTGTCATGACGGTGCGTCAACATGCATCATGTACAATAGTGTCATGGCGGTGCGTCAACATGCATTGTGTACAATAGTGTCAAGGAGGTGCGTCAACATGCATCGTGTACATCGTGTCAAGGAGGTGCGTCAACATGCATCGTGTACATAGTGTCAAGGAGGTGCGTCAACATGCATCGTGTACAATAGTGTCAAGGAGGTGCGTCAACATGCATCGTGTACAATAGTGTCATGGCGGTGCGTCAACATGCATCGTGTACAATAGTGTCATGGCGGTGCGTCAACATGCATCGTGTACAATAGTGTCAAGGAGGTGCGTCAACATGCATCGTGTACAACAGCGTCAAGGAGGTGCGTCAACATGCATCGTTTACATAGTGTCAAGGAGGTGCGTCAACATGCATCGTGTACATCGTGTCAAGGAGGTGCGTCAACATGCATCGTGTACATAGTGTCAAGGAGGTGCGTCGACATGCATCGTGTACATAGTGTCAAAGAGGTGCGTCGACATGCATCGTGTACATAGTGTCAAGGAGGTGCGTCGACATGCATCGTGTACATAGTGTCAAGGAGGAGCGTCGACATGCATCGTGTACATAGTGTCAAGGAGGTGCGTCGACATGCATCGTGTACATCGTGTCAAGGAGGTGCGTCGACATGCATCGTGTACATCGTGTCAAGCAGGTGCGTCGACATGCATCGTGTACATCGTGTCAAGGAGGTGCATGGACATGCATCGTGTACATAGTGTACATAGTGTCAAGGAGGTGCGTCGACATGCATCGTGTACATAGTGTCAAGGAGGTGCGTCCACATGGATCGTGTACAATGGTGTCAAGGAGGTGCGTCAATATGCATCGTGTACAATGGTGTCAAGGAGGTGCGTCAACATGCATCGTGTACAATGGTGTCATGGAGGTGCGTCAACATGCATCGTGTACAATGGTGTCATGACGGTGCGTCAACATACATCGTGTACAATGGTGTCATGACGGTGCGTCAACATGCATCGTGCACAATGATGTCATGACGGTGCGTCAACATGCATCGTGCACAATGGTGTCATGACGGTGCGTCAACATGCATCATGCACAATAGTGTCATGACGGTGCATCAACATGCATTGTGTACAAGTGTCATGGGGGTGCTTCAACATGCATCGTGTACAAGTGTCATGGGGGTGCTTCAACATGCATCGTGTACAAGTGTCATGGGGGTGCTTCAACATGCATCGTTTACATCGTGTCAAGGAGGTGCGTCAACATGCATCGTGTACAATAGTGTCATGGCGGTGTGTCAACATGCATCGTGTACAATAGTGTCATGGCGGTGTGTCAACATGCATCGTGTACAATAGTGTCAAGGAGGTGCGTCAACATGCATCGTGTACATAGTGTCAAGGAGGTGCGTCAACATGCATCGTTTACATCGTGTCAAGGAGGTGCGTCAACATGCATCGTGTACATCGTGTCAAGGAGGTGCGTCAACATGCATCGTGTACATAGTGTCAAGGAGGTGCGTCGACATGCATCGTGTACATCGTGTCAAGGAGGTGCGTCAACATGCATCGTGTACATAGTGTCAAGGAGGTGCGTCCACATGCATCGTGTACAATGGTGTCAAGGAGGTGCGTCAATATGCATCGTGTACAATGGTGTCAAGGAGGTGCGTCAACATGCATCGTGCACAATGGTGTCATGACGGTGCGTCAACATGCATCATGCACAATAGTGTCATGACGGTGCGTCAACATGCATCATGCACAAGTGTCATGACGGTGCGTCAACATGCATCGTGCACAAGTGTCATGGGGGTGCGTCAACATGCATCGTGTACATAGTGTCAAAGAGGTGCGTCAACATGCATCGTGTACATAGTGTCAAAGAGGTGCGTCAACATGCATCGTGTACATAGTGTACATAGTGTCAAGGAGGTGCGTCAACATGCATAGTGTACAATACTGTCATGGCGGTGCGTCAACATGCATTGTGTGCAATAGTGTCATGGCGGTGCGTCAACATGCATCGTGTACAATAGTGTCATGGCGGTGCGTCAACATGCATCGTGTACAATAGTGTCATGGCGGTGCGTCAACATGCATCGTGAACAATAGTGTCAAGGAGGTGCGTCAACATGCATCGTGTACAATAGTGTCAAGGAGGTGCGTCAACATGCATCGTGTACAATAGTGTCAAGGAGGTGCGTCAACATGCATCGTGTACAATAGTGTCAAGGAGGTGCGTCAACATGCATCGTTTACATAGTGTCAAGGAGGTGCGTCGACATGCATCGTGTACATAGTGTCAAGGAGGAGCGTCGACATGCATCGTGTACATAGTGTCAAGGAGGTGCGTCGACATGCATCGTGTACACCGTGTCAAGGAGATGCGTCGACATGCATCGTGTACAATGGTGTCAAGGAGGTGCGTCAATATGCATCGTGTACAATGGTGTCAAGGAGGTGCGTCAACATGCATCGTGTACAATGGTGTCATGGAGGTGCGTCAACATGCATCGTGTACAATGGTGTCATGACGGTGCGTCAACATGCATCGTGTACAATGGTGTCATGACGGTGCGTCAACATGCATCGTGCACAATGGTGTCATGACGGTGCGTCAACATGCATCGTGCACAATGGTGTCATGACGGTGCGTCAACATGCATCGTGCACAATGGTGTCATGACGGTGCGTCAACATGCATCGTGCACAATGGTGTCATGACGGTGCGTCAACATGCATCATGCACAATAGTGTCATGACGGTGCATCAACATGCATCGTGCACAAGTGTCATGACGGTGCGTCAACATGCATCGTGCACAAGTGTCATGGGGGTGCTTCAACATGCATCGTGTACAATGGTGTCATGACGGTGCGTCGACATGCATCGTGTACATAGTGTCAAGGAGGTGCGTCGACATGCATCGTGTACATAGTGTCAAGGAAGAGCGTCGACATGCATCGTGTACATAGTGTCAAGGAGGTGCGTCGACATGCATCGTGTACATAGTGTCAAGGAGGTGCGTCGACATGCATCGTGTACATCGTGTCAAGGAGGTGCGTCGACATGCATCGTGTACATAGTGTCAAGGAGGTGCGTCGACATGCATCGTGTACATAGTGTCAAGGAGGTGCGTCAACATGCATCGTGTACAATGGTGTCATGAAGGTGCGTCAACATGCATCGTGTACAATGGTGTCATGATGGTGTGTCAACATGCATCGTGTACAATGGTGTCATGACGGTGCGTCAACATGCATCGTGCACAATGGTGTCATGACGGTGCGTCAACATGCATCGTGCACAATGGTGTCATGACGGTGCGTCAACATGCATCATGCACAATAGTGTCATGACGGTGCATCAACATGCATCGTGCACAAGTGTCATGGGGGCGCTTCAACATGCATCGTGCACAAGTGTCATGACGGTGCGTCAACATGCATCGTGCACAAGTGTCATGGGGGCGCTTCAACATGCATCGTGCACAAGTGTCATGGGGGTGCTTCAACATGCATCGTGTACAAGTGTCATGGGGGTGCGTCAACATGCATCGTGTACAATAGTGTCATGGGGGTGCGTCAACATGCATCGTGTACAATAGTGTCATGGCGGTGCGTCAACATGCATCGTGTACAATAGTGTCATGGCGGTGTGTCAACATGCATCGTGTACAATAGTGTCAAGGAGGTGCGTCAACATGCATCGTGTACATAGTGTCAAGGAGGTGCGTCAACATGCATCGTTTACATAGTGTCAAGGAGGTGCGTCAACTTGCATCGTGTACATCGTGTCAAGGAGGTGCGTCAACATGCATCGTGTACATAGTGTCAAGGAGGTGCGTCCACATGGATCGTGTACAATGGTGTCAAGGAGGTGCGTCAACATGCATCGTGTACAATGGTGTCATGGAGGTGCGTCAACATGCATCGTGTACACTGGTGTCATGACGGTGCGTCAACATGCATCGTGTACAATGGTGTCATGACGGTGCGTCAACATGCATCGTGCACAATGGTGTCATGACGGTGCGTCAACATGCATCGTGCACAATGGTGTCATGACGGTGCGTCAACATGCATCGTGCACAATGGTGTCATGACGGTGCGTCAACATGCATCATGCACAATAGTGTCATGACGGTGCGTCAACATGCATTGTGTACAAGTGTCATGGGGGTGCTTCAAATGCATCGTGTACAAGTGTCATGGGGGTGCTTCAACATGCATCGTGTACAAGTGTCATGGGGGTGCTTCAACATGCATCGTTTACATCGTGTCAAGGAGGTGCGTCAACCTGCATCGTGTACAAGTGTCATGGCGGTGTGTCAACATGCATCGTGTACAATAGTGTCAAGGAGGTGCATCAACATGCATCGTGTACATAGTGTCAAGGAGGTGCGTCAACATGCATCGTTTACATCGTGTCAAGGAGGTGCGTCAACATGCATCGTGTACATCGTGTCAAGGAGGTGCGTCAACAAGCATCGTGTACATAGTGTCAAGGAGGTGCGTCAACATGCATCGTGTACAATGGTGTCAAGGAGGTGCGTCAACATGCATCGTGTACAATAGTGTCATGACGGTGCGTCAAAATGCATCGTGTACAATAGTGTCATGGCGGTGCGTCGACATGCATCGTGTACATCGTGTCAAGCAGGTGCGTCGACATGCATCGTGTACATCGTGTCAAGGAGGTGCATGGACATGCATCGTGTACATAGTGTACATAGTGTCAAGGAGGTGCGTCGACATGCATCGTGTACATAGTGTCAAGGAGGTGCGTCCACATGGATCGTGTACAATGGTGTCAAGGAGGTGCGTCAATATGCATCGTGTACAATGGTGTCAAGGAGGTGCGTCAACATGCATCGTGTACAATGGTGTCATGGAGGTGCGTCAACATGCATCGTGTACAATGGTGTCATGACGGTGCGTCAACATACATCGTGTACAATGGTGTCATGACGGTGCGTCAACATGCATCGTGCACAATGATGTCATGACGGTGCGTCAACATGCATCGTGCACAATGGTGTCATGACGGTGCGTCAACATGCATCATGCACAATAGTGTCATGACGGTGCATCAACATGCATTGTGTACAAGTGTCATGGGGGTGCTTCAACATGCATCGTGTACAAGTGTCATGGGGGTGCTTCAACATGCATCGTGTACAAGTGTCATGGGGGTGCTTCAACATGCATCGTTTACATCGTGTCAAGGAGGTGCGTCAACATGCATCGTGTACAATAGTGTCATGGCGGTGTGTCAACATGCATCGTGTACAATAGTGTCATGGCGGTGTGTCAACATGCATCGTGTACAATAGTGTCAAGGAGGTGCGTCAACATGCATCGTGTACATAGTGTCAAGGAGGTGCGTCAACATGCATCGTTTACATCGTGTCAAGGAGGTGCGTCAACATGCATCGTGTACATCGTGTCAAGGAGGTGCGTCAACATGCATCGTGTACATAGTGTCAAGGAGGTGCGTCGACATGCATCGTGTACATCGTGTCAAGGAGGTGCGTCAACATGCATCGTGTACATAGTGTCAAGGAGGTGCGTCCACATGCATCGTGTACAATGGTGTCAAGGAGGTGCGTCAATATGCATCGTGTACAATGGTGTCAAGGAGGTGCGTCAACATGCATCGTGCACAATGGTGTCATGACGGTGCGTCAACATGCATCATGCACAATAGTGTCATGACGGTGCGTCAACATGCATCATGCACAAGTGTCATGACGGTGCGTCAACATGCATCGTGCACAAGTGTCATGGGGGTGCGTCAACATGCATCGTGTACATAGTGTCAAAGAGGTGCGTCAACATGCATCGTGTACATAGTGTCAAAGAGGTGCGTCAACATGCATCGTGTACATAGTGTACATAGTGTCAAGGAGGTGCGTCAACATGCATAGTGTACAATACTGTCATGGCGGTGCGTCAACATGCATTGTGTGCAATAGTGTCATGGCGGTGCGTCAACATGCATCGTGTACAATAGTGTCATGGCGGTGCGTCAACATGCATCGTGTACAATAGTGTCATGGCGGTGCGTCAACATGCATCGTGAACAATAGTGTCAAGGAGGTGCGTCAACATGCATCGTGTACAATAGTGTCAAGGAGGTGCGTCAACATGCATCGTGTACAATAGTGTCAAGGAGGTGCGTCAACATGCATCGTGTACAATAGTGTCAAGGAGGTGCGTCAACATGCATCGTTTACATAGTGTCAAGGAGGTGCGTCGACATGCATCGTGTACATAGTGTCAAGGAGGAGCGTCGACATGCATCGTGTACATAGTGTCAAGGAGGTGCGTCGACATGCATCGTGTACACCGTGTCAAGGAGATGCGTCGACATGCATCGTGTACAATGGTGTCAAGGAGGTGCGTCAATATGCATCGTGTACAATGGTGTCAAGGAGGTGCGTCAACATGCATCGTGTACAATGGTGTCATGGAGGTGCGTCAACATGCATCGTGTACAATGGTGTCATGACGGTGCGTCAACATGCATCGTGTACAATGGTGTCATGACGGTGCGTCAACATGCATCGTGCACAATGGTGTCATGACGGTGCGTCAACATGCATCGTGCACAATGGTGTCATGACGGTGCGTCAACATGCATCGTGCACAATGGTGTCATGACGGTGCGTCAACATGCATCGTGCACAATGGTGTCATGACGGTGCGTCAACATGCATCATGCACAATAGTGTCATGACGGTGCATCAACATGCATCGTGCACAAGTGTCATGACGGTGCGTCAACATGCATCGTGCACAAGTGTCATGGGGGTGCTTCAACATGCATCGTGTACAATGGTGTCATGACGGTGCGTCGACATGCATCGTGTACATAGTGTCAAGGAGGTGCGTCGACATGCATCGTGTACATAGTGTCAAGGAAGAGCGTCGACATGCATCGTGTACATAGTGTCAAGGAGGTGCGTCGACATGCATCGTGTACATAGTGTCAAGGAGGTGCGTCGACATGCATCGTGTACATCGTGTCAAGGAGGTGCGTCGACATGCATCGTGTACATAGTGTCAAGGAGGTGCGTCGACATGCATCGTGTACATAGTGTCAAGGAGGTGCGTCAACATGCATCGTGTACAATGGTGTCATGAAGGTGCGTCAACATGCATCGTGTACAATGGTGTCATGATGGTGTGTCAACATGCATCGTGTACAATGGTGTCATGACGGTGCGTCAACATGCATCGTGCACAATGGTGTCATGACGGTGCGTCAACATGCATCGTGCACAATGGTGTCATGACGGTGCGTCAACATGCATCATGCACAATAGTGTCATGACGGTGCATCAACATGCATCGTGCACAAGTGTCATGGGGGCGCTTCAACATGCATCGTGCACAAGTGTCATGACGGTGCGTCAACATGCATCGTGCACAAGTGTCATGGGGGCGCTTCAACATGCATCGTGCACAAGTGTCATGGGGGTGCTTCAACATGCATCGTGTACAAGTGTCATGGGGGTGCGTCAACATGCATCGTGTACAATAGTGTCATGGGGGTGCGTCAACATGCATCGTGTACAATAGTGTCATGGCGGTGCGTCAACATGCATCGTGTACAATAGTGTCATGGCGGTGTGTCAACATGCATCGTGTACAATAGTGTCAAGGAGGTGCGTCAACATGCATCGTGTACATAGTGTCAAGGAGGTGCGTCAACATGCATCGTTTACATAGTGTCAAGGAGGTGCGTCAACTTGCATCGTGTACATCGTGTCAAGGAGGTGCGTCAACATGCATCGTGTACATAGTGTCAAGGAGGTGCGTCCACATGGATCGTGTACAATGGTGTCAAGGAGGTGCGTCAACATGCATCGTGTACAATGGTGTCATGGAGGTGCGTCAACATGCATCGTGTACACTGGTGTCATGACGGTGCGTCAACATGCATCGTGTACA
Source organism: Myxine glutinosa (assembly GCF_964187855.1). NCBI lineage: Eukaryota > Metazoa > Chordata > Myxini > Myxiniformes > Myxinidae > Myxine > Myxine glutinosa. Next base: position 15,046,245 of record NC_136271.1, read on the forward strand.
ATGGTGTCATGACGGTGCGTCAACATGCATCGTGCACAATGGTGTCATGACGGTGCGTCAACATGCATCGTGCACAATGGTGTCATGACGGTGCGTCAACATGCATCGTGCACAATGGTGTCATGACGGTGCGTCAACATGCATCATGCACAATAGTGTCATGACGGTGCGTCAACATGCATTGTGTACAAGTGTCATGGGGGTGCTTCAAATGCATCGTGTACAAGTGTCATGGGGGTGCTTCAACATGCATCGTGTACAAGTGTCATGGGGGTGCTTCAACATGCATCGTTTACATCGTGTCAAGGAGGTGCGTCAACCTGCATCGTGTACAAGTGTCATGGCGGTGTGTCAACATGCATCGTGTACAATAGTGTCAAGGAGGTGCATCAACATGCATCGTGTACATAGTGTCAAGGAGGTGCGTCAACATGCATCGTTTACATCGTGTCAAGGAGGTGCGTCAACATGCATCGTGTACATCGTGTCAAGGAGGTGCGTCAACAAGCATCGTGTACATAGTGTCAAGGAGGTGCGTCAACATGCATCGTGTACAATGGTGTCAAGGAGGTGCGTCAACATGCATCGTGTACAATAGTGTCATGACGGTGCGTCAAAATGCATCGTGTACAATAGTGTCATGGCGGTGCGTCAACATGCATCGTGTACAATATTGTCAAGGAGGTGCGTCGACATGCATCGTGTACATCGTGTCAAGGAGGTGCGTCGACATGCATCGTGTACATCGTGTCAAGGAGGTGCATGGACATGCATCGTGTACATAGTGTCAAGGAGGTGCGTCGACATGCATCGTGTACATCGTGTCAAGGAGGTGCGTCAACATGCATCGTGTACATAGTGTCAAGGAGGTGCGTCCACATGCATCGTGTACAATGGTGTCAAGGAGGTGCGTCAATATGCATCGTGTACAATGGTGTCAAGGAGGTGCGTCAACATGCATCGTGCACAATGGTGTCATGACGGTGCGTCAACATGCATCATGCACAATAGTGTCATGACGGTGCGTCAACATGCATCATGCACAAGTGTCATGACGGTGCGTCAACATGCATCGTGCACAAGTGTCATGGGGGTGCGTCAACATGCATCGTGTACATAGTGTCAAAGAGGTGCGTCAACATGCATCGTGTACATAGTGTCAAAGAGGTGCGTCAACATGCATCGTGTACATAGTGTACATAGTGTCAAGGAGGTGCGTCAACATGCATAGTGTACAATACTGTCATGGCGGTGCGTCAACATGCATTGTGTGCAATAGTGTCATGGCGGTGCGTCAACATGCATCGTGTACAATAGTGTCATGGCGGTGCGTCAACATGCATCGTGTACAATAGTGTCATGGCGGTGCGTCAACATGCATCGTGAACAATAGTGTCAAGGAGGTGCGTCAACATGCATCGTGTACAATAGTGTCAAGGAGGTGCGTCAACATGCATCGTGTACAATAGTGTCAAGGAGGTGTGTCAACATGCATCGTGTACAATAGTGTCAAGGAGGTGCGTCAACATGCATCGTTTACATAGTGTCAAGGAGGTGCGTCGACATGCATCGTGTACATAGTGTCAAGGAGGAGCGTCGACATGCATCGTGTACATAGTGTCAAGGAGGTGCGTCGACATGCATCGTGTACATCGTGTCAAGGAGATGCGTCGACATGCATCGTGTACAATGGTGTCAAGGAGGTGCGTCAATATGCATCGTGTACAATGGTGTCAAGGAGGTGCGTCAACATGCATCGTGTACAATGGTGTCATGGAGGTGCGTCAACATGCATCGTGTACAATGGTGTCATGACGGTGCGTCAACATGCATCGTGTACAATGGTGTCATGACGGTGCGTCAACATGCATCGTGCACAATGGTGTCATGACGGTGCGTCAACATGCATCGTGCACAATGGTGTCATGACGGTGCGTCAACATGCATCGTGCACAATGGTGTCATGACGGTGCGTCAACATGCATCGTGCACAATGGTGTCATGACGGTGCGTCAACATGCATCATGCACAATAGTGTCATGACGGTGCGTCAACATGCATCGTGCACAAGTGTCATGACGGTGCGTCAACATGCATCGTGCACAAGTGTCATGGGGGTGCTTCAACATGCATCGTGTACAATGGTGTCATGACGGTGCGTCGACATGCATCGTGTACATAGTGTCAAGGAGGTGCGTCGACATGCATCGTGTACATAGTGTCAAGGAAGAGCGTCGACATGCATCGTGTACATAGTGTCAAGGAGGTGCGTCGACATGCATCGTGTACATAGTGTCAAGGAGGTGCGTCGACATGCATCGTGTACATCGTGTCAAGGAGGTGCGTCGACATGCATCGTGTACATAGTGTCAAGGAGGTGCGTCGACATGCATCGTGTACATAGTGTCAAGGAGGTGCGTCAACATGCATCGTGTACAATGGTGTCATGAAGGTGCGTCAACATGCATCGTGTACAATGGTGTCATGATGGTGTGTCAACATGCATCGTGTACAATGGTGTCATGACGGTGCGTCAACATGCATCGTGCACAATGGTGTCATGACGGTGCGTCAACATGCATCGTGCACAATGGTGTCATGACGGTGCGTCAACATGCATCATGCACAATAGTGTCATGACGGTGCATCAACATGCATCGTGCACAAGTGTCATGGGGGCGCTTCAACATGCATCGTGCACAAGTGTCATGACGGTGCGTCAACATGCATCGTGCACAAGTGTCATGGGGGCGCTTCAACATGCATCGTGCACAAGTGTCATGGGGGTGCTTCAACATGCATCGTGTACAAGTGTCATGGGGGTGCGTCAACATGCATCGTGTACAATAGTGTCATGGGGGTGCGTCAACATGCATCGTGTACAATAGTGTCATGGCGGTGCGTCAACATGCATCGTGTACAATAGTGTCATGGCGGTGTGTCAACATGCATCGTGTACAATAGTGTCAAGGAGGTGCGTCAACATGCATCGTGTACATAGTGTCAAGGAGGTGCGTCAACATGCATCGTTTACATAGTGTCAAGGAGGTGCGTCAACTTGCATCGTGTACATCGTGTCAAGGAGGTGCGTCAACATGCATCGTGTACATAGTGTCAAGGAGGTGCGTCCACATGGATCGTGTACAATGGTGTCAAGGAGGTGCGTCAACATGCATCGTGTACAATGGTGTCATGGAGGTGCGTCAACATGCATCGTGTACACTGGTGTCATGACGGTGCGTCAACATGCATCGTGTACAATGGTGTCATGACGGTGCGTCAACATGCATCGTGCACAATGGTGTCATGACGGTGCGTCAACATGCATCGTGCACAATGGTGTCATGACGGTGCGTCAACATGCATCGTGCACAATGGTGTCATGACGGTGCGTCAACATGCATCATGCACAATAGTGTCATGACGGTGCGTCAACATGCATTGTGTACAAGTGTCATGGGGGTGCTTCAAATGCATCGTGTACAAGTGTCATGGGGGTGCTTCAACATGCATCGTGTACAAGTGTCATGGGGGTGCTTCAACATGCATCGTTTACATCGTGTCAAGGAGGTGCGTCAACCTGCATCGTGTACAAGTGTCATGGCGGTGTGTCAACATGCATCGTGTACAATAGTGTCAAGGAGGTGCATCAACATGCATCGTGTACATAGTGTCAAGGAGGTGCGTCAACATGCATCGTTTACATCGTGTCAAGGAGGTGCGTCAACATGCATCGTGTACATCGTGTCAAGGAGGTGCTTCAACAAGCATCGTGTACATAGTGTCAAGGAGGTGCGTCAACATGCATCGTTTACATAGTGTCAAGGAGGTGCGTCGACATGCATCGTGTACATAGTGTCAAGGAGCTGCGTCGACATGCATCGTGTACATAGTGTCAAAGAGGTGCGTCGACATGCATCGTGTACATAGTGTCAAGGAGGTGCGTCGACATGCATCGTGTACATAGTGTCAAGGAGGTGCGTCGACATGCATCGTGTACATAGTGTCAAGGAGGTGCGTCGACATGCATCGTGTACATCGTGTCAAGGTGCGTCGACATGCATCGTGTACATAGTTTAAAGGAGGTGCGTCCACATGCATCGTGTACAATGGTGTCAAGGAGGTGCGTCAACATGCATCGTGTACAATGGTGTCAAGGAGGTGCGTCAACATGCATCGTGTACAATAGTGTCATGACGGTGCGTCAACATGCATCATGTACAATAGTGTCATGGCGGTGCGTCAACATGCATTGTGTACAATAGTGTCAAGGAGGTGCGTCAACATGCATCGTGTACATCGTGTCAAGGAGGTGCGTCAACATGCATCGTGTACATAGTGTCAAGGAGGTGCGTCAACATGCATCGTGTACAATAGTGTCAAGGAGGTGCGTCAACATGCATCGTGTACAATAGTGTCATGGCGGTGCGTCAACATGCATCGTGTACAATAGTGTCATGGCGGTGCGTCAACATGCATCGTGTACAATAGTGTCAAGGAGGTGCGTCAACATGCATCGTGTACAACAGCGTCAAGGAGGTGCGTCAACATGCATCGTTTACATAGTGTCAAGGAGGTGCGTCAACATGCATCGTGTACATCGTGTCAAGGAGGTGCGTCAACATGCATCGTGTACATAGTGTCAAGGAGGTGCGTCGACATGCATCGTGTACATAGTGTCAAAGAGGTGCGTCGACATGCATCGTGTACATAGTGTCAAGGAGGTGCATCGACATGCATCGTGTACATAGTGTCAAGGAGGAGCGTCGACATGCATCGTGTACATAGTGTCAAGGAGGTGCGTCGACATGCATCGTGTACATCGTATCAAGGAGGTGCGTCGACATGCATCGTGTACATCGTGTCAAGCAGGTGCGTCGACATGCATCGTGTACATCGTGTCAAGGAGGTGCATGGACATGCATCGTGTACATAGTGTACATAGTGTCAAGGAGGTGCGTCGACATGCATCGTGTACATAGTGTCAAGGAGGTGCGTCCACATGGATCGTGTACAATGGTGTCAAGGAGGTGCGTCAATATGCATCGTGTACAATGGTGTCAAGGAGGTGCGTCAACATGCATCGTGTACAATGGTGTCATGGAGGTGCGTCAACATGCATCGTGTACAATGGTGTCATGACGGTGCGTCAACATACATCGTGTACAATGGTGTCATGACGGTGCGTCAACATGCATCGTGCACAATGATGTCATGACGGTGCGTCAACATGCATCGTGCACAATGGTGTCATGACGGTGCGTCAACATGCATCATGCACAATACTGTCATGACGGTGCATCAACATGCATTGTGTACAAGTGTCATGGGGGTGCTTCAACATGCATCGTGTACAAGTGTCATGGGGGTGCTTCAACATGCATCGTGTACAAGTGTCATGGGGGTGCTTCAACATGCATCGTTTACATCGTGTCAAGGAGGTGCGTCAACATGCATCGTGTACAATAGTGTCATGGCGGTGTGTCAACATGCATCGTGTACAATAGTGTCATGGCGGTGTGTCAACATGCATCGTGTACAATAGTGTCAAGGAGGTGCGTCAACATGCATCGTGTACATAGTGTCAAGGAGGTGCGTCAACATGCATCGTTTACATCGTGTCAAGGAGGTGCGTCAACATGCATCGTGTACATCGTGTCAAGGAGGTGCGTCAACATGCATCGTGTACATAGTGTCAAGGAGGTGCGTCGACATGCATCGTGTACATCGTGTCAAGGAGGTGCGTCAACATGCATCGTGTACATAGTGTCAAGGAGGTGCGTCCACATGCATCGTGTACAATGGTGTCAAGGGGGTGCGTCAATATGCATCGTGTACAATGGTGTCAAGGAGGTGCGTCAACATGCATCGTGCACAATGGTGTCATGACGGTGCGTCAACATGCATCATGCACAATAGTGTCATGACGGTGCGTCAACATGCATCATGCACAAGTGTCATGACGGTGCGTCAACATGCATCGTGCACAAGTGTCATGGGGGTGCGTCAACATGCATCGTGTACATAGTGTCAAAGAGGTGCGTCAACATGCATCGTGTACATAGTGTCAAAGAGGTGCGTCAACATGCATCGTGTACATAGTGTACATAGTGTCAAGGAGGTGCGTCAACATGCATAGTGTACAATACTGTCATGGCGGTGCGTCAACATGCATTGTGTGCAATAGTGTCATGGCGGTGCGTCAACATGCATCGTGTACAATAGTGTCATGGCGGTGCGTCAACATGCATCGTGTACAATAGTGTCATGGCGGTGCGTCAACATGCATCGTGAACAATAGTGTCAAGGAGGTGCGTCAACATGCATCGTGTACAATAGTGTCAAGGAGGTGCGTCAACATGCATCGTGTACAATAGTGTCAAGGAGGTGCGTCAACATGCATCGTGTACAATAGTGTCAAGGAGGTGCGTCAACATGCATCGTTTACATAGTGTCAAGGAGGTGCGTCGACATGCATCGTGTACATAGTGTCAAGGAGGAGCGTCGACATGCATCGTGTACATAGTGTCAAGGAGGTGCGTCGACATGCATCGTGTACACCGTGTCAAGGAGATGCGTCGACATGCATCGTGTACAATGGTGTCAAGGAGGTGCGTCAATATGCATCGTGTACAATGGTGTCAAGGAGGTGCGTCAACATGCATCGTGTACAATGGTGTCATGGAGGTGCGTCAACATGCATCGTGTACAATGGTGTCATGACGGTGCGTCAACATGCATCGTGCACAATGGTGTCATGACGGTGCGTCAACATGCATCGTGCACAATGGTGTCATGACGGTGCGTCAACATGCATCGTGCACAATGGTGTCATGACGGTGCGTCAACATGCATCGTGCACAATGGTGTCATGACGGTGCGTCAACATGCATCATGCACAATAGTGTCATGACGGTGCGTCAACATGCATCGTGCACAAGTGTCATGACGGTGCGTCAACATGCATCGTGCACAAGTGTCATGGGGGTGCTTCAACATGCATCGTGTACAATGGTGTCATGACGGTGCGTCGACATGCATCGTGTACATAGTGTCAAGGAGGTGCGTCGACATGCATCGTGTACATAGTGTCAAGGAAGAGCGTCGACATGCATCGTGTACATAGTGTCAAGGAGGTGCGTCGACATGCATCGTGTACATAGTGTCAAGGAGGTGCGTCGACATGCATCGTGTACATCGTGTCAAGGAGGTGCGTCGACATGCATCGTGTACATAGTGTCAAGGAGGTGCGTCGACATGCATCGTGTACATAGTGTCAAGGAGGTGCGTCAACATGCATCGTGTACAATGGTGTCATGAAGGTGCGTCAACATGCATCGTGTACAATGGTGTCATGATGGTGTGTCAACATGCATCGTGTACAATGGTGTCATGACGGTGCGTCAACATGCATCGTGCACAATGGTGTCATGACGGTGCGTCAACATGCATCGTGCACAATGGTGTCATGACGGTGCGTCAACATGCATCATGCACAATAGTGTCATGACGGTGCATCAACATGCATCGTGCACAAGTGTCATGGGGGCGCTTCAACATGCATCGTGCACAAGTGTCATGACGGTGCGTCAACATGCATCGTGCACAAGTGTCATGGGGGCGCTTCAACATGCATCGTGCACAAGTGTCATGGGGGTGCTTCAACATGCATCGTGTACAAGTGTCATGGGGGTGCGTCAACATGCATCGTGTACAATAGTGTCATGGGGGTGCGTCAACATGCATCGTGTACAATAGTGTCATGGCGGTGCGTCAACATGCATCGTGTACAATAGTGTCATGGCGGTGTGTCAACATGCATCGTGTACAATAGTGTCAAGGAGGTGCGTCAACATGCATCGTGTACATAGTGTCAAGGAGGTGCGTCAACATGCATCGTTTACATAGTGTCAAGGAGGTGCGTCAACTTGCATCGTGTACATCGTGTCAAGGAGGTGCGTCAACATGCATCGTGTACATAGTGTCAAGGAGGTGCGTCCACATGGATCGTGTACAATGGTGTCAAGGAGGTGCGTCAACATGCATCGTGTACAATGGTGTCATGGAGGTGCGTCAACATGCATCGTGTACACTGGTGTCATGACGGTGCGTCAACATGCATCGTGTACAATGGTGTCATGACGGTGCGTCAACATGCATCGTGCACAATGGTGTCATGACGGTGCGTCAACATGCATCGTGCACAATGGTGTCATGACGGTGCGTCAACATGCATCGTGCACAATGGTGTCATGACGGTGCGTCAACATGCATCATGCACAATAGTGTCATGACGGTGCGTCAACATGCATTGTGTACAAGTGTCATGGGGGTGCTTCAAATGCATCGTGTACAAGTGTCATGGGGGTGCTTCAACATGCATCGTGTACAAGTGTCATGGGGGTGCTTCAACATGCATCGTTTACATCGTGTCAAGGAGGTGCGTCAACCTGCATCGTGTACAAGTGTCATGGCGGTGTGTCAACATGCATCGTGTACAATAGTGTCAAGGAGGTGCATCAACATGCATCGTGTACATAGTGTCAAGGAGGTGCGTCAACATGCATCGTTTACATCGTGTCAAGGAGGTGCGTCAACATGCATCGTGTACATCGTGTCAAGGAGGTGCGTCAACAAGCATCGTGTACATAGTGTCAAGGAGGTGCGTCAACATGCATCGTTTACATAGTGTCAAGGAGGTGCGTCGACATGCATCGTGTACATAGTGTCAAGGAGCTGCGTCGACATGCATCGTGTACATAGTGTCAAAGAGGTGCGTCGACATGCATCGTGTACATAGTGTCAAGGAGGTGCGTCGACATGCATCGTGTACATAGTGTCAAGGAGGTGCGTCGACATGCATCGTGTACATAGTGTCAAGGAGGTGCGTCGACATGCATCGTGTACATCGTGTCAAGGTGCGTCGACATGCATCGTGTACATAGTTTAAAGGAGGTGCGTCCACATGCATCGTGTACAATGGTGTCAAGGAGGTGCGTCAACATGCATCGTGTACAATGGTGTCAAGGAGGTGCGTCAACATGCATCGTGTACAATAGTGTCATGACGGTGCGTCAACATGCATCATGTACAATAGTGTCATGGCGGTGCGTCAACATGCATTGTGTACAATAGTGTCAAGGAGGTGCGTCAACATGCATCGTGTACATCGTGTCAAGGAGGTGCGTCAACATGCATCGTGTACATAGTGTCAAGGAGGTGCGTCAACATGCATCGTGTACAATAGTGTCAAGGAGGTGCGTCAACATGCATCGTGTACAATAGTGTCATGGCGGTGCGTCAACATGCATCGTGTACAATAGTGTCATGGCGGTGCGTCAACATGCATCGTGTACAATAGTGTCAAGGAGGTGCGTCAACATGCATCGTGTACAACAGCGTCAAGGAGGTGCGTCAACATGCATCGTTTACATAGTGTCAAGGAGGTGCGTCAACATGCATCGTGTACATCGTGTCAAGGAGGTGCGTCAACATGCATCGTGTACATAGTGTCAAGGAGGTGCGTCGACATGCATCGTGTACATAGTGTCAAAGAGGTGCGTCGACATGCATCGTGTACATAGTGTCAAGGAGGTGCGTCGACATGCATCGTGTACATAGTGTCAAGGAGGAGCGTCGACATGCATCGTGTACATAGTGTCAAGGAGGTGCGTCGACATGCATCGTGTACATCGTGTCAAGGAGGTGCGTCGACATGCATCGTGTACATCGTGTCAAGCAGGTGCGTCGACATGCATCGTGTACATCGTGTCAAGGAGGTGCATGGACATGCATCGTGTACATAGTGTACATAGTGTCAAGGAGGTGCGTCGACATGCATCGTGTACATAGTGTCAAGGAGGTGCGTCCACATGGATCGTGTACAATGGTGTCAAGGAGGTGCGTCAATATGCATCGTGTACAATGGTGTCAAGGAGGTGCGTCAACATGCATCGTGTACAATGGTGTCATGGAGGTGCGTCAACATGCATCGTGTACAATGGTGTCATGACGGTGCGTCAACATACATCGTGTACAATGGTGTCATGACGGTGCGTCAACATGCATCGTGCACAATGATGTCATGACGGTGCGTCAACATGCATCGTGCACAATGGTGTCATGACGGTGCGTCAACATGCATCATGCACAATAGTGTCATGACGGTGCATCAACATGCATTGTGTACAAGTGTCATGGGGGTGCTTCAACATGCATCGTGTACAAGTGTCATGGGGGTGCTTCAACATGCATCGTGTACAAGTGTCATGGGGGTGCTTCAACATGCATCGTTTACATCGTGTCAAGGAGGTGCGTCAACATGCATCGTGTACAATAGTGTCATGGCGGTGTGTCAACATGCATCGTGTACAATAGTGTCATGGCGGTGTGTCAACATGCATCGTGTACAATAGTGTCAAGGAGGTGCGTCAACATGCATCGTGTACATAGTGTCAAGGAGGTGCGTCAACATGCATCGTTTACATCGTGTCAAGGAGGTGCGTCAACATGCATCGTGTACATCGTGTCAAGGAGGTGCGTCAACATGCATCGTGTACATAGTGTCAAGGAGGTGCGTCAACATGCATCGTTTACATAGTGTCAAGGAGGTGCGTCGACATGCATCGTGTACATAGTGTCAAGGAGGTGCGTCGACATGCATCGTGTACATAGTGTCAAGGAGGTGCGTCGACATGCATCGTGTACATAGTGTCAAGGAGGTGCGTCGACATGCATCGTGTACATAGTGTCAAGGAGGTGCGTCGACATGCATCGTGTACATCGTGTCAAGGTGCGTCGACATGCATCGTGTACATAGTTTAAAGGAGGTGCGTCGACATGCATCGTGTACATAGTGTCAAGGAGGTGCGTCGACATGCATCGTGTACAATGGTGTCATGGAGGTGCGTCAACATGCATCGTGTACAATGGTGTCATGACGGTGCGTCAACATGCATCGTGTACAATAGTGTCATGGCGGTGCGTCAACATGCATCGTGTACAATAGTGTCAAGGAGGTGCGTCAACATGCATCGTGTTCATAGTGTCAAGGAGGTGCGTCAACATGCATCGTGTACAATAGTGTCAAGGAGGTGCGTCAACATGCATCGTGTACAATAGTGTCATGGTGGTGCGTCAACATGCATCGTGTACAATAGTGTCATGGCGGTGCGTCAACATGCATCGTGTACAATAATGTCAAGGAGGTGCGTCGACATGCATCGTGTACAATAGCGTCAAGGAGGTGCGTCGACATGCATCGTTTACATAGTGTCAAGGAGGTGCGTCAACATGCATCGTGTACATCGTGTCAAGGAGGTGCGTCAACATGCATCGTGTACATCGTGTCAAGGAGGTGCGTCGACATGCATCGTGTACATAGTGTCAAGGAGGTGCGTCGACATGCATCGTGTACATAGTGTCAAGGAAGAGCGTCGACATGCATCGTGTACATAGTGTCAAGGAGGTGCGTCGACATGCATCGTGTACATCGTGTCAAGGAGGTGCATGGACATGCATCGTGTACATAGTGTACATAGTGTCAAGGAGGTGCGTCGACATGCATCGTGTACATAGTGTCAAGGAGGTGCGTCCACATGCATCGTGTACAATGGTGTCAAGGAGGTGCGTCAATATGCATCGTGTACAATGGTGTCAAGGAGGTGCGTCAACATGCATCGTGCACAATGGTGTCATGACGGTGCGTCAACATGCATCGTGTACAATAGTGTCATGACGGTGCGTCAACATGCATCAAGCACAAGTGTCATAACGGTGCGTCAACATGCATCGTGCACAAGTGTCATGGGGGTGCTTCAACATGCATCATGCACAAATGTCATGGGGGTGCTTCAACATGCATTGTGTACAAGTGTCAAGGAGATGCGTCAACATGCATCGTGTACATAGTGTCAAGGAGGTGCGTCAACATGCATCGTGTACATAGTGTCAAGGAGGTGCGTCAACATGCATCGTGTACATAGTGTCAAGGAGGTGCGTCAACATGCATCGTGTACAATAGTGTCAAGGAGGTGCGTCAACATGCATCGTGTACAATAGTGTCATGGCGGTGCGTCAACATGCATCGTGTACAATAGTGTCAAGGAGGTGCGTCGGCATGCATCGTGTACATAGTGTCAAGGAGGTGCGTCGACATGCATCGTGTACATAGTGTCAAGGAGGTGCATCGACATGCATCGTGAACATAGTGTCAAGGAGGTGCGTCGACATGCATTGTGTACATAGTGTCATGGAGGTGCGTCAACATGCATCGTGTACAATAGTGTCAAGGAGGTGCGTCAACATGCATCGTGTACAATAGCGTCAAGGAGGTGCGTCAACATGCATCGTGTACAATAGCGTCAAGGAGGTGCGTCAACATGCATCGTGTACATCGTGTCAAGGAGGTGCGTCGGCATGCATCGTGTACATAGTGTCAAGGAGGTGCGTCGACATGCATCGTGTACATAGTGTCAAGGAGGTGCGTCGACATGCATCGTGTACATAGTGTCAAGGAGGTGCGTCGACATGCATCGTGTACATAGTGTCAAGGAGGTGCGTCGACATGCATCGTGTACATAGTGTCAAGGAGGTGCGTCGACATGCATCGTGTACATAGTGTCAAGGAGGAGCGTCGACATGCATCGTGTACATAGTGTCAAGGAGGTGCGTCGACATGCATCGTGTACATCGTGTCAAGCAGGTGCATCGACATGCATCGTGTACATCGTGTCAAGGAGGTGCGTCGACATGCATCGTGTACATCGTGTCAAGGAGGTGCATCGACATGCATCGTGTACATCGTGTCAAGGAGGTGCGTCGACATGCATCGTGTACATAGTGTCAAGGAGGTGCGTCCACATGCATCGTGTACAATGGTGTCAAGGAGGTGCGTCCACATGCATCGTGTACAATGGTGTCAAGGAGGTGCGTCAACATGCATCGTGCACAATGGTGTCATGACGGTGCATCAACATGCATTGTGTACAATAGTGTCAAGGAGGTGCGTCAACATGCATCGTGTACATAGTGTCAAGGAGGTGCGTCAACATGCATCGTGTACATAGCGTCAAGGAGGTGCGTCAACATGCATCGTGTACAATAGTGTCAAGGAGGTGCGTCAACATGCATCGTGTACAATAGTGTCATGGCGGTGCGTCAACATGCATCGTGTACAATAGTGTCATGGCGGTGCGTCAACATGCATCATGCACAAGTGTCATGACGGTGCGTCAACATGCATCGTGCACATGTGTCATGGGGGTGCTTCAACATGCATCATGCACAAGTGTCATGGGGGTGCTTCAACATGCATCATGCACAAGTGTCATGGGGGTGCTTCAACATGCATCGTGTACAATAGTGTCAAGGAGGTGCGTCAACATGCATCGTGTACAATAGTGTCATGGCGGTGCGTCAACATGCATCGTGTACAATAGTGTCATGGCGGTGCGTCAACATGCATCGTGTACAATAGTGTCATGGCGGTGCGTCAACATGCATCGTGTACAATAGCGTCATGGCGGTGCGTCGACATGCATCGTTTACATCGTGTCAAGGAGGTGCGTCAACATGCATCGTGTACATAGTGTCAAGGAGGTGCGTCAACATGCATCGTGTACATCGTGTAAAGGAGGTGCGTCAACATGCATCGTGTACATAGTGTCAAGGAGGTGCGTCAACATGCATCGTGTGCATAGTGTCAAGGAGGTGCGTCGACATGCATCGCGTACATAGTGTCAAGGAGGTGCGTCGACATGCATCGTGTACATAGTGTCAAGGAGGTGCGTCGACATGCATCGTGTACATAGTGTCAAGGAGGTGCGTCGACATGCATCGTGTACATAGTGTCAAGGAGGTGCGTCAACATGCATCGTGTTCAATACTGTCATGGCGGTGCGTCAACATGCATTGTGTGCAATAGTGTCATGGCGGTGCGTCAACATGCATCGTGTACAATAGTGTCATGGCGGTGCGTCAACATGCATCGTGTACAATAGTGTCATGGCGGTGCGTCAACATGCATCGTGTACAATAGTGTCAAGGAGGTGCGTCAACATGCATCGTGTACAATAGTGCCAAGGAGGTGCGTCAACATGCATCGTGTACAATAGTGTCAAGGAGGTGCGTCAACATGCATCGTGTACAATAGTGTCAAGGAGGTGCGTCAACATGCATCGTGTACAATAGTGTCATGGCGGTGCGTCAACATGCATCGTGTACAATAGTGTCAAGGAGGTGCAACAACATGCATCGTTTACATCGTGTCAAGGAGGTGCGTCAACATGCATCGTGTACAATAGTGTCAAGGAGGTGCGTCAACATGCATCGTGTACAATAGTGTCATGGCGGTGCGTCAACATGCATCGTGTACAATAGTGTCAAGGAGGTGCGTCAACATGCATCGTGTACAATAGCGTCAAGGAGGTGCGTCGACATGCATCGTTTACATAGTGTCAAGGAGGTGCGTCAACATGCATCGTGTACATCGTGTCAAGGAGCTGCGTCAACATGCATCGTGTACATCGTGTCAAGGAGGTGCGTCAACATGCATCGTGTACATAGTGTCAAGGAGGTGCGTCGACATGCATCGTGTACATAGTGTAGGGGACGTGCGTCGACATGCATCGTGTACATAGTGTCAAGGAGGTGCGTCGACATGCATCGTGTACATAGTGTCAAGGAGGTGCGTCGCCATGCATCGTTTACATAGTGTCAAGGAGGTGCGTCGACATGCATCGTGTACATAGTGTCAAGGAGGTGCGTCGACATGCATCGTGTACATAGTGTCAAGGAGGAGCGTCGACATGCATCGTGTACATAGTGTCAAGGAGGTGCGTCGACATGCATCGTTTACATCGTGTCAAGGAGGTGCGTCGACATGCATCGTGTACATAGTGTCAAGGAGGTGCGTCGACATGCATCGTGTACATAGTGTCAAGGAGGTGTGTCCACATGCATCGTGTACAATGGTGTCAAGGAGGTGCGTCAATATGCATCGTGTACAATGGTGTCAAGGAGGTGCGTCAACATGCATCGTGTACAATGGTGTCATGACGGTGCGTCAACATGCATCGTGTACAATGGTGTCATGACGGTGCGTCAACATGCATCGTGCACAATGGTGTCATGACGGTGCGTCAACATGCATCGTGCACAATGGTGTCATGACGGTGCGTCAACATGCATCGTGCACAATGGTGTCATGACGGTGCGTCAACATGCATCGTGTACAATGGTGTCATGACGGTGCGTCAACATGCACCGTGCACAATGGTGTCATGACGGTGCGTCAACATGCATCGTGCACAATGGTGTCATGACGGTGCGTCAACATGCATCGTGCACAATGGTGTCATGACGGTGCGTCAACATGCATCATGCACAATAGTGTCATGACGGTGCGTCAACATGCATCGTGCACAAGTGTTATGACGGTGCGTCAACATGCATCGTGCACAAGTGTCATGGGGGTGCTTCAACATGCATCGTGCACAAGTGTCATGGGGGTGCTTCAACATGCATTGTGTACAAGTGTCATGGGGGTGCTTCAACATGCATCGTGTACAAGTGTCATGGGGGTGCTTCAACATGCATCGTGTACAAGTGTCATGGGGGTGCTTCAACATGCATCGTGTACAAGTGTCATGGGGGTGCGTCAACATGCATCGTGTACAATCGTGTCAAGGAGGTGCGTCAACATGCATCGTGTACATCGTGTCAAGGAGGTGCGTCAACATGCATCGTGCACAAGTGTCATGGGGGTGCTTCAACATGCATCGTGTACAAGTGTCATGGGGGTGCTTCAACATGCATCGTGTACAAGTGTCATGGGGGTGCTTCAACATGCATCGTGTACAAGTGTCATGGGGGTGCTTCAACATGCATCGTGTACAAGTGTCATGGGGGTGCGTCAACATGCATCGTGTACAAGTGTCATGGGGGTGCGTCAACATGCATCGTGTACAATAGTGTCATGGCGGTGTGTCAACATGCATCGTGTACAATAGTGTCAAGGAGGTGCGTCAACATGCATCGTGTACATAGTGTCAAGGAGGTGCGTCAACATGCATCGTTTACATAGTGTCAAGGAGGTGCGTCAACATGCATCGTGTACATCGTGTCAAGGAGGTGCGTCAACATGCATCGTGTACATAGTGTCAAGGAGGTGCGTCCACATGGATCGTGTACAATGGTGTCAAGGAGGTGCGTCAATATGCATCGTGTACAATGGTGTCAAGGAGGTGCGTCAACATGCATCGTGTACAATGGTGCCATGGAGGTGCGTCAACATGCATCGTGTACAATGGTGTCATGACGGTGCGTCAACATGCATCGTGTACAATGGTGTCATGACGGTGCGTCAACATGCATCGTGCACAATGATGTCATGACGGTGCGTCATCATGCATCGTGCACAATGGTGTCATGACGGTGCGTCAACATGCATCGTGCACAATGGTGTCATGACGGTGCGTCAACATGCATCATGCACAATAGTGTCATGACGGTGCGTCAACATGCATGCATTGTGTACAAGTGTCATGGGGGTGCTTCAAATGCATCGTGTACAAGTGTCATGGGGGTGCTTCAACATGCATCGTGTACAAGTGTCATGGGGGTGCTTCAACATGCATCGTTTACATCGTGTCAAGGAGGTGCGTCAACATGCATCGTGTACAATAGTGTCATGGCGGTGCGTCAACATGCATCGTGTACAAGTGTCATGGCGGTGTGTCAACATGCATCGTGTACAATAGTGTCAAGGAGGTGCGTCAACATGCATCGTGTACATAGTGTCAAGGAGGTGCGTCAACATGCATCGTTTACATAGTGTCAAGGAGGTGCGTCGACATGCATCGTGTACATAGTGTCAAGGAGGTGCGTCGACATGCATCGTGTACATAGTGTCAAAGAGGTGCGTCGACATGCATCGTGTACATAGTGTCAAGGAGGTGCGTCGACATGCATCGTGTAAATAGTGTCAAGGAGGTGCGTCGACATGCATCGTGTACATCGTGTCAAGGTGCGTCGACATGCATCGTGTACATAGTTTAAAGGAGGTGCGTCGACATGCATCGTGTACATAGTGTCAAGGAGGTGCGTCGACATGCATCGTGTACAATGCAATGGTGTCATGGAGGTGCGTCAACATGCATCGTGTACAATGGTGTCATGACGGTGCGTCAACATGCATCGTGTACAATAGTGTCATGGCGGTGCGTCAACATGCATCGTGTACAATAGTGTCAAGGAGGTGCGTCAACATGCATCGTGTACATAGTGTCAAGGAGGTGCGTCAACATGCATCGTGTACATAGTGTCAAGGAGGTGCTTCAACATGCATCGTGTACAATAGTGTCAAGGAGGTGCGTCAACATGCATCGTGTACAATAGTGTCATGGCGGTGCGTCAACATGCATCGTGTACAATAGTGTCATGGCGGTGCGTCAACATGCATCGTGTACAATAGCGTCATGGCGGTGCGTCGACATGCATCGTTTACATAGTGTCAAGGAGGTGCGTCAACATGCATCGTGTACATAGTGTCAAGGAGGTGCGTCAACATGCATCGTGTACATCGTGTCAAGGAGGTGCGTCAACATGCATCGTGTACATAGTGTCAAGGAGGTGCGTCAACATGCATCGTGTGCATAGTGTCAAGGAGGTGCGTCGACATGCATCGTGTACATAGTGTCAAGGAGGTGCGTCAACATGCATCGTGTACATCGTGTCAAGGAGGTGCGTCAACATGCATCGTGTGCATAGTGTCAAGGAGGTGCGTCGACATGCATCGTGTACATAGTGTCAAGGAGGTGCGTCGACATGCATCGTGTACATAGTGTCAAGGAGGTGCGTCGACATGCATGGTGTACATAGTGTCAAGGAGGTGCGTCGACATGCATCGTGTACATCGTGTCAAGGAGGTGCGTCGACATGCATCGTGTACATCGTGTCAAGGAGGTGCGTCGACATGCATCGTGTACATAGTGTCAAGGAGGTGCGTCGACATGCATCGTGTACATAGTGTCAAGGAGGTGCGTCAACATGCATGGTGTACAATGGTGTCATGACGGTGCGTCAACATGCATCGTGTACAATGGTGTCATGACGGTGCGTCAACATGCATCGTGTACAATGGTGTCATGACGGTGCGTCAACATGCATCGTGCACAATGGTGTCATGACGGTGCGTCAACATGCATCGTGCACAACGGTGTCATGACGGTGCGTCAACATGCATCGTGCACAATGGTGTCATGACGGTGCGTCAACATGCATCGTGCACAATGGTGTCATGACGGTGCGTCAACATGCATCATGCACAATAGTGTCATGAAGGTGCGTCAACATGCATCGTGCACAAGTGTCATGACGGTGCGTCAACATGCATCGTGTACAATGGTGTCATGACGGTGCGTCAACATGCATCATGCACAATGGTGTCATGACGGTGCGTCAACATGCATCGTGTACAATAGTGTCATGGCGGTGCGTCAACATGCATCGTGTACAATAGTGTCATGGCGGTGCGTCAACATGCATCGTGTACAATAGCGTCATGGCGGTGCGTCGACATGCATCGTTTACATCGTGTCAAGGAGGTGCGTCAACATGCATCGTGTACATAGTGTCAAGGAGGTGCGTCAACATGCATCGTGTACATCGTGTCAAGGAGGTGCGTCAACATGCATCGTGTACATAGTGTCAAGGAGGTGCGTCAACATGCATCGTGTGCATAGTGTCAAGGAGGTGCGTCGACATGCATCGCGTACATAGTGTCAAGGAGGTGCGTCGACATGCATCGTGTACATAGTGTCAAGGAGGTGCGTCGACATGCATCGTGTACATAGTGTCAAGGAGGTGCGTCGACATGCATCGTGTACATAGTGTCAAGGAGGTGCGTCAACATGCATCGTGTACAATACTGTCATGGTGGTGCGTCAACATGCATAGTGTACAATACTGTCATGGCGGTGCGTCAACATGCATTGTGTGCAATAGTGTCATGGCGGTGCGTCAACATGCATCGTGTACAATAGTGTCATGGCGGTGCGTCAACATGCATCGTGTACAATAGTGTCATGGCGGTGCGTCAACATGCATCGTGTGCAATAGTGTCAAGGAGGTGCGTCAACATGCATCGTGTACAATAGTGTCAAGGAGGTGCGTCAACATGCATCGTGTACAATAGTGTCAAGGAGGTGCGTCAACATGCATCGTGTACAATAGTGTCAAGGAGGTGCGTCAACATGCATCGTGTACAATAGTGTCATGGCGGTGCGTCAACATGCATCGTGTACAATAGTGTCAAGGAGGTGCAACAACATGCATCGTTTACATCGTGTCAAGGAGGTGCGTCAACATGCATCGTGTACAATAGTGTCAAGGAGGTGCGTCAACATGCATCGTGTACAATAGTGTCATGGCGGTGCGTCAACATGCATCGTGTACAATAGTGTCAAGGAGGTGCGTCAACATGCATCGTGTACAATAGCGTCAAGGAGGTGCGTCGACATGCATCGTTTACATAGTGTCAAGGAGGTGCGTCAACATGCATCGTGTACATCGTGTCAAGGAGCTGCGTCAACATGCATCGTGTACATCGTGTCAAGGAGGTGCGTCAACATGCATCGTGTACATAGTGTCAAGGAGGTGCGTCGACATGCATCGTGTACATAGTGTAGGGGACGTGCGTCGACATGCATCGTGTACATAGTGTCAAGGAGGTGCGTCGACATGCATCGTGTACATAGTGTCAAGGAGGTGCGTCGCCATGCATCGTGTACATAGTGTCAAGGAGGTGCGTCGACATGCATCGTGTACATAGTGTCAAGGAGGTGCGTCGACATGCATCGTGTACATAGTGTCAAGGAGGAGCG
Source organism: Myxine glutinosa (assembly GCF_964187855.1). Classification (NCBI taxonomy): domain Eukaryota; kingdom Metazoa; phylum Chordata; class Myxini; order Myxiniformes; family Myxinidae; genus Myxine; species Myxine glutinosa. Next base: position 15,066,128 of record NC_136271.1, read on the forward strand.
TCGACATGCATCGTGTACATAGTGTCAAGGAGGTGCGTCGACATGCATCGTTTACATCGTGTCAAGGAGGTGCGTCGACATGCATCGTGTACATAGTGTCAAGGAGGTGCGTCGACATGCATCGTGTACATAGTGTCAAGGAGGTGTGTCCACATGCATCGTGTACAATGGTGTCAAGGAGGTGCGTCAATATGCATCGTGTACAATGGTGTCAAGGAGGTGCGTCAACATGCATCGTGTACAATGGTGTCATGACGGTGCGTCAACATGCATCGTGTACAATGGTGTCATGACGGTGCGTCAACATGCATCGTGCACAATGGTGTCATGACGGTGCGTCAACATGCATCGTGCACAATGGTGTCATGACGGTGCGTCAACATGCATCGTGCACAATGGTGTCATGACGGTGCGTCAACATGCATCGTGTACAATGGTGTCATGACGGTGCGTCAACATGCATCGTGCACAATGGTGTCATGACGGTGCGTCAACATGCATCGTGCACAATGGTGTCATGACGGTGCGTCAACATGCATCGTGCACAATGGTGTCATGACGGTGCGTCAACATGCATCATGCACAATAGTGTCATGACGGTGCGTCAACATGCATCGTGCACAAGTGTCATGACGGTGCGTCAACATGCATCGTGCACAAGTGTCATGGGGGTGCTTCAACATGCATCGTGCACAAGTGTCATGGGGGTGCTTCAACATGCATTGTGTACAAGTGTCATGGGGGTGCTTCAACATGCATCGTGTACAAGTGTCATGGGGGTGCTTCAACATGCATCGTGTACAAGTGTCATGGGGGTGCTTCAACATGCATCGTGTACAAGTGTCATGGGGGTGCGTCAACATGCATCGTGTACAATCGTGTCAAGGAGGTGCGTCAACATGCATCGTGTACATCGTGTCAAGGAGGTGCGTCAACATGCATCGTGCACAAGTGTCATGGGGGTGCTTCAACATGCATCGTGTACAAGTGTCATGGGGGTGCTTCAACATGCATCGTGTACAAGTGTCATGGGGGTGCTTCAACATGCATCGTGTACAAGTGTCATGGGGGTGCTTCAACATGCATCGTGTACAAGTGTCATGGGGGTGCGTCAACATGCATCGTGTACAAGTGTCATGGGGGTGCGTCAACATGCATCGTGTACAATAGTGTCATGGCGGTGTGTCAACATGCATCGTGTACAATAGTGTCAAGGAGGTGCGTCAACATGCATCGTGTACATAGTGTCAAGGAGGTGCGTCAACATGCATCGTTTACATAGTGTCAAGGAGGTGCGTCAACATGCATCGTGTACATCGTGTCAAGGAGGTGCGTCAACATGCATCGTGTACATAGTGTCAAGGAGGTGCGTCCACATGGATCGTGTACAATGGTGTCAAGGAGGTGCGTCAATATGCATCGTGTACAATGGTGTCAAGGAGGTGCGTCAACATGCATCGTGTACAATGGTGCCATGGAGGTGCGTCAACATGCATCGTGTACAATGGTGTCATGACGGTGCGTCAACATGCATCGTGTACAATGGTGTCATGACGGTGCGTCAACATGCATCGTACACAATGATGTCATGACGGTGCGTCATCATGCATCGTGCACAATGGTGTCATGACGGTGCGTCAACATGCATCGTGCACAATGGTGTCATGACGGTGCGTCAACATGCATCATGCACAATAGTGTCATGACGGTGCGTCAACATGCATGCATTGTGTACAAGTGTCATGGGGGTGCTTCAAATGCATCGTGCACAAGTGTCATGGGGGTGCTACAACATGCATCGTGTACAAGTGTCATGGGGGTGCTTCAACATGCATCGTTTACATCGTGTCAAGGAGGTGCGTCAACATGCATCGTGTACAATAGTGTCATGGCGGTGCGTCAACATGCCTCGTGTACAAGTGTCATGGCGGTGTGTCAACATGCATCGTGTACAATAGTGTCAAGGAGGTGCGTCAACATGCATCGTGTACATAGTGTCAAGGAGGTGCGTCAACATGCATCGTTTACATAGTGTCAAGGAGGTGCGTCGACATGCATCGTGTACATAGTGTCAAGGAGGTGCGTCGACATGCATCGTGTACATAGTGTCAAAGAGGTGCGTCGACATGCATCGTGTACATAGTGTCAAGGAGGTGCGTCGACATGCATCGTGTACATAGTGTCAAGGAGGTGCGTCGACATGCATCGTGTACATCGTGTCAAGGTGCGTCGACATGCATCGTGTACATAGTTTAAAGGAGGTGCGTCGACATGCATCGTGTACATAGTGTCAAGGAGGTGCGTCGACATGCATCGTGTACAATGCAATGGTGTCATGGAGGTGCGTCAACATGCATCGTGTACAATGGTGTCATGACGGTGCGTCAACATGCATCGTGTACAATAGTGTCATGGCGGTGCGTCAACATGCATCGTGTACAATAGTGTCAAGGAGGTGCGTCAACATGCATCGTGTACATAGTGTCAAGGAGGTGCGTCAACATGCATCGTGTACATAGTGTCAAGGAGGTGCTTCAACATGCATCGTGTACAATAGTGTCAAGGAGGTGCGTCAACATGCATCGTGTACAATAGTGTCATGGCGGTGCGTCAACATGCATCGTGTACAATAGTGTCATGGCGGTGCGTCAACATGCATCGTGTACAATAGCGTCATGGCGGTGCGTCGACATGCATCGTTTACATAGTGTCAAGGAGGTGCGTCAACATGCATCGTGTACATAGTGTCAAGGAGGTGCGTCAACATGCATCGTGTACATCGTGTCAAGGAGGTGCGTCAACATGCATCGTGTACATAGTGTCAAGGAGGTGCGTCAACATGCATCGTGTGCATAGTGTCAAGGAGGTGCGTCGACATGCATCGTGTACATAGTGTCAAGGAGGTGCGTCAACATGCATCGTGTACATCGTGTCAAGGAGGTGCGTCAACATGCATCGTGTACATAGTGTCAAGGAGGTGCGTCAACATGCATCGTGTGCATAGTGTCAAGGAGGTGCGTCGACATGCATCGTGTACATAGTGTCAAGGAGGTGCGTCGACATGCATCGTGTACATAGTGTCAAGGAGGTGCGTCGACATGCATGGTGTACATAGTGTCAAGGAGGTGCGTCGACATGCATCGTGTACATCGTGTCAAGGAGGTGCGTCGACATGCATCGTGTACATAGTGTCAAGGAGGTGCGTCAACATGCATGGTGTACAATGGTGTCATGACGGTGCGTCAACATGCATCGTGTACAATGGTGTCATGACGGTGCGTCAACATGCATCGTGTACAATGGTGTCATGACGGTGCGTCAACATGCATCGTGCACAATGGTGTCATGACGGTGCGTCAACATGCATCGTGCACAACGGTGTCATGACGGTGCGTCAACATGCATCGTGCACAATGGTGTCATGACGGTGCGTCAACATGCATCGTGCACAATGGTGTCATGACGGTGCGTCAACATGCATCATGCACAATAGTGTCATGACGGTGCGTCAACATGCATCGTGCACAAGTGTCATGACGGTGCGTCAACATGCATCGTGCACAAGTGTCATGGGGGTGCTTCAACATGCATCGTGCACAAGTGTCATGGGGGTGCTTCAACATGCATCGTGTACAAGTGTCATGGGGGTGCTTCAACATGCATCGTGTACAAGTGTCATGGGGGTGCTTCAACATGCATCGTGTACAAGTGTCATGGGGGTGCTTCAACATGCATCGTGTACAAGTGTCATGGGGGTGCTTCAACATGCATAGTGTACAATACTGTCATGGCGGTGCGTCAACATGCATTGTGTGCAATAGTGTCATGGCGGTGCGTCAACATGCATCGTGTACAATAGTGTCATGGCGGTGCGTCAACATGCATCGTGTACAATAGTGTCATGGCGGTGCGTCAACATGCATCGTGTACAATAGTGTCAAGGAGGTGCGTCAACATGCATCGTGTACAATAGTGTCAAGGAGGTGCGTGAACATGCATCGTGTACAATAGTGCCAAGGAGGTGCGTGAACATGCATCGTGTACAATAGTGTCAAGGAGGTGCGTCAACATGCATCGTGTACAATAGTGTCATGGCGGTGCGTCAACATGCATCGTGTACAATAGTGTCAAGGAGGTGCAACAACATGCATCGTTTACATCGTGTCAAGGAGGTGCGTCAACATGCATCGTGTACAATAGTGTCAAGGAGGTGCGTCAACATGCATCGTGTACAATAGTGTCATGGCGGTGCGTCAACATGCATCGTGTACAATAGTGTCAAGGAGGTGCGTCAACATGCATCGTGTACAATAGCGTCAAGGAGGTGCGTCGACATGCATCGTTTACATAGTGTCAAGGAGGTGCGTCAACATGCATCGTGTACATCGTGTCAAGGAGCTGCGTCAACATGCATCGTGTACATCGTGTCAAGGAGGTGCGTCAACATGCATCGTGTACATAGTGTCAAGGAGGTGCGTCGACATGCATCGTGTACATAGTGTAGGGGACGTGCGTCGACATGCATCGTGTACATAGTGTCAAGGAGGTGCGTCGACATGCATCGTGTACATAGTGTCAAGGAGGTGCGTCGCCATGCATCGTGTACATAGTGTCAAGGAGGTGCGTCGACATGCATCGTGTACATAGTGTCAAGGAGGTGCGTCGCCATGCATCGTGTACATAGTGTCAAGGAGGAGCGTCGACATGCATCGTGTACATAGTGTCAAGGAGGTGCGTCGACATGCATCGTGTACATCGTGTCAAGGAGGTGCGTCGACATGCATCGTGTACATAGTGTCAAGGAGGTGCGTCGACATGCATCGTGTACATAGTGTCAAGGAGGTGTGTCCACATGCATCGTGTACAATGGTGTCAAGGAGGTGCGTCAATATGCATCGTGTACAATGGTGTCAAGGAGGTGCGTCAACATGCATCGTGTACAATGGTGTCATGGAGGTGCGTCAACATGCATCGTGTACAATGGTGTCATGACGGTGCGTCAACATGCATCGTGTACAATGGTGTCATGACGGTGCGTCAACATGCATCGTGTACAATGGTGTCATGACGGTGCGTCAACATGCATCGTGCACAATGGTGTCATGACGGTGCATCAACATGCATCGTGCACAATGGTGTCATGACGGTGCGTCAACATGCATCGTGCACAATGGTGTCATGACGGTGCGTCAACATGCATCGTGTACAATGGTGTCATGACGGTGCGTCAACATGCATCGTGCACAATGGTGTCATGACGGTGCGTCAACATGCATCGTGCACAATGGTGTCATGACGATGCGTCAACATGCATCGTGCACAATGGTGTCATGACGGTGCGTCAACATGCATCATGCACAATAGTGTCATGACGGTGCGTCAACATGCATCGTGCACAAGTGTCATGACGGTGCGTCAACATGCATCGTGCACAAGTGTCATGGGGGTGCTTCAACATGCATCGTGCACAAGTGTCATGGGGGTGCTTCAACATGCATTGTGTACAAGTGTCATGGGGGTGCTTCAACATGCATCGTGTACAAGTGTCATGGGGGTGCTTCAACATGCATCGTGTACAAGTGTCATGGGGGTGCTTCAACATGCATCGTGTACAAGTGTCATGGGGGTGCTTCAACATGCATCGTGTACAATAGTGTCATGGGGGTGCGTCAACATGCATCGTGTACAATCGTGTCAAGGAGGTGCGTCAACATGCATCGTGTACATCGTGTCAAGGAGGTGCGTCAACATGCATCGTGCACAAGTGTCATGGGGGTGCTTCAACATGCATCGTGTACAAGTGTCATGGGGGTGCTTCAACATGCATCGTGTACAAGTGTCATGGGGGTGCTTCAACATGCATCGTGTACAAGTGTCATGGGGGTGCTTCAACATGCATCGTGTACAAGTGTCATGGGGGTGCGTCAACATGCATCGTGTACAAGTGTCATGGGGGTGCGTCAACATGCATCGTGTACAATAGTGTCAGGGCGGTGCGTCAACATGCATCGTGTACAATAGTGTCATGGCGGTGTGTCAACATGCATCGTGTACAATAGTGTCAAGGAGGTGCGTCAACATGCATCGTGTACATAGTGTCAAGGAGGTGCGTCAACATGCATCGTTTACATAGTGTCAAGGAGGTGCGTCAACATGCATCGTGTACATCGTGTCAAGGAGGTGCGTCAACATGCATCGTGTACATAGTGTCAAGGAGGTGCGTCCACATGGATCGTGTACAATGGTGTCAAGGAGGTGCGTCAATATGCATCGTGTACAATGGTGTCAAGGAGGTGCGTCAACATGCATCGTGTACAATGGTGCCATGGAGGTGCGTCAACATGCATCGTGTACAATGGTGTCATGACGGTGCGTCAACATGCATCGTGTACAATGGTGTCATGACGGTGCGTCAACATGCATCGTGCACAATGATGTCATGACGGTGCGTCATCATGCATCGTGCACAATGGTGTCATGACGGTGCGTCAACATGCATCGTGCACAATGGTGTCATGACGGTGCGTCAACATGCATCATGCACAATAGTGTCATGACGGTGCGTCAACATGCATGCATTGTGTACAAGTGTCATGGGGGTGCTTCAAATGCATCGTGTACAAGTGTCATGGGGGTGCTTCAACATGCATCGTGTACAAGTGTCATGGGGGTGCTTCAACATGCATCGTTTACATCGTGTCAAGGAGGTGCGTCAACATGCATCGTGTACAATAGTGTCATGGCGGTGCGTCAACATGCATCGTGTACAAGTGTCATGGCGGTGTGTCAACATGCATCGTGTACAATAGTGTCAAGGAGGTGCGTCAACATGCATCGTGTACATAGTGTCAAGGAGGTGCGTCAACATGCATCGTTTACATCGTGTCAAGGAGGTGCGTCAACATGCATCGTGTACATCGTGTCAAGGAGGTGCGTCAACATGCATCGTGTACATAGTGTCAAGGAGGTGCGTCAACATGCATCGTTTACATAGTGTCAAGGAGGTGCGTCGACATGCATCGTGTACATAGTGTCAAGGAGGTGCGTCGACATGCATCGTGTACATAGTGTCAAAGAGGTGCGTCGACATGCATCGTGTACATAGTGTCAAGGAGGTGCGTCGACATGCATCGTGTACATAGTGTCAAGGAGGTGCGTCGACATGCATCGTGTACATCGTGTCAAGGTGCGTCGACATGCATCGTGTACATAGTTTAAAGGAGGTGCGTCGACATGCATCGTGTACATAGTGTCAAGGAGGTGCGTCGACATGCATCGTGTACAATGCAATGGTGTCATGGAGGTGCGTCAACATGCATCGTGTACAATGGTGTCATGACGGTGCGTCAACATGCATCGTGTACAATAGTGTCATGGCGGTGCGTCAACATGCATCGTGTACAATAGTGTCAAGGAGGTGCGTCAACATGCATCGTGTACATAGTGTCAAGGAGGTGCGTCAACATGCATCGTGTACATAGTGTCAAGGAGGTGCTTCAACATGCATCGTGTACAATAGTGTCAAGGAGGTGCGTCAACATGCATCGTGTACAATAGTGTCATGGCGGTGCGTCAACATGCATCGTGTACAATAGTGTCATGGCGGTGCGTCAACATGCATCGTGTACAATAGCGTCATGGCGGTGCGTCGACATGCATCGTTTACATAGTGTCAAGGAGGTGCGTCAACATGCATCGTGTACATAGTGTCAAGGAGGTGCGTCAACATGCATCGTGTACATCGTGTCAAGGAGGTGCGTCAACATGCATCGTGTACATAGTGTCAAGGAGGTGCGTCAACATGCATCGTGTGCATAGTGTCAAGGAGGTGCGTCGACATGCATCGTGTACATAGTGTCAAGGAGGTGCGTCAACATGCATCGTGTACATCGTGTCAAGGAGGTGCGTCAACATGCATCGTGTACAATCGTGTCAAGGAGGTGCGTCAACATGCATCGTGTACATCGTGTCAAGGAGGTGCGTCAACATGCATCGTGCACAAGTGTCATGGGGGTGCTTCAACATGCATCGTGTACAAGTGTCATGGGGGTGCTTCAACATGCATCGTGTACAAGTGTCATGGGGGTGCTTCAACATGCATCGTGTACAAGTGTCATGGGGGTGCTTCAACATGCATCGTGTACAAGTGTCATGGGGGTGCGTCAACATGCATCGTGTACAAGTGTCATGGGGGTGCGTCAACATGCATCGTGTACAATAGTGTCAGGGCGGTGCGTCAACATGCATCGTGTACAATAGTGTCATGGCGGTGTGTCAACATGCATCGTGTACAATAGTGTCAAGGAGGTGCGTCAACATGCATCGTGTACATAGTGTCAAGGAGGTGCGTCAACATGCATCGTTTACATAGTGTCAAGGAGGTGCGTCAACATGCATCGTGTACATCGTGTCAAGGAGGTGCGTCAACATGCATCGTGTACATAGTGTCAAGGAGGTGCGTCCACATGGATCGTGTACAATGGTGTCAAGGAGGTGCGTCAATATGCATCGTGTACAATGGTGTCAAGGAGGTGCGTCAACATGCATCGTGTACAATGGTGCCATGGAGGTGCGTCAACATGCATCGTGTACAATGGTGTCATGACGGTGCGTCAACATGCATCGTGTACAATGGTGTCATGACGGTGCGTCAACATGCATCGTGCACAATGATGTCATGACGGTGCGTCATCATGCATCGTGCACAATGGTGTCATGACGGTGCGTCAACATGCATCGTGCACAATGGTGTCATGACGGTGCGTCAACATGCATCATGCACAATAGTGTCATGACGGTGCGTCAACATGCATGCATTGTGTACAAGTGTCATGGGGGTGCTTCAAATGCATCGTGTACAAGTGTCATGGGGGTGCTTCAACATGCATCGTGTACAAGTGTCATGGGGGTGCTTCAACATGCATCGTTTACATCGTGTCAAGGAGGTGCGTCAACATGCATCGTGTACAATAGTGTCATGGCGGTGCGTCAACATGCATCGTGTACAAGTGTCATGGCGGTGTGTCAACATGCATCGTGTACAATAGTGTCAAGGAGGTGCGTCAACATGCATCGTGTACATAGTGTCAAGGAGGTGCGTCAACATGCATCGTTTACATCGTGTCAAGGAGGTGCGTCAACATGCATCGTGTACATCGTGTCAAGGAGGTGCGTCAACATGCATCGTGTACATAGTGTCAAGGAGGTGCGTCAACATGCATCGTTTACATAGTGTCAAGGAGGTGCGTCGACATGCATCGTGTACATAGTGTCAAGGAGGTGCGTCGACATGCATCGTGTACATAGTGTCAAAGAGGTGCGTCGACATGCATCGTGTACATAGTGTCAAGGAGGTGCGTCGACATGCATCGTGTACATAGTGTCAAGGAGGTGCGTCGACATGCATCGTGTACATCGTGTCAAGGTGCGTCGACATGCATCGTGTACATAGTTTAAAGGAGGTGCGTCGACATGCATCGTGTACATAGTGTCAAGGAGGTGCGTCGACATGCATCGTGTACAATGCAATGGTGTCATGGAGGTGCGTCAACATGCATCGTGTACAATGGTGTCATGACGGTGCGTCAACATGCATCGTGTACAATAGTGTCATGGCGGTGCGTCAACATGCATCGTGTACAATAGTGTCAAGGAGGTGCGTCAACATGCATCGTGTACATAGTGTCAAGGAGGTGCGTCAACATGCATCGTGTACATAGTGTCAAGGAGGTGCTTCAACATGCATCGTGTACAATAGTGTCAAGGAGGTGCGTCAACATGCATCGTGTACAATAGTGTCATGGCGGTGCGTCAACATGCATCGTGTACAATAGTGTCATGGCGGTGCGTCAACATGCATCGTGTACAATAGCGTCATGGCGGTGCGTCGACATGCATCGTTTACATAGTGTCAAGGAGGTGCGTCAACATGCATCGTGTACATAGTGTCAAGGAGGTGCGTCAACATGCATCGTGTACATCGTGTCAAGGAGGTGCGTCAACATGCATCGTGTACATAGTGTCAAGGAGGTGCGTCAACATGCATCGTGTGCATAGTGTCAAGGAGGTGCGTCGACATGCATCGTGTACATAGTGTCAAGGAGGTGCGTCAACATGCATCGTGTACATCGTGTCAAGGAGGTGCGTCAACATGCATCGTGTACATAGTGTCAAGGAGGTGCGTCAACATGCATTGTGTGCATAGTGTCAAGGAGGTGCGTCGACATGCATCGTGTACATAGTGTCAAGGAGGTGCGTCGACATGCATCGTGTACATAGTGTCAAGGAGGTGCGTCGACATGCATGGTGTACATAGTGTCAAGGAGGTGCGTCGACATGCATCGTGTACATCGTGTCAAGGAGGTGCGTCGACATGCATCGTGTACATCGTGTCAAGGAGGTGCGTCGACATGCATCGTGTACATAGTGTCAAGGAGGTGCGTCGACATGCATCGTGTACATAGTGTCAAGGAGGTGCGTCAACATGCATGGTGTACAATGGTGTCATGACGGTGCGTCAACATGCATCGTGTACAATGGTGTCATGACGGTGCGTCAACATGCATCGTGTACAATGGTGTCATGACGGTGCGTCAACATGCATCGTGCACAATGGTGTCATGACGGTGCGTCAACATGCATCGTGCACAATGGTGTCATGACGGTGCGTCAACATGCATCATGCACAATAGTGTCATAACGGTGCGTCAACATGCATCGTGCACAAGTGTCATGACGGTGCGTCAACATGCATCGTGCACAAGTGTCATGGGGGTGCTTCAACATGCATTGTGTACAAGTGTCATGGGGGTGCTTCAACATGCATCGTGTACAAGTGTCATGGGGGTGCTTCAACATGCATCGTGTACAAGTGTCATGGGGGTGCTTCAACATGCATCGTGTACAAGTGTCATGGGGGTGCTTCAACATGCATCGTGTACAATAGTGTCATGGGGGTGCGTCAACATGCATCGTGTACAATCGTGTCAAGGAGGTGCGTCAACATGCATCGTGTACATCGTGTCAAGGAGGTGCGTCAACATGCATCGTGTACAATAGTGTCAAGGAGGTGCGTCAACATGCATCGTGTACATCGTGTCAAGGAGGTGCGTCAACATGCATCGTGTACAATAGTGTCATGGCGGTGCGTCAACATGCATCGTGTACAATAGTGTCAAGGAGGTGCGTCAACATGCATCGTGTACAATAGTGTCAAGGAGGTGCGTCAACATGCATCGTGTACAATAGTGTCAAGGAGGTGCGTCAACATGCATCGTGTACAATAGTGTCATGGCGGTGCGTCAACATGCATCGTGTACAATAGTGTCATGGCGGTGTGTCAACATGCATCGTGTACAATAGTGTCAAGGAGGTGCGTTAACATGCATCGTGTACATAGTGTCAAGGAGGTGCGTCAACATGCATCGTTTACATAGTGTCAAGGAGGTGCGTCAACATGCATCGTGTACATCGTGTCAAGGAGGTGCGTCAACATGCATCGTGTACATAGTGTCAAGGAGGTGCGTCCACATGGATCGTGTACAATGGTGTCAAGGAGGTGCGTCAATATGCATCGTGTACAATGGTGTCAAGGAGGTGCGTCAACATGCATCGTGTACAATGGTGTCATGGAGGTGCGTCAACATGCATCGTGTACAATGGTGTCATGGAGGTGCGTCAACATGCATCGTGTACAATGGTGTCATGACGGTGCGTCAACATGCATCGTGCACAATGATGTCATGACGGTGCGTCAACATGCATCGTGCACAATGGTGTCATGACGGTACGTCAACATGCATCGTGCACAATAGTGTCATGACGGTGCGTCAACATGCATCATGCACAATAGTGTCATGACGGTGCGTCAACATGCATTGTGTACAAGTGTCATGGGGGTGCTTCAACATGCATCGTGTACAAGTGTCATGGGGGTGCTTCAACATGCATCGTTTACATCGTGTCAAGGAGGTGCTTCAACATGCATCGTGTACAATAGTGTCATGGCGGTGTGTCAACATGCATCGTGTACAATAGTGTCATGGCGGTGTGTCAACATGCATCGTGTACAATAGTGTCAAGGAGGTGCGTCAACATGCATCGTGTACATAGTGTCAAGGAGGTGCGTCAACATGCATCGTGTACATAGTGTCAAGGAGGTGCGTCAACATGCATCGTTTACATCGTGTCAAGGAGGTGCGTCAACATGCATCGTGTGCATCGTGTCAAGGAGGTGCGTCAACATGCATCGTGTACATAGTGTCAAGGAGGTGCGTCGACATGCATCGTTTACATAGTGTCAAGGAGGTGCGTCGACATGCATCGTGTACATAGTGCCAAGGAGGTGCGTCGACATGCATCGTGTACATAGTGTCAAGGAGGTGCGTCGACATGCATCGTGTACATAGTGTCAAGGAGGTGCGTCGACATGCATCGTGTACATAGTGTCAAGGAGGTGCGTCGACATGCATCGTGTACATCGTGTCAAGTTGCGTCGACATGCATCGTGTACATAGTTTAAAGGAGGTGCGTCGACATGCATCGTGTACATAGTGTCAAGGAGGTGCGTCAACATGCATCGTGTACAATGGTGTCATGGAGGTGCGTCAACATGCATCGTGTACAATGGTGTCATGACGGTGCGTCAACATGCATCGTGTACAATAGTGTCATGGCGGTGCGTCAACATGCATCGTGTACAATAGTGTCAAGGAGGTGCGTCGACATGCATCGTGTACATAGTGTCAAGGAGTTGCGTCGACATGCATCGTGTACATAGTGTCAAGGAGGAGCGTCGACATGCATCGTGTACATAGTGTCAAGGAGGTGCGTCGACATGCATCGTGTACATCGTGTCAAGGAGGTGCATCGACATGCATCGTGTACATCGTGTCAAGGAGGTGCGTCGACATGCATCGTGTACATCGTGTCAAGGAGGTGCATCGACATGCATCGTGTACATCGTGTCAAGGAGGTGCGTCGACATGCATCGTGTACATAGTGTCAAGGAGGTGCGTCCACATGCATCGTGTACAATGGTGTCAAGGAGGTGCGTCAATATGCATCGTGTACAATGGTGTCAAGGAGGTGCGTCAACATGCATCGTGCACAATGGTGTCATGACGGTGCATCAACATGCATTGTGTACAATAGTGTCAAGGAGGTGCGTCAACATGCATCGTGTACATAGTGTCAAGGAGGTGCGTCAACATGCATCGTGTACATAGCGTCAAGGAGGTGCGTCAACATGCATCGTGTACAATAGTGTCAAGGAGGTGCGTCAACATGCATCGTGTACAATAGTGTCATGGCGGTGCGTCAACATGCATCGTGTACAATAGTGTCATGGCGGTGCGTCAACATGCATCGTGTACAATAGCGTCATGGCGGTGCGTCGACATGCATCGTTTACATCGTGTCAAGGAGGTGCGTCAACATGCATCGTGTACATAGTGTCAAGGAGGTGCGTCAACATGCATCGTGTACATCGTGTCAAGGAGGTGCGTCAACATGCATCGTGTACATAGTGTCAAGGAGGTGCGTCAACATGCATCGTGTGCATAGTGTCAAGGAGGTGCGTCGACATGCATCGCGTACATAGTGTCAAGGAGGTGCGTCGACATGCATCGTGTACATAGTGTCAAGGAGGTGCGTCGACATGCATCGTGTACATAGTGTCAAGGAGGTGCGTCGACATGCATCGTGTACATAGTGTCAAGGAGGTGCGTCAACATGCATCGTGTACAATACTGTCATGGTGGTGCGTCAACATGCATAGTGTACAATACTGTCATGGCGGTGCGTCAACATGCATTGTGTGCAATAGTGTCATGGCGGTGCGTCAACATGCATCGTGTACAATAGTGTCATGGCGGTGCGTCAACATGCATCGTGTACAATAGTGTCATGGCGGTGCGTCAACATGCATCGTGTACAATAGTGTCAAGGAGGTGCGTCAACATGCATCGTGTACAATAGTGTCAAGGAGGTGCGTCGACATGCATCGAGTACAATGCAATGGTGTCATGGAGGTGCGTCAACATGCATCGTGTACAATGGTGTCATGACGGTGCGTCAACATGCATCGTGTACAATAGTCATGGCGGTGCGTCAACATGCATCGTGTACAATAGTGTCAAGGAGGTGCAACAACATGCATCGTTTACATCGTGTCAAGGAGGTGCGTCAACATGCATCGTGTACAATAGTGTCAAGGAGGTGCGTCAACATGCATCGTGTACAATAGTGTCATGGCGGTGCGTCAACATGCATCGTGTACAATAGTGTCAAGGAGGTGCGTCAACATGCATCGTGTACAATAGCGTCAAGGAGGTGCGTCGACATGCATCGTTTACATAGTGTCAAGGAGGTGCGTCAACATGCATCGTGTACATCGTGTCAAGGAGCTGCGTCAACATGCATCGTGTACATCGTGTCAAGGAGGTGCGTCAACATGCATCGTGTACATAGTGTCAAGGAGGTGCGTCGACATGCATCGTGTACATAGTGTAGGGGACGTGCGTCGACATGCATCGTGTACATAGTGTCAAGGAGGTGCGTCGACATGCATCGTGTACATAGTGTCAAGGAGGTGCGTCGCCATGCATCGTGTACATAGTGTCAAGGAGGTGCGTCGACATGCATCGTGTACATAGTGTCAAGGAGGTGCGTCGACATGCATCGTGTACATAGTGTCAAGGAGGAGCGTCGACATGCATCGTGTACATAGTGTCAAGGAGGTGCGTCGACATGCATCGTTTACATCGTGTCAAGGAGGTGCGTCGACATGCATCGTGTACATAGTGTCAAGGAGGTGCGTCGACATGCACCGTGTACATAGTGTCAAGGAGGTGTGTCCACATGCATCGTGTACAATGGTGTCAAGGAGGTGCGTCAATATGCATCGTGTACAATGGTGTCAAGGAGGGGCGTCAACATGCATCGTGTACAATGGTGTCATGACGGTGCGTCAACATGCATCGTGTACAATGGTGTCATGACGGTGCGTCAACATGCATCGTGCACAATGGTGTCATGACGGTGCGTCAACATGCATCGTGCACAATGGTGTCATGACGGTGCGTCAACATGCATCGTGCACAATGGTGTCATGACGGTGCGTCAACATGCATCGTGTACAATGGTGTCATGACGGTGCGTCAACATGCATCGTGCACAATGGTGTCATGACGGTGCGTCAACATGCATCGTGCACAATGGTGTCATGACGGTGCGTCAACATGCATCGTGCACAATGGTGTCATGACGGTGCGTCAACATGCATCATGCACAATAGTGTCATGACGGTGCGTCAACATGCATCGTGCACAAGTGTCATGACGGTGCGTCAACATGCATCGTGCACAAGTGTCATGACGGTGCGTCAACATGCATCGTGCACAAGTGTCATGGGGGTGCTTCAACATGCATTGTGTACAAGTGTCATGGGGGTGCTTCAACATGCATCGTGTACAAGTGTCATGGGGGTGCTTCAACATGCATCGTGTATAAGTGTCATGGGGGTGCTTCAACATGCATCGTGTACAAGTGTCATGGGGGTGCTTCAACATGCATCGTGTACAATAGTGTCATGGGGGTGCGTCAACATGCATCGTGTACAATCGTGTCAAGGAGATGCGTCAACATGCATCGTGTACATCGTGTCAAGGAGGTGCGTCAACATGCATCGTGCACAAGTGTCATGGGGGTGCTTCAACATGCATCGTGTACAAGTGTCATGGGGGTGCTTCAACATGCATCGTGTACAAGTGTCATGGGGGTGCTTCAACATGCATCGTGTACAAGTGTCATGGGGGTGCTTCAACATGCATCGTGTACAAGTGTCATGGGGGTGCGTCAACATGCATCGTGTACAAGTGTCATGGGGGTGCGTCAACATGCATCGTGTACAATAGTGTCATGGCGGTGTGTCAACATGCATCGTGTACAATAGTGTCAAGGAGGTGCGTCAACATGCATCGTGTACATAGTGTCAAGGAGGTGCGTCAACATGCATCGTTTACATAGTGTCAAGGAGGTGCGTCAACATGCATCGTGTACATCGTGTCAAGGAGGTGCGTCAACATGCATCGTGTACATAGTGTCAAGGAGGTGCGTCCACATGGATCGTGTACAATGGTGTCAAGGAGGTGCGTCAATATGCATCGTGTACAATGGTGTCAAGGAGGTGCGTCAACATGCATCGTGTACAATGGTGCCATGGAGGTGCGTCAACATGCATCGTGTACAATGGTGTCATGACGGTGCGTCAACATGCATCGTGTACAATGGTGTCATGACGGTGCGTCAACATGCATCGTGCACAATGATGTCATGACGGTGCGTCATCATGCATCGTGCACAATGGTGTCATGACGGTGCGTCAACATGCATCGTGCACAATGGTGTCATGACGGTGCGTCAACATGCATCATGCACAATAGTGTCATGACGGTGCGTCAACATGCATGCATTGTGTACAAGTGTCATGGGGGTGCTTCAAATGCATCGTGTACAAGTGTCATGGGGGTGCTTCAACATGCATCGTGTACAAGTGTCGTGGGGGTGCTTCAACATGCATCGTTTACATCGTGTCAAGGAGGTGCGTCAACATGCATCGTGTACAATAGTGTCATGGCGGTGCGTCAACATGCATCGTGTACAAGTGTCATGGCGGTGTGTCAACATGCATCGTGTACAATAGTGTCAAGGAGGTGCGTCAACATGCATCGTGTACATAGTGTCAAGGAGGTGCGTCAACATGCATCGTTTACATAGTGTCAAGGAGGTGCGTCGACATGCATCGTGTACATAGTGTCAAGGAGGTGCGTCGACATGCATCGTGTACATAGTGTCAAAGAGGTGCGTCGACATGCATCGTGTACATAGTGTCAAGGAGGTGCGTCGACATGCATCGTGTACATAGTGTCAAGGAGGTGCGTCGACATGCATCGTGTACATCGTGTCAAGGTGCGTCGACATGCATCGTGTACATAGTTTAAAGGAGGTGCGTCGACATGCATCGTGTACATAGTGTCAAGGAGGTGCGTCGACATGCATCGTGTACAATGCAATGGTGTCATGGAGGTGCGTCAACATGCATCGTGTACAATGGTGTCATGACGGTGCGTCAACATGCATCGTGTACAATAGTCATGGCGGTGCGTCAACATGCATCGTGTACAATCGTGTCAAGGAGATGCGTCAACATGCATCGTGTACATCGTGTCAAGGAGGTGCGTCAACATGCATCGTGCACAAGTGTCATGGGGGTGCTTCAACATGCATCGTGTACAAGTGTCATGGGGGTGCTTCAACATGCATCGTGTACAATAGTGTCATGGGGGTGCGTCAACATGCATCGTGTACAATCGTGTCAAGGAGATGCGTCAACATGTATCGTGTACATCGTGTCAAGGAGGTGCGTCAACATGCATCGTGCACAAGTGTCATGGGGTTGCTTCAACATGCATCGTGTACAAGTGTCATGGGGGTGCTTCAACATGCATCGTGTACAAGTGTCATGGGGGTGCTTCAACATGCATCGTGTACAAGTGTCATGGGGGTGCTTCAACATGCATCGTGTACAAGTGTCATGGGGGTGCGTCAACATGCATCGTGTACAATAGTGTCATGGCGGTGTGTCAACATGCATCGTGTACAATAGTGTCAAGGAGGTGCGTCAACATGCATCGTGTACATAGTGTCAAGGAGGTGCGTCAACATGCATCGTTTACATAGTGTCCAGGAGGTGCGTCAACATGCATCGTGTACATCGTGTCAAGGAGGTGCGTCAACATGCATCGTGTACATAGTGTCAAGGAGGTGCGTCCACATGGATCGTGTACAATGGTGTCAAGGAGGTGCGTCAATATGCATCGTGTACAATGGTGTCAAGGAGGTGCGTCAACATGCATCGTGTACAATGGTGCCATGGAGGTGCGTCAACATGCATCGTGTACAATGGTGTCATGACGGTGCGTCAACATGCATCGTGTACAATGGTGTCATGACGGTGCGTCAACATGCATCGTGCACAATGATGTCATGACGGTGCGTCATCATGCATCGTGCACAATGGTGTCATGACGGTGCGTCAACATGCATCGTGCACAATGGTGTCATGACGGTGCGTCAACATGCATCATGCACAATAGTGTCATGACGGTGCGTCAACATGCATGCATTGTGTACAAGTGTCATGGGGGTGCTTCAAATGCATCGTGTACAAGTGTCATGGGGGTGCTTCAACATGCATCGTGTACAAGTGTCATGGGGGTGCTTCAACATGCATCGTTTACATCGTGTCAAGGAGGTGCGTCAACATGCATCGTGTACAATAGTGTCATGGCGGTGCGTCAACATGCATCGTGTACAAGTGTCATGGCGGTGTGTCAACATGCATCGTGTACAATAGTGTCAAGGAGGTGCATCAACATGCATCGTGTACATAGTGTCAAGGAGGTGCGTCAACATGCATCGTTTACATAGTGTCAAGGAGGTGCGTCGACATGCATCGTGTACATAGTGTCAAGGAGGTGCGTCGACATGCATCGTGTACATAGTGTCAAAGAGGTGCGTCGACATGCATCGTGTACATAGTGTCAAGGAGGTGCGTCGACATGCATCGTGTACATAGTGTCAAGGAGGTGCGTCGACATGCATCGTGTACATCGTGTCAAGGTGCGTCGACATGCATCGTGTACATAGTTTAAAGGAGGTGCGTCGACATGCATCGTGTACATAGTGTCAAGGAGGTGCGTCGACATGCATCGTGTACAATGCAATGGTGTCATGGAGGTGCGTCAACATGCATCGTGTACAATGGTGTCATGACGGTGCGTCAACATGCATCGTGTACAATAGTGTCATGGCGGTGCGTCAACATGCATCGTGTACAATAGTGTCAAGGAGGTGCGTCAACATGCATCGTGTACATAGTGTCAAGGAGGTGCGTCAACATGCATCGTGTACATAGTGTCAAGGAGGTGCTTCAACATGCATCGTGTACAATAGTGTCAAGGAGGTGCGTCAACATGCATCGTGTACAATAGTGTCATGGCGGTGCGTCAACATGCATCGTGTACAATAGTGTCATGGCGGTGCGTCAACATGCATCGTGTACAATAGCGTCATGGCGGTGCGTCGACATGCATCGTTTACATAGTGTCAAGGAGGTGCGTCAACATGCATCGTGTACATAGTGTCAAGGAGGTGCGTCAACATGCATCGTGTACATCGTGTCAAGGAGGTGCGTCAACATGCATCGTGTACATAGTGTCAAGGAGGTGCGTCAACATGCATCGTGTGCATAGTGTCAAGGAGGTGCGTCGACATGCATCGTGTACATAGTGTCAAGGAGGTGCGTCAACATGCATCGTGTACATCGTGTCAAGGAGGTGCGTCAACATGCATCGTGTACATAGTGTCAAGGAGGTGCGTCAACATGCATCGTGTGCATAGTGTCAAGGAGGTGCGTCGACATGCATCGTGTACATAGTGTCAAGGAGGTGCGTCGACATGCATCGTGTACATAGTGTCAAGGAGGTGCGTCGACATGCATGGTGTACATAGTGTCAAGGAGGTGCGTCGACATGCATCGTGTACATCGTGTCAAGGAGGTGCGTCGACATGCATCGTGTACATCGTGTCAAGGAGGTGCGTCGACATGCATCGTGTACATAGTGTCAAGGAGGTGCGTCGACATGCATCGTGTACATAGTGTCAAGGAGGTGCGTCAACATGCATCGTGTACAATGGTGTCATGACGGTGCGTCAACATGCATCGTGCACAATGGTGTCATGACGGTGCGTCAACATGCATCGTGCACAACGGTGTCATGACGGTGCGTCAACATGCATCGTGCACAATGGTGTCATGACGGTGCGTCAACATGCATCGTGTACAATGGTGTCATGACGGTGCGTCAACATGCATCGTGCACAATGGTGTCATGACGGTGCGTCAACATGCATCGTGCACAACGGTGTCATGACGGTGCGTCAACATGCATCGTGCACAATGGTGTCATGACGGTGCGTCAACATGCATCGTGCACAATGGTGTCATGACGGTGCGTCAACATGCATCATGCACAATAGTGTCATGACGGTGCGTCAACATGCATCGTGCACAAGTGTCATGACGGTGCGTCAACATGCATCGTGCACAAGTGTCATGGGGGTGCTTCAACATGCATCGTGCACAAGTGTCATGGGGGTGCTTCAACATGCATCGTGTACAAGTGTCATGGGGGTGCTTCAACATGCATCGTGTACAAGTGTCATGGGGGTGCTTCAACATGCATCGTGTACAAGTGTCATGGGGGTGCTTCAACATGCATCGTGTACAAGTGTCATGGGGGTGCTTCAACATGCATAGTGTACAATACTGTCATGGCGGTGCGTCAACATGCATTGTGTGCAATAGTGTCATGGCGGTGCGTCAACATGCATCGTGTACAATAGTGTCATGGCGGTGCGTCAACATGCATCGTGTACAATAGTGTCATGGCGGTGCGTCAACATGCATCGTGTACAATAGTGTCAAGGAGGTGCGTCAACATGCATCGTGTACAATAGTGTCAAGGAGGTGCGTGAACATGCATCGTGTACAATAGTGCCAAGGAGGTGCGTGAACATGCATCGTGTACAATAGTGTCAAGGAGGTGCGTCAACATGCATCGTGTACAATAGTGTCATGGCGGTGCGTCAACATGCATCGTGTACAATAGTGTCAAGGAGGTGCAACAACATGCATCGTTTACATCGTGTCAAGTAGGTGCGTCAACATGCATCGTGAACAATAGTGTCAAGGAGGTGCGTCAACATGCATCGTGTACAATAGTGTCATGGCGGTGCGTCAACATGCATCGTGTACAATAGTGTCAAGGAGGTGCGTCAACATGCATCGTGTACAATAGCGTCAAGGAGGTACGTCGACATGCATCGTTTACATAGTGTCAAGGAGGTGCGTCAACATGCATCGTGTACATCGTGTCAAGGAGCTGCGTCAACATGCATCGTGTACATCGTGTCAAGGAGGTGCGTCAACATGCATCGTGTACATAGTGTCAAGGAGGTGCGTCGACATGCATCGTGTACATAGTGTAGGGGACGTGCGTCGACATGCATCGTGTACATAGTGTCAAGGAGGTGCGTCGACATGCATCGTGTACATAGTGTCAAGGAGGTGCGTCGCCATGCATCGTGTACATAGTGTCAAGGAGGTGCGTCGACATGCATCGTGTACATAGTGTCAAGGAGGTGCGTCGACATGCATCGTGTACATAGTGTCAAGGAGGAGCGTCGACATGCATCGTGTACATAGTGTCAAGGAGGTGCGTCGACATGCATCGTGTACATCGTGTCAAGGAGGTGCGTCGACATGCATCGTGTACATAGTGTCAAGGAGGTGCGTCGACATGCATCGTGTACATAGTGTCAAGGAGGTGTGTCCACATGCATCGTGTACAATGGTGTCAAGGAGGTGCGTCAATATGCATCGTGTACAATGGTGTCAAGGAGGTGCGTCAACATGCATCGTGTACAATGGTGTCATGGAGGTACGTCAACATGCATCGTGTACAATGGTGTCATGACGGTGCGTCAACATGCATCGTGTACAATGGTGTCATGACGGTGCGTCAACATGCATCGTGTACAATGGTGTCATGACGGTGCGTCAACATGCATCGTGCACAATGGTGTCATGACGGTGCATCAACATGCATCGTGCACAATGGTGTCATGACGGTGCGTCAACATGCATCGTGCACAATGGTGTCATGACGGTGCGTCAACATGCATCGTGTACAATGGTGTCATGACGGTGCGTCAACATGCATCGTGCACAATGGTGTCATGACGGTGCGTCAACATGCATCGTGCACAATGGTGTCATGACGATGCGTCAACATGCATCGTGCACAATGGTGTCATGACGGTGCGTCAACATGCATCATGCACAATAGTGTCATGACGGTGCGTCAACATGCATCGTGCACAAGTGTCATGACGGTGCGTCAACATGCATCATGCACAAGTGTCATGGGGGTGCTTCAACATGCATCGTGCACAAGTGTCATGGGGGTGCTTCAACATGCATTGTGTACAAGTGTCATGGGGGTGCTTCAACATGCATCGTGTACAAGTGTCATGGGGGTGCTTCAACATGCATCGTGTACAAGTGTCATGGGGGTGCTTCAACATGCATCGTGTACAAGTGTCATGGGGGTGCTTCAACATGCATCGTGTACAATAGTGTCATGGGGGTGCGTCAACATGCATCGTGTACAATCGTGTCAAGGAGGTGCGTCAACATGCATCGTGTACATCGTGTCAAGGAGGTGCGTCAACATGCATCGTGCACAAGTGTCATGGGGGTGCTTCAACATGCATCGTGTACAAGTGTCATGGGGGTGCTTCAACATGCATCGTGTACAAGTGTCATGGGGGTGCTTCAACATGCATCGTGTACAAGTGTCATGGGGGTGCTTCAACATGCATCGTGTACAAGTGTCATGGGGGTGCGTCAACATGCATCGTGTACAAGTGTCATGGGGGTGCGTCAACATGCATCGTGTACAATAGTGTCATGGCGGTGCGTCAACATGCATCGTGTACAATAGTGTCATGGCGGTGTGTCAACATGCATCGTGTACAATAGTGTCAAGGAGGTGCGTCAACATGCATCGTGTACATAGTGTCAAGGAGGTGCGTCAACATGCATCGTTTACATAGTGTCAAGGAGGTGCGTCAACATGCATCGTGTACATCGTGTCAAGGAGGTGCGTCAACATGCATCGTGTACATAGTGTCAAGGAGGTGCGTCCACATGGATCGTGTACAATGGTGTCAAGGAGGTGCGTCAATATGCATCGTGTACAATGGTGTCAAGGAGGTGCGTCAACATGCATCGTGTACAATGGTGCCATGGAGGTGCGTCAACATGCATCGTGTACAATGGTGTCATGACGGTGCGTCAACATGCATCGTGTACAATGGTGTCATGACGGTGCGTCAACATGCATCGTGCACAATGATGTCATGACGGTGCGTCATCATGCATCGTGCACAATGGTGTCATGACGGTGCGTCAACATGCATCGTGCACAATGGTGTCATGACGGTGCGTCAACATGCATCATGCACAATAGTGTCATGACGGTGCGTCAACATGCATGCATTGTGTACAAGTGTCATGGGGTGCTTCAAATGCATCGTGTACAAGTGTCATGGGGGTGCTTCAACATGCATCGTGTACAAGTGTCATGGGGGTGCTTCAACATGCATCGTTTACATCGTGTCAAGGAGGTGCGTCAACATGCATCGTGTACAATAGTGTCATGGCGGTGCGTCAACATGCATCGTGTACAAGTGTCATGGCGGTGTGTCAACATGCATCGTGTACAATAGTGTCAAGGAGGTGCGTCAACATGCATCGTGTACATAGTGTCAAGGAGGTGCGTCAACATGCATCGTGTACATAGTGTCAAGGAGGTGCGTCGACATGCATCGTGTACATCGTGTCAAGGTGCGTCGACATGCATCGTGTACATAGTTTAAAGGAGGTGCGTCGACATGCATCGTGTACATAGTGTCAAGGAGGTGCGTCGACATGCATCGTGTACAATGCAATGGTGTCATGGAGGTGCGTCAACATGCATCGTGTACAATGGTGTCATGACGGTGCGTCAACATGCATCGTGTACAATAGTGTCATGGCGGTGCGTCAACATGCATCGTGTACAATAGTGTCATGGAGGTGCGTCAACATGCATCGTGTACATAGTGTCAAGGAGGTGCGTCAACATGCATCGTGTACATAGTGTCAAGGAGGTGCTTCAACATGCATCGTGTACAATAGTGTCAAGGAGGTGCGTCAACATGCATCGTGTACAATAGTGTCATGGCGGTGCGTCAACATGCATCGTGTACAATAGTGTCATGGCGGTGCGTCAACATGCATCGTGTACAATAGTGTCATGGCGGTGCGTCAACATGCATCGTGTACAATAGCGTCATGGCGGTGCGTCGACATGCATCGTTTACATCGTCTCAAGGAGGTGCGTCAACATGCATCGTGTACATAGTGTCAAGGAGGTGCGTCAACATGCATCGTGTACATCGTGTCAAGGAGGTGCGTCAACATGCATCGTGTACATAGTGTCAAGGAGGTGCGTCAACATGCATCGTGTGCATAGTGTCAAGGAGGTGCGTCGACATGCATCGTGTACATAGTGTCAAGGAGGTGCGTCAACATGCATCGTGTACATCGTGTCAAGGAGGTGCGTCAACATGCATCGTGTACATAGTGTCAAGGAGGTGCGTCAACATGCATCGTGTGCATAGTGTCAAGGAGGTGCGTCGACATGCATCGTGTACATAGTGTCAAGGAGGTGCGTCGACGTGCATCGTGTACATAGTGTCAAGGAGGTGCGTCGACATGCATGGTGTACATAGTGTCAAGGAGGTGCGTCGACATGCATCGTGTACATCGTGTCAAGGAGGTGCGTCGACATGCATCGTGTACATCGTGTCAAGGAGGTGCGTCGACATGCATCGTGTACATAGTGTCAAGGAGGTGCGTCGACATGCATCGTGTACATAGTGTCAAGGAGGTGCGTCAACATGCATGGTGTACAATGGTGTCATGACGGTGCGTCAACATGCATCGTGTACAATGGTGTCATGACGGTGCGTCAACATGCATCGTGTACAATGGTGTCATGACGGTGCGTCAACATGCATCGTGCACAATGGTGTCATGACGGTGCGTCAACATGCATCGTGCACAACGGTGTCATGACGGTGCGTCAACATGCATCGTGCACAATGGTGTCATGACGGTGCGTCAACATGCATCGTGCACAATGGTGTCATGACGGTGCGTCAACATGCATCATGCACAATAGTGTCATGACGGTGCGTCAACATGCATCGTGCACAAGTGTCATGACGGTGCGTCAACATGCATCGTGCACAAGTGTCATGGGGGTGCTTCAACATGCATCGTGCACAAGTGTCATGGGGGTGCTTCAACATGCATCGTGTACAAGTGTCATGGGGGTGCTTCAACATGCATCGTGTACAAGTGTCATGGGGGTGCTTCAACATGCATCGTGTACAAGTGTCATGGGGGTGCTTCAACATGCATCGTGTACAAGTGTCATGGGGGTGCTTCAACATGCATAGTGTACAATACTGTCATGGCGGTGCGTCAACATGCATTGTGTGCAATAGTGTCATGGCGGTGCGTCAACATGCATCGTGTACAATAGTGTCATGGCGGTGCGTCAACATGCATCGTGTACAATAGTGTCATGGCGGTGCGTCAACATGC
This sequence comes from Myxine glutinosa, assembly GCF_964187855.1. Classification (NCBI taxonomy): domain Eukaryota; kingdom Metazoa; phylum Chordata; class Myxini; order Myxiniformes; family Myxinidae; genus Myxine; species Myxine glutinosa. The sequence goes on from NC_136271.1 coordinate 15,091,470, forward strand.
ATCGTGTACAATAGTGTCAAGGAGGTGCGTCAACATGCATCGTGTACAATAGTGTCAAGGAGGTGCGTGAACATGCATCGTGTACAATAGTGCCAAGGAGGTGCGTGAACATGCATCGTGTACAATAGTGTCAAGGAGGTGCGTCAACATGCATCGTGTACAATAGTGTCATGGCGGTGCGTCAACATGCATCGTGTACAATAGTGTCAAGGAGGTGCAACAACATGCATCGTTTACATCGTGTCAAGGAGGTGCGTCAACATGCATCGTGTACAATAGTGTCAAGGAGGTGCGTCACCATGCATCGTGTACAATAGCGTCAAGGAGGTGCGTCGACATGCATCGTTTACATAGTGTCAAGGAGGTGCGTCAACATGCATCGTGTACATCGTGTCAAGGAGCTGCGTCAACATGCATCGTGTACATCGTGTCAAGGAGGTCCGTCAACATGCATCGTGTACATAGTGTCAAGGAGGTGCGTCGACATGCATCGTGTACATAGTGTAGGGGACGTGCGTCGACATGCATCGTGTACATAGTGTCAAGGAGGTGCGTCGACATGCATCGTGTACATAGTGTCAAGGAGGTGCGTCGACATGCATCGTGTACATAGTGTCAAGGAGGTGCGTCGACATGCATCGTGTACATAGTGTCAAGGAGGAGCGTCGACATGCATCGTGTACATAGTGTCAAGGAGGTGCGTCGACATGCATCGTGTACATCGTGTCAAGGAGGTGCGTCGACATGCATCGTGTACATAGTGTCAAGGAGGTGCGTCGACATGCATCGTGTACATAGTGTCAAGGAGGTGTGTCCACATGCATCGTGTACAATGGTGTCAAGGAGGTGCGTCAATATGCATCGTGTACAATGGTGTCAAGGAGGTGCGTCAACATGCATCGTGTACAATGGTGTCATGGAGGTGCGTCAACATGCATCGTGTACAATGGTGTCATGACGGTGCGTCAACATGCATCGTGTACAATGGTGTCATGACGGTGCGTCAACATGCATCGTGCACAATGGTGTCATGACGGTGCGTCAACATGCATCGTGCACAATGGTGTCATGACGGTGCGTCAACATGCATCGTGCACAATGGTGTCATGACGGTGCGTCAACATGCATCATGCACAATAGTGTCATAACGGTGCGTCAACATGCATCGTGCACAAGTGTCATGACGGTGCGTCAACATGCATCGTGCACAAGTGTCATGGGGGTGCTTCAACATGCATTGTGTACAAGTGTCATGGGGGTGCTTCAACATGCATCGTGTACAAGTGTCATGGGGGTGCTTCAACATGCATCGTGTACAAGCGTCATGGGGGTGCTTCAACATGCATCGTGTACAAGTGTCATGGGGGTGCTTCAACATGCATCGTGTACAAGTGTCATGGGGGTGCTTCAACATGCATCGTGTACAATAGTGTCATGGGGGTGCGTCAACATGCATCGTGTACAATCGTGTCAAGGAGGTGCGTCAACATGCATCGTGTACATCGTGTCAAGGAGGTGCGTCAACATGCATCGTGTACAATAGTGTCAAGGAGGTGCGTCAACATGCATCGTGTACATCGTGTCAAGGAGGTGCGTCAACATGCATCGTGTACAATAGTGTCATGGCGGTGCGTCAACATGCATCGTGTACAATAGTGTCAAGGAGGTGCGTCAACATGCATCGTGTACAATAGTGTCAAGGAGGTGCGTCAACATGCATCGTGTACAATAGTGTCAAGGAGGTGCGTCAACATGCATCGTGTACAATAGTGTCATGGCGGTGCGTCAACATGCATCGTGTACAATAGTGTCATGGCGGTGTGTCAACATGCATCGTGTACAATAGTGTCAAGGAGGTGCGTTAACATGCATCGTGTACATAGTGTCAAGGAGGTGCGTCAACATGCATCGTTTACATAGTGTCAAGGAGGTGCGTCAACATGCATCGTGTACATAGTGTCAAGGAGGTGCGTCAACATGCATCGTGTACATAGTGTCAAGGAGGTGCGTCCACATGGATCGTGTACAATGGTGTCAAGGAGGTGCGTCAATATGCATCGTGTACAATGGTGTCAAGGAGGTGCGTCAACATGCATCGTGTACAATGGTGTCATGGAGGTGCGTCAACATGCATCGTGTACAATGGTGTCATGGAGGTGCGTCAACATGCATCGTGTACAATGGTGTCATGACGGTGCGTCAACATGCATCGTGCACAATGATGTCATGACGGTGCGTCAACATGCATCGTGCACAATGGTGTCATGACGGTACGTCAACATGCATCGTGCACAATAGTGTCATGACGGTGCGTCAACATGCATCATGCACAATAGTGTCATGACGGTGCGTCAACATGCATTGTGTACAAGTGTCATGGGGGTGCTTCAACATGCATCGTGTACAAGTGTCATGGGGGTGCTTCAACATGCATCGTTTACATCGTGTCAAGGAGGTGCTTCAACATGCATCGTGTACAATAGTGTCATGGCGGTGTGTCAACATGCATCGTGTACAATAGTGTCATGGCGGTGTGTCAACATGCATCGTGTACAATAGTGTCAAGGAGGTGCGTCAACATGCATCGTGTACATAGTGTCAAGGAGGTGCGTCAACATGCATCGTGTACATAGTGTCAAGGAGGTGCGTCAACATGCATCGTTTACATCGTGTCAAGGAGGTGCGTCAACATGCATCGTGTGCATCGTGTCAAGGAGGTGCGTCAACATGCATCGTGTACATAGTGTCAAGGAGGTGCGTCGACATGCATCGTGTACATCGTGTCAAGTTGCGTCGACATGCATCGTGTACATAGTTTAAAGGAGGTGCGTCGACATGCATCGTGTACATAGTGTCAAGGAGGTGCGTCAACATGCATCGTGTACAATGGTGTCATGGAGGTGCGTCAACATGCATCGTGTACAATGGTGTCATGACGGTGCGTCAACATGCATCGTGTACAATAGTGTCATGGCGGTGCGTCAACATGCATCGTGTACAATAGTGTCAAGGAGGTGCGTCAACATGCATCGTGTACATAGTGTCAAGGAGGTGCGTCAACATGCATCGTGTACATAGTATCAAGGAGGTGCGTCAACATGCATCGTGTACATAGTGTCAAGGAGGTGCGTCAACATGCATCGTGTACAATAGTGTCAAGGAGGTGCGTCAACATGCATCGTGTACAATAGTGTCAAGGAGGTGCGTCAACATGCATCGTGTACAATAGTGTCATGGCGGTGCGTCAACATGCATCGTGTACAATAGTGTCAAGGAGGTGCGTCAACATGCATCGTGTACAATAGTGTCAAGGAGGTGCGTCAACATGCATCGTTTACATAGCGTCAAGGAGGTGCGTCAACATGCATCGTGTACATCGTGTCAAGGAGGTGCGTCAACATGCATCGTGTACATCGTGTCAAGGAGGTGCGTCGACATGCATCGTGTACATAGTGTCAAGGAGGTGCGTCGACATGCATCGTGTACATAGTGTCAAGGAGGTGCGTAAACATGCATCGTGTACATCGTGTCAAGGAGGTGCGTCGACATGCATCGTGTACATAGTGTCAAGGAGGTGCGTCGACATGCATCGTGTACATAGTGTCAAGGAGGTGCGTCAACATGCATCGTGTACAATGGTGTCATGAAGGTGCGTCAACATGCATCGTGTACAATGGTGTCATGATGGTGCGTCAACATGCATCGTGTACAATGGTGTCATGATGGTGCGTCAACATACATCGTGCACAATGGTGTCATGACGGTGCGTCAACATGCATCGTGCACAATGGTGTCATGACGGTGCGTCAACATGCATCGTGCACAATGGTGTCATGACGGTGCGTCAACATGCATCGTGCACAATAGTGTCATGACGGTGCGTCAACATGCATCGTGCACAAGTGTCATGACGGTGCGTCAACATGCATCATGCACAAGTGTCATGGGGGCGCTTCAACATGCATCGTGCACAAGTGTCATGGGGGTGCTTCAACATGCATCGCGTACAAGTGTCATGGGGGTGCTTCAACATGCATCGTGTACAAGTGTCATGGGGGTGCTTCAACATGCATCGTGTACAAGTGTCATGGGGGTGCTTCAACATGCATCGTGTACAAGTGTCATGGGGGTGCGTCAACATGCATCGTGTGCAATAGTGTCATGGCGGTGCGTCAACATGCATCGTGTACAATAGTGTCATGGCGGTGTGTCAACATGCATCGTGTACAATAGTGTCAAGGAGGTGCGTCAACATGCATCGTGTACATAGTGTCAAGGAGGTGCGTCAACATGCATCGTTTACATAGTGTCAAGGAGGTGCGTCAACATGCATCGTGTACATCGTGTCAAGGAGGTGCGTCAACATGCATCGTGTACATAGTGTCAAGGAGGTGCGTCCACATGGATCGTGTACAATGGTGTCAAGGAGGTGCGTCAATATGCATCGTGTACAATGGTGTCAAGGAGGTGCGTCAACATGCATCGTGTACAATGGTGTCATGGAGGTGCGTCAACATGCATCGTGTACAATGGTGTCATGACGGTGCGTCAACATGCATCGTGTACAATGGTGTCATGACGGTGCGTCAACATGCATCGTGCACAATGATGTCATGACGGTGCGTCATCATGCATCGTGTACAATAGTGTCAAGGAGGTGCGTCAACATGCATCGTGTACAATAGTGTCATGGCGGTGCGTCAACATGCATCGTGTACAATAGTGTCATGGGGGTGCGTCAACATGCATCATGCACAATAGTGTCATGACGGTGCGTCAACATGCATGCATTGTGTACAAGTGTCATGGGGGTGCTTCAAATGCATCGTGTACAAGTGTCATGGGGGTGCTTCAACATGCATCGTGTACATAGTGTCAAGGAGGTGTGTCCACATGCATCGTGTACAATGGTGTCAAGGAGGTGCGTCAATATGCATCGTGTACAATGGTGTCATGACGGTGCGTCAACATGCATCGTGTACAATGGTGTCATGACGGTGCGTCAACATGCATCATGCACAATAGTGTCATAACGGTGCGTCAACATGCATCGTGCACAAGTGTCATGACGGTGCGTCAACATGCATCGTGCACAAGTGTCATGGGGGTGCTTCAACATGCATTGTGTACAAGTGTCATGGGGGTGCTTCAACATGCATCGTGTACAAGTGTCATGGGGGTGCTTCAACATGCATCGTGTACAAGTGTCATGGGGGTGCTTCAACATGCATCGTGTACAAGTGTCATGGGGGTGCTTCAACATGCATCGTGTACAAGTGTCATGGGGGTGCTTCAACATGCATCGTGTACAATAGTGTCATGGGGGTGCGTCAACATGCATCGTGTACAATCGTGTCAAGGAGGTGCGTCAACATGCATCGTGTACATCGTGTCAAGGAGGTGCGTCAACATGCATCGTGTACAATAGTGTCAAGGAGGTGCGTCAACATGCATCGTGTACATCGTGTCAAGGAGGTGCGTCAACATGCATCGTGTACAATAGTGTCATGGCGGTGCGTCAACATGCATCGTGTACAATAGTGTCAAGGAGGTGCGTCAACATGCATCGTGTACAATAGTGTCAAGGAGGTGCGTCAACATGCATCGTGTACAATAGTGTCAAGGAGGTGCGTCAACATGCATCGTGTACAATAGTGTCATGGCGGTGCGTCAACATGCATCGTGTACAATAGTGTCATGGCGGTGTGTCAACATGCATCGTGTACAATAGTGTCAAGGAGGTGCGTTAACATGCATCGTGTACATAGTGTCAAGGAGGTGCGTCAACATGCATCGTTTACATAGTGTCAAGGAGGTGCGTCAACATGCATCGTGTACATCGTGTCAAGGAGGTGCGTCAACATGCATCGTGTACATAGTGTCAAGGAGGTGCGTCCACATGGATCGTGTACAATGGTGTCAAGGAGGTGCGTCAATATGCATCGTGTACAATGGTGTCAAGGAGGTGCGTCAACATGCATCGTGTACAATGGTGTCATGGAGGTGCGTCAACATGCATCGTGTACAATGGTGTCATGGAGGTGCGTCAACATGCATCGTGTACAATGGTGTCATGACGGTGCGTCAACATGCATCGTGCACAATGATGTCATGACGGTGCGTCAACATGCATCGTGCACAATGGTGTCATGACGGTACGTCAACATGCATCGTGCACAATAGTGTCATGACGGTGCGTCAACATGCATCATGCACAATAGTGTCATGACGGTGCGTCAACATGCATTGTGTACAAGTGTCATGGGGGTGCTTCAACATGCATCGTGTACAAGTGTCATGGGGGTGCTTCAACATGCATCGTTTACATCGTGTCAAGGAGGTGCTTCAACATGCATCGTGTACAATAGTGTCATGGCGGTGTGTCAACATGCATCGTGTACAATAGTGTCATGGCGGTGTGTCAACATGCATCGTGTACAATAGTGTCAAGGAGGTGCGTCAACATGCATCGTGTACATAGTGTCAAGGAGGTGCGTCAACATGCATCGTGTACATAGTGTCAAGGAGGTGCGTCAACATGCATCGTTTACATCGTGTCAAGGAGGTGCGTCAACATGCATCGTGTGCATCGTGTCAAGGAGGTGCGTCAACATGCATCGTGTACATAGTGTCAAGGAGGTGCGTCGACATGCATCGTGTACATCGTGTCAAGTTGCGTCGACATGCATCGTGTACATAGTTTAAAGGAGGTGCGTCGACATGCATCGTGTACATAGTGTCAAGGAGGTGCGTCAACATGCATCGTGTACAATGGTGTCATGGAGGTGCGTCAACATGCATCGTGTACAATGGTGTCATGACGGTGCGTCAACATGCATCGTGTACAATAGTGTCATGGCGGTGCGTCAACATGCATCGTGTACAATAGTGTCAAGGAGGTGCGTCAACATGCATCGTGTACATAGTGTCAAGGAGGTGCGTCAACATGCATCGTGTACATAGTGTCAAGGAGGTGCGTCAACATGCATCGTGTACATAGTGTCAAGGAGGTGCGTCAACATGCATCGTGTACAATAGTGTCAAGGAGGTGCGTCAACATGCATCGTGTACAATAGTGTCAAGGAGGTGCGTCAACATGCATCGTGTACAATAGTGTCATGGCGGTGCGTCAACATGCATCGTGTACATAGTGTCAAGGAGGTGCGTCAACATGCATCGTGTACAATAGTGTCAAGGAGGTGCGTCAACATGCATCGTGTACAATAGTGTCAAGGAGGTGCGTCAACATGCATCGTGTACAATAGTGTCATGGCGGTGCGTCAACATGCATCGTGTACAATAGTGTCAAGGAGGTGCGTCAACATGCATCGTGTACAATAGTGTCAAGGAGGTGCGTCAACATGCATCGTTTACATAGTGTCAAGGAGGTGCGTCAACATGCATCGTGTACATCGTGTCAAGGAGGTGCGTCGACATGCATCGTGTACATAGTGTCAAGGAGGTGCGTCGACATGCATCGTGTACATAGTGTCAAGGAGGTGCGTAAACATGCATCGTGTACATCGTGTCAAGGAGGTGCGTCGACATGCATCGTGTACATAGTGTCAAGGAGGTGCGTCGACATGCATCGTGTACATAGTGTCAAGGAGGTGCGTCAACATGCATCGTGTACAATGGTGTCATGAAGGTGCGTCAACATGCATCGTGTACAATGGTGTCATGATGGTGCGTCAACATGCATCGTGTACAATGGTGTCATGATGGTGCGTCAACATGCATCGTGCACAATGGTGTCATGACGGTGCGTCAACATGCATCGTGCACAATGGTGTCATGACGGTGCGTCAACATGCATCGTGCACAATGGTGTCATGACGGTGCGTCAACATGCATCGTGCACAATAGTGTCATGACGGTGCGTCAACATGCATCGTGCACAAGTGTCATGACGGTGCGTCAACATGCATCATGCACAAGTGTCATGGGGGCGCTTCAACATGCATCGTGCACAAGTGTCATGGGGGTGCTTCAACATGCATCGCGTACAAGTGTCATGGGGGTGCTTCAACATGCATCGTGTACAAGTGTCATGGGGGTGCTTCAACATGCATCGTGTACAAGTGTCATGGGGGTGCTTCAACATGCATCGTGTACAAGTGTCATGGGGGTGCGTCAACATGCATCGTGTGCAATAGTGTCATGGCGGTGCGTCAACATGCATCGTGTACAATAGTGTCATGGCGGTGTGTCAACATGCATCGTGTACAATAGTGTCAAGGAGGTGCGTCAACATGCATCGTGTACATAGTGTCAAGGAGGTGCGTCAACATGCATCGTTTACATAGTGTCAAGGAGGTGCGTCAACATGCATCGTGTACATCGTGTCAAGGAGGTGCGTCAACATGCATCGTGTACATAGTGTCAAGGAGGTGCGTCCACATGGATCGTGTACAATGGTGTCAAGGAGGTGCGTCAATATGCATCGTGTACAATGGTGTCAAGGAGGTGCGTCAACATGCATCGTGTACAATGGTGTCATGGAGGTGCGTCAACATGCATCGTGTACAATGGTGTCATGACGGTGCGTCAACATGCATCGTGTACAATGGTGTCATGACGGTGCGTCAACATGCATCGTGCACAATGATGTCATGACGGTGCGTCATCATGCATCGTGTACAATAGTGTCATGGCGGTGCGTCAACATGCATCGTGCACAAGTGTCATGACGGTGCGTCAACATGCATCATGCACAAGTGTCATGGGGGCGCTTCAACATGCATCGTGCACAAGTGTCATGGGGGTGCTTCAACATGCATCGCGTACAAGTGTCATGGGGGTGCTTCAACATGCATCGTGTACAAGTGTCATGGGGGTGCTTCAACATGCATCGTGTACAAGTGTCATGGGGGTGCTTCAACATGCATCGTGTACAAGTGTCATGGGGGTGCGTCAACATGCATCGTGTGCAATAGTGTCATGGCGGTGCGTCAACATGCATCGTGTACAATAGTGTCATGGCGGTGTGTCAACATGCATCGTGTACAATAGTGTCAAGGAGGTGCGTCAACATGCATCGTGTACATAGTGTCAAGGAGGTGCGTCAACATGCATCGTTTACATAGTGTCAAGGAGGTGCGTCAACATGCATCGTGTACATCGTGTCAAGGAGGTGCGTCAACATGCATCGTGTACATAGTGTCAAGGAGGTGCGTCCACATGGATCGTGTACAATGGTGTCAAGGAGGTGCGTCAATATGCATCGTGTACAATGGTGTCAAGGAGGTGCGTCAACATGCATCGTGTACAATGGTGTCATGGAGGTGCGTCAACATGCATCGTGTACAATGGTGTCATGACGGTGCGTCAACATGCATCGTGTACAATGGTGTCATGACGGTGCGTCAACATGCATCGTGCACAATGATGTCATGACGGTGCGTCATCATGCATCGTGTACAATAGTGTCATGGCGGTGCGTCAACATGCATCGTGTACAATAGTGTCATGGGGGTGCGTCAACATGCATCATGCACAATAGTGTCATGACGGTGCGTCAACATGCATGCATTGTGTACAAGTGTCATGGGGGTGCTTCAAATGCATCGTGTACAAGTGTCATGGGGGTGCTTCAACATGCATCGTGTACATCGTGTACATCGTGTCAAGGAGCTGCGTCAACATGCATCGTGTACATCGTGTCAAGGAGGTGCGTCAACATGCATCGTGTACATAGTGTCAAGGAGGTGAGTCGACATGCATCGTGTACATAGTGTAGGGGACGTGCGTCGACATGCATCGTGTACATAGTGTCAAGGAGGTGCGTCGACATGCATCGTTTACATCGTGTCAAGGAGGTGCGTCAACATGCATCGTGTACAATAGTGTCATGGCGGTGTGTCAACATGCATCGTGTACAAGTGTCATGGCGGTGTGTCAACATGCATCGTGTACAATAGTGTCAAGGAGGTGCGTCAACATGCATCGTGTACATAGTGTCAAGGAGGTGCGTCAACATGCATCGTTTACATCGTGTCAAGGAGGTGCGTCAACATGCATCGTGTACATCGTGTCAAGGAGGTGCGTCAACATGCATCGTGTACATAGTGTCAAGGAGGTGCGTCAACATGCATCGTTTACATAGTGTCAAGGAGGTGCGTCGACATGCATCGTGTACATAGTGTCAAGGAGGTGCGTCGACATGCATCGTGTACATAGTGTCAAAGAGGTGCGTCGACATGCATCGTGTACATAGTGTCAAGGAGGTGCGTCGACATGCATCGTGTACATAGTGTCAAGGAGGTGCGTCGACATGCATCGTGTACATCGTGTCAAGGTGCGTCGACATGCATCGTGTACATAGTTTAAAGGAGGTGCGTCGACATGCATCGTGTACATAGTGTCAAGGAGGTGCGTCGACATGCATCGTGTACAATGCAATGGTATCATGGAGGTGCGTCAACATGCATCGTGTACAATGGTGTCATGACGGTGCGTCAACATGCATCGTGTACAATAGTGTCATGGCGGTGCGTCAACATGCATCGTGTACAATAGTGTCAAGGAGGTGCGTCAACATGCATCGTGTACATAGTGTCAAGGAGGTGCGTCAACATGCATCGTGTACATAGTGTCAAGGAGGTGCGTCAACATGCATCGTGTACAATAGTGTCAAGGAGGTGCGTCAACATGCATCGTGTACAATAGTGTCATGGCGGTGCGTCAACATGCATCGTGTACAATAGTGTCATGGCGGTGCGTCAACATGCATCGTGTACAATAGCGTCATGGCGGTGCGTCGACATGCATCGTTTACATAGTGTCAAGGAGGTGCGTCAACATGCATCGTGTACATAGTGTCAAGGAGGTGCGTCAACATGCATCGTGTACATCGTGTCAAGGAGGTGCGTCAACATGCATCGTGTACATAGTGTCAAGGAGGTGCGTCAACATGCATCGTGTGCATAGTGTCAAGGAGGTGCGTCGACATGCATCGTGTGCATAGTGTCAAGGAGGTGCGTCGACATGCATCGTGTACATAGTGTCAAGGAGGTGCGTCGACATGCATCGTGTACATAGTGTCAAGGAGGTGCGTCGACATGCATCGTGTACATCGTGTCAAGGAGGTGCGTCGACATGCATCGTGTACATCGTGTCAAGGAGGTGCGTCGACATGCATCGTGTACATAGTGTCAAGGAGGTGCGTCGACATGCATCGTGTACATAGTGTCAAGGAGGTGCGTCGACATGCATCGTGTACATTGTGTCAAGGAGGTGCGTCGACATGCATCGTGTACATCGTGTCAAGGAGGTGCGTCGACATGCATCGTGTACATCGTGTCAAGGAGGTGCGTCGACATGCATCGTGTACATAGTGTCAAGGAGGTGCGTCAACATGCATGGTGTACATAGTGTCATGACGGTGCGTCAACATGCATCGTGTACAATGGTGTCATGACGGTGCGTCAACATGCATCGTGTACAATGGTGTCATGACGGTGCGTCAACATGCATCGTGTACAATGGTGTCATGACGGTGCGTCAACATGCATCGTGCACAATGGTGTCATGACGGTGCGTCAACATGCATCGTGCACAATGGTGTCATGACGGTGCGTCAACATGCATCGTGCACAATGGTGTCATGACGGTGCGTCAACATGCATCATGCACAATAGTGTCATGACGGTGCGTCAACATGCATCGTGCACAAGTGTCATGACGGTGCGTCAACATGCATCGTGCACAAGTGTCATGGGGGTGCTTCAACATGCATCGTGCACAAGTGTCATGGGGGTGCTTCAACATGCATCGTGTACAAGTGTCATGGGGGTGCTTCAACATGCATCGTGTACAAGTGTCATGGGGGTGCTTCAACATGCATCGTGTACAAGTGTCATGGGGGTGCTTCAACATGCATCGTGTACAAGTGTCATGGGGGTGCGTCAACATGCATCGTGTACAATACTGTCATGGCGGTGCGTCAACATGCATCGTGTACAATACAGTAATGGCGGTGCGTCAACATGCATCGTGTACATAGTGTCAAGGAGGTGCGTCAACATGCATCGTGTACATGGTGTTAAGGAGGTGCGTCAACATGCATCGTGTACATAGTGTCAATGAGGTGCGTCAACATGCATCGTTTACATCATGTCAAGGAGGTGCGTCAACATGCATCGTGTACAATAGTGTCAAGGAGGTGCGTCAACATGCATCGTGTACAATAGCGTCAAGGAGGTGCGTCAACATGCATCGTGTACATCGTGTCAAGGAGGTGCGTCAACATGCATCGTGTACATCGTGTCAAGGAGGTGCGTCAATATGCATCGTGTACAATAGTGTCATGGCGGTGTGTCAACATGCATCGTGTACAATAGTGTCAAGGAGGTGCGTCAACATGCATCGTGTACATAGTGTCAAGGAGGTGCGTCAACATGCATCGTGTACAATAGTGTCAAGGAGGTGCGTCAACATGCATCGTGTACAATAGTGTCATGGCGGTGCGTCAACATGCATCGTGTACATCGTGTCAAGGAGGTGCGTCAATATGCATCGTGTACAATAGTGTCAAGGAGGTGTGTCAACATGCATCGTGTACAATAGTGTCAAGGAGGTGCGTCAACATGCATCGTGTACATAGTGTCAAGGAGGTGCGTCAACATGCATCGTGTACAATAGTGTCAAGGAGGTGCGTCAACATGCATCGTGTACAATAGTGTCATGGCGGTGCGTCAACATGCATCGTGTACATAGTGTCAAGGAGGTGCGTCAACATGCATCGTGTACAATAGTGTCAAGGAGGTGCGTCAACATGCATCGTGTACAATAGTGTCATGGCGGTGCGTCAACATGCATCGTGTACAATAGTGTCATGGAGGTGCGTCAACATGCATCGTGTACAATAGTGTCAAGGAGGTGTGTCAACATGCATCGTTTACATAGTGTCAAGGAGGTGCGTCAACATGCATCGTGTACAATAGTGTCATGGCGGTGCGTCAACATGCATCGTGTACATAGTGTCAAGGAGGTGCGTCAACATGCATCGTGTACAATAGTGTCATGGCGGTGCGTCAACATGCATCGTGTACAATAGTGTCATGGCGGTGCGTCAACATGCATCGTGTACATAGTGTCAAGGAGGTGCGTCAACATGCATCGTGTACAATAGTGTCAAGGAGGTGCGTCAACATGCATCGTGTACAATAGTGTCATGGCGGTGCGTCAACATGCATCGTGTACATAGTGTCAAGGAGGTGCGTCAATATGCATCGTGTACAATGGTGTCAAGGAGGTGCGTCAACATGCATCGTGTACAATGGTGTCCTGGAGGTGCGTCAACATGCATCGTGTACAATGGTGTCATGACGGTGCGTCAACATGCATCGTGTACAATGGTGTCATGACGGTGCGTCAACATGCATCGTGCACAATGATGTCATGACGGTGCGTCATCATGCATCGTGCACAATGGTGTCATGACGGTGCGTCAACATGCATCGTGCACAATGGTGTCATGACGGTGCGTCAACATGCATCATGCACAATAGTGTCATGACGGTGCGTCAACATGCATGCATTGTGTACAAGTGTCATGGGGGTGCTTCAAATGCATCGTGTACAAGTGTCATGGGGGTGCTTCAACATGCATCGTGTACAAGTGTCATGGGGGTGCTTCAACATGCATCGTTTACATCGTGTCAAGGAGGTGCGTCAACATGCATCGTGTACAATAGTGTCATGGCGGTGTGTCAACATGCATCGTGTACAATAGTGTCAAGGAGGTGCGTCAACATGCATCGTGTACATAGTGTCAAGGAGGTGCGTCAACATGCATCGTGTACAATAGTGTCATGGCGGTGTGTCAACATGCATCGTGTACAATAGTGTCATGGCGGTGTGTCAACATGCATCGTGTACAATAGTGTCAAGGAGGTGCGTCAACATGCATCGTGTACATAGTGTCAAGGAGGTGCGTCAACATGCATCGTTTACATCGTGTCAAGGAGGTGCGTCAACATGCATCGTGTGCATCGTGTCAAGGAGGTGCGTCAACATGCATCGTGTACATAGTGTCAAGGAGGTGCGTCAACATGCATCGTTTACATAGTGTCAAGGAGGTGCGTCGACATGCATCGTGTACATAGTGTCAAGGAGGTGCGTCGACATGCATCGTGTACATAGTGTCAAGGAGGTGCGTCGACATGCATCGTGTACATAGTGTCAAGGAAGAGCGTCGACATGCATCGTGTACATAGTGTCAAGGAGGTGCGTCGACATGCATCGTGTACATAGTGTCAAGGAGGTGCGTCGACATGCATCGTGTACATCGTGTCAAGGAGGTGCGTCGACATGCATCGTGTACATAGTGTCAAGGAGGTGCGTCGACATGCATCGTGTACATAGTGTCAAGGAGGTGCGTCAACATGCATCGTGTACAATGGTGTCATGAAGGTGCGTCAACATGCATCGTGTACAATGGTGTCATGATGGTGCGTCAACATGCATCGTGTACAATGGTGTCATGACGGTGCGTCAACATGCATCGTGCACAATGGTGTCATGACGGTGCGTCAACATGCATCGTGTACAATGGTGTCATGACGGTGCGTCAACATGCATCGTGCACAATGATGTCATGACGGTGCGTCATCATGCATCGTGCACAATGGTGTCATGACGGTGCGTCAACATGCATCGTGCACAATGGTGTCATGACGGTGCGTCAACATGCATCATGCACAATAGTGTCATGACGGTGCGTCAACATGCATGCATTGTGTACAAGTGTCATGGGGGTGCTTCAAATGCATCGTGTACAAGTGTCATGGGGGTGCTTCAACATGCATCGTGTACAAGTGTCATGGGGGTGCTTCAACATGCATCGTTTACATAGTGTCAAGGAGGTGCGTCGACATGCATCGTGTACATAGTGTCAAGGAGGTGCGTCGACATGCATCGTGTACATCGTGTCAAGGTGCGTCGACATGCATCGTGTACATAGTTTAAAGGAGGTGCGTCGACATGCATCGTGTACATAGTGTCAAGGAGGTGCGTCGACATGCATCGTGTACAATGCAATGGTGTCATGGAGGTGCGTCAACATGCATCGTGTACAATGGTGTCATGACGGTGCGTCAACATGCATCGTGTACAATAGTGTCATGGCGGTGCGTCAACATGCATCGTGTACAATAGTGTCAAGGAGGTGCGTCAACATGCATCGTGTACATAGTGTCAAGGAGGTGCGTCAACATGCATCGTGTACATAGTGTCAAGGAGGTGCGTCAACATGCATCGTGTACAATAGTGTCAAGGAGGTGCGTCAACATGCATCGTGTACAATAGTGTCATGGCGGTGCGTCAACATGCATCGTGTACAATAGTGTCATGGCGGTGCGTCAACATGCATCGTGTACAATAGCGTCATGGCGGTGCGTCGACATGCATCGTTTACATAGTGTCAAGGAGGTGCGTCAACATGCATCGTGTACAATGGTGTCATGACGGTGCGTCAACATGCATCGTGTACAATAGTGTCATGGCGGTGCGTCAACATGCATCGTGTACAATAGTGTCAAGGAGGTGCGTCAACATGCATCGTGTACATCGTGTCAAGGAGGTGCGTCAACATGCATCGTGTACATAGTGTCAAGGAGGTGCGTCAACATGCATCGTGTGCATAGTGTCAAGGAGGTGCGTCGACATGCATCGTGTACATAGTGTCAAGGAGGTGCGTCGACATGCATCGTGTACATAGTGTCAAGGAGGTGCGTCGACATGCATCGTGTACATAGTGTCAAGGAGGTGCGTCGACATGCATCGTGTACATAGTGTCAAGGAGGTGCATCAACATGCATCGTGTACAATACTGTCATGGTGGTGCGTCAACATGCATAGTGTACAATACTGTCATGGCGGTGCGTCAACATGCATTGTGTGCAATAGTGTCATGGCGGTGCGTCAACATGCATCGTGTACAATAGTGTCATGGCGGTGCGTCAACATGCATCGTGTACAATAGTGTCATGGCGGTGCGTCAACATGCATCGTGTACAATAGTGTCAAGGAGGTGCGTCAACATGCATCGTGTACAATAGTGTCAAGGAGGTGCGTCAACATGCATCGTGTACAATAGTGTCAAGGAGGTGCGTCAACATGCATCGTGTACAATAGTGTCAAGGAGGTGCGTCAACATGCATCGTGTACAATAGTGTCATGGCGGTGCGTCAACATGCATCGTGTACAATAGTGTCAAGGATGTGCAACAACATGCATCGTTTACATCGTGTCAAGGAGGTGCGTCAACATGCATCGTGTACAATAGTGTCAAGGAGGTGCGTCAACATGCATCGTGTACAATAGTGTCATGGCGGTGCGTCAACATGCATCGTGTACAATAGTGTCAAGGAGGTGCGTCAACATGCATCGTGTACAATAGCGTCAAGGAGGTGCGTCGACATGCATCGTTTACATAGTGTCAAGGAGGTGCGTCAACATGCATCGTGTACATCGTGTCAAGGAGCTGCGTCAACATGCATCGTGTACATCGTGTCAAGGAGGTGCGTCAACATGCATCGTGTACATAGTGTCAAGGAGGTGCGTCGACATGCATCGTGTACATAGTGTAGGGGACGTGCGTCGACATGCATCGTGTACATAGTGTCAAGGAGGTGCGTCGACATGCATCGTGTACATAGTGTCAAGGAGGTGTGTCGCCATGCATCGTGTACATAGTGTCAAGGAGGTGCGTCGACATGCATCGTGTACATAGTGTCAAGGAGGTGCGTCGACATGCATCGTGTACATAGTGTCAAGGAGGAGCGTCGACATGCATCGTGTACATAGTGTCAAGGAGGTGCGTCGACATGCATCGTGTACATCGTGTCAAGGAGGTGCGTCGACATGCATCGTGTACATAGTGTCAAGGAGGTGCGTCGACATGCATCGTGTACATAGTGTCAAGGAGGTGTGTCCACATGCATCGTGTACAATGGTGTCAAGGAGGTGCGTCAATATGCATCGTGTACAATGGTGTCAAGGAGGTGCGTCAACATGCATCGTGTACAATGGTGTCATGGAGGTGCGTCAACATGCATCGTGTACAATGGTGTCATGACGGTGCGTCAACATGCATCGTGTACAATGGTGTCATGACGGTGCGTCAACATGCATCGTGCACAATGGTGTCATGACGGTGCGTCAACATGCATCGTGCACAATGGTGTCATGACGGTGCGTCAACATGCATCATGCACAATAGTGTCATGACGGAGCGTCAACATGCATCGTGCACAAGTGTCATGACGGTGCATCAACATGCATCGTGCACAAGTGTCATGGGGGTGCTTCAACATGCATCGTGCACAAGTGTCATGGGGGTGCTTCAACATGCATTGTGTACAAGTGTCATGGGGGTGCTTCAACATGCATCGTGTACAAGTGTCATGGGGGTGCTTCAACATGCGTCGTGTACAAGTGTCATGGGGGTGCTTCAACATGCATCGTGTACAAGTGTCATGGGGGTGCTTCAACATGCATCGTGTACAAGTGTCATGGGGGTGCTTCAACATGCATCGTGTACAATAGTGTCATGGGGGTGCGTCAACATGCATCGTGTACAATCGTGTCAAGGAGGTGCGTCAACATGCATCGTGTACATCGTGTCAAGGAGGTGCGTCAACATGCATCGTGTACATAGTGTCAAGGAGGTGCGTCAACATGCATCGTGTACATAGTATCAAGGAGGTGCGTCAACATGCATCGTGTACATAGTGTCAAGGAGGTGCGTCAACATGCATCGTGTACAATAGTGTCAAGGAGGTGCGTCAACATGCATCGTGTACAATAGTGTCAAGGAGGTGCGTCAACATGCATCGTGTACAATAGTGTCATGGCGGTGCGTCAACATGCATCGTGTACAATAGTGTCAAGGAGGTGCGTCAACATGCATCGTGTACAATAGTGTCAAGGAGGTGCGTCAACATGCATCGTTTACATAGCGTCAAGGAGGTGCGTCAACATGCATCGTGTACATCGTGTCAAGGAGGTGCGTCAACATGCATCGTGTACATCGTGTCAAGGAGGTGCGTCGACATGCATCGTGTACATAGTGTCAAGGAGGTGCGTCGACATGCATCGTGTACATAGTGTCAAGGAGGTGCGTAAACATGCATCGTGTACATCGTGTCAAGGAGGTGCGTCGACATGCATCGTGTACATAGTGTCAAGGAGGTGCGTCGACATGCATCGTGTACATAGTGTCAAGGAGGTGCGTCAACATGCATCGTGTACAATGGTGTCATGAAGGTGCGTCAACATGCATCGTGTACAATGGTGTCATGATGGTGCGTCAACATGCATCGTGTACAATGGTGTCATGATGGTGCGTCAACATACATCGTGCACAATGGTGTCATGACGGTGCGTCAACATGCATCGTGCACAATGGTGTCATGACGGTGCGTCAACATGCATCGTGCACAATGGTGTCATGACGGTGCGTCAACATGCATCGTGCACAATAGTGTCATGACGGTGCGTCAACATGCATCGTGCACAAGTGTCATGACGGTGCGTCAACATGCATCATGCACAAGTGTCATGGGGGCGCTTCAACATGCATCGTGCACAAGTGTCATGGGGGTGCTTCAACATGCATCGCGTACAAGTGTCATGGGGGTGCTTCAACATGCATCGTGTACAAGTGTCATGGGGGTGCTTCAACATGCATCGTGTACAAGTGTCATGGGGGTGCTTCAACATGCATCGTGTACAAGTGTCATGGGGGTGCGTCAACATGCATCGTGTGCAATAGTGTCATGGCGGTGCGTCAACATGCATCGTGTACAATAGTGTCATGGCGGTGTGTCAACATGCATCGTGTACAATAGTGTCAAGGAGGTGCGTCAACATGCATCGTGTACATAGTGTCAAGGAGGTGCGTCAACATGCATCGTTTACATAGTGTCAAGGAGGTGCGTCAACATGCATCGTGTACATCGTGTCAAGGAGGTGCGTCAACATGCATCGTGTACATAGTGTCAAGGAGGTGCGTCCACATGGATCGTGTACAATGGTGTCAAGGAGGTGCGTCAATATGCATCGTGTACAATGGTGTCAAGGAGGTGCGTCAACATGCATCGTGTACAATGGTGTCATGGAGGTGCGTCAACATGCATCGTGTACAATGGTGTCATGACGGTGCGTCAACATGCATCGTGTACAATGGTGTCATGACGGTGCGTCAACATGCATCGTGCACAATGATGTCATGACGGTGCGTCATCATGCATCGTGTACAATAGTGTCAAGGAGGTGCGTCAACATGCATCGTGTACAATAGTGTCATGGCGGTGCGTCAACATGCATCGTGTACAATAGTGTCATGGGGGTGCGTCAACATGCATCATGCACAATAGTGTCATGACGGTGCGTCAACATGCATGCATTGTGTACAAGTGTCATGGGGGTGCTTCAAATGCATCGTGTACAAGTGTCATGGGGGTGCTTCAACATGCATCGTGTACATAGTGTCAAGGAGGTGTGTCCACATGCATCGTGTACAATGGTGTCAAGGAGGTGCGTCAATATGCATCGTGTACAATGGTGTCATGACGGTGCGTCAACATGCATCGTGTACAATGGTGTCATGACGGTGCGTCAACATGCATCATGCACAATAGTGTCATAACGGTGCGTCAACATGCATCGTGCACAAGTGTCATGACGGTGCGTCAACATGCATCGTGCACAAGTGTCATGGGGGTGCTTCAACATGCATTGTGTACAAGTGTCATGGGGGTGCTTCAACATGCATCGTGTACAAGTGTCATGGGGGTGCTTCAACATGCATCGTGTACAAGTGTCATGGGGGTGCTTCAACATGCATCGTGTACAAGTGTCATGGGGGTGCTTCAACATGCATCGTGTACAAGTGTCATGGGGGTGCTTCAACATGCATCGTGTACAATAGTGTCATGGGGGTGCGTCAACATGCATCGTGTACAATCGTGTCAAGGAGGTGCGTCAACATGCATCGTGTACATCGTGTCAAGGAGGTGCGTCAACATGCATCGTGTACAATAGTGTCAAGGAGGTGCGTCAACATGCATCGTGTACATCGTGTCAAGGAGGTGCGTCAACATGCATCGTGTACAATAGTGTCATGGCGGTGCGTCAACATGCATCGTGTACAATAGTGTCAAGGAGGTGCGTCAACATGCATCGTGTACAATAGTGTCAAGGAGGTGCGTCAACATGCATCGTGTACAATAGTGTCAAGGAGGTGCGTCAACATGCATCGTGTACAATAGTGTCATGGCGGTGCGTCAACATGCATCGTGTACAATAGTGTCATGGCGGTGTGTCAACATGCATCGTGTACAATAGTGTCAAGGAGGTGCGTTAACATGCATCGTGTACATAGTGTCAAGGAGGTGCGTCAACATGCATCGTTTACATAGTGTCAAGGAGGTGCGTCAACATGCATCGTGTACATCGTGTCAAGGAGGTGCGTCAACATGCATCGTGTACATAGTGTCAAGGAGGTGCGTCCACATGGATCGTGTACAATGGTGTCAAGGAGGTGCGTCAATATGCATCGTGTACAATGGTGTCAAGGAGGTGCGTCAACATGCATCGTGTACAATGGTGTCATGGAGGTGCGTCAACATGCATCGTGTACAATGGTGTCATGGAGGTGCGTCAACATGCATCGTGTACAATGGTGTCATGACGGTGCGTCAACATGCATCGTGCACAATGATGTCATGACGGTGCGTCAACATGCATCGTGCACAATGGTGTCATGACGGTACGTCAACATGCATCGTGCACAATAGTGTCATGACGGTGCGTCAACATGCATCATGCACAATAGTGTCATGACGGTGCGTCAACATGCATTGTGTACAAGTGTCATGGGGGTGCTTCAACATGCATCGTGTACAAGTGTCATGGGGGTGCTTCAACATGCATCGTTTACATCGTGTCAAGGAGGTGCTTCAACATGCATCGTGTACAATAGTGTCATGGCGGTGTGTCAACATGCATCGTGTACAATAGTGTCATGGCGGTGTGTCAACATGCATCGTGTACAATAGTGTCAAGGAGGTGCGTCAACATGCATCGTGTACATAGTGTCAAGGAGGTGCGTCAACATGCATCGTGTACATAGTGTCAAGGAGGTGCGTCAACATGCATCGTTTACATCGTGTCAAGGAGGTGCGTCAACATGCATCGTGTGCATCGTGTCAAGGAGGTGCGTCAACATGCATCGTGTACATAGTGTCAAGGAGGTGCGTCGACATGCATCGTGTACATCGTGTCAAGTTGCGTCGACATGCATCGTGTACATAGTTTAAAGGAGGTGCGTCGACATGCATCGTGTACATAGTGTCAAGGAGGTGCGTCAACATGCATCGTGTACAATGGTGTCATGGAGGTGCGTCAACATGCATCGTGTACAATGGTGTCATGACGGTGCGTCAACATGCATCGTGTACAATAGTGTCATGGCGGTGCGTCAACATGCATCGTGTACAATAGTGTCAAGGAGGTGCGTCAACATGCATCGTGTACATAGTGTCAAGGAGGTGCGTCAACATGCATCGTGTACATAGTGTCAAGGAGGTGCGTCAACATGCATCGTGTACATAGTGTCAAGGAGGTGCGTCAACATGCATCGTGTACAATAGTGTCAAGGAGGTGCGTCAACATGCATCGTGTACAATAGTGTCAAGGAGGTGCGTCAACATGCATCGTGTACAATAGTGTCATGGCGGTGCGTCAACATGCATCGTGTACATAGTGTCAAGGAGGTGCGTCAACATGCATCGTGTACAATAGTGTCAAGGAGGTGCGTCAACATGCATCGTGTACAATAGTGTCAAGGAGGTGCGTCAACATGCATCGTGTACAATAGTGTCATGGCGGTGCGTCAACATGCATCGTGTACAATAGTGTCAAGGAGGTGCGTCAACATGCATCGTGTACAATAGTGTCAAGGAGGTGCGTCAACATGCATCGTTTACATAGTGTCAAGGAGGTGCGTCAACATGCATCGTGTACATCGTGTCAAGGAGGTGCGTCGACATGCATCGTGTACATAGTGTCAAGGAGGTGCGTCGACATGCATCGTGTACATAGTGTCAAGGAGGTGCGTAAACATGCATCGTGTACATCGTGTCAAGGAGGTGCGTCGACATGCATCGTGTACATAGTGTCAAGGAGGTGCGTCGACATGCATCGTGTACATAGTGTCAAGGAGGTGCGTCAACATGCATCGTGCACAATGGTGTCATGAAGGTGCGTCAACATGCATCGTGTACAATGGTGTCATGATGGTGCGTCAACATGCATCGTGTACAATGGTGTCATGATGGTGCGTCAACATGCATCGTGCACAATGGTGTCATGACGGTGCGTCAACATGCATCGTGCACAATGGTGTCATGACGGTGCGTCAACATGCATCGTGCACAATGGTGTCATGACGGTGCGTCAACATGCATCGTGCACAATAGTGTCATGACGGTGCGTCAACATGCATCGTGCACAAGTGTCATGACGGTGCGTCAACATGCATCATGCACAAGTGTCATGGGGGCGCTTCAACATGCATCGTGCACAAGTGTCATGGGGGTGCTTCAACATGCATCGCGTACAAGTGTCATGGGGGTGCTTCAACATGCATCGTGTACAAGTGTCATGGGGGTGCTTCAACATGCATCGTGTACAAGTGTCATGGGGGTGCTTCAACATGCATCGTGTACAAGTGTCATGGGGGTGCGTCAACATGCATCGTGTGCAATAGTGTCATGGCGGTGCGTCAACATGCATCGTGTACAATAGTGTCATGGCGGTGTGTCAACATGCATCGTGTACAATAGTGTCAAGGAGGTGCGTCAACATGCATCGTGTACATAGTGTCAAGGAGGTGCGTCAACATGCATCGTTTACATAGTGTCAAGGAGGTGCGTCAACATGCATCGTGTACATCGTGTCAAGGAGGTGCGTCAACATGCATCGTGTACATAGTGTCAAGGAGGTGCGTCCACATGGATCGTGTACAATGGTGTCAAGGAGGTGCGTCAATATGCATCGTGTACAATGGTGTCAAGGAGGTGCGTCAACATGCATCGTGTACAATGGTGTCATGGAGGTGCGTCAACATGCATCGTGTACAATGGTGTCATGACGGTGCGTCAACATGCATCGTGTACAATGGTGTCATGACGGTGCGTCAACATGCATCGTGCACAATGATGTCATGACGGTGCGTCATCATGCATCGTGTACAATAGTGTCAAGGAGGTGCGTCAACATGCATCGTGTACAATAGTGTCATGGCGGTGCGTCAACATGCATCGTGTACAATAGTGTCATGGGGGTGCGTCAACATGCATCATGCACAATAGTGTCATGACGGTGCGTCAACATGCATGCATTGTGTACAAGTGTCATGGGGGTGCTTCAAATGCATCGTGTACAAGTGTCATGGGGGTGCTTCAACATGCATCGTGTACATCGTGTACATCGTGTCAAGGAGCTGCGTCAACATGCATCGTGTACATCGTGTCAAGGAGGTGCGTCAACATGCATCGTGTACATAGTGTCAAGGAGGTGAGTCGACATGCATCGTGTACATAGTGTAGGGGACGTGCGTCGACATGCATCGTGTACATAGTGTCAAGGAGGTGCGTCGACATGCATCGTTTACATCGTGTCAAGGAGGTGCGTCAACATGCATCGTGTACAATAGTGTCATGGCGGTGTGTCAACATGCATCGTGTACAAGTGTCATGGCGGTGTGTCAACATGCATCGTGTACAATAGTGTCAAGGAGGTGCGTCAACATGCATCGTGTACATAGTGTCAAGGAGGTGCGTCAACATGCATCGTTTACATCGTGTCAAGGAGGTGCGTCAACATGCATCGTGTACATCGTGTCAAGGAGGTGCGTCAACATGCATCGTGTACATAGTGTCAAGGAGGTGCGTCAACATGCATCGTTTACATAGTGTCAAGGAGGTGCGTCGACATGCATCGTGTACATAGTGTCAAGGAGGTGCGTCGACATGCATCGTGTACATAGTGTCAAAGAGGTGCGTCGACATGCATCGTGTACATAGTGTCAAGGAGGTGCGTCGACATGCATCGTGTACATAGTGTCAAGGAGGTGCGTCGACATGCATCGTGTACATCGTGTCAAGGTGCGTCGACATGCATCGTGTACATAGTTTAAAGGAGGTGCGTCGACATGCATCGTGTACATAGTGTCAAGGAGGTGCGTCGACATGCATCGTGTACAATGCAATGGTATCATGGAGGTGCGTCAACATGCATCGTGTACAATGGTGTCATGACGGTGCGTCAACATGCATCGTGTACAATAGTGTCATGGCGGTGCGTCAACATGCATCGTGTACAATAGTGTCAAGGAGGTGCGTCAACATGCATCGTGTACATAGTGTCAAGGAGGTGCGTCAACATGCATCGTGTACATAGTGTCAAGGAGGTGCGTCAACATGCATCGTGTACAATAGTGTCAAGGAGGTGCGTCAACATGCATCGTGTACAATAGTGTCATGGCGGTGCGTCAACATGCATCGTGTACAATAGTGTCATGGCGGTGCGTCAACATGCATCGTGTACAATAGCGTCATGGCGGTGCGTCGACATGCATCGTTTACATAGTGTCAAGGAGGTGCGTCAACATGCATCGTGTACATAGTGTCAAGGAGGTGCGTCAACATGCATCGTGTACATCGTGTCAAGGAGGTGCGTCAACATGCATCGTGTACATAGTGTCAAGGAGGTGCGTCAACATGCATCGTGTGCATAGTGTCAAGGAGGTGCGTCGACATGCATCGTGTGCATAGTGTCAAGGAGGTGCGTCGACATGCATCGTGTACATAGTGTCAAGGAGGTGCGTCGACATGCATCGTGTACATAGTGTCAAGGAGGTGCGTCGACATGCATCGTGTACATCGTGTCAAGGAGGTGCGTCGACATGCATCGTGTACATCGTGTCAAGGAGGTGCGTCGACATGCATCGTGTACATAGTGTCAAGGAGGTGCGTCGACATGCATCGTGTACATAGTGTCAAGGAGGTGCGTCGACATGCATCGTGTACATTGTGTCAAGGAGGTGCGTCGACATGCATCGTGTACATCGTGTCAAGGAGGTGCGTCGACATGCATCGTGTACATCGTGTCAAGGAGGTGCGTCGACATGCATCGTGTACATAGTGTCAAGGAGGTGCGTCAACATGCATGGTGTACATAGTGTCATGACGGTGCGTCAACATGCATCGTGTACAATGGTGTCATGACGGTGCGTCAACATGCATCGTGTACAATGGTGTCATGACGGTGCGTCAACATGCATCGTGTACAATGGTGTCATGACGGTGCGTCAACATGCATCGTGCACAATGGTGTCATGACGGTGCGTCAACATGCATCGTGCACAATGGTGTCATGACGGTGCGTCAACATGCATCGTGCACAATGGTGTCATGACGGTGCGTCAACATGCATCATGCACAATAGTGTCATGACGGTGCGTCAACATGCATCGTGCACAAGTGTCATGACGGTGCGTCAACATGCATCGTGCACAAGTGTCATGGGGGTGCTTCAACATGCATCGTGCACAAGTGTCATGGGGGTGCTTCAACATGCATCGTGTACAAGTGTCATGGGGGTGCTTCAACATGCATCGTGTACAAGTGTCATGGGGGTGCTTCAACATGCATCGTGTACAAGTGTCATGGGGGTGCTTCAACATGCATCGTGTACAAGTGTCATGGGGGTGCGTCAACATGCATCGTGTACAATACTGTCATGGCGGTGCGTCAACATGCATCGTGTACAATACAGTAATGGCGGTGCGTCAACATGCATCGTGTACATAGTGTCAAGGAGGTGCGTCAACATGCATCGTGTACATGGTGTTAAGGAGGTGCGTCAACATGCATCGTGTACATAGTGTCAATGAGGTGCGTCAACATGCATCGTTTACATCATGTCAAGGAGGTGCGTCAACATGCATCGTGTACAATAGTGTCAAGGAGGTGCGTCAACATGCATCGTGTACAATAGCGTCAAGGAGGTGCGTCAACATGCATCGTGTACATCGTGTCAAGGAGGTGCGTCAACATGCATCGTGTACATCGTGTCAAGGAGGTGCGTCAATATGCATCGTGTACAATAGTGTCATGGCGGTGTGTCAACATGCATCGTGTACAATAGTGTCAAGGAGGTGCGTCAACATGCATCGTGTACATAGTGTCAAGGAGGTGCGTCAACATGCATCGTGTACAATAGTGTCAAGGAGGTGCGTCAACATGCATCGTGTACAATAGTGTCATGGCGGTGCGTCAACATGCATCGTGTACATCGTGTCAAGGAGGTGCGTCAATATGCATCGTGTACAATAGTGTCAAGGAGGTGTGTCAACATGCATCGTGTACAATAGTGTCAAGGAGGTGCGTCAACATGCATCGTGTACATAGTGTCAAGGAGGTGCGTCAACATGCATCGTGTACAATAGTGTCAAGGAGGTGCGTCAACATGCATCGTGTACAATAGTGTCATGGCGGTGCGTCAACATGCATCGTGTACATAGTGTCAAGGAGGTGCGTCAACATGCATCGTGTACAATAGTGTCAAGGAGGTGCGTCAACATGCATCGTGTACAATAGTGTCATGGCGGTGCGTCAACATGCATCGTGTACAATAGTGTCATGGAGGTGCGTCAACATGCATCGTGTACAATAGTGTCAAGGAGGTGTGTCAACATGCATCGTTTACATAGTGTCAAGGAGGTGCGTCAACATGCATCGTGTACAATAGTGTCATGGCGGTGCGTCAACATGCATCGTGTACATAGTGTCAAGGAGGTGCGTCAACATGCATCGTGTACAATAGTGTCATGGCGGTGCGTCAACATGCATCGTGTACAATAGTGTCATGGCGGTGCGTCAACATGCATCGTGTACATAGTGTCAAGGAGGTGCGTCAACATGCATCGTGTACAATAGTGTCAAGGAGGTGCGTCAACATGCATCGTGTACAATAGTGTCATGGCGGTGCGTCAACATGCATCGTGTACATAGTGTCAAGGAGGTGCGTCAATATGCATCGTGTACAATGGTGTCAAGGAGGTGCGTCAACATGCATCGTGTACAATGGTGTCCTGGAGGTGCGTCAACATGCATCGTGTACAATGGTGTCATGACGGTGCGTCAACATGCATCGTGTACAATGGTGTCATGACGGTGCGTCAACATGCATCGTGCACAATGATGTCATGACGGTGCGTCATCATGCATCGTGCACAATGGTGTCATGACGGTGCGTCAACATGCATCGTGCACAATGGTGTCATGACGGTGCGTCAACATGCATCATGCACAATAGTGTCATGACGGTGCGTCAACATGCATGCATTGTGTACAAGTGTCATGGGGGTGCTTCAAATGCATCGTGTACAAGTGTCATGGGGGTGCTTCAACATGCATCGTGTACAAGTGTCATGGGGGTGCTTCAACATGCATCGTTTACATCGTGTCAAGGAGGTGCGTCAACATGCATCGTGTACAATAGTGTCATGGCGGTGTGTCAACATGCATCGTGTACAATAGTGTCAAGGAGGTGCGTCAACATGCATCGTGTACATAGTGTCAAGGAGGTGCGTCAACATGCATCGTGTACAATAGTGTCATGGCGGTGTGTCAACATGCATCGTGTACAATAGTGTCATGGCGGTGTGTCAACATGCATCGTGTACAATAGTGTCAAGGAGGTGCGTCAACATGCATCGTGTACATAGTGTCAAGGAGGTGCGTCAACATGCATCGTTTACATCGTGTCAAGGAGGTGCGTCAACATGCATCGTGTGCATCGTGTCAAGGAGGTGCGTCAACATGCATCGTGTACATAGTGTCAAGGAGGTGCGTCAACATGCATCGTTTACATAGTGTCAAGGAGGTGCGTCGACATGCATCGTGTACATAGTGTCAAGGAGGTGCGTCGACATGCATCGTGTACATAGTGTCAAGGAGGTGCGTCGACATGCATCGTGTACATAGTGTCAAGGAAGAGCGTCGACATGCATCGTGTACATAGTGTCAAGGAGGTGCGTCGACATGCATCGTGTACATAGTGTCAAGGAGGTGCGTCGACATGCATCGTGTACATCGTGTCAAGGAGGTGCGTCGACATGCATCGTGTACATAGTGTCAAGGAGGTGCGTCGACATGCATCGTGTACATAGTGTCAAGGAGGTGCGTCAACATGCATCGTGTACAATGGTGTCATGAAGGTGCGTCAACATGCATCGTGTACAATGGTGTCATGATGGTGCGTCAACATGCATCGTGTACAATGGTGTCATGACGGTGCGTCAACATGCATCGTGCACAATGGTGTCATGACGGTGCGTCAACATGCATCGTGTACAATGGTGTCATGACGGTGCGTCAACATGCATCGTGCACAATGATGTCATGACGGTGCGTCATCATGCATCGTGCACAATGGTGTCATGACGGTGCGTCAACATGCATCGTGCACAATGGTGTCATGACGGTGCGTCAACATGCATCATGCACAATAGTGTCATGACGGTGCGTCAACATGCATGCATTGTGTACAAGTGTCATGGGGGTGCTTCAAATGCATCGTGTACAAGTGTCATGGGGGTGCTTCAACATGCATCGTGTACAAGTGTCATGGGGGTGCTTCAACATGCATCGTTTACATAGTGTCAAGGAGGTGCGTCGACATGCATCGTGTACATAGTGTCAAGGAGGTGCGTCGACATGCATCGTGTACATCGTGTCAAGGTGCGTCGACATGCATCGTGTACATAGTTTAAAGGAGGTGCGTCGACATGCATCGTGTACATAGTGTCAAGGAGGTGCGTCGACATGCATCGTGTACAATGCAATGGTGTCATGGAGGTGCGTCAACATGCATCGTGTACAATGGTGTCATGACGGTGCGTCAACATGCATCGTGTACAATAGTGTCATGGCGGTGCGTCAACATGCATCGTGTACAATAGTGTCAAGGAGGTGCGTCAACATGCATCGTGTACATAGTGTCAAGGAGGTGCGTCAACATGCATCGTGTACATAGTGTCAAGGAGGTGCGTCAACATGCATCGTGTACAATAGTGTCAAGGAGGTGCGTCAACATGCATCGTGTACAATAGTGTCATGGCGGTGCGTCAACATGCATCGTGTACAATAGTGTCATGGCGGTGCGTCAACATGCATCGTGTACAATAGCGTCATGGCGGTGCGTCGACATGCATCGTTTACATAGTGTCAAGGAGGTGCGTCAACATGCATCGTGTACAATGGTGTCATGACGGTGCGTCAACATGCATCGTGTACAATAGTGTCATGGCGGTGCGTCAACATGCATCGTGTACAATAGTGTCAAGGAGGTGCGTCAACATGCATCGTGTACATCGTGTCAAGGAGGTGCGTCAACATGCATCGTGTACATAGTGTCAAGGAGGTGCGTCAACATGCATCGTGTGCATAGTGTCAAGGAGGTGCGTCGACATGCATCGTGTACATAGTGTCAAGGAGGTGCGTCGACATGCATCGTGTACATAGTGTCAAGGAGGTGCGTCGACATGCATCGTGTACATAGTGTCAAGGAGGTGCGTCGACATGCATCGTGTACATAGTGTCAAGGAGGTGCATCAACATGCATCGTGTACAATACTGTCATGGTGGTGCGTCAACATGCATAGTGTACAATACTGTCATGGCGGTGCGTCAACATGCATTGTGTGCAATAGTGTCATGGCGGTGCGTCAACATGCATCGTGTACAATAGTGTCATGGCGGTGCGTCAACATGCATCGTGTACAATAGTGTCATGGCGGTGCGTCAACATGCATCGTGTACAATAGTGTCAAGGAGGTGCGTCAACATGCATCGTGTACAATAGTGTCAAGGAGGTGCGTCAACATGCATCGTGTACAATAGTGTCAAGGAGGTGCGTCAACATGCATCGTGTACAATAGTGTCAAGGAGGTGCGTCAACATGCATCGTGTACAATAGTGTCATGGCGGTGCGTCAACATGCATCGTGTACAATAGTGTCAAGGATGTGCAACAACATGCATCGTTTACATCGTGTCAAGGAGGTGCGTCAACATGCATCGTGTACAATAGTGTCAAGGAGGTGCGTCAACATGCATCGTGTACAATAGTGTCATGGCGGTGCGTCAACATGCATCGTGTACAATAGTGTCAAGGAGGTGCGTCAACATGCATCGTGTACAATAGCGTCAAGGAGGTGCGTCGACATGCATCGTTTACATAGTGTCAAGGAGGTGCGTCAACATGCATCGTGTACATCGTGTCAAGGAGCTGCGTCAACATGCATCGTGTACATCGTGTCAAGGAGGTGCGTCAACATGCATCGTGTACATAGTGTCAAGGAGGTGCGTCGACATGCATCGTGTACATAGTGTAGGGGACGTGCGTCGACATGCATCGTGTACATAGTGTCAAGGAGGTGCGTCGACATGCATCGTGTACATAGTGTCAAGGAGGTGTGTCGCCATGCATCGTGTACATAGTGTCAAGGAGGTGCGTCGACATGCATCGTGTACATAGTGTCAAGGAGGTGCGTCGACATGC
Organism: Myxine glutinosa; assembly: GCF_964187855.1. Classification (NCBI taxonomy): domain Eukaryota; kingdom Metazoa; phylum Chordata; class Myxini; order Myxiniformes; family Myxinidae; genus Myxine; species Myxine glutinosa. The sequence continues at coordinate 15,122,108 of NC_136271.1, forward strand.
ATCGTGTACATAGTGTCAAGGAGGAGCGTCGACATGCATCGTGTACATAGTGTCAAGGAGGTGCGTCGACATGCATCGTGTACATCGTGTCAAGGAGGTGCGTCGACATGCATCGTGTACATAGTGTCAAGGAGGTGCGTCGACATGCATCGTGTACATAGTGTCAAGGAGGTGTGTCCACATGCATCGTGTACAATGGTGTCAAGGAGGTGCGTCAATATGCATCGTGTACAATGGTGTCAAGGAGGTGCGTCAACATGCATCGTGTACAATGGTGTCATGGAGGTGCGTCAACATGCATCGTGTACAATGGTGTCATGACGGTGCGTCAACATGCATCGTGTACAATGGTGTCATGACGGTGCGTCAACATGCATCGTGCACAATGGTGTCATGACGGTGCGTCAACATGCATCGTGCACAATGGTGTCATGACGGTGCGTCAACATGCATCATGCACAATAGTGTCATGACGGAGCGTCAACATGCATCGTGCACAAGTGTCATGACGGTGCATCAACATGCATCGTGCACAAGTGTCATGGGGGTGCTTCAACATGCATCGTGCACAAGTGTCATGGGGGTGCTTCAACATGCATTGTGTACAAGTGTCATGGGGGTGCTTCAACATGCATCGTGTACAAGTGTCATGGGGGTGCTTCAACATGCGTCGTGTACAAGTGTCATGGGGGTGCTTCAACATGCATCGTGTACAAGTGTCATGGGGGTGCTTCAACATGCATCGTGTACAAGTGTCATGGGGGTGCTTCAACATGCATCGTGTACAATAGTGTCATGGGGGTGCGTCAACATGCATCGTGTACAATCGTGTCAAGGAGGTGCGTCAACATGCATCGTGTACATCGTGTCAAGGAGGTGCGTCAACATGCATCGTGTACAATAGTGTCAATGAGGTGCGTCAACATGCATCGTGTACATCGTGTCAAGGAGGTGCGTCAACATGCATCGTGTACAATAGTGTCATGGCGGTGCGTCAACATGCATCGTGTACAATAGTGTCAAGGAGGTGCGTCAACATGCATCGTGTACAATAGTGTCAAGGAGGTGCGTCAACATGCATCGTGTACAATAGTGTCAAGGAGGTGCGTCAACATGCATCGTGTACAATAGTGTCATGGCGGTGCGTCAACATGCATCGTGTACAATAGTGTCATGGCCGTGTGTCAACATGCATCGTGTACAATAGTGTCAAGGAGGTGCGTCAACATGCATCGTGTACATAGTGTCAAGGAGGTGCGTCAACATGCATCGTTTACATAGTGTCAAGGAGGTGCGTCAACATGCATCGTGTACATCGTGTCAAGGAGGTGCGTCAACATGCATCGTGTACATAGTGTCAAGGAGGTGCGTCCACATGGATCGTGTACAATGGTGTCAAGGAGGTGCGTCAATATGCATCGTGTACAATGGTGTCAAGGAGGTGCGTCAACATGCATCGTGTACAATGGTGTCATGGAGGTGCGTCAACATGCATCGTGTACAATGGTGTCATGACGGTGCGTCAACATGCATCGTGTACAATGGTGTCATGACGGTGCGTCAACATGCATCGTGCACAATGATGTCATGACGGTGCGTCAACATGCATCGTGCACAATGGTGTCATGACGGTGCGTCAACATGCATCATGCACAATAGTGTCATGACGGTGCGTCAACATGCATTGTGTACAAGTGTCATGGGGGTGCTTCAACATGCATCGTGTACAAGTGTCATGGGGGTGCTTCAACATGCATCGTGTACAAGTGTCATGGGGGTGCTTCAACATGCATCGTTTACATCGTGTCAAGGAGGTGCGTCAACATGCATCGTGTACAATAGTGTCATGGCGGTGTGTCAACATGCATCGTGTACAATAGCGTCAAGGAGGTGCGTCGACATGCATCGTTTACATAGTGTCAAGGAGGTGCGTCAACATGCATCGTGTACATCGTGTCAAGGAGCTGCGTCAACATGCATCGTGTACATCGTGTCAAGGAGGTGCGTCAACATGCATCGTGTACATAGTGTCAAGGAGGTGCGTCGACATGCATCGTGTACATAGTGTAGGGGACGTGCGTCGACATGCATCGTGTACATAGTGTCAAGGAGGTGCGTCGACATGCATCGTGTACATAGTGTCAAGGAGGTGCGTCGCCATGCATCGTGTACATAGTGTCAAGGAGGTGCGTCGACATGCATCGTGTACATAGTGTCAAGGAGGTGCGTCGACATGCATCGTGTACATAGTGTCAAGGAGGAGCGTCGACATGCATCGTGTACATAGTGTCAAGGAGGTGCGTCGACATGCATCGTGTACATCGTGTACATCGTGTCAAGGAGGTGCGTCGACATGCATCGTGTACATAGTGTCAAGGAGGTGCGTCGACATGCATCGTGTACATAGTGTCAAGGAGGTGTGTCCACATGCATCGTGTACAATGGTGTCAAGGAGGTGCGTCAATATGCATCGTGTACAATGGTGTCAAGGAGGTGCGTCAACATGCATCGTGTACAATGGTGTCATGGAGGTGCGTCAACATGCATCGTGTACAATGGTGTCATGACGGTGCGTCAACATGCATCGTGTACAATGGTGTCATGACGGTGCGTGAACATGCATCGTGCGCAATGGTGTCATGACGGTGCGTCAACATGCATCGTGCACAATGGTGTCATGACGGTGCGTCAACATGCATCATGCACAATAGTGTCATGACGGTGCGTCAACATGCATCGTGCACAAGTGTCATGACGGTGCATCAACATGCATCGTGCACAAGTGTCATGGGGGTGCTTCAACATGCATCGTGCACAAGTGTCATGGGGGTGCTTCAACATGCATTGTGTACAAGTGTCATGGGGGTGCTTCAACATGCATCGTGTACAAGTGTCATGGGGGTGCTTCAACATGCATCGTGTACAAGTGTCATGGGGGTGCTTCAACATGCATCGTGTACAAGTGTCATGGGGGTGCTTCAACATGCATCGTGTACAAGTGTCATGGGGGTGCTTCAACATGCATCGTGTACAATAGTGTCATGGGGGTGCGTCAACATGCATCGTGTACAATCGTGTCAAGGAGGTGCGTCAACATGCATCGTGTACATCGTGTCAAGGAGGTGCGTCAACATGCATCGTGTACAATAGTGTCAAGGAGGTGCGTCAACATGCATCGTGTACATCGTGTCAAGGAGGTGCGTCAACATGCATCGTGTACAATAGTGTCATGGCGGTGCGTCAACATGCATCGTGTACAATAGTGTCAAGGAGGTGCGTCAACATGCATCGTGTACAATAGTGTCAAGGAGGTGCGTCAACATGCATCGTGTACAATAGTGTCAAGGAGGTGCGTCAACATGCATCGTGTACAATAGTGTCATGGCGGTGCGTCAACATGCATCGTGTACAATTGTGTCATGGCGGTGTGTCAACATGCATCGTGTACAATAGTGTCAAGGAGGTGCGTCAACATGCATCGTGTACATAGTGTCAAGGAGGTGCGTCAACATGCATCGTTTACATCGTGTCAAGGAGGTGCGTCAACATGCATCGTGTACATCGTGTCAAGGAGGTGCGTCAACATGCATCGTGTACATAGTGTCAAGGAGGTGCGTCAACATGCATCGTTTACATAGTGTCAAGGAGGTGCGTCGACATGCATCGTGTACATAGTGTCAAGGAGGTGCGTCGACATGCATCGTGTACATAGTGTCAAGGAGGTGCGTCGACATGCATCGTGTACATAGTGTCAAGGAGGTGCGTCGACATGCATCGTGTACATAGTGTCAAGGAGGTGCGTCGACATGCATCGTGTACATCGTGTCAAGGTGCGTCGACATGCATCGTGTACATAGTTTAAAGGAGGTGCGTCGACATGCATCGTGTACATAGTGTCAAGGAGGTGCGTCGACATGCATCGTGTACAATGCAATGGTGTCATGGAGGTGCGTCAACATGCATCGTGTACAATGGTGTCATGACGGTGCGTCAACATGCATCGTGAACAATAGTGTCATGGCGGTGCGTCAACATGCATCGTGTACAATAGTGTCAAGGAGGTGCGTCAACATGCATCGTGTACATAGTGTCAAGGAGGTGCGTCAACATGCATCGTGTACATAGTGTCAAGGAGGTGCGTCAACATGCATCGTGTACAATAGTGTCAAGGAGGTGCGTCAACATGCATCGTGTACAATAGTGTCATGGCGGTGCGTCAACATGCATCGTGTACAATAGTGTCATGGCGGTGCGTCAACATGCATCGTGTTCAATAGCGTCATGGCGGTGCGTCGACATGCATCGTTTACATAGTGTCAAGGAGGTGCGTCAACATGCATCGTGTACATAGTGTCAAGGAGGTGCGTCAACATGCATCGTGTGCATAGTGTCAAGGAGGTGCGTCGACATGCATCGTGTACATAGTGTACATAGTGTCAAGGAGGTGCGTCGACATGCATCGTGTACATAGTGTCAAGGAGGTGCGTCGACATGCATCGTGTACAATAGTGTCAAGGAGGTGCGTCAACATGCATCGTGTACAATAGTGTCAAGGAGGTGCGTCAACATGCATCGTGTACAATAGCGTCAAGGAGGTGCGTCGACATGCATCGTTTACATAGTGTCAAGGAGGTGCGTCAACATGCATCGTGTACATCGTGTCAAGGAGCTGCGTCAACATGCATCGTGTACATCGTGTCAAGGAGGTGCGTCAACATGCATCGTGTACATAGTGTCAAGGAGGTGCGTCGACATGCATCGTGTACATCGTGTCAAGGTGCGTCGACATGCATCGTGTACATAGTTTAAAGGAGGTGCGTCGACATGCATCGTGTACATAGTGTCAAGGAGGTGCGTCGACATGCATCGTGTACAATGCAATGGTGTCATGGAGGTGCGTCAACATGCATCGTGTACAATGGTGTCATGACGGTGCGTCAACATGCATCGTGTACAATAGTGTCATGGCGGTGCGTCAACATGCATCGTGTACAATAGTGTCAAGGAGGTGCGTCAACATGCATCGTGTACATAGTGTCAAGGAGGTGCGTCAACATGCATCGTGTACATAGTGTCAAGGAGGTGCGTCAACATGCATCGTGTACAATAGTGTCAAGGAGGTGCGTCAACATGCATCGTGTACAATAGTGTCATGGCGGTGCGTCAACATGCATCGTGTACAATAGTGTCATGGCGGTGCGTCAACATGCATCGTGTACAATAGCGTCATGGCGGTGCGTCGACATGCATCGTTTACATAGTGTCAAGGAGGTGCGTCAACATGCATCGTGTACAATGGTGTCATGACGGTGCGTCAACATGCATCGTGTACAATAGTGTCATGGCGGTGCGTCAACATGCATCGTGTACAATAGTGTCAAGGAGGTGCGTCAACATGCATCGTGTACATCGTGTCAAGGAGGTGCGTCAACATGCATCGTGTACATAGTGTCAAGGAGGTGCGTCAACATGCATCGTGTGCATAGTGTCAAGGAGGTGCGTCGACATGCATCGTGTACATAGTGTCAAGGAGGTGCGTCGACATGCATCGTGTACATAGTGTCAAGGAGGTGCGTCGACATGCATCGTGTACATAGTGTCAAGGAGGTGCGTCGACATGCATCGTGTACATAGTGTCAAGGAGGTGCATCAACATGCATCGTGTACAATACTGTCATGGTGGTGCGTCAACATGCATAGTGTACAATACTGTCATGGCGGTGCGTCAACATGCATTGTGTGCAATAGTGTCATGGCGGTGCGTCAACATGCATCGTGTACAATAGTGTCATGGCGGTGCGTCAACATGCATCGTGTACAATAGTGTCATGGCGGTGCGTCAACATGCATCGTGTACAATAGTGTCAAGGAGGTGCGTCAACATGCATCGTGTACAATAGTGTCAAGGAGGTGCGTCAACATGCATCGTGTACAATAGTGTCAAGGAGGTGCGTCAACATGCATCGTGTACAATAGTGTCAAGGAGGTGCGTCAACATGCATCGTGTACAATAGTGTCATGGCGGTGCGTCAACATGCATCGTGTACAATAGTGTCAAGGATGTGCAACAACATGCATCGTTTACATCGTGTCAAGGAGGTGCGTCAACATGCATCGTGTACAATAGTGTCAAGGAGGTGCGTCAACATGCATCGTGTACAATAGTGTCATGGCGGTGCGTCAACATGCATCGTGTACAATAGTGTCAAGGAGGTGCGTCAACATGCATCGTGTACAATAGCGTCAAGGAGGTGCGTCGACATGCATCGTTTACATAGTGTCAAGGAGGTGGGTCAACATGCATCGTGTACATCGTGTCAAGGAGCTGCGTCAACATGCATCGTGTACATCGTGTCAAGGAGGTGCGTCAACATGCATCGTGTACATAGTGTCAAGGAGGTGCGTCGACATGCATCGTGTACATAGTGTAGGGGACGTGCGTCGACATGCATCGTGTACATAGTGTCAAGGAGGTGCGTCGACATGCATCGTGTACATAGTGTCAAGGAGGTGTGTCGACATGCATCGTGTACATAGTGTCAAGGAGGTGCGTCGACATGCATCGTGTACATAGTGTCAAGGAGGTGCGTCGACATGCATCGTGTACATAGTGTCAAGGAGGAGCGTCGACATGCATCGTGTACATAGTGTCAAGGAGGTGCGTCGACATGCATCGTGTACATCGTGTCAAGGAGGTGCGTCGACATGCATCGTGTACATAGTGTCAAGGAGGTGCGTCGACATGCATCGTGTACATAGTGTCAAGGAGGTGTGTCCACATGCATCGTGTACAATGGTGTCAAGGAGGTGCGTCAATATGCATCGTGTACAATGGTGTCAAGGAGGTGCGTCAACATGCATCGTGTACAATGGTGTCATGGAGGTGCGTCAACATGCATCGTGTACAATGGTGTCATGACGGTGCGTCAACATGCATCGTGTACAATGGTGTCATGACGGTGCGTCAACATGCATCGTGCACAATGGTGTCATGACGGTGCGTCAACATGCATCGTGCACAATGGTGTCATGACGGTGCGTCAACATGCATCATGCACAATAGTGTCATGACGGAGCGTCAACATGCATCGTGCACAAGTGTCATGACGGTGCATCAACATGCATCGTGCACAAGTGTCATGGGGGTGCTTCAACATGCATCGTGCACAAGTGTCATGGGGGTGCTTCAACATGCATTGTGTACAAGTGTCATGGGGGTGCTTCAACATGCATCGTGTACAAGTGTCATGGGGGTGCTTCAACATGCGTCGTGTACAAGTGTCATGGGGGTGCTTCAACATGCATCGTGTACAAGTGTCATGGGGGTGCTTCAACATGCATCGTGTACAAGTGTCATGGGGGTGCTTCAACATGCATCGTGTACAATAGTGTCATGGGGGTGCGTCAACATGCATCGTGTACAATCGTGTCAAGGAGGTGCGTCAACATGCATCGTGTACATCGTGTCAAGGAGGTGCGTCAACATGCATCGTGTACAATAGTGTCAATGAGGTGCGTCAACATGCATCGTGTACATCGTGTCAAGGAGGTGCGTCAACATGCATCGTGTACAATAGTGTCATGGCGGTGCGTCAACATGCATCGTGTACAATAGTGTCAAGGAGGTGCGTCAACATGCATCGTGTACAATAGTGTCAAGGAGGTGCGTCAACATGCATCGTGTACAATAGTGTCAAGGAGGTGCGTCAACATGCATCGTGTACAATAGTGTCATGGCGGTGCGTCAACATGCATCGTGTACAATAGTGTCATGGCCGTGTGTCAACATGCATCGTGTACAATAGTGTCAAGGAGGTGCGTCAACATGCATCGTGTACATAGTGTCAAGGAGGTGCGTCAACATGCATCGTTTACATAGTGTCAAGGAGGTGCGTCAACATGCATCGTGTACATCGTGTCAAGGAGGTGCGTCAACATGCATCGTGTACATAGTGTCAAGGAGGTGCGTCCACATGGATCGTGTACAATGGTGTCAAGGAGGTGCGTCCATATGCATCGTGTACAATGGTGTCAAGGAGGTGCGTCAACATGCATCGTGTACAATGGTGTCATGGAGGTGCGTCAACATGCATCGTGTACAATGGTGTCATGACGGTGCGTCAACATGCATCGTGTACAATGGTGTCATGACGGTGCGTCAACATGCATCGTGCACAATGATGTCATGACGGTGCGTCAACATGCATCGTGCACAATGGTGTCATGACGGTGCGTCAACATGCATCATGCACAATAGTGTCATGACGGTGCGTCAACATGCATTGTGTACAAGTGTCATGGGGGTGCTTCAACATGCATCGTGTACAAGTGTCATGGGGGTGCTTCAACATGCATCGTGTACAAGTGTCATGGGGGTGCTTCAACATGCATCGTTTACATCGTGTCAAGGAGGTGCGTCAACATGCATCGTGTACAATAGTGTCATGGCGGTGTGTCAACATGCATCGTGTACAATAGCGTCAAGGAGGTGCGTCGACATGCATCGTTTACATAGTGTCAAGGAGGTGCGTCAACATGCATCGTGTACATCGTGTCAAGGAGCTGCGTCAACATGCATCGTGTACATCGTGTCAAGGAGGTGCGTCAACATGCATCGTGTACATAGTGTCAAGGAGGTGCGTCGACATGCATCGTGTACATAGTGTAGGGGACGTGCGTCGACATGCATCGTGTACATAGTGTCAAGGAGGTGCGTCGACATGCATCGTGTACATAGTGTCAAGGAGGTGCGTCGCCATGCATCGTGTACATAGTGTCAAGGAGGTGCGTCGACATGCATCGTGTACATAGTGTCAAGGAGGTGCGTCGACATGCATCGTGTACATAGTGTCAAGGAGGAGCGTCGACATGCATCGTGTACATAGTGTCAAGGAGGTGCGTCGACATGCATCGTGTACATCGTGTACATCGTGTCAAGGAGGTGCGTCGACATGCATCGTGTACATAGTGTCAAGGAGGTGCGTCGACATGCATCGTGTACATAGTGTCAAGGAGGTGTGTCCACATGCATCGTGTACAATGGTGTCAAGGAGGTGCGTCAATATGCATCGTGTACAATGGTGTCAAGGAGGTGCGTCAACATGCATCGTGTACAATGGTGTCATGGAGGTGCGTCAACATGCATCGTGTACAATGGTGTCATGACGGTGCGTCAACATGCATCGTGTACAATGGTGTCATGACGGTGCGTGAACATGCATCGTGCGCAATGGTGTCATGACGGTGCGTCAACATGCATCGTGCACAATGGTGTCATGACGGTGCGTCAACATGCATCATGCACAATAGTGTCATGACGGTGCGTCAACATGCATCGTGCACAAGTGTCATGACGGTGCATCAACATGCATCGTGCACAAGTGTCATGGGGGTGCTTCAACATGCATCGTGCACAAGTGTCATGGGGGTGCTTCAACATGCATTGTGTACAAGTGTCATGGGGGTGCTTCAACATGCATCGTGTACAAGTGTCATGGGGGTGCTTCAACATGCATCGTGTACAAGTGTCATGGGGGTGCTTCAACATGCATCGTGTACAAGTGTCATGGGGGTGCTTCAACATGCATCGTGTACAAGTGTCATGGGGGTGCTTCAACATGCATCGTGTACAATAGTGTCATGGGGGTGCGTCAACATGCATCGTGTACAATCGTGTCAAGGAGGTGCGTCAACATGCATCGTGTACATCGTGTCAAGGAGGTGCGTCAACATGCATCGTGTACAATAGTGTCAAGGAGGTGCGTCAACATGCATCGTGTACATCGTGTCAAGGAGGTGCGTCAACATGCATCGTGTACAATAGTGTCATGGCGGTGCGTCAACATGCATCGTGTACAATAGTGTCAAGGAGGTGCGTCAACATGCATCGTGTACAATAGTGTCAAGGAGGTGCGTCAACATGCATCGTGTACAATAGTGTCAAGGAGGTGCGTCAACATGCATCGTGTACAATAGTGTCATGGCGGTGCGTCAACATGCATCGTGTACAATTGTGTCATGGCGGTGTGTCAACATGCATCGTGTACAATAGTGTCAAGGAGGTGCGTCAACATGCATCGTGTACATAGTGTCAAGGAGGTGCGTCAACATGCATCGTTTACATCGTGTCAAGGAGGTGCGTCAACATGCATCGTGTACATCGTGTCAAGGAGGTGCGTCAACATGCATCGTGTACATAGTGTCAAGGAGGTGCGTCAACATGCATCGTTTACATAGTGTCAAGGAGGTGCGTCGACATGCATCGTGTACATAGTGTCAAGGAGGTGCGTCGACATGCATCGTGTACATAGTGTCAAGGAGGTGCGTCGACATGCATCGTGTACATAGTGTCAAGGAGGTGCGTCGACATGCATCGTGTACATAGTGTCAAGGAGGTGCGTCGACATGCATCGTGTACATCGTGTCAAGGTGCGTCGACATGCATCGTGTACATAGTTTAAAGGAGGTGCGTCGACATGCATCGTGTACATAGTGTCAAGGAGGTGCGTCGACATGCATCGTGTACAATGCAATGGTGTCATGGAGGTGCGTCAACATGCATCGTGTACAATGGTGTCATGACGGTGCGTCAACATGCATCGTGAACAATAGTGTCATGGCGGTGCGTCAACATGCATCGTGTACAATAGTGTCAAGGAGGTGCGTCAACATGCATCGTGTACATAGTGTCAAGGAGGTGCGTCAACATGCATCGTGTACATAGTGTCAAGGAGGTGCGTCAACATGCATCGTGTACAATAGTGTCAAGGAGGTGCGTCAACATGCATCGTGTACAATAGTGTCATGGCGGTGCGTCAACATGCATCGTGTACAATAGTGTCATGGCGGTGCGTCAACATGCATCGTGTTCAATAGCGTCATGGCGGTGCGTCGACATGCATCGTTTACATAGTGTCAAGGAGGTGCGTCAACATGCATCGTGTACATAGTGTCAAGGAGGTGCGTCAACATGCATCGTGTGCATAGTGTCAAGGAGGTGCGTCGACATGCATCGTGTACATAGTGTACATAGTGTCAAGGAGGTGCGTCGACATGCATCGTGTACATAGTGTCAAGGAGGTGCGTCGACATGCATCGTGTACAATAGTGTCATGGCGGTGCGTCAACATGCATCGTGTACAATAGTGTCAAGGAGGTGCGTCAACATGCATCGTGTACAATAGCGTCAAGGAGGTGCGTCGACATGCATCGTTTACATAGTGTCAAGGAGGTGCGTCAACATGCATCGTGTACATCGTGTCAAGGAGCTGCGTCAACATGCATCGTGTACATCGTGTCAAGGAGGTGCGTCAACATGCATCGTGTACATAGTGTCAAGGAGGTGCGTCGACATGCATCGTGTACATAGTGTAGGGGACGTGCGTCGACATGCATCGTGTACATAGTGTCAAGGAGGTGCGTCGACATGCATCGTGTACATAGTGTCAAGGAGGTGCGTCGCCATGCATCGTGTACATAGTGTCAAGGAGGTGCGTCGACATGCATCGTGTACATAGTGTCAAGGAGGTGCGTCGACATGCATCGTGTACATAGTGTCAAGGAGGAGCGTCGACATGCATCGTGTACATAGTGTCAAGGAGGTGCGTCGACATGCATCGTGTACATCGTGTCAAGGAGGTGCGTCGACATGCATCGTGTACATAGTGTCAAGGAGGTGCGTCGACATGCATCGTGTACATAGTGTCAAGGAGGTGTGTCCACATGCATCGTGTACAATGGTGTCAAGGAGGTGCGTCAATATGCATCGTGTACAATGGTGTCAAGGAGGTGCGTCAACATGCATCGTGTACAATGGTGTCATGGAGGTGCGTCAACATGCATCGTGTACAATGGTGTCATGACGGTGCGTCAACATGCATCGTGTACAATGGTGTCATGATGGTGCGTCAACATGCATCGTGCACAATGGTGTCATGACGGTGCGTCAACATGCATCGTGCACAATGGTGTCATGACGGTGCGTCAACATGCATCGTGCACAATGGTGTCATGACGGTGCGTCAACATGCATCATGCACAATAGTGTCATGACGGTGCGTCAACATGCATCGTGCACAAGTGTCATGACGGTGCGTCAACATGCATCGTGCACAAGTGTCATGGGGGTGCTTCAACATGCATCGTGCACAAGTGTCATGGGGGTGCTTCAACATGCATTGTGTACAAGTGTCATGGGGGTGCTTCAACATGCATCGTGTACAAGTGTCATGGGGGTGCTTCAACATGCATCGTGTACAAGTGTCATGGGGGTGCTTCAACATGCATCGTGTACAAGTGTCATGGGGGTGCTTCAACATGCATCGTGTACATAGTGTCAAGGAGGTGCGTCAACATGCATCGTGTACAATGGTGTCATGAAGGTGCGTCAACATGCATCGTGTACAATGGTGTCATGATGGTGCGTCAACATGCATCGTGTACAATGGTGTCATGACGGTGCGTCAACATGCATCGTGCACAATGGTGTCATGACGGTGCGTCAACATGCATCGTGCACAATGGTGTCATGACGGTGCGTCAACATGCATCGTGCACAATGGTGTCATGACGGTGCGTCAACATGCATCGTGCACAATAGTGTCATGACGGTGCGTCAACATGCATCGTGCACAAGTGTCATGACGGTGCGTCAACATGCATCATGCACAAGTGTCATGGGGGCGCTTCAACATGCATCGTGCACAAGTGTCATGGGGGTGCTTCAACATGCATCGTGTACAAGTGTCATGGGGGTGCTTCAACATGCATCGTGTACAAGTGTCATGGGGGTGCTTCAACATGCATCGTGTACAAGTGTCATGGGGGTGCTTCAACATGCATCGTGTACAAGTGTCATGGGGGTGCGTCAACATGCATCGTGTACAAGTGTCATGGGGGTGCGTCAACATGCATCGTGTACAATAGTGTCATGGCGGTGCGTCAACATGCATCGTGTACAATAGTGTCATGGCGGTGTGTCAACATGCATCGTGTACAATAGTGTCAAGGAGGTGCGTCAACATGCATCGTGTACATAGTGTCAAGGAGGTGCGTCAACATGCATCGTTTACATAGTGTCAAGGAGGTGCGTCAACATGCATCGTGTACATCGTGTCAAGGAGGTGCGTCAACATGCATCGTGTACATAGTGTCAAGGAGGTGCGTCCACATGGATCATGTACAATGGTGTCAAGGAGGTGCGTCAATATGCATCGTGTACAATGGTGTCAAGGAGGTGCGTCAACATGCATCGTGTACAATGGTGTCATGACGGTGCGTCAACATGCATCGTGTACAATGGTGTCATGACGGTGCGTCAACATGCATCGTGCACAATGATGTCATGACGGTGCGTCATCATGCATCGTGCACAATGGTGTCATGACGGTGCGTCAACATGCATCGTGCACAATGGTGTCATGACGGTGCGTCAACATGCATCATGCACAATAGTGTCATGACGGTGCGTCAACATGCATGCATTGTGTACAAGTGTCATGGGGGTGCTTCAAATGCATCGTGTACAAGTGTCATGGGGGTGCTTCAACATGCATCGTGTACAAGTGTCATGGGGGTGCTTCAACATGCATCGTTTACATCGTGTCAAGGAGGTGCGTCAACATGCATCGTGTACAATAGTGTCATGGCGGTGCGTCAACATGCATCGTGTACAAGTGTCATGGCGGTGTGTCAACATGCATCGTGTACAATAGTGTCAAGGAGGTGCGTCAACATGCATCGTGTACATAGTGTCAAGGAGGTGCGTCAACATGCATCGTTTACATCGTGTCAAGGAGGTGCGTCAACATGCATCGTGTACATCGTGTCAAGGAGGTGCGTCAACATGCATCGTGTACATAGTGTCAAGGAGGTGCGTCAACATGCATCGTTTACATAGTGTCAAGGAGTTGCGTCGACATGCATCGTGTACATCGTGTCAAGGAGGTGCGTCGACATGCATCGTGTACATAGTGTCAAAGAGGTGCGTCGACATGCATCGTGTACATAGTGTCAAGGAGGTGCGTCGACATGCATCGTGTACATAGTGTCAAGGAGGTGCGTCGACATGCATCGTGTACATCGTGTCAAGGTGCGTCGACATGCATCGTGTACATAGTTTAAAGGAGGTGCGTCGACATGCATCGTGTACATAGTGTCAAGGAGGTGCGTCGACATGCATCGTGTACAATGCAATGGTGTCATGGAGGTGCGTCAACATGCATCGTGTACAATGGTGTCATGACGGTGCGTCAACATGCATCGTGTACAATAGTGTCATGGCGGTGCGTCAACATGCATCGTGTACAATAGTGTCAAGGAGGTGCGTCAACATGCATCGTGTACATAGTGTCAAGGAGGTGCGTCAACATGCATCGTGTACATAGTGTCAAGGAGGTGCTTCAACATGCATCGTGTACAATAGTGTCAAGGAGGTGCGTCAACATGCATCGTGTACAATAGTGTCATGGCGGTGCGTCAACATGCATCGTGTACAATAGTGTCATGGCGGTGCGTCAACATGCATCGTGTACAATAGCGTCATGGCGGTGCGTCGACATGCATCGTTTACATAGTGTCAAGGAGGTGCGTCAACATGCATCGTGTACATAGTGTCAAGGAGGTGCGTCAACATGCATCGTGTACATCGTGTCAAGGAGGTGCGTCAACATGCATCGTGTACATAGTGTCAAGGAGGTGCGTCAACATGCATCGTGTGCATAGTGTCAAGGAGGTGCGTCGACATGCATCGTGTACATAGTGTCAAGGAGGTGCGTCGACATGCATGGTGTACATAGTGTCAAGGAGGTGCGTCGACATGCATCGTGTACATCGTGTCAAGGAGGTGCGTCGACATGCATCGTGTACATCGTGTCAAGGAGGTGCGTCGACATGCATCGTGTACATAGTGTCAAGGAGGTGCGTCGACATGCATCGTGTACATAGTGTCAAGGAGGTGCGTCAACATGCATGGTGTACAATGGTGTCATGACGGTGCGTCAACATGCATCGTGTACAATGGTGTCATGACGGTGCGTCAACATGCATCGTGTACAATGGTGTCATGACGGTGCGTCAACATGCATCGTGCACAATGGTGTCATGACGGTGCGTCAACATGCATCGTGCACAATGGTGTCATGACGGTGCGTCAACATGCATCGTGCACAATGGTGTCATGACGGTGCGTCAACATGCATCGTGCACAATGGTGTCATGACGGTGCGTCAACATGCATCGTGCACAAGTGTCATGGGGGTGCTTCAACATGCATCGTGTACAAGTGTCATGGGGGTGCTTCAACATGCATCGTGTACAAGTGTCATGGGGGTGCTTCAACATGCATCGTGTACAAGTATCATGGGGGTGCTTCAACATGCATCGTGTACAAGTGTCATGGGGGTGCTTCAACATGCATAGTGTACAATACTGTCATGGCGGTGCGTCAACATGCATTGTGTGCAATAGTGTCATGGCGGTGCGTCAACATGCATCGTGTACAATAGTGTCATGGCGGTGCGTCAACATGCATCGTGTACAATAGTGTCATGGCGGTGCGTCAACATGCATCGTGTACAATAGTGTCAAGGAGGTGCGTCAACATGCATCGTGTACAATAGTGTCATGGCGGTGCGTCAACATGCATCGTGTACAATAGTGTCAAGGAGGTGCGTCAACATGCATCGTGTACAATAGTGTCAAGGAGGTGCGTGAACATGCATCGTGTACAATAGTGTCAAGGAGGTGTGTCAACATGCATCGTGTACAATAGTGTCAAGGAGGTGCGTCAACATGCATCGTGTACATAGTGTCAAGGAGGTGCGTCAACATGCATCGTGTACAATAGTGTCAAGGAGGTGCGTCAACATGCATCGTGTACAATAGTGTCATGGCGGTGCGTCAACATGCATCGTGTACATAGTGTCAAGGAGGTGTGTCCACATGCATCGTGTACAATGGTGTCAAGGAGGTGCGTCAATATGCATCGTGTACAATGGTGTCAAGGAGGTGCGTCAACATGCATCGTGTACAATGGTGTCATGGAGGTGCGTCAACATGCATCGTGTACAATGGTGTCATGACGGTGCGTCAACATGCATCGTGTACAATGGTGTCATGATGGTGCGTCAACATGCATCGTGCACAATGGTGTCATGACGGTGCGTCAACATGCATCGTGCACAATGGTGTCATGACGGTGCGTCAACATGCATCGTGCACAATGGTGTCATGACGGTGCGTCAACATGCATCATGCACAATAGTGTCATGACGGTGCGTCAACATGCATCGTGCACAAGTGTCATGACGGTGCGTCAACATGCATCGTGCACAAGTGTCATGGGGGTGCTTCAACATGCATTGTGTACAAGTGTCATGGGGGTGCTTCAACATGCATCGTGTACAAGTGTCATGGGGGTGCTTCAACATGCATCGTGTACAAGTGTCATGGGGGTGCTTCAACATGCATCGTGTACAAGTGTCATGGGGGTGCTTCAACATGCATCGTGTACATAGTGTCAAGGAGGTGCGTCAACATGCATCGTGTACAATGGTGTCATGAAGGTGCGTCAACATGCATCGTGTACAATGGTGTCATGATGGTGCGTCAACATGCATCGTGTACAATGGTGTCATGACGGTGCGTCAACATGCATCGTGCACAATGGTGTCATGACGGTGCGTCAACATGCATCGTGCACAATGGTGTCATGACGGTGCGTCAACATGCATCGTGCACAATGGTGTCATGACGGTGCGTCAACATGCATCGTGCACAATAGTGTCATGACGGTGCGTCAACATGCATCGTGCACAAGTGTCATGACGGTGCGTCAACATGCATCATGCACAAGTGTCATGGGGGCGCTTCAACATGCATCGTGCACAAGTGTCATGGGGGTGCTTCAACATGCATCGTGTACAAGTGTCATGGGGGTGCTTCAACATGCATCGTGTACAAGTGTCATGGGGGTGCTTCAACATGCATCGTGTACAAGTGTCATGGGGGTGCTTCAACATGCATCGTGTACAAGTGTCATGGGGGTGCGTCAACATGCATCGTGTACAAGTGTCATGGGGGTGCGTCAACATGCATCGTGTACAATAGTGTCATGGCGGTGCGTCAACATGCATCGTGTACAATAGTGTCATGGCGGTGTGTCAACATGCATCGTGTACAATAGTGTCAAGGAGGTGCGTCAACATGCATCGTGTACATAGTGTCAAGGAGGTGCGTCAACATGCATCGTTTACATAGTGTCAAGGAGGTGCGTCAACATGCATCGTGTACATCGTGTCAAGGAGGTGCGTCAACATGCATCGTGTACATAGTGTCAAGGAGGTGCGTCCACATGGATCATGTACAATGGTGTCAAGGAGGTGCGTCAATATGCATCGTGTACAATGGTGTCAAGGAGGTGCGTCAACATGCATCGTGTACAATGGTGCCATGGAGGTGCGTCAACATGCATCGTGTACAATGGTGTCATGACGGTGCGTCAACATGCATCGTGTACAATGGTGTCATGACGGTGTGTCAACATGCATCGTGCACAATGATGTCATGACGGTGCGTCATCATGCATCGTGCACAATGGTGTCATGACGGTGCGTCAACATGCATCGTGCACAATGGTGTCATGACGGTGCGTCAACATGCATCATGCACAATAGTGTCATGACGGTGCGTCAACATGCATGCATTGTGTACAAGTGTCATGGGGGTGCTTCAAATGCATCGTGTACAAGTGTCATGGGGGTGCTTCAACATGCATCGTGTACAAGTGTCATGGGGGTGCTTCAACATGCATCGTTTACATCGTGTCAAGGAGGTGCGTCAACATGCATCGTGTACAATAGTGTCATGGCGGTGCGTCAACATGCATCGTGTACAAGTGTCATGGCGGTGTGTCAACATGCATCGTGTACAATAGTGTCAAGGAGGTGCGTCAACATGCATCGTGTACATAGTGTCAAGGAGGTGCGTCAACATGCATCGTTTACATCGTGTCAAGGAGGTGCGTCAACATGCATCGTGTACATCGTGTCAAGGAGGTGCGTCAACATGCATCGTGTACATAGTGTCAAGGAGGTGCGTCAACATGCATCGTTTACATAGTGTCAAGGAGTTGCGTCGACATGCATCGTGTACATCGTGTCAAGGAGGTGCGTCGACATGCATCGTGTACATAGTGTCAAAGAGGTGCGTCGACATGCATCGTGTACATAGTGTCAAGGAGGTGCGTCGACATGCATCGTGTACATAGTGTCAAGGAGGTGCGTCGACATGCATCGTGTACATCGTGTCAAGGTGCGTCGACATGCATCGTGTACATAGTTTAAAGGAGGTGCGTCGACATGCATCGTGTACATAGTGTCAAGGAGGTGCGTCGACATGCATCGTGTACAATGCAATGGTGTCATGGAGGTGCGTCAACATGCATCGTGTACAATGGTGTCATGACGGTGCGTCAACATGCATCGTGTACAATAGTGTCATGGCGGTGCGTCAACATGCATCGTGTACAATAGTGTCAAGGAGGTGCGTCAACATGCATCGTGTACATAGTGTCAAGGAGGTGCGTCAACATGCATCGTGTACATAGTGTCAAGGAGGTGCTTCAACATGCATCGTGTACAATAGTGTCAAGGAGGTGCGTCAACATGCATCGTGAACAATAGTGTCATGGCGGTGCGTCAACATGCATCGTGTACAATAGTGTCATGGCGGTGCGTCAACATGCATCGTGTACAATAGCGTCATGGCGGTGCGTCGACATGCATCGTTTACATAGTGTCAAGGAGGTGCGTCAACATGCATCGTGTACATAGTGTCAAGGAGGTGCGTCAACATGCATCGTGTACATCGTGTCAAGGAGGTGCGTCAACATGCATCGTGTACATAGTGTCAAGGAGGTGCGTCAACATGCATCGTGTGCATAGTGTCAAGGAGGTGCGTCGACATGCATCGTGTACATAGTGTCAAGGAGGTGCGTCGACATGCATGGTGTACATAGTGTCAAGGAGGTGCGTCGACATGCATCGTGTACATCGTGTCAAGGAGGTGCGTCGACATGCATCGTGTACATCGTGTCAAGGAGGTGCGTCGACATGCATCGTGTACATAGTGTCAAGGAGGTGCGTCGACATGCATCGTGCACATAGTGTCAAGGAGGTGCGTCAACATGCATGGTGTACAATGGTGTCATGACGGTGCGTCAACATGCATCGTGTACAATGGTGTCATGACGGTGCGTCAACATGCATCGTGTACAATGGTGTCATGACGGTGCGTCAACATGCATCGTGCACAATGGTGTCA
Organism: Myxine glutinosa; assembly: GCF_964187855.1. Taxonomy (NCBI): domain Eukaryota; kingdom Metazoa; phylum Chordata; class Myxini; order Myxiniformes; family Myxinidae; genus Myxine; species Myxine glutinosa. Next base: position 15,141,428 of record NC_136271.1, read on the forward strand.
GGACGGTGCGTCAACATGCATCGTGCACAATGGTGTCATGACGGTGCGTCAACATGCATCGTGCACAATGGTGTCATGACGGTGCGTCAACATGCATCGTGCACAATGGTGTCATGACGGTGCGTCAACATGCATCATGCACAATAGTGTCATGACGGTGCGTCAACATGCATCGTGCACAAGTGTCATGACGGTGCGTCAACATGCATCGTGCACAAGTGTCATGGGGGTGCTTCAACATGCATCGTGCACAAGTGTCATGGGGGTGCTTCAACATGCATCGTGTACAAGTGTCATGGGGGTGCTTCAACATGCATCGTGTACAAGTGTCATGGGGGTGCTTCAACATGCATCGTGTACAAGTATCATGGGGGTGCTTCAACATGCATCGTGTACAAGTGTCATGGGGGTGCTTCAACATGCATAGTGTACAATACTGTCATGGCGGTGCGTCAACATGCATTGTGTGCAATAGTGTCATGGCGGTGCGTCAACATGCATCGTGTACAATAGTGTCATGGCGGTGCGTCAACATGCATCGTGTACAATAGTGTCATGGCGGTGCGTCAACATGCATCGTGTACAATAGTGTCAAGGAGGTGCGTCAACATGCATCGTGTACAATAGTGTCAAGGAGGTGCGTGAACATGCATCGTGTACAATAGTGTCAAGGAGGTGCGTCAACATGCATCGTGTACAATAGTGTCAAGGAGGTGCGTCAACATGCATCGTGTACAATAGTGTCATGGCGGTGCGTCAACATGCATCGTGTACAATAGTGTCAAGGAGGTGCAACAACATGCATCGTTTACATCGTGTCAAGGAGGTGCGTCAACATGCATCGTGTACAATAGTGTCAAGGAGGTGCGTCAACATGCATCGTGTACAATAGTGTCATGGCGGTGCGTCAACATGCATCGTGTACAATAGTGTCAAGGAGGTGCGTCAACATGCATCGTGTACAATAGCGTCAAGGAGGTGCGTCGACATGCATCGTTTACATAGTGTCAAGGAGGTGCGTCAACATGCATCGTGTACATCGTGTCAAGGAGCTGCGTCAACATGCATCGTGTACATCGTGTCAAGGAGGTGCGTCAACATGCATCGTGTACATAGTGTCAAGGAGGTGCGTCGACATGCATCGTGTACATAGTGTAGGGGACGTGCGTCGACATGCATCGTGTACATAGTGTCAAGGAGATGCGTCGACATGCATCGTGTACATAGTGTCAAGGAGGTGCGTCGCCATGCATCGTGTACATAGTGTCAAGGAGGTGCGTCGACATGCATCGTGTACATAGTGTCAAGGAGGTGCGTCGACATGCATCGTGTACATAGTGTCAAGGAGGAGCGTCGACATGCATCGTGTACATAGTGTCAAGGAGGTGCGTCGACATGCATCGTGTACATCGTGTCAAGGAGGTGCGTCGACATGCATCGTGTACATAGTGTCAAGGAGGTGCGTCGACATGCATCGTGTACATAGTGTCAAGGAGGTGTGTCCACATGCATCGTGTACAATGGTGTCAAGGAGGTGCGTCAATATGCATCGTGTACAATGGTGTCAAGGAGGTGCGTCAACATGCATCGTGTATAATGGTGTCATGGAGGTGCGTCAACATGCATCGTGTACAATGGTGTCATGACGGTGCGTCAACATGCATCGTGTACAATGATGTCATGACGGTGCGTCAACATGCATCGTGCACAATGGTGTCATGACGGTGCGTCAACATGCATCGTGCACAATGGTGTCATGACGGTGCGTCAACATGCATCGTGCACAATGGTGTCATGACGGTGCGTCAACATGCATCGTGCACAATGGTGTCATGACGGTGCGTCAACATGCATCGTGCACAATGGTGTCATGACGGTGCGTCAACATGCATCGTGCACAAGTGTCATGACGGTGCGTCAACATGCATCGTGCACAAGTGTCATGGGGGTGCTTCAACATGCATCGTGCACAAGTGTCATGGGGGTGCTTCAACATGCATGGTGTACAAGTGTCATGGGGGTGCTTCAACATGCATCGTGTACAAGTGTCATGGGGGTGCTTCAACATGCATCGTGTACAAGTGTCATGGGGGTGCTTCAACATGCATCGTGTACAAGTGTCATGGGGGTGCTTCAACATGCATCGTGTACAAGTGTCATGGGGGTGCTTCAACATGCATCGTGTACAATAGTGTCATGGGGATGCGTCAACATGCATCGTGTACAATCGTGTCAAGGAGGTGCGTCAACATGCATCGTGTACATCGTGTCAAGGAGGTGCGTCAACATGCATCGTGTACAATAGTGTCAAGGAGGTGCGTCAACATGCATCGTGTACATCGTGTCAAGGAGGTGCGTCAACATGCATCGTGTACAATAGTGTCATGGCGGTGCGTCAACATGCATCGTGTACAATAGTGTCAAGGAGGTGCGTCAACATGCATCGTGTACAATAGTGTCAAGGAGGTGCGTCAACATGCATCGTGTACAATAGTGTCAAGGAGGTGCGTCAACATGCATCGTGTACAATAGTGTCATGGCGGTGCGTCAACATGCATCGTGTACAATAGTGTCATGGCGGTGTGTCAACATGCATCGTGTACAATAGTGTCAAGGAGGTGCGTCAACATGCATCGTGTACATAGTGTCAAGGAGGTGCGTCAACATGCATCGTTTACATAGTGTCAAGGAGGTGCGTCAACATGCATCGTGTACATCGTGTCAAGGAGGTGCGTCAACATGCATCGTGTACATAGTGTCAAGGAGGTGCGTCCACATGGATCGTGTACAATGGTGTCAAGGAGGTGCGTCAATATGCATCGTGTACAATGGTGTCAAGGAGGTGCGTCAACATGCATCGTGTACAATGGTGTCATGGAGGTGCGTCAACATGCATCGTGTACAATGGTGTCATGACGGTGCGTCAACATGCATCGTGCACAATGGTGTCATGACGGTGCGTCAACATGCATCGTGCACAATGGTGTCATGACGGTGCGTCAACATGCATCGTGCACAATGGTGTCATGACGGTGCGTCAACATGCATCATGCACAATAGTGTCATGACGGTGCGTCAACATGCATCGTGCACAAGTGTCATGACGGTGCGTCAACATGCATCGTGCACAAGTGTCATGGGGGTGCTTCAACATGCATCGTGCACAAGTGTCATGGGGGTGCTTCAACATGCATCGTGTACAAGTGTCATGGGGGTGCTTCAACATGCATCGTGTACAAGTGTCATGGGGGTGCTTCAACATGCATCGTGTACAAGTGTCATGGGGGTGCTTCAACATGCATCGTGTACAAGTGTCATGGGGGTGCTCCAACATGCATCGTGTACAAGTGTCATGGGGGTGCTTCAACATGCATCGTGTACAAGTGTCATGGGGGTGCTTCAACATGCATCGTGTACATAGTGTCAAGGAGGTGCGTCAACATGCATCGTGTACAATGGTGTCATGAAGGTGCGTCAACATGCATCGTGTACAATGGTGTCATGATGGTGCGTCAACATGCATCGTGTACAATGGTGTCATGACGGTGCGTCAACATGCATCGTGCACAATGGTGTCATGACGGTGCGTCAACATGCATCGTGCACAATGGTGTCATGACGGTGCGTCAACATGCATCGTGCACAATGGTGTCATGACGGTGCGTCAACATGCATCGTGCACAATAGTGTCATGACGGTGCGTCAACATGCATCGTGCACAAGTGTCATGACGGTGCGTCAACATGCATCATGCACAAGTGTCATGGGGGCGCTTCAACATGCATGGTGCACAAGTGTCATGGGGGTGCTTCAACATGCATCGTGTACAAGTGTCATGGGGGTGCTTCAACATGCATCGTGTACAAGTGTCATGGGGGTGCTTCAACATGCATCGTGTACAAGTGTCATGGGGGTGCTTCAACATGCATCGTGTACAAGTGTCATGGGGGTGCGTCAACATGCATCGTGTACAAGTGTCATGGGGGTGCGTCAACATGCATCGTGTACATAGTGTCAAGGAGGTGCGTCCACATGGATCGTGTACAATGGTGTCAAGGAGGTGCGTCAATATGCATCGTGTACAATGGTGTCAAGGAGGTGCGTCATCATGCATCGTGCACAATGGTGTCATGACGGTGCGTCAACATGCATCGTGCACAATGGTGTCATGACGGTGCGTCAACATGCATCATGCACAATAGTGTCATGACGGTGCGTCAACATGCATGCATTGTGTACAAGTGTCATGGGGGTGCTTCAAATGCATCGTGCACAAGTGTCATGACGGTGCGTCAACATGCATCGTGCACAAGTGTCATGGGGGTGCTTCAACATGCATCGTGCACAAGTGTCATGGGGGTGCTTCAACATGCATTGTGTACAAGTGTCATGGGGGTGCTTCAACATGCATCGTGTACAAGTGTCATGGGGGTGCTTCAACATGCATCGTGTACAAGTGTCATGGGGGTGCTTCAACATGCATCGTGTACAAGTGTCATGGGGGTGCTTCAACATGCATCGTGTACAAGTGTCATGGGGGTGCTTCAACATGCATCGTGTACAATAGTGTCATGGGGGTGCGTCAACATGCATCGTGTACAATCGTGTCAAGGAGGTGCGTCAACATGCATCGTGTACATCGTGTCAAGGAGGTGCGTCAACATGCATCGTGTACAATAGTGTCAAGGAGGTGCGTCAACATGCATCGTGTACATAGTGTCAAGGAGGTGCGTCAACATGCATCGTTTACATCGTGTCAAGGAGGTGCGTCAACATGCATCGTGTACATCGTGTCAAGGAGGTGCGTCAACATGCATCGTGTACATAGTGTCAAGGAGGTGCGTCAACATGCATCGTTTACATAGTGTCAAGGAGTTGCGTCGACATGCATCGTGTACATCGTGTCAAGGAGGTGCGTCGACATGCATCGTGTACATAGTGTCAAAGAGGTGCGTCGACATGCATCGTGTACATAGTGTCAAGGAGGTGCGTCGACATGCATCGTGTACATAGTGTCAAGGAGGTGCGTCGACATGCATCGTGTACATCGTGTCAAGGTGCGTCGACATGCATCGTGTACATAGTTTAAAGGAGGTGCGTCGACATGCATCGTGTACATAGTGTCAAGGAGGTGCGTCGACATGCATCGTGTACAATGCAATGGTGTCATGGAGGTGCGTCAACATGCATCGTGTACAATGGTGTCATGACGGTGCGTCAACATGCATCGTGTACAATAGTGTCATGGCGGTGCGTCAACATGCATCGTGTACAATAGTGTCAAGGAGGTGCGTCAACATGCATCGTGTACATAGTGTCAAGGAGGTGCGTCAACATGCATCGTGTACATAGTGTCAAGGAGGTGCTTCAACATGCATCGTGTACAATAGTGTCAAGGAGGTGCGTCAACATGCATCGTGTACAATAGTGTCATGGCGGTGCGTCAACATGCATCGTGTACAATAGTGTCATGGCGGTGCGTCAACATGCATCGTGTACAATAGCGTCATGGCGGTGCGTCGACATGCATCGTTTACATAGTGTCAAGGAGGTGCGTCAACATGCATCGTGTACATAGTGTCAAGGAGGTGCGTCAACATGCATCGTGTACATCGTGTCAAGGAGGTGCGTCAACATGCATCGTGTACATAGTGTCAAGGAGGTGCGTCAACATGCATCGTGTGCATAGTGTCAAGGAGGTGCGTCGACATGCATCGTGTACATAGTGTCAAGGAGGTGCGTCGACATGCATGGTGTACATAGTGTCAAGCAGGTGCGTCGACATGCATCGTGTACATCGTGTCAAGGAGGTGCGTCGACATGCATCGTGTACATCGTGTCAAGGAGGTGCGTCGACATGCATCGTGTACATAGTGTCAAGGAGGTGCGTCGACATGCATCGTGTACATAGTGTCAAGGAGGTGCGTCAACATGCATGGTGTACAATGGTGTCATGACGGTGCGTCAACATGCATCGTGTACAATGGTGTCATGACGGTGCGTCAACATGCATCGTGTACAATGGTGTCATGACGGTGCGTCAACATGCATCGTGCACAATGGTGTCATGACGGTGCGTCAACATGCATCGTGCACAATGGTGTCATGACGGTGCGTCAACATGCATCGTGCACAATGGTGTCATGACGGTGCGTCAACATGCATCGTGCACAATGGTGTCATGACGGTGCGTCAACATGCATCATGCACAATAGTGTCATGACGGTGCGTCAACATGCATCGTGCACAAGTGTCATGATGGTGCGTCAACATGCATCGTGCACAAGTGTCATGGGGGTGCTTCAACATGCATCGTGCACAAGTGTCATGGGGGTGCTTCAATATGCATCGTGTACAAGTGTCATGGGGGTGCTTCAACATGCATCGTGTACAAGTGTCATGGGGGTGCTTCAACATGCATCGTGTACAAGTATCATGGGGGTGCTTCAACATGCATCGTGTACAAGTGTCATGGGGGTGCTTCAACATGCATAGTGTACAATACTGTCATGGCGGTGCGTCAACATGCATTGTGTGCAATAGTGTCATGGCGGTGCGTCAACATGCATCGTGTACAATAGTGTCATGGCGGTGCGTCAACATGCATCGTGTACAATAGTGTCATGGCGGTGCGTCAACATGCATCGTGTACAATAGTGTCAAGGAGGTGCGTCAACATGCATCGTGTACAATAGTGTCAAGGAGGTGCGTGAACATGCATCGTGTACAATAGTGTCAAGGAGGTGCGTGAACATGCATCGTGTACAATAGTGTCAAGGAGGTGCGTCAACATGCATCGTGTACAATAGTGTCATGGCGGTGCGTCAACATGCATCGTGTACAATAGTGTCAAGGAGGTGCAACAACATGCATCGTTTACATCGTGTCAAGGAGGTGCGTCAACATGCATCGTGTACAATAGTGTCAAGGAGGTGCGTCAACATGCATCGTGTACAATAGTGTCATGGCGGTGCGTCAACATGCATCGTGTACAATAGTGTCAAGGAGGTGCGTCAACATGCATCGTGTACAATAGCGTCAAGGAGGTGCGTCGACATGCATCGTTTACATAGTGTCAAGGAGGTGCGTCAACATGCATCGTGTACATCGTGTCAAGGAGCTGCGTCAACATGCATCGTGTACATCGTGTCAAGGAGGTGCGTCAACATGCATCGTGTACATAGTGTCAAGGAGGTGCGTCGACATGCATCGTGTACATAGTGTAGGGGACGTGCGTCGACATGCATCGTGTACATAGTGTCAAGGAGGTGCGTCGACATGCATCGTGTACATAGTGTCAAGGAGGTGCGTCGCCATGCATCGTGTACATAGTGTCAAGGAGGTGCGTCGACATGCATCGTGTACATAGTGTCAAGGAGGTGCGTCGACATGCATCGTGTACATAGTGTCAAGGAGGAGCGTCGACATGCATCGTGTACATAGTGTCAAGGAGGTGCGTCGACATGCATCGTGTACATCGTGTCAAGGAGGTGCGTCGACATGCATCGTGTACATAGTGTCAAGGAGGTGCGTCGACATGCATCGTGTACATAGTGTCAAGGAGGTGTGTCCACATGCATCGTGTACAATGGTGTCAAGGAGGTGCGTCAATATGCATCGTGTACAATGGTGTCAAGGAGGTGCGTCAACATGCATCGTGTACAATGGTGTCATGGAGGTGCGTCAACATGCATCGTGTACAATGGTGTCATGACGGTGCGTCAACATGCATCGTGTACAATGATGTCATGATGGTGCGTCAACATGCATCGTGCACAATGGTGTCATGACGGTGCGTCAACATGCATCGTGCACAATGGTGTCATGACGGTGCGTCAACATGCATCGTGCACAATGGTGTCATGACGGTGCGTCAACATGCATCGTGCACAATGGTGTCATGACGGTGCGTCAACATGCATCGTGCACAATGGTGTCATGACGGTGCGTCAACATGCATCGTGCACAAGTGTCATGACGGTGCGTCAACATGCATCGTGCACAAGTGTCATGGGGGTGCTTCAACATGCATCGTGCACAAGTGTCATGGGGGTGCTTCAACATGCATGGTGTACAAGTGTCATGGGGGTGCTTCAACATGCATCGTGTACAAGTGTCATGGGGGTGCTTCAACATGCATCGTGTACAAGTGTCATGGGGGTGCTTCAACATGCATCGTGTACAAGTGTCATGGGGGTGCTTCAACATGCATCGTGTACAAGTGTCATGGGGGTGCTTCAACATGCATCGTGTACAATAGTGTCATGGGGATGCGTCAACATGCATCGTGTACAATCGTGTCAAGGAGGTGCGTCAACATGCATCGTGTACATCGTGTCAAGGAGGTGCGTCAACATGCATCGTGTACAATAGTGTCAAGGAGGTGCGTCAACATGCATCGTGTACATCGTGTCAAGGAGGTGCGTCAACATGCATCGTGTACAATAGTGTCATGGCGGTGCGTCAACATGCATCGTGTACAATAGTGTCAAGGAGGTGCGTCAACATGCATCGTGTACAATAGTGTCAAGGAGGTGCGTCAACATGCATCGTGTACAATAGTGTCAAGGAGGTGCGTCAACATGCATCGTGTACAATAGTGTCATGGCGGTGCGTCAACATGCATCGTGTACAATAGTGTCATGGCGGTGTGTCAACATGCATCGTGTACAATAGTGTCAAGGAGGTGCGTCAACATGCATCGTGTACATAGTGTCAAGGAGGTGCGTCAACATGCATCGTTTACATAGTGTCAAGGAGGTGCGTCAACATGCATCGTGTACATCGTGTCAAGGAGGTGCGTCAACATGCATCGTGTACATAGTGTCAAGGAGGTGCGTCCACATGGATCGTGTACAATGGTGTAAAGGAGGTGCGTCAATATGCATCGTGTACAATGGTGTCAAGGAGGTGCGTCAACATGCATCGTGTACAATGGTGTCATGGAGGTGCGTCAACATGCATCGTGTACAATGGTGTCATGACGGTGCGTCAACATGCATCGTGCACAATGGTGTCATGACGGTGCGTCAACATGCATCGTGCACAATGGTGTCATGACGGTGCGTCAACATGCATCGTGCACAATGGTGTCATGACGGTGCGTCAACATGCATCGTGCACAATGGTGTCATGACGGTGCGTCAACATGCATCATGCACAATAGTGTCATGACGGTGCGTCAACATGCATCGTGCACAAGTGTCATGACGGTGCGTCAACATGCATCGTGCACAAGTGTCATGGGGGTGCTTCAACATGCATCGTGCACAAGTGTCATGGGGGTGCTTCAACATGCATCGTGTACAAGTGTCATGGGGGTGCTTCAACATGCATCGTGTACAAGTGTCATGGGGGTGCTTCAACATGCATCGTGTACAAGTGTCATGGGGGTGCTCCAACATGCATCGTGTACAAGTGTCATGGGGGTGCTTCAACATGCATCGTGTACAAGTGTCATGGGGGTGCTTCAACATGCATCGTGTACATAGTGTCAAGGAGGTGCGTCAACATGCATCGTGTACAATGGTGTCATGAAGGTGCGTCAACATGCATCGTGTACAATGGTGTCATGATGGTGCGTCAACATGCATCGTGTGCAATGGTGTCATGACGGTGCGTCAACATGCATCGTGCACAATGGTGTCATGACGGTGCGTCAACATGCATCGTGCACAATGGTGTCATGACGGTGCGTCAACATGCATCGTGCACAATGGTGTCATGACGGTGCGTCAACATGCATCGTGCACAATGGTGTCATGACGGTGCGTCAACATGCATCGTGCACAATAGTGTCATGACGGTGCGTCAACATGCATCGTGCACAAGTGTCATGACGGTGCGTCAACATGCATCATGCACAAGTGTCATGGGGGCGCTTCAACATGCATGGTGCACAAGTGTCATGGGGGTGCTTCAACATGCATCGTGTACAAGTGTCACGGGGGTGCTTCAACATGCATCGTGTACAAGTGTCATGGGGGTGCTTCAACATGCATCGTGTACAAGTGTCATGGGGGTGCTTCAACATGCATCGTGTACAAGTGTCATGGGGGTGCGTCAACATGCATCGTGTACAAGTGTCATGGGGGTGCGTCAACATGCATCGTGTACATAGTGTCAAGGAGGTGCGTCCACATGGATCGTGTACAATGGTGTCAAGGAGGTGCGTCAATATGCATCGTGTACAATGGTGTCAAGGAGGTGCGTCATCATGCATCGTGCACAATGGTGTCATGACGGTGCGTCAACATGCATCGTGCACAATGGTGTCATGACGGTGCGTCAACATGCATCATGCACAATAGTGTCATGACGGTGCGTCAACATGCATGCATTGTGTACAAGTGTCATGGGGGTGCTTCAAATGCATCGTGCACAAGTGTCATGACGGTGCGTCAACATGCATCGTGCACAAGTGTCATGGGGGTGCTTCAACATGCATCGTGCACAAGTGTCATGGGGGTGCTTCAACATGCATTGTGTACAAGTGTCATGGGGGTGCTTCAACATGCATCGTGTACAAGTGTCATGGGGGTGCTTCAACATGCATCGTGTACAAGTGTCATGGGGGTGCTTCAACATGCATCGTGTACAAGTGTCATGGGGGTGCTTCAACATGCATCGTGTACAAGTGTCATGGGGGTGCTTCAACATGCATCGTGTACAATAGTGTCATGGGGGTGCGTCAACATGCATCGTGTACAATCGTGTCAAGGAGGTGCGTCAACATGCATCGTGTACATCGTGTCAAGGAGGTGCGTCAACATGCATCGTGTACAATAGTGTCAAGGAGGTGCGTCAACATGCATCGTGTACATCGTGTCAAGGAGGTGCGTCAACATGCATCGTGTACAATAGTGTCATGGCGGTGCGTCAACATGCATCGTGTACAATAGTGTCAAGGAGGTGCGTCAACATGCATCGTGTACAATAGTGTCAAGGAGGTGCGTCAACATGCATCGTGTACAATAGTGTCAAGGAGGTGCGTCAACATGCATCGTGTACAATAGTGTCATGGCGGTGCGTCAACATGCATCGTGTACAATAGTGTCATGGCGGTGTGTCAACATGCATCGTGTACAATAGTGTCAAGGAGGTGCGTCAACATGCATCGTGTACACAGTGTCAAGGAGGTGCGTCAACATGCATCGTTTACATAGTGTCAAGGAGGTGCGTCAACATGCATCGTGTACATCGTGTCAAGGAGGTGCGTCAACATGCATCGTGTACATAGTGTCAAGGAGGTGCGTCCACATGGATCGTGTACAATGGTGTCAAGGAGGTGCGTCAATATGCATCGTGTACAATGGTGTCAAGGAGGTGCGTCAACATGCATCGTGTACAATGGTGTCATGGAGGTGCGTCAACATGCATCGTGTACAATGGTGTCATGGAGGTGCGTCAACATGCATCGTGTACAATGGTGTCATGACGGTGCGTCAACATGCATCGTGCACAATGATGTCATGACGGTGCGTCAACATGCATCGTGCACAATGGTGTCATGACGGTGCGTCAACATGCATCGTGCACAATGGTGTCATGACGGTACGTCAACATGCATCGTGCACAATAGTGTCATGACGGTGCGTCAACATGCATCATGCACAATAGTGTCATGACGGTGCGTCAACATGCATTGTGTACAAGTGTCATGGGGGTGCTTCAACATGCATCGTGTACAAGTGTCATGGGGGTGCTTCAACATGCATCGTTTACATCGTGTCAAGGAGGTGCTTCAACATGCATCGTGTACAATAGTGTCATGGCGGTGTGTCAACATGCATCGTGTACAATAGTGTCATGGCGGTGTGTCAACATGCATCGTGTACAATAGTGTCAAGGAGGTGCGTCAACATGCATCGTGTACATAGTGTCAAGGAGGTGCGTCAACATGCATCGTGTACATAGTGTCAAGGAGGTGCGTCAACATGCATCGTTTACATCGTGTCAAGGAGGTGCGTCAACATGCATCGTGTGCATCGTGTCAAGGAGGTGCGTCAACATGCATCGTGTACATAGTGTCAAGGAGGTGCGTCGACATGCATCGTTTACATAGTGTCAAGGAGGTGCGTCGACATGCATCGTGTACATAGTGTCAAGGAGGTGCGTCGACATGCATCGTGTACATAGTGTCAAGGAGGTGCGTCGACATGCATCGTGTACATAGTGTCAAGGAGGTGCGTCGACATGCATCGTGTACATAGTGTCAAGGAGGTGCGTCGACATGCATCGTGTACATCGTGTCAAGTTGCGTCGACATGCATCGTGTACATAGTTTAAAGGAGGTGCGTCGACATGCATCGTGTACATAGTGTCAAGGAGGTGCGTCAACATGCATCGTGTACAATGGTGTCATGGAGGTGCGTCAACATGCATCGTGTACAATGGTGTCATGACGGTGCGTCAACATGCATCGTGTACAATAGTGTCATGGCGGTGCGTCAACATGCATCGTGTACAATAGTGTCAAGGAGGTGCGTCAACATGCATCGTGTACATAGTGTCAAGGAGGTGCGTCAACATGCATCGTGTACATAGTGTCAAGGAGGTGCGTCAACATGCATCGTGTACATAGTGTCAAGGAGGTGCGTCAACATGCATCGTGTACAATAGTGTCAAGGAGGTGCGACAACATGCATCGTGTACAATAGTGTCAAGGAGGTGCGTCAACATGCATCGTGTACAATAGTGTCATGGCGGTGCGTCAACATGCATCGTGTACAATAGTGTCAAGGAGGTGCGTCAACATGCATCGTGTACAATAGTGTCAAGGAGGTGCGTCAACATGCATCGTTTACATAGTGTCAAGGAGGTGCGTCAACATGCATCGTGTACATCGTGTCAAGGAGGTGCGTCAACATGCATCGTGTACATCGGGTCAAGGAGGTGCGTCGACATGCATCGTGTACATAGTGTCAAGGAGGTGCGTCGACATGCATCGTGTACATAGTGTCAAGGAGGTGCGTCGACATGCATCGTGTACATCGTGTCAAGGAGGTGCGTCGACATGCATCGTGTACATAGTGTCAAGGAGGTGCGTCGACATGCATCGTGTACATAGTGTCAAGGAGGTGCGTCAACATGCATCGTGTACAATGGTGTCATGAAGGTGCGTCAACATGCATCGTGTACAATGGTGTCATGATGGTGCGTCAACATGCATCGTGTACAATGGTGTCATGATGGTGCGTCAACATGCATCGTGCACAATGGTGTCATGACGGTGCGTCAACATGCATCGTGCACAATGGTGTCATGACGGTGCGTCAACATGCATCGTGCACAATGGTGTCATGACGGTGCGTCAACATGCATCGTGCACAATAGTGTCATGACGGTGCGTCAACATGCATCGTGCACAAGTGTCATGACGGTGCGTCAACATGCATCATGCACAAGTGTCATGGGGGCGCTTCAACATGCATCGTGCACAAGTGTCATGGGGGTGCTTCAACATGCATCGTGTACAAGTGTCATGGGGGTGCTTCAACATGCATCGTGTACAAGTGTCATGGGGGTGCTTCAACATGCATCGTGTACAAGTGTCATGGGGGTGCGTCAACATGCATCGTGTACAAGTGTCATGGGGGTGCGTCAACATGCATCGTGTACAATAGTGTCATGGCGGTGCGTCAACATGCATCGTGTACAATAGTGTCATGGCGGTGTGTCAACATGCATCGTGTACAATAGTGTCAAGGAGGTGCGTCAACATGCATCGTGTACATAGTGTCAAGGAGGTGCGTCAACATGCATCGTTTACATAGTGTCAAGGAGGTGCGTCAACATGCATCGTGTACATCGTGTCAAGGAGGTGCGTCAACATGCATCGTGTACATAGTGTCAAGGAGGTGCGTCCACATGGATCGTGTACAATGGTGTCAAGGAGGTGCGTCAATATGCATCGTGTACAATGGTGTCAAGGAGGTGCGTCAACATGCATCGTGTACAATGGTGTCATGGAGGTGCGTCAACATGCATCGTGTACAATGGTGTCATGACGGTGCGTCAACATGCATCGTGTACAATGGTGTCATGACGGTGCGTCAACATGCATCGTGCACAATGATGTCATGACGGTGCGTCATCATGCATCGTGTACAATAGTGTCAAGGAGGTGCGTCAACATGCATCGTGTACAATAGTGTCATGGCGGTGCGTCAACATGCATCGTGTACAATAGTGTCATGGGGGTGCGTCAACATGCATCATGCACAATAGTGTCATGACGGTGCGTCAACATGCATGCATTGTGTACAAGTGTCATGGGGGTGCTTCAAATGCATCGTGTACAAGTGTCATGGGGGTGCTTCAACATGCATCGTGTACATCGTGTCAAGGAGCTGCGTCAACATGCATCGTGTACATCGTGTCAAGGAGGTGCGTCAACATGCATCGTGTACATAGTGTCAAGGAGGTGCGTCGACATGCATCGTGTACATAGTGTAGGGGACGTGCGTCGACATGCATCGTGTACATAGTGTCAAGGAGGTGCGTCGACATGCATCGTTTACATCGTGTCAAGGAGGTGCGTCAACATGCATCGTGTACAATAGTGTCATGGCGGTGTGTCAACATGCATCGTGTACAAGTGTCATGGCGGTGTGTCAACATGCATCGTGTACAATAGTGTCAAGGAGGTGCGTCAACATGCATCGTGTACATAGTGTAGGGGACGTGCGTCGACATGCATCGTGTACATAGTGTCAAGGAGGTGCGTCGACATGCATCGTTTACATCGTGTCAAGGAGGTGCGTCAACATGCATCGTGTACATCGTGTCAAGGAGGTGCGTCAACATGCATCGTGTACATAGTGTCAAGGAGGTGCGTCAACATGCATCGTTTACATAGTGTCAAGGAGGTGCGTCGACATGCATCGTGTACATAGTGTCAAGGAGGTGCGTCGACATGCATCGTGTACATAGTGTCAAAGAGGTGCGTCGACATGCATCGTGTACATAGTGTCAAGGAGGTGCGTCGACATGCATCGTGTACATAGTGTCAAGGAGGTGCGTCGACATGCATCGTGTACATCGTGTCAAGGTGCGTCGACATGCATCGTGTACATAGTTTAAAGGAGGTGCGTCGACATGCATCGTGTACATAGTGTCAAGGAGGTGCGTCGACATGCATCGTGTACAATGCAATGGTGTCATGGAGGTGCGTCAACATGCATCGTGTACAATGGTGTCATGACGGTGCGTCAACATGCATCGTGTACAATAGTGTCATGGCGGTGCGTCAACATGCATCGTGTACAATAGTGTCAAGGAGGTGCGTCAACATGCATCGTGTACATAGTGTCAAGGAGGTGCGTCAACATGCATCGTGTACATAGTGTCAAGGAGGTGCGTCAACATGCATCGTGTACAATAGTGTCAAGGAGGTGCGTCAACATGCATCGTGTACAATAGTGTCATGGCGGTGCGTCAACATGCATCGTGTACAATAGTGTCATGGCGGTGCGTCAACATGCATCGTGTACAATAGCGTCATGGCGGTGCGTCGACATGCATCGTTTACATAGTGTCAAGGAGGTGCGTCAACATGCATCGTGTACATAGTGTCAAGGAGGTGCGTCAACATGCATCGTGTACATCGTGTCAAGGAGGTGCGTCAACATGCATCGTGTACATAGTGTCAAGGAGGTGCGTCAACATGCATCGTGTGCATAGTGTCAAGGAGGTGCGTCGACATGCATCGTGTGCATAGTGTCAAGGAGGTGCGTCGACATGCATCGTGTACATAGTGTCAAGGAGGTGCGTCGACATGCATCGTGTACATAGTGTCAAGGAGGTGCGTTGACATGCATCGTGTACATAGTGTCAAGGAGGTGCGTCGACATGCATCGTGTACATCGTGTCAAGGAGGTGCGTCGACATGCATCGTGTACATCGTGTCAAGGAGGTGCGTCGACATGCATCGTGTACATAGTGTCAAGGAGGTGCGTCGACATGCATCGTGTACATAGTGTCAAGGAGGTGCGTCAACATGCATGGTGTACAATGGTGTCATGACGGTGCGTCAACATGCATCGTGTACAATGGTGTCATGACGGTGCGTCAACATGCATCGTGTACAATGGTGTCATGACGGTGCGTCAACATGCATCGTGCACAATGGTGTCATGACGGTGCGTCAACATGCATCGTGCACAATGGTGTCATGACGGTGCGTCAACATGCATCGTGCACAATGGTGTCATGAAGGTGCGTCAACATGCATCATGCACAATAGTGTCATGACGGTGCGTCAACATGCATCGTGCACAAGTGTCATGACGGTGCGTCAACATGCATCGTGCACAAGTGTCATGGGGGTGCTTCAACATGCATCGTGCACAAGTGTCATGGGGGTGCTTCAACATGCATCGTGTACAAGTGTCATGGGGGTGCTTCAACATGCATCGTGTACAAGTGTCATGGGGGTGCTTCAACATGCATCGTGTACAAGTGTCATGGGGGTGCTTCAACATGCATCGTGTACAAGTGTCATGGGGGTGCTTCAACATGCATCGTGTACAAGTGTCATGGGGGTGCGTCAACATGCATCGTGTACAATAGTGTCATGGGGGTGCGTCAACATGCATCGTGTACAATAGTGTCATGGCGGTGCGTCAACATGCATCGTGTACAATACTGTCATGGCGGTGCGTCAACATGCATCGTGTACAATACTGTCATGGCGGTGCGTCAACATGCATCGTGTACATAGTGTCAAGGAGGTGCGTCGACATGCATCGTGTGCATAGCGTCATGGCGGTGCGTCGACATGCATCGTTTACATAGTGTCAAGGAGGTGCGTCAACATGCATCGTGTACATAGTGTCAAGGAGGTGCGTCAACATGCATCGTGTACATCGTGTCAAGGAGGTGCGTCAACATGCATCGTGTACATAGTGTCAAGGAGGTGCGTCAACATGCATCGTGTGCATAGTGTCAAGGAGGTGCGTCGACATGCATCGTGTGCATAGTGTCAAGGAGGTGCGTCGACATGCATCGTGTACATAGTGTCAAGGAGGTGCGTCGACATGCATCGTGTACATAGTGTCAAGGAGGTGCGTTGACATGCATCGTGTACATAGTGTCAAGGAGGTGCGTCGACATGCATCGTGTACATCGTGTCAAGGAGGTGCGTCGACATGCATCGTGTACATCGTGTCAAGGAGGTGCGTCGACATGCATCGTGTACATAGTGTCAAGGAGGTGCGTCGACATGCATCGTGTACATAGTGTCAAGGAGGTGCGTCAACATGCATGGTGTACAATGGTGTCATGACGGTGCGTCAACATGCATCGTGTACAATGGTGTCATGACGGTGCGTCAACATGCATCGTGTACAATGGTGTCATGACGGTGCGTCAACATGCATCGTGCACAATGGTGTCATGACGGTGCGTCAACATGCATCGTGCACAATGGTGTCATGACGGTGCGTCAACATGCATCGTGCACAATGGTGTCATGACGGTGCGTCAACATGCATCATGCACAATAGTGTCATGACGGTGCGTCAACATGCATCGTGCACAAGTGTCATGACGGTGCGTCAACATGCATCGTGCACAAGTGTCATGGGGGTGCTTCAACATGCATCGTGCACAAGTGTCATGGGGGTGCTTCAACATGCATCGTGTACAAGTGTCATGGGGGTGCTTCAACATGCATCGTGTACAAGTGTCATGGGGGTGCTTCAACATGCATCGTGTACAAGTGTCATGGGGGTGCTTCAACATGCATCGTGTACAAGTGTCATGGGGGTGCTTCAACATGCATCGTGTACAAGTGTCATGGGGGTGCGTCAACATGCATCGTGTACAATAGTGTCATGGGGGTGCGTCAACATGCATCGTGTACAATAGTGTCATGGCGGTGCGTCAACATGCATCGTGTACAATACTGTCATGGCGGTGCATCAACATGCATCGTGTACAATACTGTCATGGCGGTGCGTCAACATGCATCGTGTACATAGTGTCAAGGAGGTGCGTCAACATGCATCGTGTACATAGTGTCAAGGAGGTGCGTCAACATGCATCGTGTACATAGTGTCAAGGAGGTGCGTCAACATGCATCGTGTACATGGTGTTAAGGAGGTGCGTCAACATGCATCGTGTACAATGGTGTCAAGGAGGTGCGTCAATATGCATCGTGTACAATGGTGTCAAGGAGGTGCGTCAACATGCATCGTGTACAATGGTGTCATGGAGGTGCGTCAACATGCATCGTGTACAATGGTGTCATGACGGTGCGTCAACATGCATCGTGTACAATGGTGTCATGACGGTGCGTCAACATGCATCGTGCACAATGATGTCATGACGGTGCGTCATCATGCATCGTGTACAATAGTGTCAAGGAGGTGCGTCAACATGCATCGTGTACAATAGTGTCATGGCGGTGCGTCAACATGCATCGTGTACAATAGTGTCATGGGGGTGCGTCAACATGCATCATGCACAATAGTGTCATGACGGTGCGTCAACATGCATGCATTGTGTACAAGTGTCATGGGGGTGCTTCAAATGCATCGTGTACAAGTGTCATGGGGGTGCTTCAACATGCATCGTGTACATCGTGTCAAGGAGCTGCGTCAACATGCATCGTGTACATCGTGTCAAGGAGGTGCGTCAACATGCATCGTGTACATAGTGTCAAGGAGGTGCGTCGACATGCATCGTGTACATAGTGTAGGGGACGTGCGTCGACATGCATCGTGTACATAGTGTCAAGGAGGTGCGTCGACATGCATCGTTTACATCGTGTCAAGGAGGTGCGTCAACATGCATCGTGTACAATAGTGTCATGGCGGTGTGTCAACATGCATCGTGTACAAGTGTCATGGCGGTGTGTCAACATGCATCGTGTACAATAGTGTCAAGGAGGTGCGTCAACATGCATCGTGTACATAGTGTCAAGGAGGTGCGTCAACATGCATCGTTTACATCGTGTCAAGGAGGTGCGTCAACATGCATCGTGTACATCGTGTCAAGGAGGTGCGTCAACATGCATCGTGTACATAGTGTCAAGGAGGTGCGTCAACATGCATCGTTTACATAGTGTCAAGGAGGTGCGTCGACATGCATCGTGTACATAGTGTCAAGGAGGTGCGTCGACATGCATCGTGTACATAGTGTCAAAGAGGTGCGTCGACATGCATCGTGTACATAGTGTCAAGGAGGTGCGTCGACATGCATCGTGTACATAGTGTCAAGGAGGTGCGTCGACATGCATCGTGTACATCGTGTCAAGGTGCGTCGACATGCATCGTGTACATAGTTTAAAGGAGGTGCGTCGACATGCATCGTGTACATAGTGTCAAGGAGGTGCGTCGACATGCATCGTGTACAATGCAATGGTGTCATGGAGGTGCGTCAACATGCATCGTGTACAATGGTGTCATGACGGTGCGTCAACATGCATCGTGTACAATAGTGTCAAGGAGGTGCGTCAACATGCATCGTGTACATAGTGTCATGGAGGTGCATCAACATGCATCGTGTACATAGTGTCAAGGAGGTGCGTCAACATGCATCATGTACAATAGTGTCAAGGAGGTGCGTCAACATGCATCGTGTACAATAGTGTCATGGCGGTGCGTCAACATGCATCGTGTACAATAGTGTCATGGCGGTGCGTCAACATGCATCGTGTACAATAGCGTCATGGCGGTGCGTCGACATGCATCGTTTACATAGTGTCAAGGAGGTGCGTCAACATGCATCGTGTACATAGTGTCAAGGAGGTGCGTCAACATGCATCGTGTACATCGTGTCAAGGAGGTGCGTCAACATGCATCGTGTACATAGTGTCAAGGAGGTGCGTCAACATGCATCGTGTGCATAGTGTCAAGGAGGTGCGTCCACATGGATCGTGTACAATGGTGTCAAGGAGGTGCGTCAATATGCATCGTGTACAATGGTGTCAAGGAGGTGCGTCAACATGCATCGTGTACAATGGTGTCATGGAGGTGCGTCAACATGCATCGTGTACAATGGTGTCATGACGGTGCGTCAACATGCATCGTGTACAATGGTGTCATGACGGTGCGTCAACATGCATCGTGCACAATGATGTCATGACGGTGCGTCATCATGCATCGTGTACAATAGTGTCATGGCGGTGCGTCAACATGCATCGTGTACAATAGTGTCATGGGGGTGCGTCAACATGCATCATGCACAATAGTGTCATGACGGTGCGTCAACATGCATGCATTGTGTACAAGTGTCATGGGGGTGCTTCAAATGCATCGTGTACAAGTGTCATGGGGGTGCTTCAACATGCATCGTGTACATCGTGTCAAGGAGCTGCGTCAACATGCATCGTGTACATCGTGTCAAGGAGGTGCGTCAACATGCATCGTGTACATAGTGTCAAGGAGGTGCGTCGACATGCATCGTGTACATAGTGTAGGGGACGTGCGTCGACATGCATCGTGTACATAGTGTCAAGGAGGTGCGTCGACATGCATCGTTTACATCGTGTCAAGGAGGTGCGTCAACATGCATCGTGTACAATAGTGTCATGGCGGTGTGTCAACATGCATCGTGTACAAGTGTCATGGCGGTGTGTCAACATGCATCGTGTACAATAGTGTCAAGGAGGTGCGTCAACATGCATCGTGTACATAGTGTCAAGGAGGTGCGTCAACATGCATCGTTTACATCGTGTCAAGGAGGTGCGTCAACATGCATCGTGTACATCGTGTCAAGGAGGTGCGTCAACATGCATCGTGTACATAGTGTCAAGGAGGTGCGTCAACATGCATCGTTTACATAGTGTCAAGGAGGTGCGTCGACATGCATCGTGTACATAGTGTCAAGGAGGTGCGTCGACATGCATCGTGTACATAGTGTCAAAGAGGTGCGTCGACATGCATCGTGTACATAGTGTCAAGGAGGTGCGTCGACATGCATCGTGTACATAGTGTCAAGGAGGTGCGTCGACATGCATCGTGTACATCGTGTCAAGGTGCGTCGACATGCATCGTGTACATAGTTTAAAGGAGGTGCGTCGACATGCATCGTGTACATAGTGTCAAGGAGGTGCGTCGACATGCATCGTGTACAATGCAATGGTGTCATGGAGGTGCGTCAACATGCATCGTGTACAATGGTGTCATGACGGTGCGTCAACATGCATCGTGTACAATAGTGTCATGGCGGTGCGTCAACATGCATCGTGTACAATAGTGTCAAGGAGGTGCGTCAACATGCATCGTGTACATAGTGTCAAGGAGGTGCGTCAACATGCATCGTGTACATAGTGTCAAGGAGGTGCGTCAACATGCATCGTGTACAATAGTGTCAAGGAGGTGCGTCAACATGCATCGTGTACAATAGTGTCATGGCGGTGCGTCAACATGCATCGTGTACAATAGTGTCATGGCGGTGCGTCAACATGCATCGTGTACAATAGCGTCATGGCGGTGCGTCGACATGCATCGTTTACATAGTGTCAAGGAGGTGCGTCAACATGCATCGTGTACATAGTGTCAAGGAGGTGCGTCAACATGCATCGTGTACATCGTGTCAAGGAGGTGCGTCAACATGCATCGTGTACATAGTGTCAAGGAGGTGCGTCAACATGCATCGTGTGCATAGTGTCAAGGAGGTGCGTCGACATGCATCGTGTGCATAGTGTCAAGGAGGTGCGTCGACATGCATCGTGTACATAGTGTCAAGGAGGTGCGTCGACATGCATCGTGTACATAGTGTCAAGGAGGTGCGTTGACATGCATCGTGTACATAGTGTCAAGGAGGTGCGTCGACATGCATCGTGTACATCGTGTCAAGGAGGTGCGTCGACATGCATCGTGTACATCGTGTCAAGGAGGTGCGTCGACATGCATCGTGTACATAGTGTCAAGGAGGTGCGTCGACATGCATCGTGTACATAGTGTCAAGGAGGTGCGTCAACATGCATGGTGTACAATGGTGTCATGACGGTGCGTCAACATGCATCGTGTACAATGGTGTCATGACGGTGCGTCAACATGCATCGTGTACAATGGTGTCATGACGGTGCGTCAACATGCATCGTGCACAATGGTGTCATGACGGTGCGTCAACATGCATCGTGCACAATGGTGTCATGACGGTGCGTCAACATGCATCGTGCACAATGGTGTCATGAAGGTGCGTCAACATGCATCATGCACAATAGTGTCATGACGGTGCGTCAACATGCATCGTGCACAAGTGTCATGACGGTGCGTCAACATGCATCGTGCACAAGTGTCATGGGGGTGCTTCAACATGCATCGTGCACAAGTGTCATGGGGGTGCTTCAACATGCATCGTGTACAAGTGTCATGGGGGTGCTTCAACATGCATCGTGTACAAGTGTCATGGGGGTGCTTCAACATGCATCGTGTACAAGTGTCATGGGGGTGCTTCAACATGCATCGTGTACAAGTGTCATGGGGGTGCTTCAACATGCATCGTGTACAAGTGTCATGGGGGTGCTTCAACATGCATCGTGTACAAGTGTCATGGGGGTGCGTCAACATGCATCGTGTACAATAGTGTCATGGGGGTGCGTCAACATGCATCGTGTACAATAGTGTCATGGCGGTGCGTCAACATGCATCGTGTACAATACTGTCATGGCGGTGCGTCAACATGCATCGTGTACAATACTGTCATGGCGGTGCGTCAACATGCATCGTGTACATAGTGTCAAGGAGGTGCGTCGACATGCATCGTGTGCATAGCGTCATGGCGGTGCGTCGACATGCATCGTTTACATAGTGTCAAGGAGGTGCGTCAACATGCATCGTGTACATAGTGTCAAGGAGGTGCGTCAACATGCATCGTGTACATCGTGTCAAGGAGGTGCGTCAACATGCATCGTGTACATAGTGTCAAGGAGGTGCGTCAACATGCGTCGTGTGCATAGTGTCAAGGAGGTGCGTCGACATGCATCGTGTGCATAGTGTCAAGGAGGTGCGTCGACATGCATCGTGTACATAGTGTCAAGGAGGTGCGTCGACATGCATCGTGTACATAGTGTCAAGGAGGTGCGTTGACATGCATCGTGTACATAGTGTCAAGGAGGTGCGTCGACATGCATCGTGTACATCGTGTCAAGGAGGTGCGTCGACATGCATCGTGTACATCGTGTCAAGGAGGTGCGTCGACATGCATCGTGTACATAGTGTCAAGGAGGTGCGTCGACATGCATCGTGTACATAGTGTCAAGGAGGTGCGTCAACATGCATGGTGTACAATGGTGTCATGACGGTGCGTCAACATGCATCGTGTACAATGGTGTCATGACGGTGCGTCAACATGCATCGTGTACAATGGTGTCATGACGGTGCGTCAACATGCATCGTGCACAATGGTGTCATGACGGTGCGTCAACATGCATCGTGCACAATGGTGTCATGACGGTGCGTCAACATGCATCGTGCACAATGGTGTCATGACGGTGCGTCAACATGCATCATGCACAATAGTGTCATGACGGTGCGTCAACATGCATCGTGCACAAGTGTCATGACGGTGCGTCAACATGCATCGTGCACAAGTGTCATGGGGGTGCTTCAACATGCATCGTGCACAAGTGTCATGGGGGTGCTTCAACATGCATCGTGTACAAGTGTCATGGGGGTGCTTCAACATGCATCGTGTACAAGTGTCATGGGGGTGCTTCAACATGCATCGTGTACAAGTGTCATGGGGGTGCTTCAACATGCATCGTGTACAAGTGTCATGGGGGTGCTTCAACATGCATCGTGTACAAGTGTCATGGGGGTGCTTCAACATGCATCGTGTACAAGTGTCATGGGGGTGCGTCAACATGCATCGTGTACAATAGTGTCATGGGGGTGCGTCAACATGCATCGTGTACAATAGTGTCATGGCGGTGCGTCAACATGCATCGTGTACAATACTGTCATGGCGGTGCATCAACATGCATCGTGTACAATACTGTCATGGCGGTGCGTCAACATGCATCGTGTACATAGTGTCAAGGAGGTGCGTCAACATGCATCGTGTACATAGTGTCAAGGAGGTGCGTCAACATGCATCGTGTACATAGTGTCAAGGAGGTGCGTCAACATGCATCGTGTACATGGTGTTAAGGAGGTGCGTCAACATGCATCGTGTACAATGGTGTCAAGGAGGTGCGTCAATATGCATCGTGTACAATGGTGTCAAGGAGGTGCGTCAACATGCATCGTGTACAATGGTGTCATGGAGGTGCGTCAACATGCATCGTGTACAATGGTGTCATGACGGTGCGTCAACATGCATCGTGTACAATGGTGTCATGACGGTGCGTCAACATGCATCGTGCACAATGATGTCATGACGGTGCGTCATCATGCATCGTGTACAATAGTGTCAAGGAGGTGCGTCAACATGCATCGTGTACAATAGTGTCATGGCGGTGCGTCAACATGCATCGTGTACAATAGTGTCATGGGGGTGCGTCAACATGCATCATGCACAATAGTGTCATGACGGTGCGTCAACATGCATGCATTGTGTACAAGTGTCATGGGGGTGCTTCAAATGCATCGTGTACAAGTGTCATGGGGGTGCTTCAACATGCATCGTGTACATCGTGTCAAGGAGCTGCGTCAACATGCATCGTGTACATCGTGTCAAGGAGGTGCGTCAACATGCATCGTGTACATAGTGTCAAGGAGGTGCGTCGACATGCATCGTGTACATAGTGTAGGGGACGTGCGTCGACATGCATCGTGTACATAGTGTCAAGGAGGTGCGTCGACATGCATCGTTTACATCGTGTCAAGGAGGTGCGTCAACATGCATCGTGTACAATAGTGTCATGGCGGTGTGTCAACATGCATCGTGTACAAGTGTCATGGCGGTGTGTCAACATGCATCGTGTACAATAGTGTCAAGGAGGTGCGTCAACATGCATCGTGTACATAGTGTCAAGGAGGTGCGTCAACATGCATCGTTTACATCGTGTCAAGGAGGTGCGTCAACATGCATCGTGTACATCGTGTCAAGGAGGTGCGTCAACATGCATCGTGTACATAGTGTCAAGGAGGTGCGTCAACATGCATCGTTTACATAGTGTCAAGGAGGTGCGTCGACATGCATCGTGTACATAGTGTCAAGGAGGTGCGTCGACATGCATCGTGTACATAGTGTCAAAGAGGTGCGTCGACATGCATCGTGTACATAGTGTCAAGGAGGTGCGTCGACATGCATCGTGTACATAGTGTCAAGGAGGTGCGTCGACATGCATCGTGTACATCGTGTCAAGGTGCGTCGACATGCATCGTGTACATAGTTTAAAGGAGGTGCGTCGACATGCATCGTGTACATAGTGTCAAGGAGGTGCGTCGACATGCATCGTGTACAATGCAATGGTGTCATGGAGGTGCGTCAACATGCATCGTGTACAATGGTGTCATGACGGTGCGTCAACATGCATCGTGTACAATAGTGTCAAGGAGGTGCGTCAACATGCATCGTGTACATAGTGTCATGGAGGTGCATCAACATGCATCGTGTACATAGTGTCAAGGAGGTGCGTCAACATGCATCATGTACAATAGTGTCAAGGAGGTGCGTCAACATGCATCGTGTACAATAGTGTCATGGCGGTGCGTCAACATGCATCGTGTACAATAGTGTCATGGCGGTGCGTCAACATGCATCGTGTACAATAGCGTCATGGCGGTGCGTCGACATGCATCGTTTACATAGTGTCAAGGAGGTGCGTCAACATGCATCGTGTACATAGTGTCAAGGAGGTGCGTCAACATGCATCGTGTACATCGTGTCAAGGAGGTGCGTCAACATGCATCGTGTACATAGTGTCAAGGAGGTGCGTCAACATGCATCGTGTGCATAGTGTCAAGGAGGTGCGTCGACATGCATCGTGTACATAGTGTCAAGGAGGTGCGTCGACATGCATCGTGTACATAGTGTCAAGGAGGTGCGTCGACATGCATCGTGTACATAGTGTCAAGGAGGTGCGTCGACATGCATCGTGTACATCGTGTCAAGGAGGTGGGTCGACATGCATCGTGTACATCGTGTCAAGGAGGTGCGTCGACATGCATCGTGTACATAGTGTCAAGGAGGTGCGTCAACATGCATGGTGTACATAGTGTCATGACGGTGCGTCAACATGCATCGTGTACAATGGTGTCATGACGGTGCGTCAACATGCATCGTGTACAATGGTGTCATGACGGTGCGTCAACATGCATCGTGTACAATGGTGTCATGACGGTGCGTCAACATGCATCGTGCACAATGGTGTCATGACGGTGCGTCAACATGCATCGTGCACAATGGTGTCATGACGGTGCATCAACATGCATCGTGCACAATGGTGTCATGACGGTGCGTCAACATGCATCATGCACAATAGTGTCATGACGGTGCGTCAACATGAATCGTGCACAAGTGTCATGACGGTGCGTCAACATGCATCGTGCACAAGTGTCATGGGGGTGCTTCAACATGCATCGTGCACAAGTGTCATGGGGGTGCTTCAACATGCATCGTGTACAAGTGTCATGGGGGTGCTTCAACATGCATCGTGTACAAGTGTCATGGGGGTGCTTCAACATGCATCGTGTACAAGTGTCATGGGGGTGCTTCAACATGCATCGTGTACAAGTGTCATGGGGGTGCTTCAACATGCATCGTGTACAAGTGTCATGGGGGTGCGTCAACATGCATCGTGTACAATAGTGTCATGGGGGTGCGTCAACATGCATCGTGTACAATAGTGTCATGGCGGTGCGTCAACATGCATCGTGTACAATACTGTCATGGCGGTGCGTCAACATGCATCGTGTACAATACAGTAATGGCGGTGCGTCAACATGCATCGTGTACATAGTGTCAAGGAGGTGTGTCAACATGCATCGTGTACATAGTGTCAAGGAGGTGCGTCAACATGCATCGTGTACATAGTGTCAAGGAGGTGCGTCAACATGCATCGTGTACATAGTGTCAATGAGGTGCGTCAACATGCATCGTTTACATCATGTCAAGGAGGTGCGTCAACATGCATCGTGTACAATAGTGTCAAGGAGGTGCGTCAACATGCATCGTGTACAATAGCGTCAAGGAGGTGCGTCAACATGCATCGTGTACATCGTGTCAAGCAGGTGCGTCAACATGCATCGTGTACATCGTGTCAAGGAGGTGCGTCAATATGCATCGTGTACAATAGTGTCATGGCGGTGTGTCAACATGCATCGTGTACAATAGTGTCAAGGAGGTGCGTCAACATGCATCGTGTACATAGTGTCAAGGAGGTGCGTCAACATGCATCGTGTACAATAGTGTCAAGGAGGTGCGTCAACATGCATCGTGTACAATAGTGTCATGGCGGTGCGTCAACATGCATCGTGTACATCGTGTCAAGGAGGTGCGTCAATATGCATCGTGTACAATAGTGTCAAGGAGGTGTGTCAACATGCATCGTGTACAATAGTGTCAAGGAGGTGCGTCAACATGCATCGTGTACATAGTGTCAAGGAGGTGCGTCAACATGCATCGTGTACAATAGTGTCAAGGAGGTGCGTCAACATGCATCGTGTACAATAGTGTCATGGCGGTGCGTCAACATGCATCGTGTACATAGTGTCAAGGAGGTGCGTCAACATGCATCGTGTACAATAGTGTCAAGGAGGTGCGTCAACATGCATCGTGTACAATAGTGTCATGGCGGTGCGTCAACATGCATCGTGTACAATAGTGTCATGGCGGTGCGTCAACATGCATCGTGT
The DNA here is from genome assembly GCF_964187855.1 of Myxine glutinosa. NCBI lineage: Eukaryota > Metazoa > Chordata > Myxini > Myxiniformes > Myxinidae > Myxine > Myxine glutinosa. The sequence goes on from NC_136271.1 coordinate 15,169,183, forward strand.
ACAATAGTGTCATGGCGGTGCGTCAACATGCATCGTGTACAATGGTGTCATGGAGGTGCGTCAACATGCATCGTGTACAATGGTGTTGTCGCGGAAGTGGAGGGTGAGACTCAAGACGCCAATGGTCGGAAACAGGTTTTACAAAAGGTCACAACTTTATTAACTGGTTATTCACTTCATTCCATTTACCAAATAATACCGCATTATTCAATGGCTGAGATTAACTCTTTTCCATGGTCCTTTTCGTTCGGCTGATGTTCCTCCGCCATGGTCCCGTTCGTCAGAGCTCCTCGCAGCAAGTCCTCTCGACTCCAGCCGCAGCTCCCGCTTATATGGACCAACTAGACTTAATCCTCTGTCTGCTGAACTCGTAATCTCCTCTCCGCCGACGTCACCGGTCGCCTTCCTGGCGCCAGCTAGCCCCCCCCCCTGCTGTGAGTTCCTTTTATCAAACAATAGGGGGGTGCTCCAGCCTGGGGCTGTGACCAGGTGTTTCAAGAGACCATCATGTTCGTGCACATTCCTAACTCATTTACAAACCCGTCCCCCACAGAGTTTGCATGTAAAATGCATCTGCTTTGTTACTAGGTCAACCAATAAGTTACCAGTGCCAATTAATAAGTTACACTGAATTACACTTCCACAATTCCCTCATCTTTTTGTTTTTGTTTATATTAACCATTAATCTAAACATCAATATAAGTAAACAATCAATCACTACAAGTAAACATCATTACAAGTATAAGTAAATAATCATAACTTTGGTAATCAAATTCCCTTAGGCATACACCGTCATCCTGCAAGAATCACAAAACATTTCGTTGGTCATTGACTCCTTCCATATTGTTCAATCTATTGCATTTGCATCACAAATATATTTTCAAAACAACACTTCACCATCACCAAGATACAACAATTTCACTTCATTTTCAAGTTTTGTAAAGCATCTGCACCATCTGGCAAAAACGTTTGCCTCCACACAAATGTTGACTTTGTTTGAAAGGAAGGGCTGATCACTTGTGTTTGAATCCAGGTATGAAACATTTTCTCCTAATGTCTTCATAGCTCCTGCACTACTTCGTGTAGGATTTCGCTGTTGTGGTAACATTGCGGAGTCATAGACTGACCCTGCTCTCCTTGTAGCATTCTTGCCACTTTTTGCTGTAAACCATAGTAATTCCTGAACAAGGCCTTCACCCAGTTGTAGTTGACTTGCCTCCTCCCTTATTGTGAGTGGGCAGCAAGTATTGGTGTGACATTGATTGGCCAGCAAGATGTGGAACAGGGATGCCGGATGCATCCACAATGATGTTGGGACCATGGTGTTCAGGTCATTCATGGTCCTTACCAGGAGCAATCCAGCAGAATCGTGCACAGCTGTTGTGACAAGGGCACAGCCGTTTTTTTGCAGCTCCATGCTGGTTCCCCGGACGTTGGTGAAGTAATAACATATGTCCCCGCATTTCACAGAGGTTGCAGGTAAAATGTCGTTGTCCTGCAACTTCTGATGTGGTGAATGTTCGAAGTCTTCGAACAAGAGTAAGTGATCGCCTTTCTTTCATATGTTGCAGTGTGATCCAGGCAAATGGTCACATAAATTTCCTTGGTGAAGGTAAGCATTCATCTCCAAGTTACACGGGAGAATGTCTTCATCATTCTTTGAGAAAGAGGGTGTATGCCACGATTAACTTCATTTTTTAGCCACAAATTTTCTTTCTTTCTTCTTCCCAATTCCGTTAGCAATCCCTCCAAAATGTAATCTCGTCTTATCCTTATGCTCAGTCATATCTGAATCTGCTTTCCGCACACACTGAATCAGATAGGGTACATCTTACCATGAAATCAGCATAATCATGTATATCTTCCGACAGTTTCACATTCAACAATTTGTTGTTTTTCCTTAACACAAAAAGTTATATTCATTTATATGCGTCACACAAATAATATTCAATCAGGTATGTATTTTATTACTAAACTAAGAATAGCATTGTATATGATTACAATCACACACGGGAATACCTAATTCCCAACAACAATTTTCCCAAACCAACAAATTAAGCATAATGTATTATTACCATAATTCCTCTCCACTTTTTCTTTTCCCTCTTTTTTTTTTTTTTTTTTTCTCCTAACAGTGTGTCACTCGTGGTGATATGAGTTCATTGATATTGTAATTGACACAACTCATAACATTGTCGTTATGCCATTATCTTAATTCTACTGTATTCATTTGCAACATCACTTGATTTAGTCTTTTAATCTCAGTATTTATGTCGCCATAAAAGTCTTCCTTTTCTGGTTCCACATTTCTTTCCTCATTTGTCACTTCATGCGTTATCATCGTGTTGTTGGTTACCTTATTCAAACACACCGTCACTAAGGCTTTCAAGCAAGCCACCACTAAAACAATTGCCAATATAACTACTAAACCAACAAACAAGTCTGCTACTCCTTGTATATATTCATATCTATGACATAGTTATATGTCGATGACATTTAACATTATATACCAAACTAACAAGCTTCCTAAAAGGTAAATAAAGAAAATCCCTTAATATGTAACATAATCAGATTATTTGTCTTACCCTGATCCCCCTATCTCCCGGGGTTGAACTCAATCCCCTGATCATGAGTGTAGTTGTGATACATTTTTTCACTCATGCTGTATTAATATCAGCAGGTAATTGTATGTCATGTAGGCAATGTCACTATTCCAAGTAGGAATATCACATGTTGAAAATGTAATGTTTATCAATGCAAGGGGTGTTAAAATGTAATTCAAATGACTGTAAATCATGACTATCATTTTTCTACCACTGAATGTTCTGCTGGGCTGCTAGGTGCAGCCTCATTTTCTGTGGGATCGTCCACCTTAGCCCCATGTGCTTGTTTGCAATGAGAGGCATGAATCCAACTTTCTATTTTGGGTCCATATTTGTTTCTATTCTTATCAATCTCCTATGGTTTATCAATTCGTTCCAAGATACCGCAACCAAAGGTTTTAACCAAAGCTCTACCAAACTATTTCCAATTTGAACAAAAATGCCAGTGAAACAATGATTCGAAGGATTAACTTCAAGGGGTCAATAAATTTATTCTATAGCCAGATCTAATTTTCCCATCCAATAGTTTGCCTTGCCACATGTCATATTATAACACCTTAATAAACCTTCGAAAAAATGTTTCCCATCTCAACAAATTTCCTTTTTTACAAATAGCCATGTGTAACTTACGTATTTAACTACAATTTCCTCTCAATTTGTTTGGCCTAACTGGCCGCAAAAGTGGCTGCCAGCATGCAGTACCGTTTTTATCTACCAAGGAAGTGTTCCACACAAGACCTCTACCAAAATGTTGTTTGTAAAAACAAATCTGGGATTTCTGATTACATGGATGCACACTCTCAGGACATTTTCAGGCTGCTGTTAACAATCCACTACGATGACTTAATTCCTTTACCCACAATCAAATAATTAGTACAAATTGAGGATATTATCCCTATCACATTCTTTTATAGATTCATTATGTTGGATCTAATTTTTTCCAATAATTTTCCACTGCTGTAAGGCGGAACAATAGCTCTCATAAGTCTTAGTAATATCGTACTTAATTTGCCCAGCAGAGAATAATTTATTTACTATCCTTTCTCATCTGTTAACCAGTGACTTTGTTTAAACTCCAGAACTGAAAAACCCACAATAGTTCAAACCAGCAAAATTTTCTTTACTCTTTTCCCATATCATCTATGCCTAAAACACATCCATACATACAGCACAATTTATATGCTGATAAAATTCAAGTTTATATATATAAAATCCATGAGCAGAGTATTCTGGGAAGTCAGTGTAAGACCTCTCCCAAATTTGGATGATTTTGTACTTCCTCATTTCCTTTTATGAAGCTCATATCCATAAATAGATGTTATTCTCATATACATTCTATCAAAAATGGAATCCCAAAATTACTCACAATTTTACTATTAATTAATGGCTGCTCATAACCCAGCACATCAAAAAAAAAATTTTTTTTATTCCATTTCCCTTGACAAAAGAGATAATGTTCATAATCAAATTATATTTCTATTTTATTTTACGGATTCTCTGGATATTCAATCCCATCCACATATCCCAATCCCATCCACATATAACTATCCATTTCCAGACAGGCACACTGTCGGTGTCAACAATCTTGTAAGATTGATACACAAAAACACACACACACATGCATTATGCATATTTGTTTGCGTTGGAACCATTATTTACAGATCAGATGGGTGTCAATTTTATTTCAATTTCATAAAATTTGTCAATCAAATTCAAAATGCTTATAGACAAATAAACCAGAAGTCCATTCTTAGAAAACCCTTATGATGTCAAATTGAAATTACCCTTTCTGCCTTCACAATAATCTATCCAAATTTTGACTACACACCCATTTGCATGTCAGTCGACCATTGACCTATCAATCGTGCGGAACAATAGTCCGAAATTCCCACCTGATCATCATGTGACTCTTGTTACTTGGTTTGCCAACAATTGCAACGCAATTGTTCCAAACTTTGTAAATTTAAAATTGCTGTGCCCAAAATAGAAGATCCAATTTTGGCATTTTATCAATTAATTATTAATTTGTTAACAAGCAAAAAGAAAAATGAATCATTCTTGCTCTGAAAACTTTTCAGACACAAGAATCATTGACAGTTGTTCATGTTTGTCCAGTAATCGAATCTGTTGAGGCCAATCATCATTTGGGATTTGCAGCAATGAAGGCCTAATCATTGTCTGAGGTACCGGTAAGCACTGGTACCCTTGATCTTGGTTTGCCCCATGACCTTGTCTTCCTGTTGACATACGGACATCTTCTTCTCCAATGTCCCATCTTTCCACACTCGAAACACCGGTTTCTGTCGTTGTCTGATCTGTGCGCCTGTGCACTTGTATTGCTGGGCTGCATCTCTACATCCCTGAGTTGCCACTGCAATCTCTCGTTATCTCCTGAAACACGAAAAAATTCTCTGTACCGTCCTTTTTGGGGAGACAACTGGAAATCAGATGGGACAACTGTGACTTTCATTCCTAATTTCGAGGGCAGTTGTGCATTTGTCTCCTCCACTGTATCCTGTATCCTTTTTATTTTAAGTTCTAGTTCCGTTATCCGTTCTTGCTGTTCCCGTTGTCTGGATTCACCATCCCAAAGATGGAATGCAAGCCAGTCTACCGTTAGATTCTGTCTCTTCCTGGCTTTCAATCTTTGTTCCAATCTTTCCAATCGACTTCGCTCAAATGTACCATCTCTTGGAAACTCCTCATCATGTCCCTTTGTCCACAAATACCAATTCTCGACCTGCCTTATAGCTTCGGCACCATAACGGTCGTACATATGATGTGTACAAGTACCTTTTTGTGGAATCTCTGGTTGTCCTTGTGTGTTCTTGCAGGCTCCATTTCCCATTCTGCCTTTTATCAAAGTAGCGTTGGATGTGTTGTAGCTTGTTCCAGGTTCCTCTAAAGCTTCACTCGTACCTCCAGGAAGGATCTCTCCACCTGTTCGCACGGTGATTTCCAGAGAATCTCCCTCAGCTGTGGCTTTTGCACAATCCAATCTCACAGATCAGTATTTGCAGATGAGCCGGAGGGTCAGTATGAAGTGGGTGAATCCTCAGGTGTCCGCTCTGTTTGACGGGGAAATCACACAATGGTAACCGCACATATATATCTGTATATAAACTCACCACCTTGCTCAATTTTCCCAGGTTGTCTCCACATTGATAATATCTCGCAAAGATATCAAAGCTTCTTTCTTGAGACCGCATTTTCATCAATCAAACAATCAATATATTCAATTCAATTTATTCAGTTCAATTTATGCAATTAAATTCAATCAATTAGATTCAATCAATTAACAATTCAATCAATTATTCAATTTCAATTAATTCATCAATATTCATCAATAAATCAAATTAATCATTTTGAATGACTCCTTGCATAAGCCCTTTCCCCAATGATGTCAGGACAGGTCCATCCATTGACTGAGATCGAATTTCATCGGTCGTCACCTCGGATTCGTACCTCATGTCAATTGATGAATCGCCGTCCTGTCCTAGGGTCATATCTGACATATTTTCCCATTTTGCCTGGTCTCCACAAATTTTTCTTTGCAACCACTAAAGGCAACTCATCCTTCATTCGTGAGACAGCCAAAATGGATGCCAGATATTAAAGTTCTTTAGGAAAAATATCTCATCATTTTCCTTTTAATAGTACCCAAAATCTCTTGGCAATATAAATTTCGTAAAACTCCTGTAATGGGACTGTCAAATTCCTTCAATCATGCTAAATTTTGAAACTCCATTGCTTGTAATACCCAATTTATCCCATAGGGCTTGAAAGTTCTTTCCCAAGTTCATGCAATCATTCTGCATTTGAACCCTATGATATCATTCATAATAATCATCATGATTTTATAGTCATGGTCCTATCATAATCATCTATTTAAACGAACATTTCCTTTATCACCACAGCTATGTGGTATAATCAACAATAGAATAAAACTGTACATAGCAACAGGCTACCTCATGGCCACTTAGTATACCTATTGACAAAAAGTCATAACAATATCGAATAATCATTGAACAATTCAAAAATCGCTTCCACTGCTCTAGCCGCAGCATCCGTGATATTTGTTTGCTCATTCCCTATTCCTGATTCGTCATCAAGGATCTCCATCATCACACAGCGTACTTAATTCCGCATTTTAATGAGAATTCAACAGGAATTTACGACTCAAAGGAAAAAGAACGAGCAGACCTTTTGCAGGATGATCGTTACAAAATCGTTACATATATTAAAGTATTTCTAATGTCGACAAATCATATCTTAATTCTTGCAAGATTTGGTTCTTTGAATAAATCACAGCACCGGGAGAACCAGCTCCAAAAATGGATCTTTGTGTTTATTCAGCACCCTAGTAATTGGTTCTTTGTGTACTAATTACACAGCACCCAGGCCCCGCTCATATGGATCTTTGTGCAGCGCTACACAGCACCTGAGCAAAAGGGGTTTCATCTACATTTTCCCTATCTGGTGTACCATCCGTGATATTTGTCTGCTCATTCACTATTCCTGATTCGTCATCAAGGATCTCCATCATCACACAGCGTACTTAATTCCGCTTTTTAATGAGAGTTCAACAGGAATTTACGACTCAAAGGAAAAGAACGAGCAGACCTTTTGCAGGACGATAACTGGAATTAGTCGTGAAAATATATCCAAAATACTCAAAATAGACACCCACAAAAATAAACAACAAACCCAAACAAACCCAAGGTCGACCATATTACACAATAAATTACATCATTTCAGCATCGTATTGATTGCTGAAATATTCCAGGGTTTATACACACCTCAAAAGAGGTATGCGTGGTGTTGCCCCCTCCCACGTTTATTCCAGGGTTTATACACACCTTAAAAGAGGTATGCGTGGTGTTGCCCCCTCCCACGTTTATTCCAGGGTTTATACACACCTTAAAAGAGGTATGCGTGGTGTTGCCCCCTCCCACTTTTAATTCCTCATTAAATCGTTTCCATTTAAAAAACATCGCCTTTACTGCTCCAGTCGCAGCATTTGTCACTTTGTTTGCTCATCCGCATGACCAAAACGAAATAAAGGGAGCTCAACCATTACACTGCGCTTTTAATGGCGCATGCCATAGAAACTCAACGCAATTTCGACTCGGCCAGCAAACGAGCAAATTGTGCAGGATGTTAACTGGAATTAGTCGTGAAAAATATATCCAAATTCACAAAAATACACACCCACACAAATAAACAACATTTATTCCGTTTAACAGAACAAACATTTCCTCTATCATGACATGCATGTCTTCAAAATTATATGCCCAAGAGAAAAAGTAAAATTAATTAAAACTGCGGGCAGTGATGATCCGGGGACCATACCGCTCCATCCTGATTGGACGAGTGCGTGCTAGAGTCGTTAACAACGACAGTCCAGATCCGATTGTTCAAAATTTCAACTCAATCGATCGAAAAATGAACGCAGGGATGCATTTTAAAGGTGCAGTGGCACTAACTGAGTTGCCACGAATATGGCCACGAAATTGCCAATATGGCCATCACAAAATATTTTCCTTAATCAATTGGCTCATAGCATAACCAATCTGCAAGTATTTCATCCGAAGATGTATCTCTCAGGAATTTTAATTAAATAAGTCATTTATAAATCAACGAGTTAATTTATTAAATGATTAATCAATAAATCAATATTTTCCTTGACAGCCACATCCCTTGGTCAGTGTCATGTCCAAATATCAGCTTCCTTACTCAAAAGGTGCCTGAGTTAATGTAATGTAATTACTGTAATAAGATTACTGCAATTACTGTAATGATTACTGTAATTACTGTAATTACCGGAACTGTAATTACTGTAATTACCTCAGGTAATTACTGTAATGTAATTACTGTAATGTAATAAGAAATGTAATTAATTAAATAAGTACGGGTTCCAACAACAAGTTCCAACAACAAGTTCCAACAAGTTCCAACAGCAAGTTCCAACAGCAAGTTCCAACAACAAGTTCCAACAACAAGTTCCAACAAGTTCCAACAAGTGCCAACAGCAAGTTCCAACAACAAGTTCCAACAACAAGTTCCAACAAGTTCCAACAGCAAGTTCCAACAAGTTCCAACAACAAGTTCCAACAACAAGTTCCAACAGCAAGTTCCAACAACAAGTTCCAACAACAAGTTCCAACAAGTTCCAACAAGTGCCAACAGCAAGTTCCAACAACAAGTTCCAGCAACAAGTTCCAACAAGTTCCAACAGCAAGTTCCAACAGCAAGTTCCAACAACAAGTTCCAACAGCAAGTTCCAACAGCAAGTTCCAACAACAAGTTCCAACAACAAGTTCCAACAAGTTCCAACAAGTGCCAACAGCAAGTTCCAACAACAAGTTCCAACAACAAGTTCCAACAAGTTCCAACAAGTGCCAACAGCAAGTTCCAACAACAAGTTCCAACAACAAGTTCCAACAAGTTCCAACAGCAAGTTCCAACAAGTTCCAACAACAAGTTCCAACAAGTTCCAACAGCAAGTTCCAACAACAAGTTCCAACAACAAGTTCCAACAAGTTCCAACAGCAAGTTCCAACAGCAAGTTCCAACAGCAAGTTCCAACAACAAGTTCCAACAAGTTATTATCACATTGCAATGACCTCTAAACATTCCTAAACCAATATCCCATTAAAAAATCCCATTAAAATCCCATATTTTGTCACCCTTTGCATTGTTGAAAGCAATTAATTCCATAACTTAATATTACCTCTGGTTTATATATACTAGGGCGTGCCCGCACGTACGTGCTCGCCCGTACGTGCTTGCAAAAAACATGCGTGCAAACAACAACAACAAAACTTTGAAACCACAATCCAATCTCACTTGGTCATCACTCTGTCTATCTCTTTTTGTCTGTCTCTCTCTATGTGTCTGACTATCATCTTTATCTCTGTTTGTCTCTATGTCTCTCTCTCTTTCTCTCTCTGTCTATCTCTCTCTGTCTGTCTCTCTCTATGTGTCTGACTCTGACTATCATCTTTATCTCTGTTTGTCTCTATGTCTCTCTTTCTTTCTTTTTTCTGTCTATCTCTCTCTGTCTGTCTCTCTTTCTCACTTTGTCTCACTCTGTCTATCTCTTTTTGTCTGTCTCTCTCTATGTGTCTGACTATCATCTTTATCTCTGTTTGTCTCTATGTCTCTCTTTCTTTCTTTTTCTGTCTATCTCTCTCTGTCTGTCTCTCTTTCTCACTTTGTCTCACTCTGTCTATCTCTTTTTGTCTGTCTCTCTCTATGTGTCTGACTATCATTTTTATCTCTGTTTGTCTCTATGTCTCTCTTTCTTTCTTTTTCTGTCTATCTCTCTCTGTCTGTCTCTCTTTCTCACTTTGTCTCACTCTGTCTATCTCTTTTTGTCTGTCTCTCTCTATGTGTCTGACTATCATCTTTATCTCTGTTTGTCTCTATGTCTCTCTTTCTTTCTTTTTCTGTCTATCTCTCTCTGTCTGTCTCTCTTTCTCACTTTGTCTCACTCTGTCTATCTCTTTTTGTCTGTCTCTCTCTATGTGTCTGACTATCATCTTTATCTCTGTTTGTCTCTATGTCTCTCTTTCTTTCTTTTTCTGTCTATCTCTCTCTGT